>NW_024962264.1:11489306-12134576 GCF_019238085.1 Lagopus leucura | reverse complement strand
TGGAAATGGAAATGGAAATGGAAATGGAAATGGAAATGGAAATGGAAGCATCTTCTTCACAATTGTCTCAAGAAATGTTGTTTCAGTAAAAGAAAAAAATTGAAAGGTTATGCCTTCTTTTCCTGCCCATAAGTAGATCTTATTCTGTTCATATCAGCTCTAAATCAAGAAATCAAATGAGAAAATCTAAAGTCAGCATCTAGAAAACTAAAATACCTGAAGAGAAAGTGTTGAGAAAAAATTCTAGAGTCAGAAGTTATTAAATAGTAAAGCAATGGTTCTATAAAGAGCTCCTTGTAGTTTTAATTAAAATCCTTGCTTTGTGTCCCTCAGCAGTAATGGGCTTTCTCACATCTGAGGCATAAGCTACCCATGTCTAGATTATTTGAGCTCTCAGACAGCTTCAAAAGTTATAATGGTTGAACTCCACAGATGAGAAAATAGAAAGTGAAAAGAGAAGAGAGAACAAGTCAAAACAATCAATTCAAAGCAAGCTGCTTTTGAAAAGATCAACATTAAATGTCTTCAGAAGACTTCATCTCAAAGTTTTGACACAGGCAAATCCTAAAATCCTGGAATATACTGCATAAAAGAAGTCAGCAGCTCTTGTCAACAAGCAGCACATAAATGGGAATTATTTCAGTGGCATCAGAACTTTAACCTTCGTGACTGTGCCTTTCTAGGGATAATTTGAGTTGCGCATGGACCGGCACCCTTTTGTGTGCTCATGCAAGGTCTCTTGTTCTTCTAGTTCCCCTCACCATGTCGGCTGCCACCAACCTTTCTGACTGTATCCTGAAGGATTTCTCAATGCACCCTGAGTGTTCCACATGGCTTTCTATTGCTTTTTATTTAGCAATAGAGAAGAGTTGTGTTGCACAAGACTTCTCTATTGATGTGTAAACATTGATAGCCGCAGAAAAAACATCACCTGGTCTGGCACAGGGAAAGTCCTTTCAGTCTGGCTATATATCACAAATAAGAGGATGTTCACTGGGCAGATTTAGCCAATGTTTTATTTTCCTCTAAATATCCTCCTAATAACAGCACCTTTTAAGCAACTTCAGAAAGAAATAATGCTGAGTATAAAGAGCCAAGGATAATAAAACTGTGAGAAACATGTTTGTACAGCACAATGAAATCTCTGCTGGATTACAAACTAAGTGATTCCCTAGAAACACCTACAATAAACAACAATGGGTGTGAGTAGCTCTTTCTATAATGCCCAGCAGTCTGCAGAATTAAGAAGGTATCACTGTGTAGCCCATATTTCAGTATACATATATGGAGTGAGAAAGTTTACAAAAGAATTGAGCAATTTTAAAAGGGAAAAAAGCATTTAAGCTTTAAAAAATGATTGCAAACTCAGAAGACAGAGACCTGCAGACACTTAAAACACGATATACTACAGGGTAACCAATGCACTGCCATGATGTCAGGAAAAGAAGTTAGACATTTTGAGTTTAGCATATATATGTAATATAAAAGGAGAAAAATGGGTATTTGATACATAGAGCAAAAAAAAAAAAGTTCAAAACAATATACTTCATGCTGCATTTCTCTGCAAGATAGCAGCTACTTCAATGAAGCTTTCAAAAAATGTTGAAACAGACACAACTTTTACTGCACTATTTAATGCTGAAAGAATCATTTGTGGCTGTGGCATGTAAACTGGAATATTTGTGCCACTGAAACATGGTCAGTGTTCTGCTACTGAAAACAGTTATATTTTATTAGAAACTCGCTGGTAATAGAATGATCACTGAGCTGTGAACGTGTGTGTAAATAATGAACTCAGAATGCACAGCACTTCCAATTTCAGGAAATAAATCATATTCTGAGTTATTTAATTAAATGAAAGTATGTATGTTCCCTCTGTCTGTAAAGTAATTTCATTTGGTACTTGAGAAAGTTTTCACAACAACAATTACTTTAGATATGCAGAATACGTACTTTGAGAAATTTGGGATAATTTGGTGAAGAAAATCACCACAGAAAATCGCATATTTTGAAGACTATACTTCTTAAAAAAATAACATAATAAAATCTGAAAAAGTAACTCTGGGAATGTAGGGCCATTTTAAATGAGGGGAGCAGGCATCAGCTCTGCCCCCAGCGCAGACAGCACTTGCCATCCCTGAGTGGTGGCATCCACCCGCTGAATCTCAGCTTGGAGCCCAGCAAGGGCAGAGCCTCTCAGCTTCCCCAAACATCTCTGTTTTGAGAAACACGCATTCTTTCCGGTGGAAAGATGTTTTCTTGTAAAATTCCCAACCGGCTGTAATCAGGAGCTACGCCTATTTCCTTCCAGAGGTTGTTTTCTACAACAAAGCAGCACAGGTTGCAGCGCTGTGACAAAGACGTCTTTAATGCAGAGAATGTCAGGCAACTGCTTCCCATCCCCATATGCCCAGCCAGGCAGGATCCAGTTGTTCATGCTTCTTATGCCACGCAGTAAAAGCAAACGGGTAAGCTATTACTGTAAAACACAACCCTTCCAAAAAATAATGAAGTAACAATAAGAATGTATTGCTACCTCTCACATGGTTTATTCTATCACTGTTAGGTTTTGCTCATCGGTGAAACCACACTAGTTTCTGGTCTAAATCCACAGACTTCCATGTTATTACTCATTAAGTAACAATTAATTTAACGGAATTTAACTGTTAAAAATAAGTGTACATTTTTTGCTCTTTTCTGTAGAGTGAATTTGCTGTAGAGGATACCAAAGAGGAAAACACAGTGATATAAATCTAGATATACCTGTAGACAAATTTATTCATGATGTGTTTTAAGAGCTCTAAGCTCAAATATGACTGTATGGGAACTGCTGAATCACGGCCTGAACCTCTGATTGATCACCTCAGGCGAGCACTGAGTCAGCCCTGGGAGCACAGGTGAAGGCAATTCACCTGTGCTGCTGGAAGGGGTGGAGCCTGGCTGCACCTTTCCTAGAGCCATTTAAGAGCTGGCTGCCAAGAGGGAAGGATGTATTTCTGGAGGTTCCTCTTTTTGGAGTTTTCTGGCAAGTTCATGACAAGGGTAAGTTCTGTATCTGGTTTTTTTTTTTTTTTTTTTTTTTTTTTTTTTTTTTTTGGTGCAATAACTTGCTTAGCCAAGTTTTCTTCTGCATTTCTTAATTGTAATACCTGTATAATCAATGAATATAGATGTGATACAGCTCAGTAACTTCTTTTAACCAGTTCTGAGGGAAATAGTGGCAGCTTATTATTAACAATTCTAAGTATGTCTGCAAGACTTGTTCATCTATTGCAAGAGCCAGTTTGTAAATCTAAGGTTTTTGCTAGCCTCTAACTCAGTATCTGTTGGATGTTTCCAGAAGCCTAACTGAAGTTGGAATAGGTTGAAAACTTCAGCGTTTCACAATAAGAACAACAAAAGGGTGCTGTCCTTTCATTTCTGTATTGTTCCCTCTTGTAGATCTTATAATACGCCATTAACAAGAAACAGTGCCCAAGACACTGGCATAAATGAGCAAAGGAAGAGATTGGAAGAAGTGCCTAGAGGAAATCTGGGGGATGCAGAAGACCCACGAGCACCATCCCAACCGGTGCAACCTGTGTAGGTATGTAAGGAAGGCAATGGCTGGATATGGTCTCAGTCTCAGCTTATCTTCTTTCCCACTGGCTTTCTTTTCAATTGAAGAATCAAGGAAGAGGTCACGGAGCTTTATTTCAAGACCTTCTAGTCACTGATTGGCTGTTTCATTGTCAGGATCCTCAATGCTCTGGATGAGAGCATGCAGAGGAGATGATCGAAAGCAGCCACAATCTTCCTGTTTCCTTCAAAACCTCTACTTGGGACTCTTCCTGATCAGAAAGGAATAAGTCCTTGTAAGTATTCTGAGCCACAACACTGCATTCAAACAGCTTCTTTCAAAGCTGCAGCATCTTTTTATACAGCAAGAGACTTTTCTTTATTTAGAATAAACTTATTTGGCTCCAGAAAGCAATAACAACCACACATGCCATGGCGCTTCCTCAGCAGAATTTCTAAAGCTGGGGCCATTTCAGATCCACAGCCACCACTGAGCCTGCAGGACCTGGAGTGCCTGGAGAGGACTGAGTAAGTCCAGGGGAAGCCAGTTCAGTGCAGGACAGCTACAACACCTCTTTTCTCCAGCATTCTGTCCTTCACTTTATGATATTAGAATGATATCTGCCTAGATATGCTCTTATTTACAGAGTTTGCTCATTTACTCCAGTTTGCTGCCTCACCCCCTTCCCAGCCACTCACCCTCCCTGTACCAAGTCCTGGGGGCTGTGCATGAGTGAACAGCTGCAAAATATTCTTAGGCTAGCTGGTATACTGGGAAGTTTTGTTTATCCTAAGGAAAATATTTATTGTTGTTATTATTCAGGTAAGACTTCCTTAATGTTGTTGTGCTTCTGTTTGCCACTTCACAAACAGCAAACTGAATTAAACCCTCACAATGGCTGTCAGTGAGAGAGAGGAAGAGCAAACATTGACTTGTAAGTACATATTTCATAAGGACCTGTCTCTTTGTTTATGGACAATCTTCTGTTATTCAGTCTTCGTAAGTTGACGATTTGATCTAAAGTCTCTGAGCATTGCACTGCTCCTTCTTCTCTACATTCTCAGGAATGTGGGGAGGGCAGAAAGCCTTCCAGATAGCCCAGGAGCTTCTCTAACTCAAGCGTTCGAGGGGGGAAGCCCAAAAACTATGATGGGAGACTTTTCTAGGCAGTCTTCATAGGGTCAGTGAGGTGTGAGAGAACTAGCTCTTCAGCAGAGGATACTGTGAATCACAGAGGCACCAAGAACCCTGAGGGGACACCATCTTGAAGGTACAGGACTGCAACAGTCACTCATGAAGGACACAGTCTAGCCCCTGAGAAGGCACTGGGCCTGCCCCAATGTTCCTGTGCCACTGTCACAGATGACTTTGTGTAAGAGGACCTTAAGTGTTTCCTAGACAGGGTCTTTTCCACCTACACAGCTGCACTGTACTGGATGCCTCCTCCTCCCATAGGCAGGAAGATGGCTGTCCACAGCTGTTGGGTTTTGCATCAGAAGCTGAAACATTTCCTGAAATGCTGTCAAAACTTGTCATTGCTAAATAGGTCAGGCTGGCTGGAGCACTGTGTAGGCTCATTCTGAAGCCTTGCCGATGTGTCTTAACCAGCAGCGCTTTATCCCTGTCCTTTTTTCACTGTGTCCAGACTCAAGCTGCATGGACAAAAAAGAAGTTAACTCTGAAACTTGCCCTAACTTTTGTCCTAGCATGGCTTGGAGCCAAAGGCAAAGAGTCAGTTCTTTAATCCACTTCAGCATCTATCCCTCTGGGGGTTCATAACTCAGCCATGAATGTTTGTTTTGAGCAGAAACCTGCAGTGCAGGTTCTTTGCCGAGGAGCAGCAGAAGGATTGCAGGCAGGCGCCAAATGTGGGCCTGTGAGAGCACTGGGTCAGGCAGCAGAGGGGAATGTGCAGGTCAGGAAGGACAGGGAGGTGGGAAACACAGCAGGGCACAGTGGAGAAGGGGAGAGAGGGAAAAACTGCCAAGTAAATGTGATAAAACCCTCATAGTTGTTGGCATAGTCTTACTCTGCTATGGCATGTCTGTCTCTTGATTTCTTATTCTCAAGCTTCTTCCATAGAGTCTAGGGTCTTCTGACAAGGCTGTGCTGGTGTCAGGATAATGCTCTGAACCATTATAATAGCAACTGTAGTATTGTTGCTGTGACTAGTTCATATTTCTAACATGAGTTTTTTGTGTTTGTCGGCATACATATCTACATCTTGCCAGTTTTACGCAGATTTTTTAATGCAGAATTAATTTTGAGTGAACAATAAATTTTATCTGCAATCCTACAATTGTGCTGCCTGAATATCTCTGGCTTCTTCTATTTTATAATGCCATAATGAAGAGTGGAAATCTTGTCTCCATTTTACAGAAGAAGAACTGAGGTACAGAGAAGCTAAATGACTTCCCTGAGGCCATACAGGATGTCTCAAGCAATGCAAAGAATGAAATTGTTTCATAGCAAGAAGATCACGGGAGTCCTGTGGTGGATCCTCCAGCACAGGAATACTGACATGTACACTTCAACCTTTACTGGCTAAAAAATAAGATCAGGCATCCTCTTGTCAGAGCCCAAAGTACTCTGTATATCCGCTGTATTTACAGAGAGCTTCCCTTCGTTTCAATTTCTGGAGTTAGACTTTTAATCTCTGCAAAGCAAAAGCTGTGGGAATCTTAATAATAATGGATCTAATGCAGTATTTTCCATTTCTAAAGTCCTTCTTCTGTGCAGCCTTGGAATACACCTTTTGAAGAGGTAGTAGGTAGTTATTTAGGTAGCTATTCTTTTCTTTAGAAATCTTTCCCCGGGTAGAAGTTAATTTAGTTAAACAAAATTTGAAACTCCAAAAGGTATATTCACTCATCATATTTTATCTCTGTATGCATACCACTGTGCCCAATCAAAGGTACACTAGCAGAAGACTGTTGAGACTGTAAATGCATTCAGTAACTTTTTGCATCATTCCGATTTCCAGCCTTCCCTATCAACTGTGTTGGGGAATGTCAGGGTGAAGAAACAAGGATTCAGCTGCTCTCCAGTCCTACAGTTGGTCCTGTATGTGCTTGCTAATGCAGCAAGGATTGTCTGCTGGGTACTTGCTCTCTGCTCAAGATCCAGGACACAGACTTCTCCCCAAACATGGGCAGTCTCTCACATCATGCATTCTATGATGGTGTTGTGATTGACTTCGAGCTGTTTGATTTGCAGCAGGGACTAAGATCCAGCACAAAAATACATGGGAAAAGCCAAATTCTTCATCAACTTCTCACAAGTCAGGGTAAGGATAAGCATGATTAAGCAAGTGCATGAGCACGAAAAGATGAGAAGTTGAGGTGTTCTTGGAAATGCAGCTCTCACTGCACAGTGCTGCACAAAGATCTGCCTACTTAATTCTGTCTGAGAGAGCATTAAATGATCAATCAGCAGCTCACCCACACAGCCGTTTACCTTCAGTAGAAAAAGGGACAGACCTTGCATGGGAAGAAGAGGCAGTCACAGAAGCTGGAGAGTTGAAGACTGAAATGTTCAAATGAGCAAAATGCATCCCAGTTACCTGTGGTATCTCAGGGTAGACTATAAGAAGTTACATCAAACAGGACAATTGGCACAGTCCACATTTCTTTGTTTTGTACAGGAAAATGGTCACAAAAAGGTGTCACATGAGTACAGCAGCCATGGTCAGACATCTGCACGAGCTCTTGCAACATGATATAATCATCAGAGTGGCAGTCCCCTCTGTTGTAAGTCCACATCATGCTTCCATCAGTATGCAAATAATAGCACTTCATATGTGGTCACACTAATGAGGCATGACTGTGTGACCATCCAGGCACATCCTTGACTTCCTGTCATCAGTAAGCCCACTCTAGCCAAATATGTTGCACAACAATGGCTGTTGCCAGATGCCATTTTGCAGATCAAGAAGACAATAGGTGGTCACTCCCAGTTTGTGAGTTGCTGAGTCATTAAGAGGAAAAATAGAGCATGATTCACCATATATGAACAGGATACGGGCATTCTTGTTGCAGTGCTGTCTCATAATAAGATATCGTGTCAGAGAGAAAACTCAATGCATGCTATCCAAACAGTATTTCACTGTATACTACTAATATATACTAGAAAGCTGATAAGATACCACCATTGCTGGCTATGAATGACCTGCAAGACTGAGATTTGTAATGTACTGATACTTTCTACTATAGGCACACACACCAGTACACCCCTGATAAATGGAGATTTATCAGGGCAAAGGAGAAATGTAGATGGGTCGTCTTAGCTAAGTTAACCTAGACTTCTCAGGAAGACAAGCTCATGTGTTTCCAGCACATATGATATCTGTAAACACACAAAGGATTCATCCTGTACATCTTGAACTTCTTAACCTGTCCCATTCAAGTTACTACAAAGAGTGGCTGAGCTTCACTTCCTACTGCGTACTATTTGACAGTCACCAGCCCACGTGAGAAACAGAGCCCACAGGCGGGCAGAATAAGATGTTACTGATGATACCCTTTGAGAAATTAAAATGAGCAGCCATCAAAACTAGTAATAATATGTAGCATCAGAAGATTCTTTATTAGAGGTCATGCATTCCACCTACTTGTCTTCTCACTTCAAAAACCAAATTAACACACACATTCTTTGAAGTGCTGGTGTTTACTCAGGAATTGCTAGATCATCATTGAGTATGGGTAAAGATATAATTACTAAGCAAAAGTATTTTGCACCTTCTATCTTTGCATGCTGCTTTGCACAAGTACATCACTAAATGTGCTCTAGACTGCTAATGCCCAGCTGCACCAAATGGTTTGTGGCCCACTGAAGGAAAGACAACTGTGGAAAGCCTTCAGGCCTCAAGACCATACACTGGCAATGAACTACCTGTCAGGATAGGCAACATCTCACCTACTCTTTCTCTCACTTGTGTTTACCTGGTAGTCAGTCTGCTTCTTATTAAATGACATGAATGGGACAGGTGTTGATCTCCTGGCACCCAATTCCTCCAGTCAGCTGACTAGTCCTTCCCTATTCGTGGGTTATCATAAAAGAAGCAGATATCAACCTCTTCCAAACAAAGGAAGGGAAAAAAAAAGAGAGAAACAGATAGGAAACCACTCCTGGTAAAACACCAAATCTCTTTTACTCATGGGAACTGGTGTTTACTCTTCCAAATGGCTTTCTATGAACATGGCAGGATTTGTTGACAGAGAAGGACATAGTGCTCTGGCTTTTTCATTGTTTTTCTCTTTCCCATTGCTGATTATTAAATGTGTTCTCTTCTCCTCAGATACTTGTCTCTTTGCTCTAGAAATAGCACAGAAATAATATTTCAGCTGAATGAGAACGTGCTGACTTCTGATGTTTTCAACAATAGATGGGTTGATGTGAATATGAAAGATAATGTACTTGATTTGCTTCATTTTTACCAGCCTCTAGAGAGTTTAATCTATCCAGAAAAGAAGTGTCTGTCTGATTTTTTTTTCCTGTGTGACTGTCATGTCATCATCTTGTAAGACAGAGTTATTCTGAAAACAAAAAAGTAGAATTCATAAAGCATTTTGATCATGGGCCAGATCCTATCACTTTTACTTATCCTATTTGTATGTCAAACTTATCTATGAGAGTATGCTGAGATATCAGCCCACTATCATCAAAATGGCGACACCCAGATTTGGTGTCCAAACTTTGAAAGAAGGGATTTTTCTGAATGCTTATCAATATTTACTTGAATTGAAATTGTCAGATCCAGCTTTACATAAGTGGCCTAAAGTAGCATATGTTTACTTTAAAATGTAAGCTTGTTTTGTGTATACCCTATTATTTATTTTCATTCATTTTAGAAAAAAAAAATTATTCAAACCTTATACAACAAGAGGAAGATTTCTCAGTCTTTGTTTTCTTATTTTTATAATGGCTTTTTTGAATCCTCCCATTAGGAAAGCTATACACTGCATATTATTTACAAGGATGTTTCTGATTCACTGATCTGTCTGGATAACTCTGACAAGAAGTGAAAAAAAATTGTAAGATGATGCAGAACAAGAGATAGGTTGTTAAATAATCACCAGCAGCCAGCCCCCAAAAGGTCGCTGCACCTCCTTACATTTGGGGCCCCATCCTTCAACTGTGAGCAAACCAGTTGCAACTATTCTGCTTCAGTTTTTTCATCTGCCAAAAGAAAGTAGATCGCAGATTTACAAATTTACATCTCGAGCTCAACTTCTGTTAAATATAGCCTTTCCCTCCATTTAATTAAGAATTTAAGAATTATTTAAGGAGATTAATAATTTTAGACATTTATTAGCTATAAAATCATAAGAAGTTCTGTGTTTTCATTTCCTTTACAGCCTGCATTTTTCCATTGACTTTGGTGTTTACCAAATCAGTCTAATAACCACTTTGAGAGTCTTCTTGGCAAAATTCACAATGAAACAAATAAGATCTCCTGTCAGCTCAACATTTTTCAAAGAAAAACTGAATATAACTTAGGTAAGTAGTCCAGATTCATTTGTTACTTGCAATGTTTTGCCATGCTTTTTTATAGATGCATTCAGCCATGTATAATTGCAACATTTCAAGAGGGACTTTTTATAAGGGCATGTAGTGACAGGACTAGGGGAAATGGCTTCAAACTGGAAGAGGGTAGATTTACACTACATACTAGGAAGAAATTATTTACTGTGAAGGTGGTGAGACACTGGAGCAGGTTTCCCAGAGATGTTGCGGATGTCTCCTCTGTGGAGGCATTCAAGGCCAGGCTGGATGGGACTTTGAGAAACCTGTTTTAGTGGGAGGTGTCCCTGCCTATAGCAGAAGGATGGAACTAGGTGATCTTAAGGTCCCTTCCAACCCAGACCACTCTATGATTCTATGATTATGGAAGTAAGTTGGAGATCACTTACAAATTTGTCCAATTCAGCTCTCCAAGACCTGGAATGATAAAAATTGAGGGTGATTTACAGTTACACAATTGTCTTCCATTTCAAGTTTTATTTATAACAGAAGGAGCTACCTCAAAGACTGCGTGCATTTAGATAACCAGTGGGGAAGGTGCATCAGCAGGTGTAGCCAATATCTGCAATTGCAGCACCAGAGTTGTTGCCCGGGAGTTCTCTTCAGAGTAGAGTATACGAAGTGCCAGAACATAATTTAATTTTGTGGTTGAAACTGTACAATGTAGCCTGAGGAAGAAGAGGACAAGATTATGTTGCATATCTGAACGAGGTATTGTATTTATAAAAATGTGGGCTTTACAAGAGTTTTTGCAGGTGAGACCAAAGGTTCACCTCACCCAACATCCTGCCTCTAACTGCTGCTCTTGGAAAAACCCAGGGAAGAACAAGATAAGCAACAGCTCAAGTGTATAGATGAGCTACTTCATTTTACACGACCAGCTGCTAAATTTCTGTACTTCAAAGTATTGGAGCAGCACGTTTGAGGACACTTCTTCCCTCAGAAATATTCATGAGAAATAGATATACAGGCAGAAATGCCATTTTCAATGCTGTAATCCACATAATTTAAAATGAGTACAGCTGTATCGGTGGTTGAAGAGGACACATGATTATTAAAAGAAATCATACAGCTTTGCTATACCATTTCTCTTATTTTCTTCACTTCCAGAGGATAAGATCATGATAGCATATAATCATAGAATCACTTGAGTTGAAAGGCATCCGTAAAGGTCAGCTAGTCCAACTCCCCTGCAATGAATAGGGACACCTACAGCTAGATTAGGCTGCTCAGAGCTCTGTGCAGCCTAATCTTGAGTGTCTCAAAGAACGGGGCTTCCACCACCTCTCTGAGCAACCTGTGCTGATGCCTCACCACCCTCACTGTAAAACTTCTTCCTTATGTCCAATCTAAATCTCCTTTCTTTTAGTTTAAAAGCCATTTCCCCTTGTCTCTCGTGTGAGAGATGGGCAACTGCAGTTCTCTCTACCAGTCTATTTGGAAAATGAGAGAAAACCAGTGTTGTTACCCGCAGTGGTGGTGATGGATACAACAACACAAGGCACACAAAAAAACCCACAGTCTTAGAGGTGTTTGCACATCCAACACTGTTGTCCTACTGGTCTCGTGTACTCCATGCTGCCCAAATACCACCTCCTGCAAAAACCTTGAATGGTTATAAATACCTTCTCCTTTTAAGGGACAGATGATTTAGTCCAGTCAGCTTCGTGTAATTGTAATTGATATTTTCACTTCATGGTGATCCAGCCCAGCACCGGAAGGTTGAAGTACCAAAACAAAATGCGTGTTGTAGGCCAGAGCACTTGGTCAAGATAAACACCTGAAAGTAAGGATTTCCATGTCAATTAAAGTTCTGTATATTTTGAGGTTTATATCTCAACATTTATAGCTCCATGGGGCATGGTCTTGTAGCCCTTAATCAGATGAATAATCCCACTATAGACAGCTTTATCGCCCATCAGCAACTGCTCTTGCAGCGGCTGTGGTGCAGATGTCATTGTAACCCACAGCCCAAAACTGATCTCAGCTTACAGTGGCACATCGTGGGTAAAGCCACCACAGTCACTGGCATTACTGCAGGAGTAAAACAGCTGTGAGCTAAATGGGATCAGGATCAGATCATCTGCTTACGGCCTCATATGTTTCCAAAACATCCTCTGATGAGGCTGAAATTTTCCATGATTGATCTCTGGCCAAAGGCAACTCATCTTTTTTCCTTTTTTTCTTTTCTTTTAAGTGTAAGTAAGCTCTCAGTTTTTGAAAGCAGAACAGATTTTGGAAAGAGGTCAGAACAGCATTGTGAGGAGCAATTCTATAACCCACAGCCTTACTGTTCAAGGCTTTACATCCCTGTAGTGCAAAACATGATTTATTGCTGTAAGATAGTTAATTGCTAAAAGAGGCCAGAAGAGTGCTATTGTACAAAAATTCTGGCTTTGTCCTGCTCCTTATTCAAACAACTCCTTTTTCCTCCAATGCTATGTACTGTATGACGGTGAAAATCAGAAAGATACCACTATACGGTTGTTTACAAAATGGGAACAGATAAACATGACAACAAAGCAAACCAATCTTGCTCTGTGTGGTTTCAAGAGTGTAAAAGAAACCCCTGTTTTCACAGAGCCTATGTAGGGACTTAGCTGGCTGGTCCCATGCCCATAAGGAAGACCAAGCTCAAAGCTAGTCATAAGAATAGAACAAGGAAGAAGGACAACACATTTGCAAGTGAGTAGTTTATACAAACACATTGAAAAGCACAGATCCATTTAAAATATATATATATATGTCACTTTTTAAAATAAAAAAAAAAAAGTATGAATGAGTCTTCTAGCATTTGCCACAGACTTCTGGACAAAGCCCCTTTACTAGCATGGAGCAGGGATGGAGAGCCTACTTTAGCTCCTCCAGGTTTTTGTTTCTGGCTCAGTGGTTTCTGCCTGAGCATAGCCCAGATTCTCTGTGAGGTCATCAGCCATTCAGCCTAGCTCCTGCTCCTGAGGACCAGCCAAGGCTCATTATGTTTCTGTGCAAACATCCTCCTGAATTCGCAGCTCCACTGAAAAAGCTTTGCACAGCAGAAAACAACAGGGTAAATCACACTGAGCTAGGAGTCACCACTTTAGAGTTTTTAGCCCTTATAGCAAAGTATGTAATAGCATTACAGCACAAAGTCTTGAAACACGACAAAAGCAGGCAGCGCCCATCGAGCACACGTGTTGTTCTAAGGAGTACTCATGCAAGGGGTCATTTTGATAAGATTGTCACACATTTAATAATTTTCAAACACACTCAGTCTGACCCCAGCCAAAACCCAGCCTTGACTCAACAGCAGTGACTTGTTCTTCAAAGAGGCTATTCTACAGAGGAGATATAGCAAAGACAGAGAAAAGCCTTACTCAACAATGGAAAGATAAGAAACTGCTGGAAGGAGAGGGGTCTTGTTTCACAGCAGTCATGATACATGCTGCCCTGCCTCAGGCTGCTCTGGCAACCCAGTTACATACATTTCACAATATAAAAGTTCTCTGCAGAGAGAGAATGAGCGTTTGCTTCCCACCTAAGTATGCCAACAAACACAAGCCTTCAGAAGCGACCTCACAGATGTTGGAAATCTTTGGTTTTGCACACCCTTGCTTTGGCAAATGCCATGGGAAATACAGCCTCCACTGGATCCTGCTGGCCAGGCAACACTGGGGACCCTGGTCCCCATAGAATATGGGATGCTCTGAGCCCAAGCCTTCCTCAACAAGTGTTCTGACCACTGAAGGGCCACCCAAAGAGGGAGAGAAGGGGTGCTGCTCCTGTGGTGTGAGCTGCTGCCAGAGTCCCGAAAGCACGCCCAACCCTCGCAGCTGCAGTGACGACGGGCGGTTCTGACTTGCATGATTAATGCCAGAGAATGGTTTATGATCCTGGATTTCATCAGAAGTCCAACCTCAGGTCCAAAATTAAGCCTCTGCCATCTGTTGGCAAGCTGGAGAGAGCTGCCTTCTCTGCCACAGGGACTGTACGCATGGAGTGGGTTAATGCAGTGAGGCACAAAAATAGTGTGGCGATGGATGACCACAGAAGCACCATAGTTAGACATGGTTTATTTAGTGCCAGAAGTATGCAAGTCACTTTGCCAGACAAGAATCCTCCTCCCAGAGAGGCTCCCAAAGAGCCTATCATCAGTTTTTTTAAGTGTTTGCAGTTTGCTGGCTGAAGTGTTCCACTGGAGTTGTTGGTCTTGCCTAGGGGCTGTACACTTGCAGGGTTGGAAAACACTGTGCTGATGTATTCTTGCCAAATCCAGCTTGTTCCTTGGATTGTTTCCTTTCTCTAATCACTGTTTATCTTTACACGGGCCAGATTGGCCCATTTCTTCCTCTCTTTCACTAGTCTCTACAACAGATATATGATCTCTGAAATTCTTGCTTGGCTGACCACAATTCATTCATCAGAGAATAAATTTATCCTTTCCTGGGCACTCAGTAAGCACTCAGTGAATTTCCAGGGGATTTTCTAAGGCCTCACCCACCTTGGATGTCCTAAAGTCAGATGAGCATCACCCAATGTGCACCCATAACTTTCCTCCTTTAGCAAAAAGACGCCCCCCCCCCCCCCCCCACAGCCCATGGAATTGCTACACCTCTGGCTCTTGAAACAGAGTGAACTCCACCCCCCTACCTCCATTTTAGGAGGAAAGGGAAATAAAAAAAATAGAAGCAGCACCTGAATCCTGCCCTCAGCCGTGTTTCTTCAGCCATGTTTCTAAGTAGGGATTTTCACTGAGCTAGCAGTGGTTGTGATTTCTTTGTCATTATATTGGCTTTGATTCCATCTAACCACTTCTGTAGCTTCTATAATCCCAGGCCCATTTGCTTAATGTTCTGTTATCACTACTTAGATTTCAGTATACTGAAATACTATGAATAGGTAAGATAGATGAAAGAAAAGAGATTATCATCCCTTTTCACAGAGAGGCAAGAGAGAGAGTGGAAAAATTGGGTTATTCCCCCAAAGTCTGTAGCACAGTTGGAAGCAGAGCTCAGGTCCAAGTTCAGCACCACCACTGGAATCTTCCAAATCTACATCTGAAGGTCTTAAAGCTATTACTGATTGTGAAGGGCCGGATGGACACACTTCAGCAGTACCTCTAGCTGACCAGGACAGCATCAGCAGTGCTTTCTCAATGAAGAGTGAGGAAGTCATCGGCCCATTAAGCACTGAAAGGCAGCTTCAGCCTTACATAAGTGAAAGCAACTCTGTTTTGCCAAGTCTGAAATTGCCTGCGTATCCATAGCACCGCATTTTTGGAGTTCTTCTGGGCAGAATGAAGGGAGCTTTGGTAACCCAAAGAAACCATAAAGCCCAGTTCCACACTGGCTGTAGCTCAGCCGGATGTCATCTCTGACAGCTGGAGATAGTTGGGCTGTAGACACGGTGCCAGCATGCAGATCCAACACCCACTGCCCCCTGCAGGGACATAAGGACCATCGCCAGACTATTCCCATCTTGCAGCCAGAACTGTGGGACTGAGGCAGCTCTGCTGCCATCTCATGCTGTGCTTCTGCTTGCCTCCGTTAAGAGCCTGCTCTCCAGCTCCAGGAGCGGAAACTGGGGCTGAGCTCAGCAGTGATGCACAGGGCCCTGCCTGCTTCTCCATGGGGGTTTTCACACGTTAGCCTCTGCACAACTCCCACGCATGAATTAAAATCTTAAGATTGGGGCAGAAAAAAAGTATTCACCAATACATCTTAATTGGATGGCTTTGTGTTCGGTTTCCCAGTGGCTGCACTTCTATATTCAATTTCTAACTTTTCTCCTCTCAGACATTTGGTTGTGTAGATCTTTATGGAAGAAAAGGACTGTGACTTTATAAAAATCTTGTAAGTAGTGCGAGTGTCAGGCAGAACATGGAGTAGTGATGTCTGGGCAGCTGCTGTTACTGGGCAAGTCAACACCATTGTCAATGCCATCACTACCAGCAGTGAGCAATGCTTCATACAGAATTGTGATATCAACTTGCAGGAAGGGAAGACAGGAAAGTTCACTTGAGATTTCCGATTGAGCTGTATTCAAATCCATCAGAGACATTGTATTACTTTGAACTGTGTTCCTCTCCATGTAAATAAAAACACAAAATCTACTTATTTTTACTAATCTTTTTGCCCATTTAAAATAATTAATAAAAAAGTAGCTGAAAGAAATTTCATATTGCCCCTTTCCACAATGAAGCCTAAATACAACACATACAAATACTATAGCCCTTTCAGAATTCAGAGCTTCATCAAATACAGTAGTCTACTTTGACTTTCCAAAGCAATTGGGAGAAATACAAATAGGAGTGCTTGGGTCCTGGCATGCTGAGGCAACAAAACCTCTCTGCTGGCCACGAGTGAGAAGCTTTTCCCTTCCTCTGCCCTACATCACCATCAGCCCCAGCCAACAATACCACAGATGGCAACATACGCCCTGGCCACAGCTCATAACCCAAAGACTACACCCTTTTGTGGTCATGATTTCACTGGGCAACATGATATCTCAATTTAGGCTCTTGTGAAAATCAAGCACTGATGTTGCATGCGGGAGGAGGGTTCTTGTGGCCCATTTCCTTACTAAGACACCTGCACTACGGAGAACTTCATAAAAGACCACCATTTTATTAAAAAAAAAAATAACCCAGCAAACATTTTCAAGAAATGGTTTAATCACATTCAGTTCTTTCAGTGCTTGCTGGAATAATCATGAACTCTGTCAGTGCTAATGGGGGTGTTATAAGTATCTGTGTAGGACTGCCTCTGTAATTCAGCATTAATTAGCTGAATCATTATTTTAGAGTGTTACTGAATTATCTTATAATTACCACCTATCTTGGTGCTTGTAAATGCTGCAACAGAAGGAAACGACAATTCTTTTAAATGTACTTAAAGTTAAGAAGGCATAATAAACACTCCATTCTGTCTTTTTTAGAAGCTTTTTTATCTTCTGCGAGATGTAAGGCTAGTACAACTGCTTTCATCTATGCCTTGTAGATTTATTACAATCATTATAACAAATGGAAATGAATATTATTCAGGTTTATTACCCTATAGTATATCTTTATGAGCACACAGGAAACCATGTTGCTTCTTTATCCACTGCTTATAAAGAGAATGAAAGATGCTACTCTGGAAAACAGAGTATTGTGATTTAAAAAAGATCATTTGACTCTCCTAATTTGACTGTTTTGCTAATAACTTATCTGCTCTGATTCCCAACAAAATCAGGCCTAATTGTTGCACACTAAGAAGTCTCATTACTGCTTAACTGAGGAAGTAGTTAGGAAATACCATGTATGTTTTGCTGCTGATGATTCTGCTCTGCAAGTGCTAACACTGTGGTGCAAAGTCTGCTGCGCCTTACCCCCCGCTCGAAGCACACAGGAGCAGTGGGAAAGGAAAGGAGTATTCTTGTCACTGGGCTAATCAGGAAAGCTTGTATCACCTGGCTGGCTCAGGTTTGGGCTCTTGTGATCAGCTCCGAATGCTGATCACAAGACACTTTGCTCAGGCCGTCATGTGCTCCCGAGAGACTACCTGGTGCAGGATCTCCAAATACAAGTTTATAAATGCATAAAGAATCATGCTAAATGAATCTCTTCTTATGCTCAGGGTTTACTGCGAGGTGCTTTTTGTAACTTCTCCACTTTGACTAAGAGAGATTGTCCAGGTCAACAGATCTGAGATCTGCTAGACCAAAGGGGAGTCGATGTTGTGCAACCAGTTGTACTGGCAACCAGACATTTCTTGCGTGCTTTAGTTTCTCAGGGTGTATTCAGAGATTTGCAGGAGACAGTTACAGTCTGCATTCTCTTACTTTTACCACATACTCCTTCAGTGGGAGTCACAACATACCCACAGCCTCCATTTTACTCCTATTTTGCAGGCAAAGCTGGGACGTGTTAGCACTTGACTTCTCCAGCTAAGTGATTCCAAACATGAAACAAAAATCAATATGCATGTATGAAGAATGGGGATATTTGAAAAATCTCTGCTCTGAACAGATTTTCAGCCTTAGTGTTCTCAAATGCATTGCTCCCTCAGCTCTAAATATTATGTGCAGTTTGAAATAAAGCAATGGTTTACTGCCAATGATTGCTGCTAGGGTGTTACTGATACACCTAGGATATGAAACACTAAATCAAACTTCACATTCATTTCTATGAAAAAGATGATTTTCATATCCTGACACGTTTTGCTCTGAGACTAAGCTTGTTATTTATTAGGGTTCACTCTGTAGTTCTTAGAAACAGCACAATGTTGCTATTGTGATTGCTCTTCTCACTAGAATCATGATGGCATTTGCTCGTCACACAGAGCAGTTTAAATCACAGAAAGAATTCACAATGCAGTTAAACAACTTGGTAGCAAACGTAGCCCACAAATAATCATAGCTTACTTGCATTTAAGCTTTACAGATGTACTTCTTTACTCCAGTTTCTCTACCCTCTATGCCAAAGACAACAGATTAAAAATTTGTGTCATATTTAGTCTTCAAAAGCAGTATTTTCAATAGGCAGTAATGGTTCATTATTTGAAAATATGACCATAATGAAAACTAGAGTATAAAATACTTGGAAGTTCATATGATAAAAATGAACTATGGAAAAAAATGGGTTGGAAGGAATCTTGGGAGCTGATCTTGTCCAACATCCTTCTCAAAGCAGAATCAACTTCAAAGCTGGACGAGGCATCTCAGGACCTCTGTGATCAAACTGAGCTTACTCACTAAACTTTCTGAAGCTTCAAATGATAAAATGCAGCTTGCATCTACAACACCCCCTCAATATGGATGCATTTAGATTTATAATTCCTACCCACACTGTTAGTATCAGCACAAGCAGTAGTTTTTATTTATTGCTAACCACTTTGCAGATCCTAATTCCAATTGCTCATAACAAGTAGAGAAACTATAAAATATTTCCACACCAAGTGGTTTCTTCACTTTTGTTTTAAAATACTAACTTGAGCTGAATTAGCTCAGATGTTTCTAAAAGCAAACACAGGAACAGTCTTTCTGGTGAAAATCCTAGCATCCTTCCAGAACTTTGCTGTCAGAACAAGAAGCTGTGTCAAAGAACCCTGTCCAGTTTCTGTGCAGGACCACTAATGTTTTATTAGAAGGTGAACTTCATAAAAACTGTTATTGAACGTGCTTGGCATAGACTTGCTATCCCTTGACAGATCCCATCTATAAGTATACCAGCCCAACAAAAATGAACTTTTTGATAAAAATAAGCTGCCCTCACAAGGACCTGGAGCTGCTAACTACTGTGCATACTCCATCAGGGTGTCCACTGAGAACAAGCTCCAGCTGTGTGCTAGATCAGGACCTGAGCCTGGGTGCCTAGCCCTGGTAACGAGTGGAAGAAGGACTAAGTACAGGGAGCAACTGAGAAGTTGCTGTCTGCATGGGAACTGCTGAATCACTGCCTAAACCTCTGATTGATCGCCTGAGGCAACCAAAGAGTCAGCCCTGGGAGCACAGGTGAAGGCAATTCACCTGTGCTGCCGGAAGGGTTGAAGCCTGGCTCCACCTCTCCTAGACCCATTTAAGAGCTGACTACGAGTGGGGAAGTATCTTTTCTGGAGATTACTCTTCTGGAGTTTTGCAGGGATCCCAGGGGCATAGGTAGGCTTTCTCTCTATTCTCTTTCTGTTATTATAATCTGCTTAGCCAAATTCTTTTGTTTGTTTCGTGGTTATAACTTTGTTATATTCATTGACTATGCTGTTAGATGGCAGGTCACAGACACATAAAGGGAGACGATGCCATGAGCTGGGGATTAGCATATGGCTGTGGAAAGAAAGGGAGGAGTCTAGGGCAGGAGTCCAGGGACTGTTGCTGTTGGGATTAGAAATGAGTAAACCACACATTGGGAAGCTGCAGAGGGTGGAAAGGATGAAATGAGTGAGGAGTCGTGGCCTGGCCAACTAGGGAGATCGTGAGGAGAGCAAGCACAAAGAGAGGAACAAACTAGGAAAAGATAAAGAAGGCAAAGTTATCTGCTCGGCAGCTTCTCTACAGTGCTTATCATCATAGTTTAAGTGACTGGGAAGTTATTGGTGACTTCATTTACATGACTCTGTGTTGATGCTAACAACGCTTAAACATGGAAGTATAAATAAAGGAGAAACAAAGGTCCAGAGTTTCTACTACTTTTCGTATTTGAATCATGCTTTTGATTTGCTTAGAGTGTTAACAACTACATATCATGTTATGCATTTGAAGTTCATTGGGGATGTGTCTGCTTGTATGTCTGCAGACCATGGTCAAGTGTTTTTAAAATGAGGAACACCAAACTACAAAGAATGTGTGGGGAAAAAAAAAAAAAGTGGTTTAATCAACCAGCCAGTGTCCTGTCAGAGCTCACTTAGCTGAGGCTTGCAGCACCCAAAACTTTTTACTGCACATTCCCTTCCAGTTGGATATCCTAGAAAAATCTTCCAGGAGGTGGTTTAGAAGAAATTTCTCAAGAAAGAAGAGTAATTTAGAAAGGTGTGAGAAGGATGAGACAGCAGGAAATACTATTAGTATGTTGCTGAGTGTCCTTAGTTTCCCCCACTGCTATGGTATCTCACCACTTCAGCTCATCGGCATTTCTAACTTCCTCCAGGACAGGCAGGACCCAAGAGCTCTTAAATGCATCTGCCCTGCTCCCCCCAGCACAGACACTGAGCTGTCCAGAATAAATCTCCCAAGAGATGTTTTCTTCTCTAGCCCACAATTAAATGACTTCTTCTTTGCCATTTCTTCCTGTTTATGCGTTCCTCCTCGCCTGTGAATGGGCTCACTGGCTGAAGTGTCATGCATTGCTGCCTGGGATGGCACCCCTCCTTCCCTCCCTCTTTACGGTTACTGCCTTAACATTTCCCCTGTGTATCCTAATGAGCATGTTGCCAGCTTTTGGCTTCAGGTCACTTTCTCCAGCTTAAACCCTCCTTAAAACAGTTATGTAACTTTGTACATGGTAGAGTATAAAAGCATTTAATGTTGAAAGCTGTTTTTAAGGTTTATTTTGTTAAGCTTGATGAGATTTTTTTTGTACTCCACTGAGTGAAGTTTCAGTAGACAAATGCAACACAAGGGTTTAGAATGAGATAGTTCAGACTACACAGTCAGCATCTTAGGTTGATAGGTGAGGCAAACTACCTTGCACCTGCTCTGTGTGTAGGTTAACTCCAGTGTTCAGGCATTAGCTTGAATGCAAACAAAATGTGTTTGCTCAGTTTGGTTTGAACATGTCCAGCGTCAATCGCCTGATAGCCTACATGATACCATGACATTTATAATTTTGTTGATTCTTAGTGCTAAGATAAATCTTAATATCCTCCCTTTCAGGTGGAGCAAATGTGTGCAAATGCAGAGGGGGGAGGTGGAGAAAACAGATGCAAAAGCAGTATTTCTTTGTATTCTCGTATGTTCATTTTGAGCTCAGTTAAAATGATTTTATTTACTCTTGGGCTTCTTATTAAGAATTTGCTTTCAGGAAACATTTTGTTAATTTCTCACTCTTTAAGGCACAAAACTATTTGCCTGAACAATGGTACCAAGACCACGAAATCCATCACTTTTGACAAACATTTTGCTGGGATCAAGTGTCAGCAGCCATTGTCCATTGCCGGTAGGGTCAGTCCCTTGCAGACCACCCAGAGCTGTCCCCAGTGCTCACTGTACCCACAGAGCACAACTCCGATGTCAGTTCCTGTAAAAAGTTTGCATGACAGCTCACAGATTCGGATACGTCACTTCTTGGCGTGTATCTGTCAAATTATTTGGCAGCTCTCTCCATATGAATTGTAGAAGTTTAGCTGCAAAAATTTCCAGATCAAAGCTGTCAATCACTAGGCAATTCCCACAAGGACACGCAGAAGGACCTGGCTGGGAAATTATCTGAAGCTGCAATAATCTATAAGGCTTGCTAAAGGAAAAAAAAGCAATACTTCCCAAATTACGTGGTTCAAAGTTCAATTACTGTTTTTCTCTGTACAATTTAAGACAGTGAGCTACCATAGTCCCATGATCTGGAAGCAAAGTCAGAAAGTGAAATGCAGTTCATCTATTTCCTTGGCATTCCCTCCCTTTTCAATTAAATATGCTTTTCTTTTCTTTTCCGTTATTCTGTGGAGGCAGTAAACCTCAGTCTAAATGAGCATTTACATGAAAATCAGAGCTCTCCAAGGCATCCACTGAAACTCCTTTAATACAATGTTCACTTTAATTTGATTTTCTGTCTTGCCTATGGGAGAGTCTCAATCACGTTTGGTATGATTTATGATAGTACTCACCCCTATCCTGCAGGGGTCATTCCCTTTCCTAAAACCACCTCATTTTGACCATTTGATTTGAAGCAAGAATTCCTTTTACCAGTAAACAGATCAGTAACCAACGTTGTCCGCAGATGACGGTAAGCACGATCCAGTTTTTATTAGGGTCTCTCAAATGTCAAAAAGCTCACTTTAATCTCCAAAAAATTTAATCTGTTCACATCGCTTGCAACCTCTTGGTTGTCTCCTTCATAAAGGTTGTTTCCTTGGGCTCAAGGAGTAATTTCTTCCACCATATCTTGTGAGGAAGCCAGCTCCATCATACTTACTTCAAGCAAACTTTCCCTTTCCAAACCCAAGTGAATCTGGGTATCGTGTTCTGTGACTCTCATTATCTGATTTTGCCACTTCAAAACTGAAAATTACACAAAGGGTAGGATACAAGCACCTTCTTAAAGGTATTTAATCTTGCTCTCATTATATCTACTTATGTTTACTTTATTAAAATAATCTGTCACATACTTCCGAAGCCATCTCTCAAAGCAACACGTTTCAAAGAGGATTCACTGAGTAAATATACTGCTGAAACTATTGTAACAGCAAAGCAGCTAGAGTTATGTATGTGCAGATTTACTAAGCTTTTATCCATCACAGAACGATGGGCAACAAAGTAAAAACTGAAGTTAGTAGCAGAAGAGTGCAATTCAATTCTTTTTCTTTCTATTGTTGATATATCCTATGCCAAAGCACTACCACAATTGATGTCCTCTTTGACCCAAAATAAAGTGTTTTCTTCATCTCTGGTCTGATCTTCTGTCCATGCATATATCCTCATCTGTGCACTGTATTACATGAAAACGTGTAGAATTTGTACATATGTTCAGTAAACAGCTGGCCGTGTTTGGATGTTTATTTTCCGCTTGGTTATGAATATGTGGTTGTGCGCTTGCTGATCAGCTATATATTTGATAGAAAAATGGTTGTCTATTGGTCAGTTTATATCTCCAGGATCTTGGGTTTTGAATTTTATGAAATTCTTCTTTCTTGCAATCTGAAGCTTTCAGCAAGCCGTTATTTATCTCCTCAGCCAACTTATTTCCTTTATTCACTTATTTCAGCCTGGAGTCTTAAAGTCGTGGGAAAGCCCAAACGATTTGTTTGCCCCCTTCTGAGGAACTTCTTGAGCTTCATTTTAGAATGCAATTGACAGAAGTTCAACTCAATTTTCTTCTTTTCTTGCTTCTGAAAGTGTATCTTTACAAGAAAGATAACACACTTTGCAAGCAGTGTAGAGGCAGCTGATCTATCTCCAGAAACCAGGTAAGAGACCAAAAATATGGTACCTCTTGAGTTAAATTATCATGTAAATTAAATTAATGGGCATATCTGTGATCTAGGTACTGCGACTTGTTTTACTTGCTTTTAGAGTGGCTATAGTCCAGTTGCGCACAAAGAATTTGTATTTGCACATGGCTTCCAAGGGCTGTGCAGCTTCAGACAACCATATTTTTAAAGATAACACAGAAAGCCACAAGGAAAGCCCGCCAGGCACTGGGACAGAGTAGGCTTTGTGGCCACACGGGCTTGAGCAGTTTGCTTCAGGGGGCATTCCCATAGATGATGCACGCACACTGTCAGCTTGAGAGTTTCATCAGCAGAAATCTCCTGCAATAGGCAGGAAATCCTGCTCATCTGCTGCAAAGGGCCCAGAGATGCTGGCAACCTGTCGGATGAGCCATGCATCAGAGATGCTGTCCTACCACCTGTGAGAGACAAAGCATGCTGACTCCTCCTTCCCAGGGCTTTTGGCTGCTTCCCTCTGGATGGCGGAGCTCAGCAGACATGCTGCTGGTCACTGACTCACTTGTCAGCCTCTGCAGGTAAACAGTGAGAGACCTTGAGGTACGTCAAGCCCAAATTGCAGTCAAATACTAGTGATACAGCCATCTGTACCACCACCGTCACGCAGAGAAATGAATGCTCACATGTGACAGTGCCAGCTGACTTAGGCTAATACTAAGAGGAAAATTCAGAGAAGTGGTATCTCCCAGTTCTCTGGATCTCTCATTTTTCTGGTCACTGTCCAACACACTGCAAAATCTAATCCACCAGAGCTGTAGGATTTACCCAATACTTTGATAAACTTTCAAGCCTAACTGGAAGACTTTCATCCTGCTATTTCATGCTCCTAAAATGTGTTTTTTTGGTTGTTTTTTTTTTTTTGTTTTTTTTTTGTTTTGTTTTGGTTTGGTTTTTTTTTTTTTTTTTCACTTTTTACCATCCTAATGAAGTGAAGCTTCTTGTCTCCAGATGTGTCTGCAGCCCTGATAGCACAAGGCACCCTAATGGGATCCGTGCCCAAACTTAGGTGCTCTGTGACCCTGTGCTGTTGCCTTACAGTGACTTTCACTGTGTCTTCCATTGCTTTTATCAAAAGCATTTCTGGTATTAAGCTTTTCTTGTGATGTGCAACGCTTTGAACGGTATCTATTTCATGTTATAGCTATAGGACAGATCTCTTTTTTTTTTTTTTTCTCATGGAAAACCCACAGTCTCTGAAAAGAAGATACTCATTCACTTGAATCTGAAGATAATGTCAAAATATTATTAAATTTAAATCCAACAAGTAAAAATAGCAGGGATGCACAGCAATAAGTGGAATCAGATTTAATATTATGTTCTTGCAATCCCTGGAGCAACATAATTATGTGGCCACTGCTGCATCAAACAAGGAATAGCCACTGAACACACTTGAAGCCATACACTGTCATTTACAGATGATCTTTGGCAAAGATTTACGATGTGCATCTGTAGCCTTCCCTTTCTTTTTCAGTTTTACAGAAGTGCAAAGAGCTGGAGAAAGAGGCAAAGGAGGATAGAGGAGATACGTTGCTCTGGTTTTGACTGACTGTTTTACGTTTCACCTCAAACTAAGGTTTCTTTGAACAGCTCTTTGGATTGGTCTACAATAAGAGTGTCATGTCTTATTCCTTACCAAGGTCACTGGGACACAGTTTGGAAGAGCTTCCAATCTTCTATCCTATTTTGACGACTGCTGTTCTCAACCCTCTTGTATCCCTGGAGGTTTGGTCCTAGCTCACACCCCATAAAAACTTCACCCACCCCAGATACAAAGCTTTGTCTCACAGCTGACTCTGTAGGTGCTGTACATGAGGAGGCCTCACAGGGAGAGGGACAAGCTGGAAACCAAATAGATTCCTGCCCTCTTGGCCAGGATGCTGAGTCCTTTCACGTCAGTGTAGAGAGGTGAGACACCAGCACAGGCTGCCCAGAGAAGCTGTGGAGGCTTCATCCCTGGAGGGGCTGGGACCTCCTTATATTGTCTTTACCAGCATGGAAACCATCCTGCCAAGTTTCATGCACTCTGTAAAGGTGCATACTGTTTTATACTATTGCTACTTCAACTCTAAATTGCTTATATATTTTCTGTATTTTATATACACATTTTCTGGATTATGTAGCAGCAAATCAATTTTCATTAACCCTCAAACATAGATGTCCTCTTCGTATTGCTGTGTTCCTATCAATTTGAATTACCTGTAATCCCTTCTTCCTCATTTTCTTTTTACAGAGTATGAAACCAGACTGGGTAAACTTGAACTCAGTACCTTTTTTGTATGTACAACAGGAGGTCACATAACCTCTTTGATGAAGTATTCCAGTAATTTATGGATTCAGATATGTCTTGCCTATCTCACTTAATCTCTTGGATCTGTCTTCTTTATTTTAATCAGAACTTGCATGGGAAAGTACTTTAGCATGTTTTGACCTATTACGTCTTCAGTCCTGCAAATCTTTCTGGCACATTTGATTAAAATGGATCAATTAAAGAGGACACTTTGCCATTCCATGACATAAACTCCTCACTTTTGGTCCCATTACTTATTCAACTTCCCAAGAGTCGTGGCACCATTAGAGGGTTTTTTTTTCTGTAATCAAACTGTGATGATCTTTTTCACAATGGTGCAATTATCTACTCCTTTCTGGTTTCACCTCGACAAGCTCAGTGAGTCATAGACCTTTACATCGACTGCATCTACGCCCACTGATGATCAACAAGGAGTGACAATCTCTCGGACTCATTTACTCTCCACACTAGGTTTGCAAGGAAGCTTAGAACTAGACACCCTTCAGCACAGGCTCTGCAGTAAAAATGTTTGCTTTATTTATTCACTTTCTCTGACTGTCAGCAAAGAAGGTCTATTCCCTTCTGTCCTAACAGTGTAAACCATATTACAATCACCATTGCTGCAATAATATTGAAGTAGTGTAAACGCTACAAATGCTACTCAGTATGACTAAACATGTGAGTATATTTTTACGTGTTTCTTTTCATTTATACGTTTTATACATTCTTCTTACAGGAAAGAGCAATGCTCAGGGCCTGAAAAGTGAAGCTCATCTGCAGGACTCATATCACAATAACAGCTGTCCTTTGCCAAGAAGAGAACTAAAGAAACTCGATGGAAAAAAAAAATCAGTACCTCATCTTATATTAGAAAGTAGTGATGTCTTCACTACACAAAAAAAAATTCAGATAGGCTTTCTTTTTCAATTTTAAGTCATGCGTAGAAGACAAAACTGAAACATGCTGGTTGGCTAAACTCTTTGTCATTCCTGCCATGGACCAACTTTGATTCTTAAATAAACAAGATTTCCTCTGAGTCTTGGCTGATCTTCTTTTAGAAGTCTTGAGTGGGGTGCATAATTTTGACTCTATCACAGTCTAGCCAGAGCTATGAGTGTGATGCAAAATAAAGAAAAACATTTAAAACTACTTTCATTTGGCTCTGTTCCTGCCTCTTCTGTGCTTGCTTTCCGTGTGTATATGAAGGTCTGAATTTTGTTGTTGGAATTACTCACAAAAAGCAGAGTTCAAAGTGGCAATCTCAAGAACAGCATGCGCAGAAGCCAAAATGTAAATGTGCATGTACAAGAATTCATGCCAGAAATTCTTGCACATTCGTGGAATGCGCTTCTTCTGACCAGGCTTGAGCAGGCAAGGTAATGTCAGCTTTTGGTGGCTGCTGCTAATCTGTAAGGCAGAAAGCCCTAACAACGTGAGTTTTCTACATTCATTTCAATACTGAATGCATTCAAACAGATCCTGGTGTGTTTCTCTTGCCCAGACAACAACCAAATGTGTTTTTTATCCATATGTCATTTGTGCTCATGTAACCAGCTTGGGAAGGCAATGGCTGAAGAGGAAACCTGCTCCTGTGACAAAAGGCAGTGGGCTGGGATTTGGGAAATACCTAGTATGGCTTTGCCGTAGCCTCCTGAGATGATCTCAGACAGATCCTTCATTACTCCACTCCTGCCTATTAAATTAGCTCTCCTGAGCTCAGAATATATCTGCATGGCTGCTGCAGAAGCCAGCATTGTATAAGCACAGATGCATTGGCAGCATTGCTTCTTGAAACCAACCTGGGCAACTGTCAGGCTCACAAAAGAGAATAAGCCATAGCCATGCAGCTGTATTGGTAAGGGTGCTTCTTCTCACAGGAGAGTCACTTAGTTTGTTTGCTAATGCTAGGGACTGGTAGAGGCTAACCTGCTGAACATGTCAAAATTTGTGCCATGCTGGAACCCTCTCTGACTTGTGGGTCAGGTATCAGAGAGGACAATGAGAAAACTGCAGTGCATCACCCTGGATTACCAGAATACTAGTCTAGGCCCAAAGAATCATAGAATCATAGAATTGCTCAAGTTGGAAAAGACATTAAAGATCATAGAGTCCAACCGCAACCTAACCATGCTACCCTAACTCTAACAACCCACCACTAAATTATGTCTCTGAGCACCACATCTGAACAGCTTTTGAACACATCCAGGGATGGTGACTCAACTACCTCCCTGGGGAACTTATTCCAGTTCTTAGCCCCCCTTTCTGTAAAGAAGTGTTTCCTGATATCCAACCTAAACTTCCCCTGGCATAACTTGGGGCCATTTCTCCTCGTCCTGTTACCTGTCACCAGTAAGAAGAGATCAACACCGCTCTTGCTGCAAGCACCTTTCAGGTATTTGAAGAGAGCAATAAGGTCTTCTCTCAGCCTCCTTTTCCCTAGACTCAACAGTCCCAGTTCTTTCAATTTCTCCTTGTAGGCATATTCTTCAAGCCCTTCACAAGCCTTGCTGCTCCTCTTTGTACCTGCTCCAGCACTGCAATGTCCTTTCTGTACTAAGGTGCCCAAAGCTGAACACAGTACTCAAGGTGAGGCCTCACCAATGCCGAATACAGGGGCAGGATTATTTCTCTAGTCCTGCTCACTACATCATTCCTGACACAAGCCAAGAATCGTGGCAGGACCTTCATCTTCAAAGGCATAGTACTTTCTTAGAACATCAAATTACAGATCCTTGGGGAAAATGTATTCGTTTTCAGTCCAACCTGTATACATCAACATGCATCCGACACAGAACAATCCTCCCTGCCATGTGAGATCAGCTGCCCAGCTTGGGCCCAAAGATATTTGGTGGCACACTGAATGAGATCCTCTAGCTGGAGCATAGCCTGCATGAGAAGAGCAGGAAATTTCAGGATTATGGAAGAATTGGGAAAACTGCAGAAGAATTCACCTTTTGCTGTTGGAGATTTAAATCTGCACTTTCATTTAATCAGAAATGTAATTTCCGCAGTGCAGCAAGCTTCAAATTCTACTTATGGCCTTGGTGCCATGACAGTTTTGGTAGTAACTTGTTCTTTGTACATATTTCTACTAGAACCGTGAATAATCATCAAAATTAACTAGCCTATAGAGTGATTAAATAATTTCCTTCAATTTGCATTTGATATGTTTATTAAGTGCTGGAGGGTGTTCTTCACTCTCTTATTTTTTCTGCTGTTAAAGACTATGTCTGGATCTTTGGCATAGGTACAGTGCTATTATGGTTACTTCAAAATTTTAATCAGATTACAGTATGAGTTACCATTTGATATTGTAAAAATGCCAGTAGGAAGTAGATAAATATTAAGATACAATTAGCCACCACTGCCTTTTATTGCTGGGAATTCATTAATATTGAGATAAGTCTGAGTTCTGTGGTAGTGACAATTTTTGTAGCGTGGTGCTTTTATCAGGTTACATTTTCTCACAAGTAATAGCACAAGTAATAAACAAGCTGGAGGATGAATATAAACAACACAGGTAGAAACAGCAATATTAAAGCTACAAAATATACGGAGTACCGCCTGCACGTTATTACTTGTGCTTCATTTACCCTACCCTTGTCAACAAGACCTGTAATTCAAAACATGCAATTCCTTGTGAGACATTTTCATTTTGAACCAGATGAAACTATCAGCACTGATCATCAATAAAAAACGTGATTTAAAACATATTGGAAACTCGTGCTTTCAAATGCACGTCTTGGCCCTTCACACAAGCAAGTAGTCTCTAATGCCAATATGCATTAGAAATGCAATTGTACTATACTTAGATGTGGTTCAACCGCAGTTATAACACGGGCCATTAAGAAGCATTAAAAAAAAAAAAAAAAAAGGAAAAAAAAGGAAAGAAATAAGCAGGTTAAAAGGGAACATGTTCTGTTGCTCAGCTAAAAGACTTAGCCATAATTAGAAAATAAAATTGCTAAAAACTGGACGAAACAGATAAAATATTGATATCCAGGAGCACAAGAGCGCGCCATGCAGAAACATGTTTACCTACAATTTTCCAGGGTTTGTGTCAGGTTTGTAAGGCTTTCAGTGTGCCTGGGAAGCCAGGTGTTCAGTGCAGCGAGCTGGGGAGCCGGCAGGCTGCGGGGTGCTCTCGGGACACCGACACCACTGGAACTGGGAAAGCAACCTCCGCTCTACCGCATCCTCCCAAAGTTGGCTGCAGTCCTTCTGAAAAGTGATCCCCAGCCAGCTACGCATCTTCTGCACTCACGGGTAAGGTGAGCAGCGTCAAAGTTAACTCTGAGCTGAAGGACTTGTCCATCACAGCATGTGACTGCCTGCCTTGCTGGGGCCGGGAGCAGTGGGAAATGCCCAGCTGCCTCACTTGGACACGGCTCAAAACTTCATCCGCTTTGGTTCAGTTCTCAAAATAGGGCACATGACCTCTAAGCAAGGCAGTACAGTAGGCTGCTTTCACAGTGCAAAGTCGCTGGCTTTGCGAGCAGGGGAGGAGGTAATGCTTGGCGCTCGCCGAGTTATCTTGTTCAGCATCACATTATCCAGGGCAAATTTGCCACTATCTTTGGAGCAGGGATGACATCTGCCACAGTGTGGCTTACCCCATTGTGCCCGCTGCTCCATGCTATGTGTCTGACATAGGCTGACCTCCATCCAGAGCCAGGGTAGGGAGCTCTCCTGCAAGAGTTCGCTGCCCCCCGGACCACCAGGAGAACAGTGCCCCTCCCCAAGCTGTGACACAACAGCAGGAGCGGCCACAGGGCCACTCCAAGTAGAAATTGCAAGCTCTGTTTATACGTTTGTATGTGTATCTACAGAACAGCAGTATTTCCCAGTCTGGTAGACCCTAGTCATTATTTTATCAAGCCCACCGTAGGAACTTTTTTTATGGGATTGGCATAATGGGAACAGATAGCCTTTTCTCTTTACAGATGAAGATCTAAATTTCATTTTATAATCTGGCAATTATGTCGTTTGATTTTTATTTTTTATTTTTTTTTTAAATAAAACAGATAATCTCCCTTCCCCGCTCAAGATGAGATCTTGGTTGTTAGTGACAGCTGTTAAAATGCCGCTAAAAATAGCTGCCGTGTCAACCACTAAAAAGCGGAGTGCTCCTGCGAACTGCGGGCAGAAAACAAAAGAGGTTTGCACTGAATCTGCACGAAGTCTGCAAGCATCCTGCGCGCGCCAGGCAGGCACTCTGCCCCTCCAGCTGCCATCTCTCTGCTGGGATGAGGAAAAAAGGGGAAAAAAAAAAAAAACAACCAACAACCATTTGGTACCAAGGCATTAGGAACGTTACCTCAACTCTATTTGCTCAACAGTAATAATCATAGTTATACACCACGAAGGTTGAGACTACCTCCAAGCATTCCAGCTGCTGTTTGTATTTACACCTTTGCCCTGAATAATAAAAATAAACCCCACAAGAATGGCAGGAAGAGTGAGACAAAGCAGCGCGACCCTCGGCCCAGCACTACGCTGCTGTGCGCGGCACGAAGCGGGCCGGCTCTGCCGGGGGTCCCTGCGGGCAGGCGCTGCCCTCTGTCCCGGAGAGCACCGGCGACAGGTTGGGATCGACCCGAGCTCCCTAGCAGCTGCGTGGCACGGAGCGAGGTAAGGGAGAGGGAATTGTTCGCGTTCTGCGCGATAATACATCTCGCTAGGTTCCTCCTTTTTAGCGACATTCTGGCTAAAAATAGCACGCTGGTGTAGGCACAGTGAAATATGATTTGCTTCCCATAATACGGCAAACTAATTGTGAAATTAAGCTCCCGAGCGCGCTGATATCTTGCAGCCCAGCTCCGGCAGCACCGCGTGCCGCCCCGTTCCGCATCGATCAAGTTCCCGCAAAGTTTGACGGCTGCGGACGGCAGCGGATGGAGCGCCGCCGGCCCAGGCCCTGTGCCGCAGGTAGGGGCGAGCAGCCCTCCGCCCGGGAGCACAGCGCGGCCGCCTCCCTCCCTCCCTCCGCCGCTTCCTTTTATTTTTTTAGGATGTTTAAAGGAAGAAACGTGCAACGCCCCGAACTTCCCAATAATCCGAGGGGAAACATCTCAGCCACGACGGGAATATGAATGCAAAGCCCGCAGCGATGTGAGCGCTGAGCCCCGCGCCCGCTCGACTCCGCGGTGCCGCGCGGTGCTGTGTGCGGTGCCGTCTCCCGCACTTCCCGGCCCCGCGGAGCGCTGCGCCCGCAACCCGCAGCCCGCCGGGGGGCTCCGTGCCGCCGCCAGGGCCGGGAGAGCCGCTCCGCCGGGGGAAGGGCGCGGAGACACTCCTCCCCCGGTGCCGCCCGCCCTGCCTCCCGCCCTCCTTCCCTTCCTCCGGCGGCTCCGCGAACCAGGAACCGCGGCGGTGGCGGCTCCGTGCGTGAGGAACCCCGCGGCGCCGCGCCGCCGGGTGCCGCCGGGAGCGCCGGGGCGGCGCGGGAGGAGGCGGCGCGGCCGCGGGGCGCTGCGAGGGGCCGGGCGGCACCGGGGGGAGGAAAAAGTTTACACCCTCAGCGCTCCCCTCCCTCCCGCTCCTTGGTGGCGCAGATGGGAGTTTTACCTGGAATGACATAAGTTTGTTGCATTTATTTTTTTCAATTAATATTATTATTATTATTCCCGTGGCTTTTTTATTTTATTTTTTTTTTTTTTTTAGGGTGTCTCCCTTTCTCCCCCCCCCCGCCCCCCCCGCTGTCTCCCTCTTCACCTCCTCCCCGCTCCTGGATCCACCCCCCGCTCCCCTCCGCCGCCGGCCGAGGGTGTGACCCGCGGGAACACCCACCCACCTCAGGCGTCCATGGTGGGAGCTGTCCGCCCGCCGCGCCGCAGCCCCTCCGCGCCCGCTCCGCCGCGCACTCCCCAAATCCCCTCTGGTTTTTTTTTCCCTCCCCTCCCGGAGCCGGTGCGCGCTCGCTGTCGGATGGTTCGCTGGCAGCAGCCGGGGGCCGCGCCTCCTCCTGCCGCCACCACCACCACCACCACCACCACCATGTCGTAGAGAGGTGAGTGCAGCGCGGACCCCGCGCGGTATCCAGGTCACGGCCGCAGCCTGAAAACTTCGCGGGGAGGAGGGACGCAGCCGTGTGACGGCGGCGGCTCCGGGCAGCGCGCGCGGATGGGCGCAGCGTGGAGGACACGGCTGCGGGCGGGAGGTGCGCGGCGCCCCGACGGCCTCTCCCGGGCGGGACGGGGGGCGGGGGGCGGCGAGCGCTGGCGAAGGACGGGTGGGGGACGTCGGACGCGGGGCGGGGGGCAGCGCAGGGCTCAAACTTTGGTCTCCTCGCGTCTCCCTGGGAAAAAGCAGCGCCGGGCGGGATGCGCGCGGCAGCGGCGAGCAGAGGACGAGTCCTTGAGGCTCGGCGCGCTCTGCCGCCACCGCCGTTTTTTTTTATTTTTTATTTTTTTTTTCCCCTCTTCCCCGTTTTTTATTTATTTATCGTTTTATTCTGTTTTTTTTTTTAACCCATCCTTGCACCGGCGCCGCTCGGATCCACGCGCCGCCGAAACGCGGAAAACCGGGGCTGGCGCGGGGGTGACGCTCGGCCTCGCCGCCCCGCCGCGGTCCCCGAGCCCCGGGCGAACGCACCTCCCGTCTCCCCCCATACCCCGAACCGCCCCCCGCGGCCCGGCCCGGCCCCGCGCCGTCCCGGTGCGCGGCGCCCTGCGGCTTTAAGGAGCTGCGGCTGCCGCCTGTGTCGCAGCAACTTTGTATCAGTCATGTCGCCCGGCGGCTGAGTGACGGCGCTGCTCGGCCAATGGGGCGCCGGCCTGGCCCCCGCCGCGCGCCTCTCGGCCAATGGGAGCACGCGGCGCCGGGACGTAAACTTGAACTTGCGGGCATGTGACATGTTTTTAAAGGACTTGGCACCTTTTCCCGTCCCCTCCCGGGTGCCGCGCCGTGACACCGGGCGGCGCGGCGCGCCTCGGGCGGGCGGGCAGGGGCCGGGGGGCCGCCCCGCGCCACTCCGCCCGCCCTCCCTTCCTCCTTTTCCCTCCTCCTCCTCCTCCTTTTCCCTCCTTCGGCGGCAACAGGTACCGCGGGCGGGGGCGCGGCCCCGGGGCCCCCGGGAGGAGCGGGCGTGGGGGGGATGCGGGGATGCTCCGCCGGGCGGGCGGCGGCGAAACGAGCGCCGTGAAAGGCGACGGCTGCGGGGGGCCGGGTGCGAAACTTAGTGCGGGTCCCGCTTGGGGCTGGGTGACCCTCGAGGGGAGCGGGACCTCCATGCGGCGGCTTTTGGTTCTTTGATTGGTGAGAAGGTCCTTCTGTTTCGCAGTTGCCGCGAGCTCCGTTTCACGCCGGCGGGTCGCGGTGTGCGGGGGGGGGGGGGATCGCAAATGGCCGCGCACGGGCCGGCGAGGAGAGGCCAGCGCTGAGGGAGAGGGGCCGCGCCGCGAGGTGGTCCCGCCGCCAACACCGCGCCGCCTGCCGCCTCCCCCGCCGCGATTCGCCGTGCTGCTTGGAGCCCGGCGCCCTGCTGCTCCCCGAGCCGCGCAGGATCTCTCCTCTCCCTTCGGTACCGCAGGACCGGGGAGGGGGGGGGGAGGGGGTGAAATTTTATTTATTTATTTATTTATTTATCCCCCGTGGAGTGACCCAGATTTCTATCCGTTAAAGTTCTGAAGCACGCTCGCCTATTGATTCTGTACGAAGTTTTGAGGTTTGCTGCTGCGAAGGTTCGCTTGAGCCAGCGCCACAGCGCTCCCGCAGCTCCGGGCCTGTGTCGGAGCGGCCCCGCACCGTGCCGCTGCCTGCGGGGGCTGCGAGGCTCTGCCATCCCGGTGCTGACCCTCCCTAAGCCCCCGGGGTTCCGAAGTGGCGGTCACTGGCGGCCGCCATTGATTTCTGTCGGAATTAGGCTTGCCCAGCACTTAACGTGAGGGCTAAGTGATGATCTAGAAGTGACTTTGTGTGAAAGCGAGCACTTCTGGATGGAGATTTTCGACTGTAGGAGTGGGATTGGGTCCACAGGATGATATTCTCACAGCGTTTGTGCCTGACAGGAATGCACGCGTAAGGCCGTAGCCCTAAGGAAGGGCAAAGTAGTATTCGAGCCTTTCCCTTGAAGGTTTTTTGCTTTTTTGTTTTATTCTTTTTTTTTTTTACGGTGTTGCTTAAAAAAAAATGATAGTTCTTAAGCAGTGCTAAATGAGGCGGTTAAGCATGGTGTTAAACATTGCAAAACTAGTGCATTTTGAAAGGGGAAAAAAGATCTTTATGTAATACTGATATTACAAGTATTGGCACTCGACTTTCTACAGTTCTGACAAGATGATGAGCCTGTTCTTCAGAATGTTGCTGCTACCTATACGTGATTTTCAGAATAACAGAATTCTTCCAGAATAATGCATGTGTGACCACTCAGAAAGCAGCCATGCTTAGGGAGAGTGCCACGCTGGGTGAAAGGCTTTGTAGGGCCACTTCTTAGAAGGAGGTTCACTTTCCTTTATGCATTCCTCTTGCTGCGTACCGTGGAGGTTGGTGGGGTTGCAGACCCTACAGCCTTTCATCATCCCCTCCATCTGTGCAGGAACTTCTGTGGGGCTTCTCTCCTCGTTCAGCTTGTCCTCCCATATCCTGCAGTGGGGCTCTGAAAGCTTGGCTCCCAGCCCCATAGAACTGCAGCTTTCCTTCAAAGCATCGCTTACAGCACTGGAAAATCAAGAGAAACCTTTGCAGAGCACCAGCCCCTGCTGCTTTGCTGTCCCTATAGCACGGTAGCATGAGGTCTTTGGTGGTGCTGCAGGGTTGGGCTGGCACTGTCCAGCATAAGCTTTCAGGCAAGAATTTGGGTGTTTTTTGATGACTGGTCATTTCTGTCTGAGAGTCTGTCATACTATCTTATCTGTGAGACCTTTTCCCGTGGCATGGTTGAGAAGAGACTGATGGGGTGGGAAGCGAGGCTGGCAAGCGGACAGACAGGGATAGACAGAGTGAGCGGATATGCCTTGTTTCCCTAGGAAATTAGGAAATTTCCTTAGTAAATTGCACTGTCCTGCCACTTATTAATTTCACTTCTTTGTGTGTGTGTATGTCTTTACTAGTTATGGAGACAAAAGGATACCACAGCTACCCTGAAGGCATAGATATGGAGAGACGGTGGGGTCAAGTTCCTCAGTCTGTGGAGTATTCTTCCCTAGGTCCTGGAGAGCAGGCTGATGCCAGTAACTATATGGAGATTGTGAATGTGAGCTGTGCTGCCGGCACCTTTGCGAACAGCAGCGCTCCAGGAAACAAGGAAAAACCTGAGCTTCTCTCCTGCCTGCAGCAGGACAGCAGCCATCCCACTGTTCTGCCCTCTGACATCAAAACTGAAACAGAGTCGAAAGAACTGTCAGCGACAGTGGCCGAATCCATGGGTTTGTATATGGATTCGATCCGAGACGCCGACTACCCGTATGACCAGCAGAACCAGGGGAGCCCGGGTAAGGTCTACCAGAACGTGGAGCAGCTGGTGAAGCTCTACAAGGAGAACGGCCACTGTTCCTCTCCCCTGCACAGCCCCAGCAGGCCCCTGCGGTCCCTGATGGCAGACTCGGGAAGCGCCATGAATGGCGGTGCCATGCATGCTGTTGTCAAAAGCCCCATCGTGTGTCAAGAGAAAAGTCCCTCAGGCTGCAGTCCTCAGAACATGGCTTCCTCGGTGTGTAGTCCTGCTGGTGTTAACTCAGTGTCCTCAACTACTGCTAACTTTGGGAACTTTGCTATGCACAGCCCCATCGGGCAGGGAACTCCGTTGTCACGATCACCCAACGTTGAGAGCCGGGGGTCCATGTTGCACAGCCCCGCTCACATTAGCAACGTAGGGTCTCCACTTTCTAGCCCTATAAGTAGCATGAAATCACCAATTTCTAGTCCTCCCAGTCACTGCAGCGTGAAATCTCCCGTCTCCAGTCCTAACAATATCACTATGCGGTCTTCTGTCTCCAGCCCTGCAAACCTGAACTCAAGAAGCTCTATTGCCAGCCCTTCCAATGCCAACAACAGGTCCACTCGCTCCAGCCCAGCGGTTAGCACTGTGGGGGGATCTTCGATCTGTAGCCCCGTCAACAGCTCGCTAGGATTCCCTGCTTCCAGCACGCCGGCTGGACCTAGCAGAAGCCAAGATACTGTTCCCAGTCCAGAAACGAAAGACAAGGGTGCTCAAGAAATCCCATTTCCCAAAATGGAGGAAATGGAGAATGCCATCTCAAACAACAGCCAGATGAACCTTGTTCAGTTCATAAAACCCGAACCAGACGGTTCATTCGGTAGTGCGTGCATTGGTGAAAACAGTAAAATAAGTTCTGATTGCCCCTTTTCGGTACCGGTGAAGCAAGAGTCAGCTAAACATCCTTGTTCCGGTGCCTCTTTTAAAGGGAATCAAACAGTAAATCCTTTTCCATTTACAGATGGCTCATATTTTTCTTTCATGGATGACAAAGACTACTACTCTCTTTCTGGGATTTTAGGACCACCTGTTTCTTCCTTTGATAGCAGTTGTGAAGGTAGCGGTTTTCCAAATCCAGGCCTCCCTGTGGGGATTAAGCAGGAGCCTGATGATGGCAGCTATTACCAAGACAGTAGCATACCATCCTCTGCCATTGTTGGTGTAAATTCAGGTGGACAGTCATTTCACTACAGGATCGGTGCCCAGGGCACGATATCTCTGTCACGGCCCGTTGCTAGAGAGCAAGCATTTCAGCACTTGAGCTCGTTCCCTCCCGTCAGCACGCTAGTGGAGACCTGGAAATCGCATTCAGAGCTGGCGTCCAGAAGAAGTGATGGGTATCCAGTTCTAGAGTACATTCCAGAAAACGTGTCCAGGTAAGCGAGCAAACTGCTACCTGTTTTCCCCTCCCTTTTCCACAAGATGTGGATTAAAATGAGGTCTGGGGTGGTATTTCTCAAGTTGATGTGTAATTCTGTGCTTGCATTTCAGTTCTTGCTGCTAGACTTGCTGGTTGTTTGCTGTAGTTTGCTATGTATTTAATAAAACCAAGTGCTCACTTTAATATTAAAAAAGAGCGTATTATGTTCTATCAGTATTAGATTTGGAAGTGTCGCTTTGTTATGTTCGTGAGCTCTTACTACTACAAACGTTGTCTTTCCCATAATGAAAGGTTAGTAAAATTGCTGTTGTGTGTCTGATAAAGGGTATTCTTCCTTAGCTGGTGCTCAAATGTGTTGTAACTTGGGTGGAATGTTGAGATGAGGGTAAGACGGTAATGTTAGGAATCCATTTCTGTAGAGATGCATGGCTCTAATTTTGCACTGGGCTACAACTGGTTAAATTTGAAAACTAAACCTTACAAGCCTGTGGCAACATATTATTTCTGTATTGTAACTGTAGGAACATTTGGTTTGTATATATAGAAAAATGCCTCCAGAAGGAGGAGGGCTGTTAAAACTTGACGCATTTGAAAGGGAAAAATGGATGAACTGATCTCCTAACTTTTGGTGAGAGAAATATGCAACTGTCCTAAGCATTTGTACTGGCCAATCCATGGAAGCGCATACTTCTTCCACAAACAGGTGTTCATGTGTTTTGTGAAGGACGCTTACTTACATAAGCTGTCTACTTGCATAGTCAGTTTTACAAATTATTAAATGCATCTGGCAATGTGACTGAGTTAGAGTAGCTACAAAGCCTCCTCATCTGTCAAACTGGCTGACCCCAGGTTTGTGCTATCAGCAAAATAGCTGATAACAGAATTTGCATTTACAAGTCTAAAGCTGTGCTTCTCCTCATCAAAAGATGCACAGCTTCTACTGTACCCTTTGATTGGAGTGAAGAGAATGTGTACTTTTCTCAATACTTTTATGACTCAAAATATTTCTGGAAAACAATGATCTTCCAATGAAGGACATAGTGGCTAAACTAACTGTGCTTTTGGGAAGGGAAGACAATCTGTGGACCTAGAGTTTGGGGTGGGCAAGGGGGCAGGGGGAGGAAACACTCAAAGTATTTGCATTTTATTCTCTGACCTGTCCAGTACCTCTGTGGTCTACTTGAATAGTTCAGACTCCATACTTGACTTTTTCTTTGTCTAATTCAAATATTGTTTGTAGAGAGCACATTTTTTTTTTAATACATCTTGCTCAAATTGAAAAGTCTGTACCCCACCTTCTTGCTGAACTTTGCACATAGCTGTATGTTTGTCATCATCTGTGCTTGGATCAAATGTACTTCCTGGATCAAAGGAGATGAAGTTACTGTCTCCTAGTTATTTTGCCAGGTAAATGTTCATAAAATGCATTATTTACACATTGGGAAAAGTTCACCAGAAGAGTGATAGGCTGTCTGCAAACAAAGACCCAATGCTTACTTGCCTTTGTGTTTGAGCAGTGTTACTTGGGAGCTCGTCCGTGAGACTTCTTGTGTGAGGAAGTGCTGCTCACGTTGATCCAAAGTTGTCATCTGCTGCAGGATGTGATCCACTGAGCAGTAAACAGGGAAATGCTGTTCAAGAGTGTGGTCATCCATAGTTATGTTTTTATGACAGTTTTGCTTAAGGCTTTTGAAGGAATATCTTCTGATCTGACGTTATTCCATGGTAGCTCTTCTCACCTGTGCCTCTAGACCCATAAACGAATCATCTGTCATCAGGGGAGATGTGACTGTGCTTTCCTTTGTTTTCTAAGCTGATACCTTAGCAAGTTATGCATCTGAGTGTAGCTGTGGCTTTACACGATTGAAATTCTGACGTTTTTACCTCTCAGAGCAATTATGCACGTGCAAAATTCTGTTTAGGTGGTAGCGATCTGCAAGGTTGCAACACTTCAGACATCCTGATCTGTGTTTCAGATTAGGATACATGTCATCATTTCAAATCTCTATCTCAGCCTCATTATTTAACTAAATGTTACTGTTAATCTGTCTGGCAATGACTTTGTGCTAACAGATGCAGCAGGGGACCTGTGCGAAGGCCTTTCAGGTTTCAAAATAAATTAATGTAGAGGTTATCTTAGCAGTACAAGTTTGAATGCATAGGTGCCCATACAGATATTTGTCTGATGACGAAACAAATCAAAGACTTGCAAAAGCTCACTCTTCCTAATGAGCCTCAAATCCATCTTCACCTTCATCCTCAATTCCTGTGCCACTTTCCAGCTAAAGCAGAGGAAATCATGATTAAGTTTGTTCATCCCCCAAAGCACTGTAATAAAACATATTTTAAAGCTGTGTCCCAAAGAGCATTTCATCTTTCCTATGTCAAGAGGGTATTGGAATGACAAAATCTCTCTTCGTTCACGTTGTTTGAACACGTGATTAATCCTTCGTAGCTTGCAGTACCAAGTTCCTGATGTTTTAAGTCTTCCATATCGTCTTTATTTTTTCTGAAGTATATTTATTTTGCATTATAAGTGCCATAAGAAAAGACTAAAATGAAGGTAAAAAAGAGGCTACATGATTCTTTGAAGTCGGTAGATGATCTGCATAGAGTAGATCTTGTTTTGACAGCATTATGATCTGAACTTCAATACTGTGTCCTCTTTGATATGCAGCTTACATTGTGGAAAGGACTGGGTGACCAGGAATGAAGAAGGCTTTTCGCATTGGGAATGTTTAGAATGTTCTTCAAAATGATTTTCCTTTCCTATTCAAATATCACCTTTTATTAAATTGGTTCTTTCTTGAGTCAGTTACAATTGCTGACAGTATCAAATAAGCACAGCCTAGGCATGTGATATACTTTGCTGTCTTACTGACCAAGTGCCCACTGTCAACTGCAACATTCTCTTTTGGTTTTTTTTAGTTATTTTTGTTTGATAAAGAATGGTTATGGTTATCTTTAAGGTGGATGGTGGAAACTTTGTTTACAAGATTACAATCTGCAGGGTTTGGGGAAGGAGAGCTTAAGTGAAGAAACATGTTTGCCTGTTTCCTTTGAAATGCTGTTTCTGTTAATATGCATGCAGAACATACCTTTGAAGGATTGAGCATGCATTATTTTTAATAGAGGGTGAATCGTGTGTGTAGACCCCTCCCCCCACCGCCCCCTTCAATGAATGACATTACTAAGAAATAGCGGATTTTAAACAAATAATAGCAAAGTGGGCTTAGAAAATAAGGTATGTGAGGTGGAGTGATGTCATTGACGGAAATCTGCTTTAAGGTGATTGCTCATCTGAATCAGGGTATGAGCCTAAGACTTATGATCATGCCAATTATGTAATTTCCAAAATGGCCTAGGAAAATGTCAGGGTTGCTTGAAACAACAGTAAAAATTGAGGAGGATGACCTTTCTGCTGTGTTAGCTCTTACCTAAAGCTTTTTCTGCAAATGTGCCTTTTCCCTCTAATTTCCATGTTAACTCTTGTATATACATGTGCATACTCGCTGTTCTCAGCAGTTGTGGTAGAAACAAAGGGCTGATGTGCCTACTGTGCATTCTTCCAAACAGTTGCAATTGGATAGTTTTCAGATTTGGCTAAAAGTCAAACTGTTTGGTTCCATTACCTGGTAACACCTCCTTGCGTTGCCTTGCCAAGTGTTTCCCCCAAAGCTGCTTTCTTCCCAGGCTGGGAACAGGTGCAAAGTTGCTCCCAAAGGGAGAGAAGACCCCTGAGGATGGCACATTTCCATGCCATAGAGCACTGGGGTAAAGATCCAAGTGCAGAGTTTTTCCCTGTGTGGATGATGATGAATAGGTGCAGGTGTTGCTTGCTGTGACAGGTGACGGGGGAAAAAAAGGACTCAGATGCAGTTTTAGTTTCCCATGATTCGGGAGCAGTTTTGCTCCAAACTTTTTCAAACTTACAGGTTGTGGGTTTTTTTTTGTTTTGTTTTGTTTTTCCCAGTGACTGTAAGGAGTGTCGTACCAACTGCTGAGCTGGTGCATGGTTTGCTTGTGCATTTATTTTCAATGTTAAAAAAAATCTCCTTTTCCCCTTGATTTTGGTTTAGAAACTAAACAGTACCCTCAAACCTGTTTTTCTATGATGACGATGCGTAGCTGCATGTCTTAGATTGTAAACACATCAAAGAGTTGGATTGAATGTACAAATTTAAGCATGTGAATATCTGTTCTTTTGGAGCGTGGGTAGCCTTAAAGGAATTTAAGGTACAAAATGATACAGGTTCCTGAAGTTCTTTCTGTGTGCTAGCCTGTGTATGGAGGTGAGTTGTGAAGCAGTATTGTTTCAGCAAAGTTTCCCTGGCTGCGTGGGATGAATTCACAAAGTTACAATGTGTTGCTATCATTAAATAAGTTCACTATTTCAACAAGAGTTATTTCTACCTACTAGAAATTACATTTTAATTGTTTACCGGCTGGGGAAATTTCAAAACATTTCGTCATCAGGTTTTAGAGCCTAATGTAGGTATGCTAAAATTGCCTGAAAGGCTGTCATTCACTTCTTAGGATTTATGATCAAGTCGACAGTGTTTAGGGACTTTTTATACCTGACTGTTCCCAAGCAATTTGCATAAGTCAGGACAGTGCTCTGATGAGCAGCCCAGAACCTGATCTGGGTGGTATATCTCAGCTTCCCAGAGCACCGGGTGCATGCAGGATGTCCCTGTCCATCCTTCTGACCCAGCTCATTGCAGTCCCCCCCTCCAAAAAATGCTGATAATAACAACAGCATGGGCTTCATTTATGGGTAACCCTCCCTAAAGTGAATAGGTGATCTGGTTTAAATCTGATTTCAGGCTATTGGCAATTATTTTCTGTCAATAACGTTGTGTTAAAAATTATCTAGAATAGTCAGTTATCTGAATGATACCTGCCAGGGAGATAAAGGTCTGGTAAATATTATTTTTAGAATTTATGATTGACCTTCACCTCTGTTTGTTTTTTTATGGACTTCATATGAAGAAGGCCAACGTGTTCAAAATAGTCTCCGTGCTTTGGTGGGATTGTTTTCCCCATTAGTTTCCCATAAGCTCACTGTTGAAAAGGCTGGACAGCAATTCTCCTATGTTGTACACTATAGCCTTAAATTTGTACTTTTTTTCTTCTCAATTTGGAAATTAATATGTGAAATTGCACATGGAACTACAAAAAACAAATGTACTTCTTAATATTTCTGGATATAATCTTGATATGTAACAGGATCCTCAACATGTGTCTTTATTTCTCACTTTGAAGTTTATCAGCCTGCATTAATGCATGGACCTAGGAGGTCCAAAGGTTCTCCTTGGCATACCAGCATTCATTTCACAGCCTTGTACTTGCTAGTTTTGCTTAATGTTATTTTGTTGAGGGTGCTCTGTTTTGTTCTGCTAATTTGACTGGGGCATTGAAAATCTCTATTAAGTATCTTTTTATAAAGAAAAAGCCTTTTAAGGCTCCTAGGGATGCTTAATTTTTTCCCTTTAAATTACATGTGAAAATTGACTCCTGTGAGAGGGAGAAGTCCTCCTTGCTGGAAAATGCGTTCCATGAATAAGTGGAGCTTCGGAATCTGTGGAAATAAGCGCTCCTTTCTCAATCCCTGTACCTGTATCTGGGGATTGTTTTTTTCTTTTTGTAGAAGGGTAAATCGTGTTGTGTGGCACTGAAGGATTTATGTGGGCAGTTGTAATGTTAAACTGTATGAAACTTGGCTGTTACAAATTGGCTTGCCATAGTTTATTTTGATAATAGCCAGTAACTGTTTTCTAGCTTTTGTATCATGTGGTGATACAGAATCTCACTGTGATACCTTTGTCTGACTGTTCTCTGGAATAGGGAAGTCAGGATCATCTTAGTGCACGGATTTTAGAATTAGCAAACAGAAGAAATTTTGATTATCCATATTTTGATAGTATGGATTCATCTCCCTTACTGAGGACAGGAAGAGACTGGTGTCTGAAATGTGTACTGTGCAGAAATGTTCCCATTCTATTTTATGGGATGTACGTGGCAGTTATGCAAGTGAGCATCCATATGGATTGTTGCAGGGGTATCAGTTATCATGCAGTACTCCTGTTATCTGCACAGGGAGTAAATTGTTAAGTTCTGATTTGATAACTTGTCCTTATTCAACAAGCACTTAGCATTAATGGAACCTAAACGTGCTCTCAAGTGCTTTGCCCGGTTGACTCAGATTGTATTGGTGCTTTATTGAGCTGCAGCTTGTGTAGAGATTGCTGTGGGATGCTGTCTGCAGTTGACCAATATATTGTTTTCAGTGATGAAACGTGCTGTTGGGCAATGCCCTTGAGTCTGGTTTGACACTGTTTCTGCTTTTGGTTTGGGTGTGTTGTAGGTGTTACCTGCGAGAGCCAGATCGGCTTCCTGATGCAGTTCACTCTGAAGGTCTTTTTAGTTTTTAACTGTCCACCAGTGCTACTGTGTGAGCACTGTGGGCACGAGAACAAACTGAAGGGATGGAGAGGTAAAAGTGTCTCTGAAATATCACAGGTGTGTGTTGCTGCTCAATGTATCATCAAGCCGTAGTCTCAGCAGCTGTATTTTCAGGGTATACTTTCCAAAGACAGCTTCTATTTTCTAACTGTAGGTGTCTGTATGTATTAACATGTTTGAACATAGTTGTGGAAGCTGCAGTTAATAATGGACTGATTTCAATCAAAATCCCTCAGGGAACAGTGGAGTGCTATGATTTCAGATTTAAGCTCTGAGAGGTCAGAAAATACTGTGGTTTATGATGAACATAAGACCTTAACTTGTTCTCTGACAAATACCTTTGACAACATGGTCTGTATAAGAGTGATAAAAGGGTGTGTGAAAAGCAAGTATTAAGTATGTCTAAGTTTAGTAATTTTATCCCTGCACTCACATGCAGCCAGTTGCTAATCAGTGCTTGGTGCTCAGCATATGAATTAATTTACTTCAGCTGCAGTCTCTTCCAGGTGAAAGAGATCTGTGGAGAAAAAATGAGAACTACTTCAATTGTGTGCAGCTGCCCAAGTGGCTGCAGCAGTTGCTGGGCATGTTTGAGCGCTTAAACAGCCCCTTGCATGCCTTAGTAGTGCATGGTGCCTGGAGTCACTGCTCACTGGAGTTGCATTATAGTTTCCTTCTTCCTTTTTCTCCTGGAGATGCCTTGCTTTTTCTGCTGGAGGAGACACGCTGACCTTGATGGAAGGTGTATTTTTTTTTGTTGTTGTTATTTATTTATGCCACAGGGAGATGGTGCATAGGCCAGGAAGTCCCTGCTTATCCCTGCTAGCATATCCCAGCATGGTCTGCTCCAGTACTACTACTGTCACAAGCAACTGCAACACCTCTTATCTTTGTGTTGGGCTCTGCATGTGCTTAGGAGTTGTTTGAGGGTTTCTTGTAATGCTTTGAAGCAGTGTGTGCACACCAGTAATAATATGCATACTTCTGTTCAGGAACACCTGAGTTTTTAGAAAATTTTAAAAGTTAATTTACTTTCTTGGTGAGGATTTTGAGTAGTTTGTCTTTTTAAATTAAAAAGAGCTTCTACTTTCTTTATTTTTACTTGTTCATTTATTTTTGTACCTGAAGTTTATTAACAAAAACTAACATGTTTTCTGAAAGGACATGATCTCTGTATTCTCCCTCTGGCTTTATTGAAATGGTTGCTGCAGGATGTCAAATAAGATAAATGATTCTGGATTCTTAAAAGGATATGTAACATCGGTTCTATCTACTCAGTACATGAACATTTTGCAGGCAGTGTTTCTTCAGTGAATTGTGCTGTGACAGAAGTTTCCAAACTGTAGTTAGGTCACAAGAGAATGACTTGAATTTTGTTTCTTGGTCTTAAACTGTGAATTAAGCTTCTGCAATTATGTTAGAATGTGTTGTTAGCTGCTTGCTACATTGAATCTTTATAAATCTGCTGTTTGTAAGCAGAGTGCTGTGAATTATTTCAGGGGAAAAAAAAGTAGATTGAATTTTATATTTTGAAGTGGGATGACTCGGCTAATGTAGAAAGATACTTCCTAAAAAAAAAAAAAAAGAAAGTATACTCAGTTGGAACATCTGAACAGAAACTGAGAAACTGAATCCATTGTCTGTAAAATGCCTAATAGGACTTTGTATGCTCTCTGAGGATGCATGGGAACCCTACTGATTGTGGTTAGTGATAATTAATAATATATCAAAGATTTTTAGGCCTGAGGTTGAAAAGTAAATTTCAGACTAATTGCTGAATGTTTCTGATGATTCTTATATCGTTTCACTCAATTACATCCTCCCTGCTAAACAGTGCTTTTTATTTGCATCTGGAGGTGTAATGAGTTATTTGAATGGACTTTCAGACTCAAATTGATCTATTCTATTCTGTTCTTCTTTTTGCTATTTTGCTGCTATCCCTAGTTTGGAAAAAGTGATGGCTATATAAATCACTTCCCCCACTAGCTGTGTGGAGCTGTAGGGTTGCCATGAGGCCCCCCCCCTCTCAGCGTCCTCTCTGGGCTGAGCAAACCGAGGGACCTCAGCTGTTCTTCATACAGCTTGTCCTCCAGACCCTTCAGCGTCTTCGCAGCCCTGCTTTGGCTGCTCTCCTACAGCTTTATGTCCTTCTTACGTTGTGGTGCTCAGAATTGCACGTGACGCTCAAGGTGAAGCCGCAGTCCCCTGATGAGTGTGAGCAGGCAGAGCATTGCCCTGCTGATAACCTTTAGGCTGTGCCTTGCTCCCTGGTGGCAGGTTAAGCGCTGCCCCGCCTCAGCAGGCGGCTGCATATTCCGGTGCATCCCCTAGCGCTTGTGCAATCTGGCCGTGTCCGTGTACCTGCATGACTGCGTCACCCTGCTGTCTGTCCTTACCCAGACCTGTGCTCCCAGAGCCCTTGGGGAGCTCAAGTTTCACAACCCGTGTGTCCCGGTTTACTCTGGCAGCGTCTGGTTGAGGAAAATCGATTGTTCGCGTACGTGGCTCTCTGCTGGTATGGCTGCTAGTCAAGGAGTGGGGAAGGGGCTCTTGGCTTAGCTACGCTCTTTCTGTCAGAGTGGCCTCTTGTCCAGAGAAGGAAGGTCTCAAGGAGGTCCTCAAACTACTGCCCTTAAATCAAGTGTTGCTTCTGGAAGCATTGTTTAGGGGGTGGCCCATTGGGATGAGGGGTGTGAGTTCAGGCAGTTGCTCCAAAAGACCGAAGGTGCCGCATTCAGCACTGCAGAGGGCTGGTCTCCGGGAAACTGTCATGCACTTCTGTTCAGGAGTTCTGAAGCCTGTATTCCTAGGACTTTGCTTATGAAGGCTGGGGGGAAACTTGGAATGCTTCCAGTAAGGCTGTTTGACTTGTCTGCTTCGGTACAGTATTTTAAAGTAAATGCAATTTGTGCACAGTAGATGAGATCGGTCAGAGAGCTGCTTGTCCGGTGGTATGTTCAGCTCCTCTTCACTGGCTCAGACTTTGTTACTTTCCAAAGTTGTTTGGAGAAATTATTTAAAAGAAAAAGAAAAAAAAAAAAGCAAAAACAAAACACCACAAAACAGAACAAATCCCGAATTACAAAGACTTACTCAGCTGTTCATCCTAGGATGTGTGAAAACTTTCAGGAAAATAAGTCCCATTTGAAGACAACAAATATAACCTTATGTTTGCCATGCTTAAAGATCAAGGTCTTTTTTTTTTTTTTTTTTTTTTAAACATTTCGAATAGAAAATAAACACACGTCACCAGTCCTGGCCCATTGGGCTGGGAACGCGTGCTTCTGGGTCAGTGCAGATGTTTCTTTAACTGGCAGAAGACAGTGTCCCAGAGCTGGGCATGGCCCTATGTTATGCGTGAGAAAGTTTTGGCAGGTTATCTGCCCTCTGAAGCTGCCTGTATGGATGCATGGGTACCAGAGCACATGGAGGGGTGCCCCTGGTTCTATGACGATCATCCTTTGGTTGTTGAGGACTGCTCCTTTGTTGCTTGCCTGTCTGCTTGGCTTTAGGGTGGAGGAAGCTTTGTGGCATGTTTTGCTTTTCTGCTTTTGCTTTAAGTTTGTTTATCTCTAGGCACTAAGTCTTTCTTAAGTTAATATTTAAAAGCAAATAGTGTCCAATATGCGTTCCTTAAGGGTTGTATGAAGTTAGCAAACGTTACTAGATTGTCAAAATTCAGCATCAAACCTTTATAATAGCCCATCCTTTGTAAAACTCACCGAGTAGAACAGCATTTCTGCAGGATGAGCTCTGCAAGCCCTATAGAAGTTACCATACTCTTACTTCTGATTCACAGTAGGGAAACTGATTCATCTAAGTGGACTCAATTAGAATTTTTAAGTTCTTATTTTAATCTGAATTTGTGTAAACTACTGGAGGATGAATAAAGTAGAGGTTAGATGTGTCAACTTCTACTCAGTGTATGGAAGTAAATATTGGAAAAGATCCAGAGCTTTATGGCTGCTGCCAACTAATGACATAAGATAATGTTGCAATGAAACAATGTACTTGATTTGCATTTGTTTCCCAACTATCCTTTATGTTTCTTGAGACTTTGGAATTCAGGTTTTTTAAGATTTTACAGTAAGAAGTGGATAAGGTATTGAATTTTTTGACTGATCTGTGGTAATGACAACTTCAAACTGAACAAGCAGATCATAAGATAAAAGACTGTTACTCATTTCACATTAAACCCACGGGGGGAAGAAGCAAGAGGGTCGAGTGCTTTGGATGGATGTACAATTCTAAAAAGAGGGAAAAAATTGAAGGGGGCTGAATTATACGTAAGTATGAAGTGAAAAGACTGAATTGCTCATTTATTGTCTTTTTTTCTTGCTTTCTGGGACCAAAACTGCAGCCATTGTAGGTCTGCAAACGGTCCTGTGTTTTTTTCCTGACTTAAAGAAGAGTTAATTGTGTGCTGAAGGCTGCTAACTTCTTTGCTAAGTTTGTGTTAGCATTTCTGCTTGAATCAGTAATGTGCTTTTGGAGTGAGTTTTCCCGCTGCCTCTGTTTACTGTGGGGTGCCTGTGGAGTGAAAAAGGAGATGCTTCTTAGAAAGCAGAGCATGACAGAAGTGCTTTAGGAGTACCTGCAGTACTCCAGTCTCTAGTGGTTTTGGTCCATGGGAGCTCTTCAGAGCTGCCCTGAGGCCCAGTCCTTGGGACACGAGTAGTGTGGGTGGACAGTCCCCAGCCATCTCTCTCTTTACATCTCTGCACTACACTGTACTGCCTGCTAATGCCAGTGCTGGCAGTGTGTTTATTGTAGTTTTCAGCTGTTAGCTCTAACATTTGTAATTGAAAAAAGGGGAAGGAGAAAAAAAAAAAAAAAAAAAAGGAATTAGAGGCAGAAGAAATGATTCCTGAGAAGAACTGGAGGCACGACTTTGTGCACATGTATTTGTGTTTTTAAGCTATATCCAGAATTACCAGAGTACCTACTTACTCTTCCTTCACAGCACTCCAGAATTCTTGAAAACAAATGAGAGAAACCCTGGAGGCAGGAAATGAGACTGAAGTGACAAATGGGCTGTATCCTGGTTTTTTTTGTTGGTTTTTTTTTTTTTGTTAATGAACTTAACTTCTTTTGAACTAGTTGGAAAATCTAGATAATGTTTGCCAATATTCTCATTTACAGTAATACTGATCTGCAAAGAGAAACTGGATTGTTTTTTATTGCAGGCAGCTTAAAGAAGTGTTTCCAAACAGCTGTAACTTTTGTGAACTGATTTAATGACTTACAATTACGGTGTCAGATAAAAATACGTCAAAACTACATTTTTGTGAAGCAAACCTGTTGCTTTGCAGCTAATTATATGTTGCAAATACCTGATGCATTTATTTTAATATGATGCTAACTGAGTCAGATGGGTGATGTATTAATGGCTTGTAAATGGCCTACAGCCATTAACTCTATTTATGAAGACAGACATAAGAAAATGTGTTTTAAGCCTTAATCTGTGTTTTTTAATGACCCAGTACCATAACTCCAGGACCTAGATGAGTTCTGAGCTAGTTCACTGACTACTAAGTGGATCTTCCTCCTGTGTTTGTGTTTTTTTTTTTTTTTTTTTTTTTTCTTATTTTCATGCTTTTTACTGTGACCAATTCCTTCATGTCCTTCAGTGCTGATCCCTGTCTTCCATCTTCTGGTCTTAGCCCTTCCCTTGATCCAAAGATATTTCAGTTTCTAATTGCTTCAGCACATACACCTGCTGTTACGCTTATTAAGAGAAACTCCTAATAAGGCCAATCAGGTGGTGAGATGGAGTTGGTGGGTGTTCCTGGAGACTTCTCTACACCAGCCCTATCAGTCTCTGTTGCGAGTCAGGCTTCCTGCTGACCGGAACAGGTATTAGCTTTTTTACATCACACGGGTACCCCAGGCTCTCAGGTGACAACAGGTTTAGCGTGGCTTAAATCAGTAAGTCGGTAGAAATGAATGCATTTTTCACGCTGAGCAGAAGGTATTTGGGACAGAACAGGAATGAACTTGAGATCACGAATGCGGGATTGTAAGAAATACGATTTAATGAAAGAGTGAGATTATAGCAGCTAGGAAAAGAGCAGGCATTGGTATTGGATGATGTAAGCTTAACGCAGTGCACCAGATCCTGGTAGAGGTTGTGGTTTTGTCCACCAGCACTAAAAATGGAGAATATTCAACATCTCTCTGCTTCAGCCTAAATGAATTAATTTGATCAATTTTACAGATGTATTTCATGTAATTAAGTTGAAGAACAGTAGTAAATACAGAAATATTGCACATTGAGAACCATCTAGCCTTTGTCTGACATTTCACATGGACTGGTTGAGTGCCCCTGCACTAGATATGAGGGTTGATGATGGAATACATTAAAATACCCAGTGTTCAAAGGACAGAAATGTAGCAGTCTTCTGTTATTTGTAGAAAACTTCATATTAATGTTTGTGGGTTGGTTTTTTTTTTCTTTTTTTCTTTTTTTTTTTTTTTCCATTAAGTATGCACAACAATGAACAGCAGAGCAGAGCTTTTTGTTTTTCTCTGATTCCTTGTCTGTACTGCATGGAGCATCTCCAAAATACAGGTTCTGCAAATGCAAGGTAACTACATATCCTCATCTTAATTATGTACTATATTATGTTAGGGCTGTGGATTAGGTAAGTGAGATGGCAAGAGTAAATTTAGGTTGGGAATTCTCCGCCAAGTCCTCAGTGCTTCCACTGGTAGCACTATGAATTGAGGTAAATATTGAGTGGAGTTTCCTAGCAACAATTGTAAGGTTAAGTAAAAATCAAATTTGCCAGGTATTGCTTCTAGAGCTCTCTTCTGAATTTTGTTTCAAAATTTATACTTCTAATATCTTACCTGCAATATGAAGTGCTCAACAAAATCTGAAAACATTGTGAAGAATTTCACAGAGACATAAGTAATTAGAAGTATTGTTATTAATTCGGGACATAGATTTTCTTTTGCTGTCTATTTGTACTGTTCCCTAACTAATAGGGATTAAACTGACATGAATTCTGCAAGTATTAGCTGTGTATATGCGTGTATAAATAAAATAGTGTAAATAAATGCCACTTGCACTGCTCAAGTCTACTGAAAAAAGTCATTTGTCGTGGGCTTTGTCAAAGTAAACACACGATGTACAGGCCCAAACTGGAGTTAAAATGACAAGAGAGAAGGTCAGCATGAATGCTTCCGCATGTGACGTCGTAGTGGAGGATTCACATTCTTTCAGCCTGTTCAGTAAATTGCATGCAAGGATCTCTAGAGGTGCTCTCAGTTTTTAAGATGTGTACTCACCTAAGCTAGACCTATTCTGGATAGAATAATTTCCCCTGGAGATGCATGCAGGCCTGGAATTTAGGTTAGCCCAGGACAGATAGATAGATAGCAGAGGGGAGCAAGGAATGGAAAAATTTGGTTGGCTGCTTCCAGTCCTAAGTTTTTGAGTCTATAAATAGAGTCTATCAGAATATTTCTAGTTAGTTCTGGGGAAAGTCAGCTGCTGTGCTGGGGATTGGCTGTGCTCCCAGAATAAGGAGGGGAAAAAAAAAGTATGATAGGAGGCCTATTGAAAATCTACCAACTGACAGCAGTGAAATCAAGAAATTGGAAGACTCCCACATTTAGGCTTCAGGCTTTTTTTTGTTTGTTTGTTTTTTTGGCCAGGGTCAGCCTGTTTGTAACCAGCTCACCTCCTTGCCCATAGCCACTGGCCAAGGGAATGCAGAGGGTCTGCACCACATGCAGCCAAGTGGGGTCTGGGGTGCAGGAGCCGAGATCTCAGTAGTAGGTGGTATGTTAGACTTGGCCCTTGTGCTGTGCTGGTTGACCTGGGAAGTCCTGTCTCTGTGTTAGGTGTGTTCACAGAATCGTAGAACAGCCTGGGTTGAAAGGGAGCGCAATGTGGTTTCAACCTCCTGCTATGTGTACGGTCACCAGCCATGAGACCAGGCTGCCCAGAGCCACATCCAGCCTGGCCTTGAATGCCTCCAGGGATGGGGCATCCACAATCTCCTTGGGCAACCTGTTCCAGCGCGTCACCATATTCAGTGTGAAAAACTTCCTCTTAATATTGAATCTAAATTTCCCGTCTCAGTTTAAGATCATTCCCCCTTGTCCTATCATTATCCACCCATGTGAACAGCCATTCCCCCTCCTGTTTATACGCTTTCTTCAAGTACTGGAAGGCCACAACGAGGTCTCCCCAGAGCCTTCTGCTCTCCAAGCTCAACAAGGCCAATTAAAGTCCAGTGTTGCATCAAGGGAAACAGTGAAATGCAAGCAAAAGTTGAATTTTAAGTTAATAAGGTTATAACGTCAGTTGTGACTTTTTTTTTTTAATAAAAGAGAAATGTCTTGCTGATAATTTTATGTGCAAACTAATTAAATACATTATGATACCAGAAATAGGTGTTTAAGGGAGTCATGATGAGCTTTTCAAACACTTAAGGCGTTTTCTAGGAAATATAAATTATATACTTGAAAAATACTCTGAATTGAGGTTAAATTGTATGACTAGAGAATAAATAACTAGTAAGTTTTGTATTTTAGAAAGATCTTGCTTTTACAGGGAAAAAAAAAAAAAGACTTTTCAGCAGAACTTTTTCTTCTTTCCCCACCCAATAACTACAGAAGGATGATTCTTCATACTGTAAGTAGTCAAATGAATAGCTTTGTGCATGTGAATTGAACCAGAGTACTCAGATGAGCATCTATTCATGTCAGAGTTCATGGGAGCTGAAATTGTGTTAAGTGAGCTTTTTTAGTACTGACCTAACACCAGAAGAAAATAACTTGGAAGTAAATGCATTTATGACAACTTTTAGGCTTTCCTGGCAAGTCAGATTTAGTTTATCATTTTTCAGATACTGTAAAAAGTGGTTCTATTGAATGTTGATGTCAAGAGAAGAAGGGATAGAATATTGTCAGCACTTGTTAGGCTTTCCAGCTGTCTGTAGACATGGCATACCAGAGAGTTGCTTAATTGCTTCTATGAGATTTCCATAAATATTTGATTAAAAAAAAAATCAAACTAGTGTTAACCTTTTGTTTGTTTGTTTTAGGAGTAGGATCTTGCTGTAACTGATGTCCTCAGCTGTCCAATTTTTTTATTGATTAAATATTAATAACAGTAGAATAATTTCAGACATTCGTGAGTGAGTTAAATGAGTAAGCAACAGGTAGAACTTTTTTCAGACACAACAGAAGAAGCATTTTGTTTTTAAGCAAATACTAAAAAATATCTTGTTATTAACAGTCCTTGAAGACAACTGGGTGAAATGTTGGAGAATCATAGGCTGATAGAATGGTTTGCGTTGGAAAGGACCTTTAAGATCACCTAGTTACAACCTCCTGCTGTGGACAGGGTTGCCCCTCATCAGATCAGGCTGCCCAGGACCCCATCCAACCTGCCTTTGAGCCCCTCTAGGGATGGGAAATTCACAGCCTCTCTGAGCAGTCTGTTCCATCATCTCACCACCCTCTGAGTAAAGAATTCTTTCCTAATGCCTGATTTTAATATCACCTCCTTTAGTTTGAAAACCATTTCCCGTTGTCCTATCACTGTCTTTCTGTGAAAAAAGCCATCTATTTTATCTCATTAACATGTGGGGAAACATCTTCCCTCCACTCCCCACCCACCCCCCCCCACCCCAAAAAAAAAAAAAAAAAAAAAAAAAAAAAAAAAAAAAAAAAAAAAACAAAAAAAAAAAACAAAAAACACCAACAAGAAGAAAACAAAAAAGAACCATTTGAATTAAAAAGGAGAAAAATTTGTCGTAGGGTTGAAATTCACCTCCATTAGAGTTGATGACCATTCTCCACTTGCTTTCCATGGGCCATCATTTCACTAGGCATTTCACCAGAGGATGGCTGTGAGATCTAAAACTGTAATTCATTCTGGCTGTGTATGTTGCCTTGGAGAAATGGTGAGGATCAGCTCATCTGTAGCAGGAAGAGGGGAAAATAAACTTATCTACAGCCTAGGTAGATTTAACTTGGAACAATGAACCAAGTTTGGGGGAGGAGGAGAAGAAGAAGAAGAAAAAAAAAAAACAAAACAGTAAAAAAGGCTTCAAAACAGTATCAACTATGTGTGTCAGTAAGGCTTCAGGAATATTTCAACAAATCCATTTGTCGAAACACAAAGTATTGGAAAAGGAAGATAAGCAACTTGTTAATATTTCTTTTTCAGATCATTTTATATTTCAGATCATTACTGAAATATTGGTTTTGTTTGCGGACGCAGCTCAAAATTCATGTTAAATGTTCACTGTGCCACTTTATCACTTCAATTATGCAAAGCCATTTGTTAATTGGGTCTTGAGTGAGCTCAGAACAGAGTTCTGAAGTGGTTCTAAAATGATGATTGTAACTAAGTTCCATGGCAATGGATGTTTTGCTTCTTTTCAAAGTAGTACATACAAAATATGTCATATACCACTACCTGCCCTAGCCTTCTCAAAAGCATTGGCTCTGAATTGAACAGCTTTATAATCCATAATCTGAAGTAGCATCTGCTCAAAGTTTCGGAATTGTACCTTTAGTCTGAGGATTTCATCTTCCATCAGTTGGAGCCCTGATGGCTTTTTGGTAGCGGTCCTGTTAGGGTCAGTGGGACTGACGATATAGAAATGTTTTGCTTAAACCTCTGCAGGTTGGAAGTTTTCAATTTTTCTAACGTGCATCAACATCAGCTGTTTTATATTACGTTCTCTTTCCTGTCTTGTTCTGACACTTTGATTCATGTCATGCAGAGCATGCATCTTTTCACACTTCCAAATGCTGACTGTGATGGCTTGAATCCTTCATTATTATGTGATTAATTGTAGAGATACAAACATTATCAAATCAAAATCCCCGAAAGGCCTCTTTTAAAGGATCTGCCTAGCTTTTGATTTAGCTGCCCCACAAATTACTTATCTGGTGGCTGTGTGGTTTTTAACATCCTCCTAAATTTGGAACAAATCCATGAAATACTTTCTGCACTGTCTGGGGAATAGAAAGCTTGATAAGTTATTTTGTCCGTTGCTCGGGTCAAACATTTCAAGAGGCAGCGGCTCTGTGTGTTGAATCCATTAAGTACAAATCAGTGGGTGTGCAGGATCATAGCTTGTATTGTCTGTTATTATATTAGGGTGTTCCATACGGGTTTTCTATTGCTGGAAGTCCAATTTTTGTCTTTGAGATGCATGTAAATTCATAAACTACAAGTGTTGCTATATAGGAGAAAATTGTGATTGAGGGGAGAAATATCATAGCAAGGAAAGCACTTTGCATTAGCTGTTTTATGCATAGCTACGTGCAGTGTTTTTTTTTTTTTTTTTAAACAGATTTTGTCCCTTGGGATGTAATAAAAGGCTAGCGACTTAAAAACCAAATAAGTCTGTGCGGCATATTATTTAGATATCCAGAGAAAAAAGGTCAGAGAAGTCTCTTGTGTTGTCAATTCCTCAATGGGAGACTATATTAAAAACTAGAAAATATAATACTATATAATTTGGAAACATAATATATAATGTAGGTTGAGAGACAATTACTGTATTTTATGTCTCTATATTTTCCATTTTACTGAATGCGTTTCAGCAACAATTGAGTTTTGGCTGTAATGCTATTTGTAGCAGTTTCCTGAAGCTGCGCAGCAAATTACTGTGGTGTACCAGATCAAATCAGCTCTTTACTTCACTTGTGAAAGCTACATTATGAAAAACTCCTACTACTGGCTTCTGTGGGTAACAGTATTTTTGTCCGTATTTATATGATTTTGTGAATGTTAACAGAAAGTTTTAAAGCAGTTCTAAGATGCCGTAGCTTATATAGCTCGTTCGTTGTTTTTCAGCAGTTGTTCATTTAAAACTGTTGCAGCAGTTAGGTGGATATGCAGAAAGATTTCATTTCTCACGAAGTCCTGCCGCCTGTAATGCAGATATTAAAGGTCTCGTGTATCTACCTCTTCAGCAGCTAAGCCTGACAAGAAATTAAAAGCCTGGTGGTTAGTGATTAACAACAAAAATAAGTGTACTGTCAGTCGTATTTTTAGCATTGGCATTAGCCCTGTACCTAATTCAGTAAATATTTTCCTGCTTTCAGTGACCTATTCTGGAGTGTTAAATGGCTTTAAACACCAACATACATGTAAGGCAAGTTTGGTAGACTGCAAAAAAGCAAGTTCTGTATGGCTGTCAGTTTCCAGTTTATCTTGGGAGCTTGGAGAGCCGTCACTGCTTGTACGAGTCCTGAAGATCCAGCTTAGCAGTTACGTGAGGTTTGCCACAAAGTCAGTTGCAGAGAGGAAGCTAAAAGATAAGGTGCGAATAATTGAAGTTTGCTTCAAAGAAGTAAAAGTCTTCCTTTTGGGGAAATGAGGAAGAGGTGTTAAAATTGCACTGTGATGGAAGTCTGTTTCCTGGTTCCATTTTCAAATGCCTACCACTTAGCAGTCCTGCAGGAAATTTAGAAGTAGATGGTGCATTCTCACTAGCAAGTTCATAATCTATACCCTGGAAATCTACTTTCTATTCCTGTCTCTTTGTGTGGGTTTCGCTCTTCCTCCCCTGTATTAAAAGCAATTGTGACTTGACTGCCATTTGATTTTTGACACTGCTGTATAGTTCCTGTGCCCAGGTATTCTTGCATTCTTCAACCTGGGGGGATGGGGGGGGGATCAGAATTTCAGAAATTGGGCAGCCCTTGAGTGCCAACTCTGCTGCCATTTTGTGCAGTTTGGGCAAGGAGCCATTCACTGCCTCTGTATTTGGAAGAAGAGCATTTGCTGGAGGGACTGTATGTGGGCTCTATCAGGCATCTTGAATGAGAAGTGCACCTGAAATAAGCCAGCAGGAACTACTTAAAAAATTATTTCTAATATGGGGAGCTGGTGTCTTTCAGAACAGTAGAGGAAAGGAGAAGAAGAGGGCTGTTTGGAGCAGAATTTTAATTGTGATGAGAATTGCTCTCAGGAGGAGCCTGCGTCTTCTACTGTGTGAAGGAGGAATGCAAAGGGACTCTTGATCAAGTACAATCTTTGTGAATGCTGTCCCCATGTTGTCATCTCCAGTTAAGATTGTATGTGCTCCTGCATGCGTTTCTTCAAGTTCTACTGTTGGATTAACATCCTGATGGCCTTTTAATAAAACCAACAAAGAACAGGTCTGTCCGGATTTTCTGGTCTCATCAGGAAGGCTTTGAAATACTTTCTCTGCAGCAAAGCTTCTGTACATTTAATTGTTTTAGCAGCAGCATGGGCAGAGCACACCAATTCACCAAAAAGTCTATGTGATCTCCTTGGGGCATTTGCTGGATTTTGTGTCCTCAGTGTTCTCAGTGTCCCATCTACTGTCACCCTTTAGAAAGGAGAATGAAATGCTATTAAATAGTTTTGGCATGATCAAGCTACAGCTGATTTCTGCACGCTTCTGCAGTATGTTTCAGACCTAGCATGTTCTCTAGTGGTAAAGCAAACTAAGTGTACAGAAGTCTCCCACCAGCCTTAAATCTGAAGTTTATCCAAGCCTTTATAGTCAACAAGAGGTTCTGTGTGCAAAAATGTGATTATTTAGCAAGAGGTTCCACTCTGAAATGTGTGTATGTCTTTGAGAGACATTCCTATCTATCTTCTTGGCAAGGTTGGTCTGGGAGTTCATCCCCTCAATATCCCTTTCTGCAGAGGAGCTCCGGGGTTAGTGCTCCATTTCTGTCCCTGTCAGCCTGGCGTTCTCCCAGATGTGGCAAATGGAAGTTTTAAGGTGGTGACAACAACCTCAGTGTCCAAATAAGGAGACTTAGATCACAAAAACCAAAATTTGTTTAATCCTGAGACTTAGTTGCAACTTAGAATTGGATAAATTTGTTTTCACGTCCAGCTTTATTTATATGAAGTTAGTCTAGTAATATTTGCAAATAATTTTTTCCATTATATAAACAGTTCTACTTGGGCCTTTCCTGGCTATAGTGAAAGTGTCACAAAATGAAGCTGAAGTGATAGTAGAAAGTTTTTTGCATGATAATTGTGACCTTTTCCTTAGTGGTCAAAGTGTGTTTTCTCTCCTATCAAGGTCTGTTAGAGAGCTGTGTTGTCTTTTAGGAGTTGCTAGATTTGATTTAGCCAAATCATAACTACTGAAAGTAAAAGAGTTTGACTATTCATGATACGAAAATGCATGTTCATTTTGATTATATTTTTTCTAAGTTGCTTTGTATTGTAAACTCAAAGTACATGAAAATTAACATGCATTTTCAATACATAGTCTTTTCCTCCTTGTCTCATTGCTGCCATAAAGTCTTCTATTTTTTTCTATTTTTTTGTCTAAGTCTTGGCATTGTAGGTAACACATTTTTATTGATAACTAGAGTGTGTTTTTGAAAGATGGAGGACAAAGGTGGAAAGATAGTTAACTTCAATTTCCATGGCATTTTCCATTTTTACTCTTCCATAATGGCTTTATATAGAGCAAAAATTAGATCTTTTTAGATCTGTTGTTCTGTGTTATTCCTTTTCTTTTCCACCATTTCAGTACGGTTCACATACGTACTTCCACTAGGGAAATTTTTAAATGTGGAATCTATCTCAAGTTGTTGACCGAAGATAATAAAGGAGCCTAAATGAATTATGCTAGGTAACTTCTCTTGTGTTTGCTGCAAGTACACAGCAAGACATAAATGTATGTGATCCTATAGAAGGATAAATTAAGAACTGTAGATAATACCAATCTAAGCTTGTCTTTATGACTCCATGCTTCTCCGTTAAACCTCAGGAATGATTTTATTTACTTGTTAGGGATTCAGGAAGTGTAATTAAATGCCAGTTACAGCATAGAAGTTATTTCATGGTGCTATCTCCTTAATTGAACCCTGTGAGTTTATTTAAGGAAATTCTCTGCTAGAGTGAATTGCTACTGCAAATGAGGTGGGAATAAAAATTACTCTGGCTAAGAAGGGGATGCAGTGGGTCAAAATCTTGTGTGTGCTGGAGCAGATGAATGTAGATAGAGATGGTGGGTGGCGTCCCAGGATAAAGATGGCATGAACAGAATTGAAAATAATATGTATGACAGAGCCATTAGTTCATGAACATAATTTGTATTTTGGAAAACAAACAAAAGTCCAAGTTTAGACGAGATTTGTCCTTGAGTTGATAATAGCATTCAAATGGAAATCCTAACAATGTGAGTTGGCTGTATGGAGCATAAGAGAGCTCCAATGAATAATTTAACAAGTGATGTCTAATAAAATATACAGCACATTGCTTCAAACTTAGAAATTGTAACTCTGCCTAAGGGATGAATGTTTTTCATTACTTTTTAATTGTTGCCAGTGTTGACCTTCAAGGTCTTTTTCTGGCACATAATTTGTTATGGTAAGGATGAGATCATTAAGCATTTTAGCACAAGCCACATGATGCAAATAGTTTCCTAATATTATAGAATGCTGATGTAGTAAGAGTTTATTTTCTTAGGAATTTGTTCTCTGTATTTAGTGATTATTATTATTTTTAGATTGTATCTTTAAAGAGCAATTCTGTAATCTTGCAGACAGTGCCGTAGGTAGTACAGTAGCAGATGTCAGCTGTTTTTTCTGTGAGATGTTTGTGGCAGGTTTTGATTTGTAATTAAAAAAAAAAGTATTACTGTGAAGTCTTGGTATGGTTTTTTGGCTCATGGTAATATTTGTATATACCAAGAACAAACAACAGCTTTTCTCGTTGACTCGGTTCATGAAAACATCCACATAGGAGCCTGTAGGCTTCCCCCCTGCTGAAGGGAACCTCTGTGGTGTGTGAGGCTCTGGGACCTCTATTCGAGGCAATAAGTGTTACTAAATTTTGCTGCTTTTATATTGTAACTCTGTTGTAATATTTTAGTGTTTGCATAGGAAGGCACTAAAAATACGTATTGGGCAAATAGCAAATACGGTTAGGGTTTAAGTTTGGAAGTCTTAGTTGATATTTTCTCCAGGTGGTTGTATTATTATTCAGCTCTTTGTCAGACAGTAGATATGCCTGCTCAGATTTGAACGGTGGTGCAGAGGAGCAAGCCAGAGTACTGCTTCTTTCCCTTAAGCTTACTTGCCATTGTTATTTGTCTGGTTTAAGATGCATGTGATCAGTTGTTTGTACAAATTGCTGATAGAAATGTTTATTGCTCACGTGGTTGCTTACGGGAGATGAGCAAAGCTATTGTCTTGTGCTAATCTGTGCTATAGGCAGTCACTCACAGGAAGTCTATAAATAATTCTTAGGGTAAATTCTACCTTGCACTGCTTACAATCCAAAGAGAAAAGCCTGCAGATGCGTGGATGCAGAGTAGAGGCTCTGAGATGCAGCTCACCTCTCTGCTAGCAGTCTGCAAAGTGACTCCCGGATCTGGCTAGCAAGTTCCTAAGGAAAGGGTGGAAGGAGATGAGGAAGGGCCATGAGCAGAGCGTGTACTCTGATGGACAGATAAGAGGGATGAGAGCCAGAAGCTAGCAGAGGAGGGAGAGAGAGGGCTGCAGAATGGGGAGGCAGCTGCAGAAGATGCATTGCGGACTCTGGGCAATGTTTCCCTTGGTGGGCCTTCACCAGGCACGTGCTTGTGTTTGGGCTACTGCACCTCAGGGAAGAGCCCTGGTAGGAGCAGAGTGTGCTGGCCTAGCTGATCCAATTTGTTAGGGTCTGGTGTGTCCTCTTATTGAGCATGGGCAGCTCTAGTTTGTGGAACTGATATTAAAAAAAAAAAAAGTCATTTCTTTTGAATTACATTCATTTGTCTTTGATTAATCTGTAGATCCAATAATTTTCACTAAAAAATATTTTTCCTTTACTCTTCTGTGATTGAAAATCCAGCCTGTCATTTTCTGCTTCCTTGCAAAGAGATACCAGCATCAAATCTGTCACTCGTGCTTGTGAGTGAGTGCTGCATTCTGTGGGGAGCTCCCTGTTCCCAAGTCGATATATGACAGAGCAGTAGATTATATAAGAAAGCATCCAGGTGGTTTGCCAGACAAAGAAATTCCATAACCTCGCTGGGCAGCTTGTTCCAGTGTGATGTAACTCTCACAGTAAAATACTTTTTTTTCTTTTGTCCGTATGTCACTTTCTGTGTTCTAGCTTGTTTCCATTGCCCTTTGTTCTGTCACTGGATATTGTTGAAAAGTGTCTGGCAACATTCACTTGACTCCTGTCCTTTAGATATTTTTAAGTGTTGATAAAAGATCCCTTTTCAGCCATCTTTTCTTCAGGCTGAGCAATTCCAGGTCTCTCCCTTTCCTCGCAAGGGATGCTCCAGGCCCCTAATCATCTTTGTCACCCTCTGCTGGATTCCTTATAGTACTCTTCCCTGTCTTTTTTTGACTGAGAAGCCCAGAACTGGACGCGGTATTGTAAATGTGGCCTGCCCAGGGCACAGTACAGGTGGAGGATCCTCCCTCTACCTTATGGCTACACTCTTTTTAATGCATCCCAGAATACAATTGGCCTTATTTGCCATGAGGGCACATTGCTGACTCAACCTGTAATCCACCAGAACACCCTTGTTTTCACAGAGTTCTTTTCCAGCAGGTCATTCCCTAACCTGTACTGAGGTATGCAGTTATTCCTCCCTGGTGTAAGACTATGCTTGCACTCCATTAACCTCATAATGTTCTTTTCTGCCCAGCTCTCCAGCTTGCCCTGGTCTGAGTGAAAGAGAAGTTATAACTTTTTCCCTCAAATATTACTTCAGACCAATCCAAAAGCCTTGTGATGGTACCCATCACATATGTTTTAACATTAGTTTGTTATCTTCGGAATAATATTGAAAGCCTCTGAGGTGACTGAGGGAACAGTGCAGCTTGGTGGCGTGGTGTTTTTCAGGGGGACCTAGAGTGGTCTGTCGTTGTGGCTGTTGCTCCACAGATGTGTATTCGGCAGCATGAACATGGAGAAAATAAACACTCAAGCTAGCCAGTGATTCCCTTGGCAGTGGTGGGCCTCTCTGCTTGCCCAAAGATGGAGTAGCTACTCCTGCCCTGTCCCTTTTTAAATCTTGTTGGAGCAGGCAGTGTTCGAGTGAGTGTATGGGGCATGGGCCACAGGTGAGAATCGGAGCTGGAGTTTTCCAGTGTAGCAGTAAAAGAAATTGGTCTGAATGTGTACATTTTATTAAGCTGCCTTTTGTTTAGTTATTTCTCACTTAGGTGTATGTCAGAAAGGTTAAACAGACATTTTGAACTTTTTTCTGTCCAGAAGGAAAACTAGAATGCTTTGGACAATCAAAATTATTGACAGGATTTGAAGAGGAAATAATGCTTATCAAAATGAGCGCAGTTAATTGAAGGGGTCTTTGACAAAGGAGGGATTAACACTGGCAATGCTATCGATATGCTCTATCTGCTATTGGTTGTTAGGCTCAAACAAGGATGTCGGAGTCCATCAAAAATGCTCTTTTGAGAGCATTTACATTAAAAGAAGCCAAATGCTGACTTCGATGAAACTTGTGACTTTGAACACCAATTAATCATATGTTTGAATAATGTATTCTGGAAACGTACTTTCTCAAATCAAGTGAGAAAGATACTGCATTGCACAGCATCCATAACAATGATGAACTGAAGGAATCATCAGTAATGTGGTTTCAGAGTGTGGGTAAAATTAGGCATTGTCTTACCATGTTATATTCCCTGCAAAACAGTAGATTAGAACTAATGATAATAATTATCGAAACTATCGTTAGATTAAAAATAGTATTAACTCCTTAAGAGGAAGTGCTGTTAATCAAGTTGTACTAGAACAGGGAATACACTGCCAGATACTTTATTACTTGCAGGAAATATATTACTGAAACAATCCAGCAGCATAAAGATAATAATTCATTATGAGTTCTTATGTAGTAGAGAACTTGGATGGCTCTAATTGTTGCTTAACTTCAAGCACACTTTATAGCTATGAAATTCCATGTTGCTGAATTTATTCAGAGGCAAAAGTAAAGTGATTATTTAAAAAAAAAAAAAAAACTTAAAAAATCAAGCCCAAAATACAGTAAATGAGATCTGAGACAAATTCAGGAAGTAGTTAACAATTGCAAATATGTTCTACTGACATGTACAGTATGCCCTTTACATGTGAAATTGTTCATGGTTATTGCATTGACATTCTCTTCTGTTTTGCATTTATTTCTCAAGCGCTGCAAAAAATATTGCTAAATTAGAACTGTGATTTAGCTCAGTGCAATTAATTTGCATTAAAGTATTCATATAAAGAGGAGAAATTTGTCAGTTGGGCCTGTTACACACTATCTGGTTTACTAAATGTAATTTAGAAAATGTTCTCTGCCAGTGGCATTGTAGGACAGTTGTCCCTTATATTTGTCTTAAAAGCTTTGCGCTTCCTTACCACCCACCCTTGGAGCTCTGTCCCCACGTTCCCTTAATGAGGAATTAGCTTAATTTGTGGCTGCAATCTAACAAGGGAATAGAAATTTAGGGAGGATGTAGCCATAATCCCCTTTTACTGGTTTTTGCAAACAGTTTATTTCTTGTGCTTGTTAAGTGGAATTAACTATTTCAGTGTTTACTTAAATACATACGTGCAGACATGTGTATATGTATATATATATCCAGTGTCTGTGTGTGTCTATGAACTGTAGCATTTTAAACTTTTTTCAGTATGTATTTGTTCCTTGTTTGTGTAATCCAATAGTGCTTTCTTCTAATAAAGACAAAATGCAGCATGACAAGGGAAGGAACCTCTGCTTCTCTGGAGCGCAGAGCGCGTACTTGAATTTCTCCAGTGTGCAAGTAGCCTGCACAGCAAATTCTTCACAAAATTGCCGATTCCCCATTCCTTGCATTCCCCTTTTTTTTTTTTTTTTGTTTGCACAAGGTGAATGATCGAATGATTTTTATTTTTTTTTTCCCTGCCTTGCTTGTAGTGGTGAAGTGTTCATAGGTACAGCAAATGCCCTAAGTATCAGGAATTGAAATGGGATGTCTGAAGGCTGGCTCGATGCCAAGATGAAATACATCTCGCTTGGCAGCAGGGGTGCTTGAGAGAGCCCTGTGATATGGGATAGCTTATTTTTTTTAATCGGTTGGGCTCATTCCTACCTTGACTGACCTCCTTTAGCTGGGCAGTGGTCAGGCCTGCATCCCATGCTTTGGCCACAGGCCTCGACCTCTCCTCAGGATGGAAGTACGTTCCGCTCGATTGGCAACGCGTTTCCAACATGTTTCGCTTTCCGTGCCAGAGACGATCAGTGAGGAATATGGTTGGGGTCAGTATTTTCTTAGGGGCCTTTCCAGACAGAGAAATGCAGCACATGGCTGCTGGCCCAGAAGAGCTTCACAGTCTGTGTGAGCTTTGCAGATGTGGTGAGCACTGTCAGGTCCAGGAGGATGTTCCTTGGAAAGGGGATAGTGAGGAGGAGATGAGTTGCAAGGATCTCTGAGAATAAATGGCTGCAAGAGATATTTGAATTGTTTTTTTTTTTTTCATAGCAGTGGAGCAAGGTCCAGGTGAGAGCAGGAGTGCTCTCCTTTCCCACGGGGAGATGGGTGGCTTTGGGCAGGCTTGCTTTTCTCCACAGACCTGGCTGGAGGTTGACCTCCATTTGGCAAGGGCAGTTTGCTTTTGTGTCTTCAGTGACGAGAACATGTGGCAACTATTGAATTAAAATGTTGATAATCCACCGATTTTATATATATATATATTTTTTAAAGAGTTTTTAAATAACAGAAATACTTCAAGTAGTTGCTGCAGATACTGTGCAACATGTTCACGGACTTAAATTAGATTGAGAACCTGGTGAATATGTTTAACTAAAAATGTGGAAAATTCTACTGACAGCAGTTCATTACCTAAAATGAAATAAATGGCATTTCAAAGATTTCCTAATGAATGGAAATATTTGGTGATGTAGTAAAAGATGCAATGTTTCAAGGAATGTATTTTTGTTGTTTAAAAGTTGTCTGTAGAATAATTCAGCTGCTCTATGGTAGCAACTGTGCTGTGCAATAGCAGTTTTGTGATAGTGTGCAAATTTTGTAGGTTTTACAGATCCTATTTTTGAAATGAATTCAAACATTTCTTTTTGGAATGCTGTGAACAAAGATTATCAGGTTAGAGGAACTTTCTTAAAAACCAGCTTTTGTAACACAGGTGTTTATGTTTTTTTTATGTTTCAAAGTATAGACGAAAAGCTTAAGAAATTGAAGTCTGCTTTCATAGAGAATAGAGTGCTGGTAGAACAAAAATCTTCAGGTGCTTTGTCTGTTAAAATAATGTTTTACTTTCACTTAATTGGCAAAAGACTTTGGCAAAAAGAGAGGTGCTTAACCTGTTGCACGTTAATGAAAATTGCAGGTTTTCAAGATTAGGCATGCGTTTTATAGGTCGTTTGTTGGTTTAAACAATAATGTGTTATTCCAGCTGGTGGCACTTTAAAGAATCTTGTCCTTGAAAAGACTAGCAAGAGTGAAAATAAAAACTAAAAAAAATCCCAGTTCCACGTGTTTCCATGAATTAGTGCACAGTTCTCAAGGCTACGCAGGGCAGCTTTCTGACAGCCTGGTCAGAAGTGCACTGAAGCTAACTTGAAGTAGATTGTTAACTTCTGCTGTGTCTTGAATCAGAGCTCCAGTGAATTCCTTTCTTTGTTGAAGATGCTGAAGTGCTGTGTGAGAGTAATTAATTTTTAAAAAGTAGTCTCTGCAAGATTTATTTTATTTTTCATTTCAGCAGTGAAGGAAATTTGTAATTGGATACGATAATCAAAATATGTAAAAATTCTGCCTAGAAATATGTTCCAATTTCCTGTAATTGCTTTATAATTGTTAGGGAGGAGAATCAGATTAAGAAAGATAAATATTTCCAATGCTGAAGTTAACACTTTTTTTGCAAATGGTAGCCATGTATCTGCATTCCTTCAAGCTGGTGGGTGCTTGAGAGTTTTTGCAGTTGGAGCTAGCTGTTGCAAACTCTTAACGTGTGTGCTTTTTATTTTTTATATTTTCACTTTTTTTAGGAATAATCAGAGCTTCTAATCAGAGCTTCTGTTATGTTTAGAATTTAAGTACTAAGTGTAACTTTTACTTTTGATTTTTCTTTCTCTCCTACGCTCCATTATCTCATTTAAAAAATAAATACAGGAGTGCTTCCGCTGAGCTTAACAACTTGTTAATTCTCTTCATAGGTTGACAATTTTTTTTCCTCTCATATCTTGTGAAAGCAACCATGGCTTGCTGCATTTTGTACCTGAAGTTAAAATATTTGTGGGACCTTAGGAAAACATGAGACAGATTTAGGGAGTAGTGCTTTTTAAAGTAATTACTACATCTTGATTTTTATTTTCAATAAACTTATTATCATAGTGTCGAAAACTTTGTTTTGAAGAGAAATTCTCCCAAGAGTGTGTGAGCGAGCCCAAATTTGTGCTGTAAGCTATGGAATAGATGACGATCAGAAAGGCGATAACTGACTTCCTCTGAAAGCTGTGCTTGTAAATTGGTATGGGACATCTGAAAAATGTACCTCAGGTATTTTGTTTACATGATACTTCCAGGAAGGAAGCGATATTGTTTTTTCCCGTTTAGTGAACACAGACATGGAGACGGGAATGGTTTTGCTGGGCTGAGCTGCAGACTAGAGGCAGAAATGAACCCGCAGCTCATGCGCACCCGTGTGTGATCTCACTGCATCTGCCCCAGGACAATGCAGAGCCAGGCGGGTCTGGTTCTCCGCTCAGAAATCCTTTTGGGGAAAGCGGTGCTTGGACTTCACCCTTGCCAGGGATTGTTTGTTCTGGAATATTTCTGAATTATTGTCTGCCTGTGCGGTCCGGGAGGGAATTGGGCATATGATATGCTCCGTATTAAAGCAGTTTTCCTGTTAGTTTCCTAATTTATTTTTTTGTGTGAAAAGGAAGTGTGCTAGATTTGCCAAAGTGAAGTACTTTGTAAAGCAAGATGCATGTCAGTGATCTTAGAATCTTGTTGAGTCTAGTCAAGCTGCATGTATAAGCACAGCCTTCACTGGTTTCACTCAAAACTGAGATCCAGCATGAAAAGTTCAGACAGATGCGAAGGTCATTTAAACATGGCTGTTACTGACTTGTGGTAGTTACTCTGGACAATTTTACTTACTTAAGGGAGGGAAAATTGATGTTTCAAGTACTTCCAGGACTGGAAGCAAAAGCTGCCTGTTTAGTGGAAAGATACAGATCCCACTGTTGTCTTCCATGTAAGTTGAAAATACAGTTTTAGACTCGAGTGGCTGCTGTGTATCAAAGTCTAACTGCTTGAATGCTGTCAAATATAAAACTGAAAGTGTTGAATTTTTGGAAATTGGATGTAAAGTATAAGAAGTCCAAGAGCACAGTAGTTCGGGGCAAAAAAAATAAATAAATAAAAAGAAAAGCCTTTTCTGAAAGAATAATTATTTGAGAAGGTCTTCTGAAGCCTCTGCAGTTAATAGCTAGCTTGCAACGTAACCTAGGCAGGGTAGAAACAGTCAAAAGTCCACAGTATGTTACGTGACCACATAATAAAATGAAAGCACAGCATCTGGATGTTTGTTTTATGTTGATATGTTGGCATTCCTTTTATTTTTGTTTTTATTTTAGTGTTGCTTTTATTTATTTTCATTTTGTTTTCTATCAATTACGGAAGAATCACTCAGGCAGAACTTAGTTGCTGATCCCTGACTCTTTTCCATATTCTCTATTTAAATATGCGTGCTATTTTCTTTGTCCTTTAACAACTTGTTTCCTCTTCATTCATGCTTTCTTTCACTTCCTTTTGGCTCTGTGTTAACTCCAGCTTATTCTGTTTCTCTCTTGTTGCTTTCTTTTACTCTGCCCTTCCTTTTCTCCCTAGTGCTTAATTCCCCCCTCCTCCTGCTCCTCCTTCCTTCCTGCCTCCTACCGCTGGGTTAGATGGCTTCGAGCGATGAAGGTGTGGGAATTTTGCACAACACCCATCTGTAGTGTGCAATGCAGAAATGCACAAAGAAATGTAGCCTTAGTCAGTATAGATTTCAGATTTTCTCATTGCAACTTGCTGACATAGCACTGCCTCCATATAGTATTAAGCCTTAAAATGAGCCCCCGGAAGACATGGGGCAAGGAGTACAAATCCCCATGCTCTTGTTGAAGGCTTCCTGTATAAGTGGGTGCTAGCTTCCCTACAGCTCTAACCAGTGAGAAACAGGGTGTGTGCAGTCGTGTCATGAGCAAATAGAAATATGAACTGAAGTACTTAACCTAATACCTTATATTTCTGCCGGAGCAACTTGATTTAATAAGTTAAAATGTTAACGCTGTGACTCTAACACGTCCATTTCCCCTTTGTGCCTTCTTTCTGAACACGCTCGAGGGCTTTTAAAAACATCCACGGAAAGAAACCATGAGAAATACCGTCTTAATTGCACGCAGTTTAATATTCCTGTGCTCTGTTTTGAAGGGTACGCTTGACACAGAGAAAAGCAGCAGCCCCACACTGAATCCTTTGTCCTTCCTGCCGGGTGAAACAGTAGATAGCTTACTGTAAATATGGCCGGCTGCCAAGCCGCGGCGCAGATTCTTTTTTTAATACTGTAAACTGGCAAGAAATCAAGAATTGCTGTTCTTCCCTTTATTTACTTTCCCTTCTGTGCTAAAGAGTTCAGTAAATAAGAGAAAGTTAAATGTTGAGTGAAGGTTTCATATTGATTAATCGTTGAATAACAAAGAGTTATCAGCTTGTTTTTCTTTTGCCTCCTTTTCCCATTTCTTTTTGGTGGAACTAGAAATATTAGTTGCTTCATCTGGAACAGATTATAGCAGTGAAAAGTCTGTGCAGAGTTTGAAATGAGGACAGAGCAGAATGCATCCATCATGCGCAGTTTAAAATAATCCACAGGGCTGCTGCTGATTTGATCCTTAGATGTACTTCCTCCCCATTTCTTCCAAACTCCTGTTAATAATGAGTACTTTGTCTCTAGAAAATACTTTTTTGTAAAGTGCACCCCAGCCTCTGCTTGTAAGTATTTTCTTATTCGTATAACTAAGCTTCTTGAAGTAGCTGCTGAGTTTTTTGTTTTGCTCTTATGTGTAAAAGTGGTAGAGGAGTGTGGAGTTCCTTCTGCTGCTTTTCAAATGCAAGATGTGACTTAAAAGCTGCTTTGCTTTCATGTTGGAAAGAGAATTAACGTTATTGCTTTTCTGACAGTCGCGTTGCTAAATTATTGGCAAAGTTATCCTTGCTTAAGATTAGTTATGGAGATGTATAGATTGTGCACATTTTAATGACTTATATGGGGAAAAATACTCTTCTACAAAGATACACAGGTCAAATGAAACTTATAAGTTACTGCTGTTGTTAAATACAGATTAAATGTGAAAATGCAGCCTGCCGTGGATTGTTTTAAACCCCCAAATGTACAGTGGTTCATTCAAAAGTCTGTCTGTCTTCCTTAAAATCTATCAAACATTTGGTAATATCAACATATATCTGTTTCTGACTTGATGAAGTCTAGAGCATACCATCTAGGTCACGTATGCACAGCTCTGCTCGACGCATTTTTGGAAAGAAAACATGGATTTATGTTCTTTACCTTCTATAGTTTATGGCTAATTGGAAGTTAAGGCTTCTGGAAATTAAAAGGAATACTTTTGTTTTTCAAGTGACGGATTGTGACTGGAAAAATCCGGATTTGGTTTCGAGATCTGCCAGGTTTCTTGAAATAATTTGCTTAAGTTGTTATTTTTATTTTCCTGAGTTCCTCATCCATAAAATGGAGATAAGCTTGTTCCCGTTAAAAGATGGCAGTATGGTAAGGGTAAATTTGTGAATGTTTGAGAGACAGTGCACTGATACTTAATGGTTTTGGTGTAATTATTCACATTAACGATTCATGTGAAAGAAAGATTGAAAAACTAAAAATTAACTTGAATGTTTGGAACGTGTTCTGGTGGAAGCAGAACACATCTGAGGCTTAATTCCCAGTTAGCAATGCCCAAATGAGGGATACAGAAAGTATTTATGCAGGAAATTTAGTAGTTTACAAAGTTTCCTTCCTTTAGTTCCTTCCTTTCTTTAGTTATGATTGTTTTTCTCAGACTTTGTGGGACAAGTCTTGATTCCTGAAGTAAGTTCTTTACAAATACGAAAGCAATGACACATTTTTATAGGTATTTGCAAAGGTAACTTGTAAATAAAAAAAAAAATGAATCATGGAACTGTTCTAAGATTACTAAATTTGAGAGATGATCCAAATAGTAGAGGCATTTTTTTTTTCTCAGCAATTGAGTATTATTTGTACGTACAATAATGTAAAAGGCTCCCTTGCGAAAGCATGGGTCAGAAAATAGCCCCCTATCTCAGTGTTAGCTACCAGAGATCTTCCCCTCATGCTGACTTTTTATTTTAGTCTTTAACTACAGTCTTAGAACTGTGAAACTATCACAAATTTGCTGCCATTTGAAGATTGCTGGATGAGACGCACGATTATCCAGAGTACTGCTTTGGATTTGCTGCCCTTTCAGTGGAGCGTCCTGCATGGAAAACTATTGAAAGAATTCATCCTTTGAGCATCTCTGACATTAGAAGGAGAACAACTTTTTCATGTTTTACATGCTGATTTTGTCTTTGGTAAATGTGATTGTTTATTTTAAGTGGAAGTGACAATAATTTCATTCTTTTTTGGGAGAAAATAAAGAAATATCTCTGTAGAGTTTGAGTTACAGTGTGGCTGTGTCACCTAAGAACATTTTCTTCTTCGATACTTTGAGCAGATTATCTTAATTAGTTAGTGAGTTTCAGTATGCATTTTTAAACCTAGGAATAAGTGCTTGATATAAATATTACAGTGACTTGCTTAACAAAGAACAGTGTGTTGCACTCTTAGCACATGCAGGGATTTCTTACGGGGATCTGAAAAGCTAGATTTGTTAGTTGCTTTAAATACATATTTGGAAGAAGCAGAGGATGGCTTTATCAGTTGCTTCTTACTGACAGTCTCAGTCCTTCCAGTAACAACTTTCCTTTGCTCTTGCAGTGTGTGCCAGGAGCTTGCAGGTTCTGTGCCTGAATGCAGCCCGAGTGCCTCAGAGACTGCCCTTTATCCGATATGCCAGTAAGGCAATTATCATGAGTCAGATGAACCCTCTACCCGAGGATCCTCGTTATGGGTCAGACCAGAGCAGGACCTTTTCTGATCAGGGAGCCAGTCTGTGAATTAATGTCAGTGAGAATTACTAGTAAAATCCCCAGCAATGGCTTGTGTCCAGATTGGTAGCAAGACTGACCATTTAAGTGTCTGCCTCTTGTGAAAAGAAAAAGCACTGCTGGTATCTTGCTCTTTCTCTCATCCTAGCAAGGATTTTTTCTGGTATATAAAACCAAGTTATGTTGAAGGAAGAGTGGAGAAAAAAGGTGCTTCTTCGTTCCCTTCAGTGTGAACGCATTTGTCCTTCCCAGCAGGTCTTCCCCCTTTGTTCCGCAGCTCCTTGGCCTGACAAGGCATGTCCCTTTCTTTCTTTCTCCCCACTGGTCACAGCATAAGCTGCTGCCTGTTTTATCCCCCTGGCAAGGCCGCGTAGCATTGCATTCACTCTTTTGCTTCTTTTGCCAGGTCACATCCCCTTTTCTCCTTTGTGACAGGACTCAGAACAGCCACAGTTCTAGATGGCTCCTTCTTCCCTTTCCTGAGCTTGGCTCTGCCTTGGGCAGAGATGAGCTGAGGACCTCTTCAGCTCCTTCACTTCTCTCTCCTTGGCCCTGCCACCACACCTGTGGCGTAACGGTGGCTAAGGGATTTTCTTTATTGCATTAAGGTTTAATAGGTGTGCTGCAGTGCTGTTAGCCTCTGATGACCTAGTGTCTTAACAAATCCTTCCCTGGCTATGAAGAATTTGGTTTGGGTTGAGTTATTTTGAACTACTAGAGCCATCCCAGGGAGACTTTTCAGTACGCTAAATGCTATTCTGTGCTTAATTCTGAGTGGGGAAACCTGCTAGTTTCTGCATCGTTTTGCCAGGATTGGGAAACATCCCATCTGACAATTGGTATCAAATACCATTAACTAAGTTTATTTAAATCATATAAGGGTGAACATTTTTCTGATATTTTTCTTTTGCACAGAAACAGAAATGTGTTGTTGCTTGTAATGTCGTTCGTAAAAAATGCTTCAGTGTTTTTAGTGCCAAGTAATATTACTACTTCTGGAGGATAATCACAAAATTTATTTAATAAAATGGTGCCAGGTACATCGACTAAAGAAGTCTATCAAAGCTCAGTGATGTTTGCTTGTGATGCAAACAACAACTTTTTTCCTTGCAAAAAGGAGCAGCATGTATGGTTGCAATGGCTAGAAATCTTTAAATAATTTAGGAGTTCTTTTCTTCAATGTGATGTTCACTTTCTGACACTTAAGTGGCAAAGATATTAGTTGATTATTATGTTTATTATAGGTGTGGCTATGTTTAAATATGTGTAAAACCCTCTTTTTTGTAGTATACTAACGCTGTTCAAGTGTATGCATCGAGCACAGGTACTGGTTGTGCATGAGCTGCCTTCAGAGCAAGTGAGCTCATAATAAATGTCAGGGAGTCTTTGCTGTCCTTTATGTCCTAGCTCTGAAACTGTGTATAAATGTCATGGAAAAAGAGTGAAGACTGCAAGCCTAGGTGGAAAACGTATAAACAGAATGGGAGTTTCATGTGGAACGCAGGTAGGACTTGAGGGCAGAAGGATAAAAATGACATCTAAAATGATGGGTTAGTTTCCTGGCAGATTCTAGATGACGCAATATGCAGAGGTAGTTCTGTTTTCTGGGCTTTTGTTGTCATTGTGTAAATCTGTGTTCCTTCTGTCTGCTAATGGTTATTTTTCGTTTTTGTTTTTCTGAGAGTTGCTTGTGTCCAATTATTGTGTCTGTTGGGTTGGATTCCTCACAAACATGCAGGAGTGGTTGGATGTCAATATGTTACTTATCTGCAATACGTTAAGAACTGTTGCAGAGTAATTGGGACCCAAGGTCCAGTTATACAGTCAAGCTTTTGCTTTACAGTATTCAAACATGTTTTCATAGGTGAGTGTCCAGAGTCAATACTAAAGCAAGTGTACACTCAGTACACTTTATATGAATCCTTTTGGACCTGATCAACTTTTGTTTATCTCAGGCAAAGACGGAGCTCACTCCATCCGTGCTGTGAGGAAGGTGACTCACGAATTCCAGTTCCTGTTCTAAAGACCATTCATATATTTGACAGGCATTAGCTGTTGGATAAAACGTGGACCCTAAGTGGAAGGATGTACTGTCAAGATGAGCTTTATTGCCAGATACAGGAAAGACAAGATCCATTCTCAGCGTTTTTCTATTGGCAAACATAAAACTCTTTCCACTTAGCTTGGTAAACTTGGGGTGGATCTTAAAGTGAAGTTTTCATTTTCCTTCTGTTGTTTTGGAAGACTACACACATGGCTTTGCACTATGGATGATTGTTGATGGAATGTAATGTTTTTTAATTGCAGTAATCAAAAAGTCAACTAATTCTGAATTAGTATTTATTGTTTCATCTTCAGTAAATATAGTCAACAGGGTTGAAGAATGGTGATTGTTCCATTTCTTTTACTGCCTGACACTGACGAAATTACCTGTTCTTTTCTTTCTCTAGCATGATGAAAAATGGATGAATAAATAGGATCTATGTGTTTTCTTTACAAGGCTTTTCTATGGGGCAGTTGATTTTATTTTAGTCTGTACAAGACAGACCAAGATGAGGAAAAATTTTCTTTCTTTCCCAGATCCAGTTTAAATGAAGCAAGACTGATCTGTATTTACAGGTCTTTTTTAAAGTACCTTAACAGTTGTTTGGTTTTCTGAAGGGAAAATTCTGGTCCTGTATTGTTAGTTTCTGACACAGGGAAAAAAAAAAACAAACAGTTCTCCTGCCATTGGGTCCTGTTATGCAGAACTTTACTTAATACATCGTAATAAGCACCCTGTTTTTTGGGATGGGAGTCCCTCTTTTGAATTAGGTTGCAGGTATTCAGCTCTTTCATGTTAATCTTTCGGAAGCTTCTGTAGTGATTTTTGCTTTCAATTTTGCATTCTCTGTCAAGGTCAAAAGTGCCACTGAACTTCAAAAACAAACTCATAACCTTTCGTTTAAGGAAATAGTGGTCTACTTTGGGTGGTGGAATTACGAATTCATGGTAAATCAAAAGGCTTTTGATACATGTGAAGGCGTTTCATTCTATGCTCTGTTGAGGTTTTCCATGTTACATAATTCGACATGGAAAATTAAGTAACAAAAGTCAGGATCAGCTGCATTTTGATGGCTCTTGGTGGCTTTTTTTACTTGTTTATTTGTTTAGTGTGTTGTTCATTCCAGGAGAATATGATTTGAGCAGGTATCAAGCCTGCAAAATCAGTTTATCATCTTATTTATAAGGTGCCTTTATATTAGAGTATGCTGTCAAGGAAGTAGCATTTGCCATGAAGAAAATATGCTATGTTAATACTACTATTTAACTATAATACTGACTAAGTATGTTCTAAAAATCATGCTGTTGTGACGGGAGAATTTCAGTGAAGTTTCTAATATACCTCTGCTGCAGCAGGCCTGCTCATTGCCACAGCTTCCTGCTGATGTGCATGCCTTGCAGAGTGAACTCTCAGTGCAGAAACAGACTGCTTCTGGGGTGATGCTACAACAAAAGATGTTTTCACCTTGGTAATACCCATACTGGCTTGAACTGAAGGTGAAAATATCTCAGCGAAATGCGGATTCTGGGCCGGCCCTCAAGACCTTGTGTTTTGCCCTCAGCATTGACTCCTAGAGCACCGTGCTGCTGTTGTCCCAGCCCATCCAATCTCTGCCAGTGACCAGCAGCATATGTCTAGGGAAATATGTAAAAAGCATGCACTTGGTAGTGCTTTCCCAGTATATTTTCCCAGCTTTCAGCAGTCTGCATTTCACAAACTTCCGGAAACAGAGATGGTATCTTGGGTTTTATAGCCCTTGATAGATTTTTTTTTTTTCTTCCATTAGTTTGTCTGATTGCTTTAAAATCCATATGCGCTTTTATCGTTCACTATCATTCAATATCCTGTGCAGCAAGTTCTGCAGCAGAACAATGTATGTGTTAGAAGTGCTTGCTTTTGTTTTGACCTTGCTACCTGATAATTTCATTTGATGCTTCTTTGTTCTTGCATGAGACAAATGATTCCTTATCCACTGCTGTTACACTGTTCTGTTTATCGCAGATTGCTTTGATACAACCTTGATCACTTGTCTTCCAGGTTTGAAATATCCATGTCTACTTAGTTCGTCGTGCAGGAGCCGTTTCACGCCTTTGATCATCCTTGCTCCTCTCTGCCATTCCTAGTTCTGTAATATCTTAGTTTGAGTCCAGAGTACTACGTGCAAAATAAATAATGTAGCATACAATGTCTGTTGGTTACATGCTATCACTGCACTGTGTTTTGTGTTGTTCTGTGGTCCTGATGATTTTAAACAGTTTTTGATATTTCCACTTCTGTTGAAACACTGATGTTTTCACAAATATGGCCCTTTAAAGCGCATACAGTTCTCTAGTGGTGAAAGCTCATCCACAGCCTGTATTGTAAACAGAGCATTAGGGTTGTTTTCCTTCCCACCCATCCTGACCACCACTCCTTGCAGTTCTGTTACCTGTCAACACTGATTTGTCTTCTACTTTTACTATCTAGTCCCTTCTTATCTGAGATTGTTCACGGTTATCTCCATCAGCTTTTGTTTATATTACTCTGAGTAACTTTAGTATCAGCAGCAGAATTTTTCTGTCCAGCATTCTTCCATCATTTCCAATTTATTCAACTGTGTGCCATCAAAACTCCTGCGGAACACCAACGTTGACCAACTTTGATTAAGAAACTTGAATGCGTGATACTGTCTTTTATTTCCGCTCTGTTATTTGCTTGTTTGATGACCAGACTTGTTTATTGATCATGCTTGTCCTCACATACATTGATTAGCCAGCTATGCTGATAGATTTATGAGGCAATTCTACAAATGCCGCTTTGACTCCGGCTCATGTAACATCTTGCTCATTGTTTAAAGAATTCAGTTCTTCTTAGCTATCAATTCCTATCAATTTGCTCAACATGTACACCAAATTAATTGTTGTGTAGTTCTCTGGATCCCCCTGGGAGACTTATTAAGAAATTGATATTGTTTGCTATCTCTCATTTTTCCTGCTGCAAAGATTGGTTTAAATAGGATTAACATGAACTGTAATAGCTCATCTATGTGTACGTGAGTTCCTGCAGAGCTTGAGGGAACATCATCGCATACTTGCAATTACCTTTCATTTTGCCTGTTTATCTCCTGTGACCTCTGTCACTGATGTTTCCAGCCAGAGGATCACTTACCTAACCTTTTCCATGGCTAGTACATAAGCAAAAATATACGTGTAGGTGGGAATTGATTTATTTATTGTTGTTATTGATACATTTTTTTGTTTTGTTTGTGGTGGTTCCCCCCCCCCCCCTTTTTTTTTTTTTAATTTTTTTTTTATTTTTTACTACTTATTCCCTGCAACAACTTTTCTGCTCTCCACAAATTCTGGGCCAGAATTCTCTGCCATATTTTCTTTTGAAACAGAAGAGATTGGTTTATTCCAGGAAAAACTGGATAGACTTGGCTACTTCGGGTCGTTTGATCAACTTTCTGTGCTATTGAACCCCAGGTAGCAAGAAAGATCAAGAGGGACCTCAGGGAAGTCTGCGAGTGAACCTCCTTTCAGAAGGAGTTGAAGGAACATGCAAAACCTGAATTGCGTGTTCTGGTCATTATTGTTTTTATTGCTGTAGATATTTTGTGTGTGTGTTGTTTTGTAGTCTCCTTAATATTTCCTTTAAAGACAACTAGGAAACTAAACATGGCAGTTATCTTACTGTAACATTAGCATTTCATAATTATAGTCACAATGGCAGGAAGTGCAGAAGTATAGGCTTCAGTAGCAATATTAGCTACATATGGACTGTTTTCACTTCCTGCTTTTCATAATCAATTCTTATTTACGTATGTTGTGACCTATGTTAATATCTGAGTGACCTGGCCAAAAAAGTGATTTTTTTTTTTTTTTTTTTTTTTTAAATTATCTTATGTTCCTTGGAAATGGAGAAAAAAAACTAGGCTTTGTAGGCTAAGAAGTGTGGTGCAAGAAGTTGCAGTGACTTGTTCCATTTTGTGTATGAAGCTTACCATGTTTGGAAATGAACTCGGGCTGTCTTAGTCCTATTTCCAGTGTTAACACTTCTCTTATTTTCTATAATATTGGTAATGTGCCCTTTGCTGAGAGACTTGGTAATAGACCTCCCTGTAAGCAGTGGTAAATTAAGAGGAGAGTAAGGGTGTTTGGATTGTGAATGTCCATCCAAGGAAGAGTCCTAGAAGTTGCAGGAAGAGGGGGATATTGTGAACTCGTGAACTCCTCTGTCTGAAGGTGAAGTGGTGAAGGTCGTGGTTGAAGGATAAGGTTGTGTTGTCTGTAAGGAGACAGCAGCTGATTTATAGATATCTGCAAGCGTTGTTTCTCAAAGGGATGAGGTAAAATGAGTTGTCATGTTATGTACCATAATTGCACACACTGCTGCTAAGTTAGTGACCATAAACTGCAGGAAAGCAGGATGCAGTCAAAGTCCTTGGCTCTGAGTCATCTCCAAATAACAGGTACCAGCAGAAAGGCAAGGGGGAATGTCTTATGGGAGCCTGGGGCAAGCCCTTGCAGAACTGCAGTCCTAATATGTCCTTTATGTTAAAGCAATGGATGTGGTCAGAAAGGTAGGGAAAATAAATGATTTTGAAGCGCTTATTAGTTCAGGTAGAGGAGGCTACTGAGGAAACTGTGAGCTGAAAAAGAGGGAGGTTTGTGACCAACCTAGATCAGAAGAGTGTAGCAGAAGTTTTCTAAATTGAAATCTCAGTGAAAGGACTAGGCAAGACATAGAGTGAACTTCAGCAAAGCCACTAGAATTTGTCAGGCAATGCCATCTGTTCCCAATCAGTGTGCGTGGAGATAGGCACTGCGTGGAGCTGCCATGACTCACAGGGAATTAGATGTCTCAATAAAAGAGCAGGGAGCCTATGGAAACAGTGGTTCTCCATTGAATCTGATAAACTCCATAAACGTGGCATTTAGAGTGAAAGAGAAGAGCTGTTAAGGTTTTAGAATTTTCAAGCGCCCTGAGTGGAAGATGATGGTAAGTGCATCGTTATCTGTAAAATTATTAATGGGAATAGTGAAAAGGAGTTGACACTGTTCCTGGTATGATCTTCCTGATGAATAAAGGAGCAGTGGAGAAGTTCTTTGACATGAAGGGCAGTTGGGGGAACAATAGGCACCCAACCTAGTCACGTGGGAAAGGATGAGGACTGGACTCAAGATACAGCTGTTCCAGAAACTGAAGTTATCTGTTACACTGCTGGGGTCATTTGGCATAGGACAGCACATTTCTCATCAGTGGATCTAAGGGAGGGTATTTGTGCGCTGCACATGAATGAACATATTTACCAGCCTTCACAAGAGTAGTGCTGGTCTTTAAGGAGATGCTTGCAGGTCTGCACAGCTATTTGAAGTCTCAGAGACTAATTGAATGTTTTATATTTTGTTTAGTTAGTAGGTACTTGTAATTTCTGCACTGTATCGATGTTAATGGTTAATTACTTGTATGTTTCATTAGAAAGGCAAAATGAGACTGTGGCCATGGTGTGATCTGTTTGGCACTGGCTGTTGTGTTGTGTAGAATTTACTATTAGTCATGGAAAAAAAGCAGACATGAAATGAAGCCAAAGCATGCAAGACTGCAGCACTTTGAATGATTCTAAACTGTTCCATGCTACCTTCAGTCTTAATATTTTGTTAATTCTCTATGTGATATTTTTGGTGGCTGGGGTACTTAAATTGTGATGGGATTATTACTATTTTTTTTTTTTTAAATTGTCTCATATTCATAACTCAGCAGTGAGCAAATGGTCCGTAGATCCATTCTTTATCTGTCTTCTGTCATTTTCAAGTAATCTCAAGTGCAGCTCCTTTATATTACAAATGGTATATATATCCAGTTGGGACTTAATGGTTTGAATAGTGGCAAAGGTAATGAGCTGAGGAACTGAAGTTGATGATCTCATCTTTCAGCCCAGTAGCCTGTTTGAAACTCTTAGGTAATCGCTGCTTACAGATGAATACTCACCTAGAATGTTTCTTGGTACAGCAAAATTTTTAGTATCAAACACAGAGTGAATTTGATAATTAACCAAATGAGACCTTCGTTTATTTGAAAAAAATTTGCTTTTTCTAAGGGAATTGAATTTTTAAATTTCACTGTGATTATACGTTCATTGTTCATTTCCTAACTTCAGACATTCTCTGAGCAGCGAAGCTCAGGCACAGCATTTAATCAAAGGGGGGAAAAAGTTTATGTGAGTGATGTTAGATGTTCTGCATAATCAGATACAAATGGTGCACTGTAACTGTTGTATGTTTCATGAAAGTAGCATTCTAGTAAAAGAGGATCTTGCATGACACTGTTTTCCATCATTGCTGAGATACAGTAATACTTGTTTGAGTCTGAGCTTAGCAAAAAGTGAATCACAACGTACAGATTTGTGGATTGAATGTTGACAGACTCAGAGGAATTTTCAGGTACCCATGAGCTTTTTGTTTGGGGCGGGAGGAATTTGCTTGGTCTTGTCCCCGTACCAGAATGGTACAGAATGGACAGAGATTGGTTTAACCCTGTGTATAACACATATATGTTCATGTTGATATGTTGAAGGTTAGTGTTTGTTGCACCGATGGGGTTTTGAACTCAAGGCATGCTAGTTAGCAGTCAGTTGTTGTTGACTCTATCTGTAACACACAGAAGTAGAGAGGTGCTGCCAGAGGGTACTTTGCTGGTGCCTCCGTTTCTCTTTTCAGTGCAGGCATTATCAAGAGTAAATCCCTTCTCTTTCTTTTTAGTTTCTAAGTACCATAATCTCCTCAGCAGCGGGGCTTGGCATCCTACCTCCAGAGAGGTTTGTTCAGTCACTGCCTAGTCTGTGTAGGATGTGGTTCTCATCCTGTTGTTTTTCCTTAGCGCTTTAATGGTGTGACTGTCGGGTTGGCATCTTGCTCTGTTTTGTATCTGCAACCAGCGCAGCTTCACTTGTGCATCCTTGTCATGTACTAATGAACTGAGTTTGGAGTTCTGCTGCTGCTCCTTGAAAACTAAGCGCCAAATTTGTTTCCACACAGAGCTTCTTCACTCAAGATGTGAAGTAGATTCAGATGTGCTAGTATACAGTTTGTACAGACTATATTTTGCTGCTCTTAGGCAACTGATGTAAAGATTTGATTGTGATCCATTTTCTTACTGTCCAGTCTTCCTCCACACAGTTTATAAGAGCGGTAGGATTTCTCTTCAGAAAGATGCCAATGCATTGCCAGATGCCAATATAAGGTGAGATGTCTCTCCCAGTTGCTTTGTTGGCAATGTACTCTACTAACCTGACCATATGAAACTGGTAATATGACTACTGCAATTTTGCCGCTCTTTCTGAAAATGAATAGTGTTTTTCAGTGTTCTTTTTGTGACGTGTTTTGCAAGAGTCTGTAAGTAATGCTCTCCTTATGCTGCCTGTTATATATTGTAGCAGTCTCAGTACCCAGGTTTCTATCTGACTACATTTCTGTAATTACTTACAATTTGATGAAAGAAAGCAGCAAGAGGGGGCCGTTCTCAGGTGATGCAGTTTGACAACTGAGCAGTGGAGCCTGTCATACGATAAACTACAAAGCTGTTGGGCAGAAGTCTGTAGTTTCTCATATGACTTCTTAAGATTGATGCTAAGGGTGGAAAGGGCTGTTGCGTAATGGAAGAGCAAAAGTTTGTCAGTTGTCTTGTAACTGTTGAGGCTTTAATGTAGCCTCTTGGTAGGCAAGGAGGCAGAAGACTTTATGCTTTTGAAGGTAGAGTTTGATCTGGTTTTATAGAAGGACAGACAGGTCAGGGTTGATAACCTGAAAGGTCCCATCTGGTCTTATTGTTCCTAGCTAGGGGAGAAAGGTAGCCCACCTTTGTGAAACAAGTTTGTGTTGTCAGTAGCAAGTGTTATAACTGGGGAAAGGACATCAGAAGGGTTTTGATTTGGAAAGGAAAATAGCAGAGTTTTGGGACTATTGCCTATCTGCCACCCTGTTGGTGTACACTTGGCATTAGTGAAAGAATTTTCATGACTTGATTGGAAAAATGATATTTTCAAATATGTAGGAAGGCCGTTTTCCATCTGTTTGTCCAAATATTCTGCCCACGTTAGTTTGAAACTCACTGTCCCAGTAAATATCCGATAAAGACTTGCCAGTGAGAGAAGGGTGACTTAAAAGATTAAAAAAGCGATTTAAATTAGATAACAGCCAGTAGAAACAAAGCTTAATTGCACCTTACATTACACAGTAAGAGGTTTGTAACTTTTAAAATATGGTTTTCTATTCTACTCATTTTCCAGGAATGTGTATTTGTTTCTATATTTTATTCTTTGACGGGTCAGCGGAAGACACGATGCACAGAACTCTGAAAGTTTGTTGGATGTGTTTCTGTTAGGTATGCTGTACTTCAAGATGTAAATTTCAAAGAGAAAAGTGAAACTTCTGCTATAAAAGTGGTACTTCCATAAATACAAGTTTTATTTTTTACCTTAGGGACTTTGATTTTTGTCTTCACGCATTCATTTTTCATGTCATTTATGGAGAGCAGTGAGGAGCTGTGGTTTGCCTCGAAGTTTTCAAAAACAAAAACAGAAACAAAAAAAACCAAAAAAACTATTTTAAATGCTATAGGTGGGAGGTTTTTTATGCTGTTCTTAAACTTTTTTTTTTAGTGTGATTCATATTCTATATATTCATACATTTTTTGTTGCAATTTTGATAATTTCTGCGATAAGGCATAATGCACATTTTAAATGATGTAAGCATGGAATCATAGGGTGGCTTGAGTTGGAAGGGACATTAAGGATAATCAAGTTCCAGCCCCCCTGCTGCAGTTGGACTTGCCAACCACTAAGTCATACTACGCTGAGTTGCCCAGGGGCCCATGCGAACTTGAATACTTCCAGGGACAGCATCCACAGTCTTTCAGAGCAGCCTGTTCCAACACTTCACCGCTCTCTCAGTGAAAAACTTTTTTTTGTCATCTAATCTAAATTTTCCTTTTTTCAGTTTAGAACTACTCCCCCTTGTCCTGTTGTTATCTACCCACATAAAAAGTTGTTTTTCCTCCTGTTGATAATCTCACTTAAAATAGTTTAAGGCAGTAATCAGGTCTTTCCTCAGCCTGTTCTACAGATTGAACAAGCACAGTTCTTTCTGTCTTCATAGGAGCAGTGCTCCAGCCCTCTGAGCATCTTTGTGGTCCTTTTCTGGAACCCCATCCAAAAGTTCAACATCTTTCCTCTATTGAAAGGCTCCAGATCTGGACACAATATTCCAGGTGGGATCTCACGAGGGGAGAGTAGAAAGGGACGATCACCTCCCTTGCTCTGTTGGCCCCCTCTCTTATATTGCAGCCAGGATACTTTGGCCTTCCAGCCTGCAGAAGCACACTGCTGGCTTGTGTTAAGTTTTTCATCTTCTGGGAGCCCTAAGTCGTTTTCAACAAGGCTTCTCTCAAGGAGTTCTCCCAGTTTGTGTGCATACCTGGGATTTCCCTGACTCAAGTACAAAATCTTGCACTTTGCTTTGTTGAACGTCGTTAGGCTCACCTTTTGAGTTTATCAAGTCCCGCTGGATGTCATCCCTTCCTTCTGCTGCATCAACTGCACCACTCACCTTGATGTTATCCGCAAACTTGCTGAGAGTGTATTCAATCTCATCTTCTATGCACCTGATTAGGATGTTAAAGAGTTCCAGTCCCAAGACGGACCCTTGTGGGACACCAGTCATCATCAGCCTGCACCTGGACACAGAGCCATGAACTGCAGTGGCTTTGACTGTGACCTTTCAAGCAATTCCTTATCTACTGAGTAGTGTATCCTTCAAATCCATCTTTCTACAATTTGGAGATAAGGATGTGGTGGAGAGCATATCGAAGGCCTTGGCAGAAGTCCAGGTAGATGACATCATTTACCTTCCCTTTGTCATTGATACTGTCACTCCATCATAGAAGGCCACCAGATTGGTCAGGCCTGACCCTTGGTGATCTTGCTGTTTGTCTTGGATCACTTGCTCATCCCTCATGTCTTTAAAGAAGATCTGTTCTGCCAATCTTCCCACGTGCAGAGGTTAAGGCTCGCTGTCCCTGGGCCCTCTCCCCTCCCTTTCTTGTAAATGGGAGTGCTGTTTCTCTTTTTCATTACCCAGGGACTTTGACAGCCATGACTTTTCAAATATGATGGAGAGCAGCTCAACAATCATGTTAGCCATCTCCCTAGGGACCTTGGGTTGTATATTGTTCGGCCCAACAATTTTGTATACGTTCAGACTCTTGAGGCGGTCTGAAACTTGCTCTGCAATTAGGGCGAGGGGGAGTTTGCTCCCCTAGTTCTCACCAGGAGGTTCAAGGATGTGAGAAATAGGAGAATCCTGGCTGCCAGCAAAGAGTAAAGCAAAGAAGCAAAGTACTCATTGAACTCATTGAGTACCTTAGCCTTCTCCAGAACTGTTGTAGCCAGTTCTCCTTTCTCATTTAGCAGAGGAGGTGCACTCACTTTGGCCTGTCTCTTCCAACTCAGGTACCTTATGAATCCTTTCTTGTCTTTAGCATCCCTTGCAGAGTTCAGTCTCATCTGTGCCTTGGCTTTCCTAATCCCATCCCTGTGTGTCTGGACAGTAATGCATTTCACAGTAAAGAATAAACAATCTAGGTTCATCAAATATATGATGTAATACTGCCATGCACAAAAAATAGGTATCTTAAAACTTTTAAGCAACATTGGCACAATTTTTTTTGTTTCAGTGGAATCAGAATTAAGTTTTAAAAGTCCATAATATTGACAAAAATGTTGATCTGAATAATGAATTCATTTTGCATTAGCTTATCGTATTCGTTCTTTATCCTGTTAAACATTAAAATTACAAAATAAAAATGCATAAAAATTGCGCACAGTCAAAATTATCAGAAATACTGCTGTTTTGAGTAACATAAGAAAGTATTTGTGTTCTTCAGTTGTGAACTATCACCTTTTTACAACAAAATATTGAAAACTATTATTTTAGCTGTTGTATTTTAGTTGCCAAATTAACAAATTTTCAACTACAATGACAATAAGAACTGTGAATGTAAGAACTGTTAAAGTTTTTATTGAGAAAAAGAACAGCAAGTAATGATTAGTGAAGTTATTGAATTCAGTCGTTAATTCTTTTGTGCTTGAAGATATAACATGTTGGTTCATGGGTTGTTTTTACATTATATGATCTCAGATATCCTTTGACAATGAGAAAAAAATAATGAGAAGAGCCAGTCTTGAACTTAATATGAAGAAAAATGCAGCTTTACTCTTTCTGACTTCAGTAGAAGCCTTTTCAATAGAATCTGACCTTTTTTTTTTTTTTTTTTTTCTTCTCCATATAGCAGAGGGTATATAAGATTTACTTGGAGACTGATCTTTTCATGGCAGAAGCTTACGTTGAAAAAATGTTTTGACAAATAAAGGACCAACCACCATTTTTAGGTTTCATATGAGTTATTTCAGCGTACGTCCGCTTATTTGTAGTTCAGGTTTTGCTGTAGTTGAGTCTTCACCTCTTCTAAATCATATTCAATGTTACTTAGTAGCTGTGATGAAAGCCATAAAAGTTCAATATACCTTCGCAGGAGAAGGTGCTGGCAAAGTAATAATGCTCTTTGGCTAAAGCTGAGTTCCAGCTGTTAAGTTCTATGCAAACTCATAGTAGGGAGAAATTTTGATGTCAGTCTTCAAAATCTGAAACAACAACCCCCAGAAACAAAACCAACATGTGTTAGCTTAGTTTTTAGCTGTTTTATTTTAATCTTTTCAAAGGAGGCACGCGTTTTGGAAGGGTGAGCTTAAGATATGTTCTTCGTGTGTATTAATCAATAGAAATGTGTAGAAAGAAAGACACTTAATGCGTTTTGGTTTATGCTGTGTTAAATACTTAATTCAAAAATATGATCATGGAGATAAAGTACAGAATAGTATGGCATTTGATAGGCATACGGATAGTTCTACTCTGAGTACTCTTGCTAATTTGTTTTTTAAAATGTGATTCAACTACTCCTGAAGTATTTTCATTTTTTGTGCTGTTTCCTCTGCCTAATCCCTTGAGATGTGATGTAGAATTGCTAGTAAAGTTTGTTTGTTTTTCAAGACTTGATGGGAGGCAAGTGGGGGCATCCACATTTTCTTAGACACTGTTAACCATGTATTTAAATATTGAAAATGGGCCAAGAAATTCCAACTCATAATTAAGGTTAGCGGCAGAATATAATACCACCGCCTTCAACAGCGAGTATGTGAGAATGCACACGCCAAAAATTATAGTAAATCTATTTGTAAAGCACATACCTCACCAATAAAGACTTGTGTTTGAATATGAAGATCACAATCCTGAATTTATTTTCATGGCTTAAGTAGATAATGGAACAAATTGTTGATTAATAAATTAATTGTATGAAAGATTTTTTTTAAATACCATAAATCAGAATTACAAAGCAATCTATTAATAGTAACGAGAAAGAGGACTTGTTATAGTAGGTCAAGTTGCTGACTTTGAGAGTAGTTCTTTTATATTTAGACAAAAATTTGCATTTATAAGAGTAACAGAACATGCATATTTATAGCAGTGTTCCTGAAACTCCACTACTAACATTCTATATTGAAACAAGGATTCTTTTCTCTTCAATATCTTGACAGTATATTCCATTACAAGCCTCTAGTACAGCAGATGTAGGGAACACAAAATGGCAAGTCACCATGAGAAGGTGTTTTCCTTCATTTGAAGTATGCCACTGCCATGATGCATTTAGTAGGAGCCTCTTAACTTTGAAATTAAGGACTGCAGTTTTGTGCTCATGGCAGCCTTCAGGAAGGTGCTGTACGCAGGCTCCCAGAAAACACTGTGATCTGCCTCACGTTGGTCATAATTCTTCCTTTGCTTTTTCTGGGGCCAGAAAAAGTGATAGCTACATTGCAAAATACAGAGAGTTAGACAAACCAATAAATGAGATAATCTGCGATTACATGGTGGTTGCACAATTCAAGCAGTAATGGATGGGGCAGCTCCTCTGTGCCAGGATGAGGGAATAAGTAGCTGCTCTATTCCTGGTTGTATATACCCAAACCAGAGGAAAGCGACTTACAGGCATGTAGAATGGTTTTGTCCTGGTGTGTTCTTGGACCAGGAGGAAGAGACAGTGCTAGTTTCAGTGTGAGCCAAGTGTCATAGAGCAAAAGATGAGTCACATTTGCAGACTGTCCTGGGAGTGTCTGATGAGTTAATCACAGGTAGGACAGTTCCCTCTGCTGCACCACGTATTAGAAAGTATCAATTAAGAACTTTTAAAGCATTAGCTGTGAAATATGTTTTGATGTGGGCATGCTAACTATTTTTGTTAATGTGATTAAGCAAATTTTTTTTCACATGAGAAGGAGAAAGTTAAGACAATAACAATTTCTTTTTCTGGAGTGTGTTGCTCAGTATGTGCCCAGTTCAGGCAGCTGAACTTCTTCACTTTGCCATTCCATGTTGCTTCTGCAGCCATCTTCATCACCACAGGATGAAACCACAGCATCTAGATTTTCAAGGTCAGCACCTGCAGATCACAGTAATCTCCTGGTCAAACTTTTTATAACTACATATGCAGACTAGATGGGCTTATTAATAACTAGGCATCTGATCTGCTTAAAAGTTCTTATTAATCTAGCTAATGCTATATATAACATAAAGGCTGAAAATACAGCCTAAGAGGCCTTGCATTGTAGGACCACGTTAAAGCGTCTAACCAATATGTATTCGATTATGCATTTCCCATGAGGAGCTGCATCAGTCTGTGTGCCTGTGGCTTTGTTTACAACGATGGCTAGATAAATCTCTGTATGAAATAGGTGTTTTCATATCAACATTAGTTTAGTTGGGAAACCATGAGTTGCTGTTGAATTTGAAGCATAGTTTACCTCAGTCTGAACTTAATTCGATATGTAATTAAACACATTTGTTAACTTTAAGCATGTGAATAATTCTTATTCAATTAATGGGGTCTAAGTGCAGTTGCCTGTCTGAAATGAACTGTAGGGTTAGGACTTTAATGTAAAGATTATGCTTCACAGAATGCCCAACTTCATCTGTGTCCTTATTGGAATCATTAACCACTGGTAACATTTTAGAATTAGTTAATATTGATGTTTTAGAAACAGATAAATACCAGCTTGTTTTAGTTTTGGAGGACTTTTACCTATTTGTTTTTATAAACATTTAGGAAAACAGCCCTGATGAGTCATAACGCATGTATTTTTGTGGTTTCAAGTCTGCCACATCAGTGTTTCCAAGTGAATTTGGTTTGCAGTAGACGCTGAATGCTGTAAACCTTTTCTGAGGCAATATTTAAATGCATTTCTCTGGCAGCATAGAAATATAAATAAACATTCAGTGTTAACTTCAACTATTATTAATCTTAGTGAACTTCAGAAGTAGCTTAAAAAATCTGTGGAGTTATTTTCGTTGGATTTCAAAGTAGATCTGCTGTACAGATAGCAGTGCTTTATCAATCACACAATGAAAATAAAAGTAGAAAGTATGTTTGCTAAAAGCCTCATAGGTTTTTATGCTGATGTGCTAATCCATTCAAATTTTATTGTTAACATCTGTACTGAGTGATTGGAAGGCTGATTACATTAGGAACCCTTGAGACAAATAATATTTGCGTTTGTGTAAATAAATTTGGTAAATACAGATTAGAATGTAGAGAATTAGGCAGTTAAGCTATTGATAAAAGTAAAATAACTTTGTGATATATTAGTGTTCATTATTATTATGACAATATTTCAGATAAATATCATGTTGCTTAGTTAGAGCTTCTCCATTTATTCAATGATAATCTGTAAAGAGAAAGTAAGAGTTCAAGATGAATGAATGAGCTTATTATGACCTTCATCTTTCCTCCATTTCAACCAGCTGCGTAAATTTGAGATTGACATCTATAAACACTGCTTTCACTGCTGATAAAATCTTGCTTGAGTGTCAACGAGTTTATGGCAAACTAATTTAATGGGATTTCCCTACATATTATGGCAGTGTTCAAGATTTCATCAAACAAAACCAATATTTTCTCTATTTTCTGTTTGTTTGATACATCACAGTAGGAAGAAGCAACAGTAAGGTGGCTATTATTGGTATTATATTTGCAGCATCCAAATATAACTCTTTGGTCACAGCTAATAGGATTTTGTTGTTGGGATGCTTCTTGTTAGTGATGTTGTCTGACCAAATATGTTAGAGTGAAGGTGATCAGTTTGGTAAATATTTCAAGTGTGTGCTGTGTTTGTTTTTCTTTCTTTCTTGTTTTCTTTTTTTTTTGTGACAACTGTATAAAATCCTCGAGTCTCTATAGCAATTGCATAGTACTGACAATCGCACATTTGGTGGAATTTAGAATTTCAGCTTTACTGTTTTGTAGATAGGTCACTGAGTTAACAATATTTGAAGAGATATATATTTTTAAAGGGCTAAACTGAATTAAATTCATTTCAAAAGCTGTAAAAATGACTCTTTCTACTGAGACCAAATATCTTCATGTCTTTGCCCACTACTTTTGACTGAGAGCTACTGTATTTTTACCAACATTTTTAAAATAAAGCTTAGGTATCCAACTAGATAGCAATCTACTAGATTGCACTAGAAGCATCCAGCTGGTGGAAAAATGGAAATTTATGCTTCGTTTGTATGAAAGAGTGTGTCTCTTCAGAAGATTACCTTCTACCAAATGTTTCTGGATCGTGATGTCTGTGTCCTGTGACAGGGCAAGAGGGATGGTAGGGGTGTGTGACCAGCTTCAGGGCTGGGGTCACACTGCTGCATGCAGTGCTAGAGCAGGGAGGGAGCTGTGCACCCATCAGTCCCATGCCAGCAAATCAGAGCCTGAACTGCAGTAAGCACCTGTAACACCACAGAACCTGAATGGATTTCATTAGCAGCTCTAGCACTTACAGTGGTGTTTTTGTGTTTTATATCGATTACGAGAAGTCTATTTATGGAACAGTTGATGCATACTTCAAAAAATAAAATCTATTAAGAGAAAATGACCTTGGCACAATTAAACCACGAGGCTTGTACTGTGAGAGAAGCTCAGCCTTCTGATTTTATCTGACTCCTCTCTTTAACAGATGTATTCCAACAACAGCCATGCAGCCAAGAATTGTTGCCGGTTTTGTGGCATGACTGTTGTTTTGCTTTTCTTTGATGTTAGTTTTATACAGAAATGAATGTATTTGTGCGTATATCTATGTAAAGGTGAGCACCTATATGTGCCATTTTGCAGAAGTCTTTGTTGTGATGGTGTGAGAGGGCTGTCGGCATGATGCTACTATACAGAAATACATTTTAACAGTTGATTTTTGGTCTCAGTGTCAGCAGGGAGACTCAGTTTTGCTGCCTACAACATATTTCTTGTTGTCTGTTGTTTTGATCTCTGTCGCATTGTTTGGAAGTACCAATTGCTTTCATATACTAATATGGAAAAAAGTTGTATTTGAATGAAATGCTTCTTTGTTATTTACTTTTGAAAATGCATGATTCTGCAGTTCCCGAGGAAGTTTGAGATATGTTCCTAGATGTTTTGGTTTTCCTCCTTTTCTGCACCATCGACTCCCTCAGTAACTTCCTGCTTGCACACCTTCCTTTTTATAGTGCTGAGGATCCTTTCTTGTTCCACTCTCAGTTGTGATTCCCGTTCTCTGAAGAACATCCCAACATAGGGAACCCACAGAGCGGTATCAGCAAAGAGCCTTGAAAACATTAACAAAGACTTTCAAATGGAACCATTACCAAAGGGTATTTGGAATTGGGAGCCTTTCTTCTCAGAAGCTTAGAGCATACGTGTCCATCTACTTTGAGGCAGAAGCTGGACAGAAGAGGAGCCGCAGTTTGTAGGGGAATACAAGGGAGCGTGGCTTTTTTCCCTTTCCCTAGAAGATTTGAGAACTGCATTCTCATTAAGGTTGAGGAGAAGAGCTATGTAGCTTGCTTTCTTGAAAATACATTATTTTCCTTTGTACTTCTCTTAGTTCAGTTAACTAAATTATAGCTATCGTAGGTATCTTCTTAAAGACTGAGCCTCTTGAAAGTAGGACTTACTGTCTTCTGAACAGAACCCTTCCTGTATGTTAAGGATCATTGTAACTAAATCATAGCCCTAAGATCTTTATCATATTGCAGAAAATTATTCTGTCATCATTTGGTTCCTTTGTTTGTCCACAGGGATTGCAAAAGTTTTCCATGGTTGGTCAAACATAAATAACATAAGAGATACTTAGCTGCCTAAAATCTTACAGAGGGTTTAATAAACTACCAAAAATTGAACAGCAGGATGGATAACTGGAAACATTAGACTTCTGTTCATCTGCTTTAGCTGAGCATAAAGCTGCTGTTTTGAAGAGTGCATCAGTAACTTAAATGCAATATATAAAACGGTCTTCTATTAAAACTGTACATGCTCCCAAATTGTGCATGTTACACCAGAACCTTGAATAAGTCATAATTCACAGTTATCCTTAATAACTGCGTCACAAGAAGTCATAGAAGGTATCCTACAAAAGTTAAATTTGGCAAGCAGAAGTAGCTCAGCTAGATTGTTTTGCTTTTAAGTTGTTATTAAAATGCATGGGTATTTCTGTGTGTTTGAGGCATATGCTGTAGTTCAACTGTGTTTTTAATAGCTGCGTAACTGTTTTTCTTTATACTTTGCCAGATGAATTCTTTTCAGTTTGAAAACTGTTATGCTTGCATTCATCCCAAGAAATAATTATCTGGGGAAAGTTGAAAAAAATGTGTTTAAGCATTCTGTAAATAAGTAATCGATTTTATTTTCTAACAATGTTAGTGAAAACTTCAAGGGAAAAGCTGGGATGGAGATGGAGCACGGTAGTGGTGTTTCGTTGTACACTATGGAGTCTCTCTGGAAGCTGTTTTAGGGAAAACGATCATCCCATCCCATTTCCAGTCTTTAGAACAGGCCAGGATTGGATATAGCATTTTGCCTAGCGTGGATTTAAAATGAACTTATCCCGACTTATTTGGCCTGAGTGTAGTGAGGGAAGACCATTCACTATGAGTATTTCTTTTTTTGTGTATGCTGCCGTGAGAGAATGCAGGAAAACTTATAGGAACCTAAGGGAAATCAAGTAATTTATTGGACATGAATATGCATATTTTGTTGTTTTGCTTTTTGTGTTTTGTTGTTGTTTGTTAATGAGTTTGTGTGAACCAGCTTTAGGTTTTAGGACTTGGTTTTAAGACCCTCTGTGATCAAGAAGAGTGCCATTAATTTCCACGGGACTTAGTCTCTTTGGAAAACAGATGTTTTTGATAGTTCCCCAGGCCTAGCCACACCACATCAGTGCCCTGAGTAATGGACAGAATATGAATAGAATCATGGAACCGTCTATGCTGGAAAAGACCTTCAAGGTCATCAGTGCAACCATCAGCCTGACCTACTAAATCCCTTCAGTAAGCCATGTCACTTAATGCTGCATCCACGCATCTCAGAAACACCTGTGGGTACAGTGACTCCACTCTTTCCTCAGACAGCTGGGAGCGCATGTTTTGGGGTTAATTAGGCTAAAGGAAAGGAAGTTGAGGATACACACAGTGATGAAAGGACTTGTTGTTACATCTGATGGCTTTAGATCAGGTCTGATGTCAGGCTATTTTTATTTGATGCTGTCAGTGTACTTAGAAAAGGAGAGGGAAAAAAAGCGTGGCTAACTGAAAATAGACCGCACAGGGGAGGCACTGTATTGCAGGAGTGATTGCTTTCTAAATAAAGAATTTCTGTATCTCTTGAGAAAAATTAGGAAAAAGACCATGAAGTTTCTGTTGGCCAACAGAGGAGAACCATCTGCTGGGGCTGCAAACAATTGGCTACATTTAACAACCAGTGGTTGATGGTTTCTGTTCCAACAGGAGGAATTAGTTTATTCAGTGCAGGTGATTGAAACTGAAAAAAAAAGCACACTATTGTTAAAGGAAGAGGAAAAAGAAAAGTGGGAAAAAAACTGTTTAAAAAAATGAAGTTTTGGTTCCATTATGGCAGTATTTTTCTATTTCAAGTTTTTATCGTAAATTTTTCAAACTAATAAAATGCAAATACATGCCATATAATGATGTTGGTGATTCATTAGCTTCATTGGTAGAGAAAAATACAACTTTTTGGCACTTCCTTTTCTTTTTCCTTTCTTTCTTTGTGGTTTTCCATTTCTCTTCTGCAAACAGTTAAGATGAACTAAAGCATTCTCTGTTTTCCATTAGGTCTCATTTGCTACAGCTTTCTGCCTTTAAATTACTTCTGAACCACAGAATCTGGCAGGACTCATTGGAAGTCATTTGAGGACAACTACTTGATCTGGAGTACAGCCATGTACGGTACTTGAAGGCATAGAACAAAGCAGTATAAATTGAGATTATTTTACTAAATATTTATGGCTCTTCCAGGGCAGCCAATAGAAATAAAGAAAAAAAAATCTTAATTAGGGTGTAGTATGTAAATACTCACTTTCTATTGCATCAAGGAATGCTTTTACCTTTTCTGTCTGAAAACAAAGACCTTTTTAATGGCTTTTACTTCATAGTGTCCCTAATCTAACATTCCTTATCTAATTGCTGGGGATTAGGTACATGTAAGAAAAAAAAAAAATAAAAACCAACCCAAAAAACCTGCTAACATCAGATGAATTGAAGAAGCAATTTAAGGAGGACTGGCTAGGTTAATAGAGTAATCAAGCTTATGCAACTTTTCGGCTCAGGTTAAGCTCCATACCAGAAAAAATGCATATGGTAATTTTAATGATATCTCACAGGCGCAAGTTAAACATTTTGGATCAATTCTGTCCTTGCATATATTCTTGCAACCTCGTTAGGTCCTGTAAACTACTGTTACGGATGCAAGCACAAAGCAGATTCTTCCAGTCCACTTTAATTTATCTGAAAATGAGGTAGGTTAGTAAAAGGAATGATGATGTAAGTAGTCTAGCAATATAATAATTATCATCAGGATATTTTACTGTGTACAATAAAAGAATGCTGTGATTGGAGAAACGGAGACAGCGTGAAGAGAGAAAGTAAGGTAATAAAAGTTCCAAGGAAGTCTGGGGTCAGGAGATGTGAGTTGTGCTCCCAGTTCTTGCCTGCTCCTCTAGATTCCTCTAGGCTATGCCATCCTTCCCCAGCATTTGACAGTCCTGGGGGCACTGTGTTCAATGTAATATTGAAAGTGTGTCTCAGACAGGGAGAAAGAGCACAGTAAGTAGCATAGTGTAATGTAGAATAACGTTCCTGATAACTCATTTAGCTGTTACACAGTAGAGGAGTTCAAGCCATGTAAACTGTATTGCAAGGTGTTAGGTCGCAGTTTTTTTCTGTTACCCATTACAGTTTATACTCTTTTTGCAGCAGTCTCTTTGTCTGTTTGAGAACCTGAAGTGTTTTCAAAACTTTACCAGTTACTTGAATTGAAATTAGGGTGAACAAAACTTTCCTGCAGTCTTCCATTGGAAAAAGGGAGCGTCTGTGCAAATTGAATAAAAGGGTTATTTCTACATGAGTTGTCATTTCCTTATATGTTATAAGTTAGAAATTGTGTGTACAAATGGAGGGTAGCTTGGACTCGTTGGAGAACTTTGATAAATAGGCAGTGATGAATTTTCTGTATGCAACTAGTATTTCTTGTAATACAAGGAGCAAATTCAAAGTTAAGGATATTTAAGGTAGATGAAACATTTTGATTTTTAGTATGAAGATACATGTATAGCTGGAAGCAGTGTGTTTACACTTAAAGCATGCAGTGATTTTAGGACTTAGCAAACAGTGCAGTTATTTAGGATTTCAAATTCATAGTACTTATTCTGTAGTTTTGTGGCTTCCTTAACTTTGGTAATAATGCAGTAATGAAAGATATGTAGTGTTTGAAAGATTAAAGTTCCTGGTTTGATGAAAATACAGCAATAACACCCTTAGGACAGATGCCAGCCATGTATTTTCCCTGCCTTTTTGTCAAGTTTACCATGCTCCAGCTAAGGAGATGCTTGGGAGATGTCATCGGTATCTGGTCATCCCCATCCTTCTAGGCTCAATGTGCCTTACAGGCTGTTGTGTTTGTGCATTTGTCCCAAGTTACAACAGAGGCCTTTCGTAGCACACGAATTCCTTCACTTAGTCTGATTTTAGTGCAGACATAGCAGTGCACAGGAAATCATGTAAGCATTTGATAGACCCTGAGAGGGGGTCCCAGATTGTAAGAGGGTATTTTGAAGAATTCTGTCAGCGAAACCGTAATGATACTTTTCATATATCCCTATAGTCATGTGTAATTTGTGGAAGACCCTTAATGAATATTTTTTGTTTTCTTTACATTATGAGGGCATACAGAAGGCAAATGATATATTGATTAAAATAAACAGAACAAAACACTAATGAGCAAGTATGAAGAAATATTGCTGATTTTATTACACAGCCATGCTCTCTGACTTTAGTGTTTGCATGTCATGTAACTGTTCCTCTTACATATTTTATAAATTAAGATAATATTCCATGGAGAAGTAAGTTTTATTTATCTGGTAGCTATCTAAGGCTTAATTTGCCTAAGGAAAGTTACTGTTGTGTGAAGTATAGCAAGGGGTCACAGCAAAGGGAATCTGCTTTTGTCTATTACTTCAATAGTATATAGAATGCTGTTTTCCTTCCTCTCCTAGTACATGTTCAAATCTTGCCTCCCTTACTTCATTGGGCTGAAGGTGGGATTTATTTAGATCTCAATCAGGTACAATAGTAATGTTCGCTTTAGCTGTATGAAATTTCCCTGACTACTTTAAGCGATGCCAATTAAGCTCACAGCTACAGGAGTCACTTCAAATAAAAAGAGAGGAAAATGACCAAAAAAGCACGGAGTGTGCTGAAGGTTTAGGAGTTATAGAAGAAATGAATTCAACATTTTTCATTTTATTCACTAATGTGCCTATTCAATATGCACTAATGAAAAGCTGCAGCTTGATTTTTGAAAGGTTATTCAGTCTTGTAAAGACAAATACCAAAATTGATTATATTCTAACAGTAATAAAAAGAGGACACTAAGTTGCTTCAATCTTGGTTTTATGAAACAGAAGGGGCAATAGCTAAAGGAATGGTTCTTTCTTTTGAGTGTAGAGTTCAATGAGGTATATGTGAAAAGAATTCAGAATAAGCATATAAGAAGCCAGGGAAGGTTCATCTCCTGTCACAAGCACTCTATAGAAAACTGTAAACATTAAATTCTAAGTAACTTGTGTAGTGAAGAAAATTCAAGCAAAGAACAGCTTCCTTTCTCTTCCAGTCAGAGATTCACCTTGTATGCCTCTGAGAGTGACTGCAGGCTTTTCTTTGTTCTGCTTTGTATCTAGCTGCCCTTGTCTGCTTACTATGGAGTCGCAGTGTTTTGCAGAATGTAGTAGTTCTTGGGGGGGAAAAAAAAAAGTGTGAAAGTGGTTTTGGCAAATCCTTTAGGTTGGTGGGGTTTTTTTTCTTCTTTTTTTTTTTTTTTTTTTTTTTAAAGTAGAGAGCTAAGTAGCAAGGACAATGTAGCAGCATTCAGTACTCTTCTCATTTGGGCTCAGCAGCAAAAGAATTAGAGTGAGAATGGAGCAATACAGTGGTATTATTAATAGCATCATTGTCCTACCATTGTTGTATGATATCAGAGTGTCTGATTCAGCGTTAGGGGAATATGTTTGAAATTACTGAATTTGATATGTGTATGGGAACTGCTGAGTCACGGCCTGAACCTCTGATTAATCACCTGAGGTGAGCCTTGAGTCAGCCAGAGGAGCACAGGTGAAGGCAATTCACCACCCCTCCTGGACCTATTTAAGAGCTGGCTACCAGAGGGGAGGGATCTCTTCTGGAGATCCCCTCTTTTGGTATCTTCTGGTGAGCTCAACCCAAGAGTAAGCTCTTCCACTTATTCTCTTTTTGTGATTGTTGTCTGCTTTGCCTTACTCTTTTGATTATATTGTGGTTATAACATCTTGGTTATACAGTATGGTATACAGTCTTGCAAAATGTGGACATCAGGTTAATGTAAGTATAATATAGAGAGATGTGCAAAAACTACCTTGGAGGCAAAAATAAATGAATAAATAAACCAGCATAAAGGGATAAAGGAAAATAGAAATGAAAAGCGAAAGTGAAAAAGTTCATTGTAGTCAGTGATAATTTCATTATGTGCGCGATAGAAACCAATAGATAATAAAACTAGTAGATAATGGAAAAAGAAAAGGTCCGTGGAATTTAGGGGTGACTGTCAACTCACACATAGAAGTAAGAATTGAAAAGAGAAGCAGGCTGGAGAAAGGGAATTCCAGACAGATGAGGCAGCACAGGCTGAAGGGCAACCCCAGCTGCGTGATCATGAGGATGGGATGGTGAGGAATGCATGAGTGGGCAGTAATTGGATGATGGACACGAGATTAGAGTCAGGGTGGAGTGGGGCCAAGAGCAGTTTTTGAAAAAACAGGATGCTAAATATAAATGGGATTCAGACATCTACTGTGTCAAAGTGACATAATTATGGTAGTTACATTGTATTATTCTCTGGAAGGATGAAAGCTCAGTCCTTAAGGTTTTAACTCGCTGGGGCTGAGGGACAAACTGAAAGAAATAAATTGTATGAATGGAGGCAGGAAATAAAAACCTCAGTGCTGATGAAGGCAGAGAGAAAGTAAATTCAGCTGTACTTATTTAGTTTTAAACTTAGAATAATTTGGAAACATTCCAAAATAAATTTTTACTTTCCTATTTTTTCTTGTAAATAAAGCTGAAGACATTGTCTTTTATTATTATTTTTTTTTTTTTAAGATCATCATAGTCACTAACTCATTTTCAACCTATCTGCTAACTTAACTGGGTTATCTCAACGTTTATTAATTCATTTTTAAAAACTGTCATTCAGATTCTCTGATGTGAGTGTATTTTATATCCCCAGACAGCCTTATGATGAGAAATTGTATTTCAGTGGTTGGACAACTTCAGGGTTAATGTGCTTCAATCTTTGTATTGATTAAGTGGAAAAGAAAAAAAGAAAAAGGTCTCAAAATAACAGATGACTGCTGGTTGAAAAATGTGATGTCTGATGATCAGGTGGTAAATACATACTCATAATTAGAAATTAAGCCTAATTTAGGCTTTTAATTACTGTCTTTTTCCATTTATATGCAACATTGTGCAACTAATGAAACCGCTTAACTGTAATATTTTGTGATTTTAGCCTACATTCTCCATCGGATAACTTTTTCCTGGACCATGTTCATGGGTATCCTTCAGTTCTCCACAGTGGGCTTTTCCTTCAACCTGAAGGCACTGCAGGCACGTCCTCAATGCAATCCTGCAGTGCCTGTGTGCCCTGGGGGGGATGGGCTGACACTGCCTGATTGCCCACTGCAGCTGGGAGGAGGATGGCCATGAGGTCTGTTACTTGAGCTCCTGAGGAAGGAGCAGCATTCCCAGGGCCTTGGAGTGAAACAGGTATCTGTGGAGTTGCTGAGTGATGGAGAGCTGGGAATCAGGTTAGTGGCTTGATTTCTGAAAGAAAACGTTGAGATGATTTGGGATTTTTAGTCAGAGTTTGGCATGCTGAGCACAGTTGTTGAAGCATCTGGTCTGTGTGGAGGGAGAATAACAGCAAGCCCACCGTCGCTGAGGTGGCTGTTGTTCCCCTGAGGTGGCAGGTAGTGTGGTCTCCTTTCGGAAGGGAACTTCCAGCATTACATTGCCTTTATGTTATTTTTTGGTTTTTAGCACTTTAAGAAATGAGTACATTCATGCACTGATCAATCCAGTGAATGCTATGGGGAAGCTAAGCAAAAGTGCCCCTGGGTCTGCAGTGCTAGTGTGAGGCTTGCTCCCTGCCTGCTGAACTGCTTTGTACTTCTGTACTTTCTTTTATGCTAGGATTTTATTTTGGTTGGGAGTTCAAGATACAGAGTGGTAAGAGAACTTTTTTTTTATAAATAAGCTCTTAGATAGAAAATCAAAATCAAATGTGGCATAATATAGCATTGAATTCACTTGGGGGCCTCAGGCTGTACTGTATTACAAATAGCACTTGAAAGCCAGTGTATTCTGGTAACTTGACAGAAAAAAAAAAAAAAAAAAAAACCTTTATTATTCTCTACCAGCTTTTTCAATAACTAAATTTTTAACTTGTATTTTTTGAATTAGAGATACCTTATGATTTTCTGTTAAAATCAGTTGAAAGTTTGAACTGATGAGACATAAGCATACTGAATTGTTAGCATGGACACTTCATGTAGCAAAAAAACTTTCATCTATCTGTGTAAAAATTTTCCAAATCACTTCAGGTTTTTCAAGCTGTGATTAAATAGTGGAAACAGCTGCAGCTATTGCGTTCTGTCTGTGCTGCTGTGCTCTTTCCTCCATTTTGTGTCGTTCCCGCCATTACATCAGCCCCAGGCTGCCTGAGGGCAGTGGGTTTTGGCTAAGAACAGTCCTGGTCCTCCTGGTTCACTCACAGGTGTACCGGGAGAAGTTCTTGGTTACTGATGTTTCAGAAGAAAAGATGCTTGAATTGTGATGTTGAGGCCTCTGTGACACCTCTATGATGGTGTCTTTTTTTTCCCAGCTTTCATATCGTGTGTATGCTTCTGCCTCCCTTTAATTTTCAATCCTTTGCAGCTGTGTATGACCACTAACGAGATGCATCTGCCACCCCCCACAACTGTCAGTCTTAGTATTTCATAGAATGGTTTGAGTTGGAAGACACCTTTAAGGTTATCTCATTAGCCCCACTGCTACAGGCAAAGACACCTCCCACTTGTTGTTCAAAGTCTGTCCTTTAATGCTTCCAGGGAGGGAGCATCTGCAACCTATTCCAGTATCTCACCACCTTCACAGTAAAGAATTTCTTCCTAGCACCGAGTGTAAATCTACCTTCTTCCAGTTTAAAGACATTTCCCTTTGTCCTATCACTATGTGCTCTTACATAAAGTCCCTCCCCAGCTTTCCTCTCTTCAGGATCTGGAAGGCTACTAAAAGGTACTCCTAGAGCTTTCTTTGCTCCAGACTGAAGAGCCTTGACTTTTCAGCCTGTCTCTATAGGGGAGGTACTCCATCCTTCTGATCATTTTTGTAGCCCTTTCTGGACTGGCTCCAACAGCTCCATGTCTTCCTTGTATTGGGGGCTCCAGAACTGATCACAGTACTCCAGGTAGGGTCTCATGAGGGCAGAGTAGAGGGGCAGAATCACCTCCCTCAGTCTGCTGGCCACACTTTACTTGCTGAAAACCAGGATACGGTTGGTCTTCCAGGCTGCAAGTGCACAGTGCTGGCTCACGTTGAGTCTTTCAGTGATCGATATCCTCGTGTCCTTCTCCTCATGCCTGTGGTCAAGCCATTTTCCTCCTAGCCTGTATTTGTGCTTGAGATTGCCCTGACCCGGGTGCAGTACCTTGCACTTGGCCTTGATGAACTTCATGAGGTTGGCATGGGCCCACCTCTCAAGCCTGTCTAGGTCCATCTGGATGGCATCCCTTTTCTCTAACGTGTCATCTGTGCCACTCAGCTTGGTGAATTTTGATTTGTTACATCCCCAGTGCTAAAATGTTGAACACTGCTCATCATTTGTGTCTTAAATTTTCCTTCTCAATTTCTTCCTTTTACCTGTTTTGCATGCTGGTGGGAAGCAGCTCAGTAATCATATGTGCCTTGCTGTCAAGAGCCATTCTGTAGCTGGATCTACTGCAGTGAGCTGATACTGGGCAAGAAATGTGGGTCTGGCTTGGTTTAGAGCAGGTCACTGCAAGCTGAGCTGCCTGGGGAGTGCAGGTGGCCTCAGGGCAGTACCAGCAGAGAGAACCTTGAATCTTCTTTCCTCTTTCCATTGGTCATGTCAGTTTGGAGGTGCCATTTGATATCTTGTTGGTTTTTTTTTTTTTTTTTTTTTTTGATTCATGTGTTCCTTGCATGCATCCTTACGCAAAGAATGTGTGAATCAAAAAGCATGATCTTTATGCAAGGAAATTAATCTCACTCTGCTCAGGCTGCTCACATCTGTGCGTAGCATCCCTCCTACAGTACCACTACTTCAGTGGTTGAGGCAGCTGTGAATTTAGTGTTTGTTGGTTTTTTTAACTGTATCCTGGCATGTTGAAAAAAGGGAGATTGAAAACCTAGGAAAAGCTACTAATGTGGAGATGAATGCGAATATCTGCTCTGTATGTCCAGCACTTAAAACGGAAATAAAGAGAAATATGCTCTTTGGAATGTTATCTGTCTCTTTGAATTTCTTACTGAGAGCTGAGACACTTAATGACATACTTTAAAAAACACAAATATGTTAAGTATCTGTAAATCATTATGGTGTGACATGTGAGACTATTCCCATCTTTCAGTTTGTAAATATGATTTATACTATGTTGCAAGAGATCCAAAAAGTTCTCCCTAAGCCAAAAGTGAGGAACCTGTTGGCATCTACAGGTTTTTTGACTCATCAAAGCAGTTAATAATCCTCATCATTTGCAATATTACATTGAAAGCAGCACGCTAGCTTAAGAGATTTTTACACCAGGAATTTAGTTGATGCTTTTCTTCGTTGTTTGGAGGATGGTGCTGCTTCTCATGGGTTTAAATTGATAACAGTTTGTTATCAATTCAGTTCAATAAATTGTGTCTGGGTTGTGAGTCAACCCATCCAGTTGTTGTCCGTGAGTCCATCCTGCAACAGCTGACGTGTTGTTGCAGCTATTGCAGAGCATCTCAGTAGACAGTCTAGATAGAACTGGAGTCATGAAGTAACATTTGCCTCTTGATGCAGTTTATAATAAAGGGCTTAAAAAGTGCGTGACACCTATTCAGGGCTTTAAATCACTTTGAAAACTTCCAAAGGGAACTTGGCTAGAACTGGTGGTGTTGCATGTGATATGTCTTACGTCTGGGTGAGTGTTTAGTCCTGTCCTCCTGGCTAGAGGTCAGTTCTTAAAATGGCAAAAGATTTTTTTTCTCATTGCAGTATTTTTAGATTTAATAGTGGAAAAAATCATGTGTAAATGTACAGGATCACTTTGGGGTCTGTTAGCATATATAACGTGTAGTACCTTCCATCTCTAATCTATTTTTCCTGGATTGGTGGTCCTAGCCTTGCTTCTCATAGTGGCATAGAGCTAACGGGTAAGTGTCTAACCTTGTAGTGGGAATCCTGCCTTGACTTTGCTGAAACAAAACTTGGTGTGCTCTGGAAAGCTGCCAGCCAGCCAGAAACTGGTATAAAAGCAGAAGGAGGAATGTTCGTAAGTGTAATTAGATGAGAAAGCCTGGTTGCTAATACAAGAGCATGGGACTTCCAGGAGCTTTTAGTCTTGTAGCCTAACCAGGAGAAACAAATGTATTTCTTTTAAGGGTCTGCAGGAGCCTGTACCATGAGGATACAGTGCGCTTTTCAGAAGCATGCTCCTCATTCTGACAAATTGATTATGATGAGGGCATTTGGGGGCTGCTTGGCTCATGAGATTCAGCTGCAGCTGCTGTCGCTTCATGGTAGTGCTTGTGGACTTCTCTGGGTGATGGAGCACGTGGAAGTAATATAGGTCACAGGACCTTATCACTGCTGTCCAAGAGTGGGGGGAAACAGGCGAGTATTACTAGGGTTGAAAAAGTAATTAAAGTGCCTGAGCATGTAATTCCACATATGATAGGATTTCCAGAAACACCCACTGTTTCAGATGCACAAACAAGTTACAGTTCATCAGCTATTTGTGGTAATTGTATGTGCGTTATTAGCCCCTGGCAAAAGCAGGGTCACGTAAGTTAAAGAGTTTGCATGTACAATTACCGTGTTTGTCAGTTGACTCACAGTATCTTAAGTAATTTTCCTTTTTTTTTTTTTTTTTTTTTTTACTTTCTTGATTTTCAGCAGAGGCAATGGTATGTTAAAATTATGAGCTCGGTGTCTTTGGACAGTTGTAATCCTTAGGAAACCTGGCCCTACACAGGTGCTGAACTGGGGTTTGGGCAAGGAGTTGTATTCTCATCTGCTGCTTACATCTTGCAAAATGATTTTGAGCAGAAAAGTCCATAATGCTGCAGAACGAGCGTGGCTAAAAAAGATCTGATCACTGTATCTATTTTTGGGCTACTGGAAACTAATCAAATATTGCTCGCTCCTTATGTTAACCTGCAGGGGTGGGTCTATATCTGCTGGAGATGTGAGAGCATCCAGGATGAGACCAGCTTTCTTGGATGTGTTTCTGCATTACAACCACTTTTTATCATTTTTCTGCTCAAAGTTTGGAAAAATATCTTTCATGTTCATGTCTGGCAAACTGTGTCTGAATGGTTTGAGATGTCTGGTGCAGAGCTCCTGGGCTTCTTGATTACTTTTTGTTTTATACCTGGCATTTTAAATCCAATAGGGCTTCAAATCCGATAGGAGAAACTGCAGGTGAAAGTAAGTTAAACTTTCATTTGGAGCTCTAAGGCTTTCTAAAAATTTAGATTTGAGTCGTTGCTTTAAGTGGAAGTTATAATGCCAAAGCCGGGGCCTAAGGTTTTTGCTGCTGCTCCTAAGTGGGAGCAGTGGAGCTCTGTTGGACAAGCTAGGTCTGCTGTGTCAGCATGGGGGTTGAAGGCTGCCAGAATGTCATTGGTGCACTCCTGTTGTGGGACACAGTGGTGGCATGGATTCAGTGTGGGTGCAGGGGAAGAGCAGAGCTGGGATGCCGTGGTGCTGCCTCCTGGGCAGACTTGTTTGGTGCTGCTGCCAGTGTGTGCAAAGCCAGGCGGATGTGCCTGCATCTGGAGGCTCTGAGCCTCCTGTTTCCCATATCTTGACTGCCCTGTGGGGACTGTCCTGCTCTTGAGAGCTGTCAGGATATTGTGAGCCTACACTGCTTTGCTGTTCTGCTTCACAGACAGTGACCTTGGCAGGGCTTGCCAACAAGCAGCATTAATTTTTTGCTTCTTTCTCTGGCTTACCAGCACCACAATTCCCTTGGTGTGGGGTGGCTGAAATTTCTGAAGGACCCCGCCTTTCTGCTGAGGGAAGTTCATCTTGCTGCTGAGTCACTGAATTCGAAAAGGTTAAGTGAAAGCTGGAGTAACACATAAAGTCTTTGTCTGTGTTTTTACCATCCTTAGGGGATTCCAGTAGCGGTATCAGCAAAAAAAAAAAAAAAAAAAAAAAAAACCACAAACAAAAAAAAAAGCCCAACACCACGTACAACAGCCTGGCACGAGAAGTGAAATTTTGTTATTACAATTGTGTAATAGGAGTGCATTATTATGCATGCAGGGTGTAGAAACGTGTTGCATAGGGATGTTTATACAGTGCTGAGGACCAGAGTTAGGCATTAAACTTTTGGATATTGCAGGAAGGTCATCTCTAAAGATGATGAATCAAAGCATAGTGTCACTACTTCCCCATGCTTCTGCAGTTCCTTGCAGTGTTTCAGTCCCCTTGGGACCTCCTGCTGCATCCCCTGCTGCTGCCTGGGCTCAGTGGAACCACAGGTGGGACCTGGCTGGGTTCAACCCATGTTTCCACCTATGGCTCTTTGTGCTTTGTACTGCCAGCTGCAAGGTGTAATTATGGTTAGGAGGCCAAGTGGGATAGCAATTAGAAGTGATACTTTTGTCCCTGCAGAGAGTGTATCTCCATGGCTTTCTGACCATGAGAATAGAGGTAGGATAACTGAGGTGGTAATTCAGTACTAATAAGGCTTATCGCTTAATACTGGCTGAAGTTGGAAAGTGTTTGCATTTGTTCCATGTTGCAAAGGAAGTTTTGAAGAAAAAAAAGCATGAATTTTTGAGTAATGAATTCAGGACTGACTTTTTTAATTTACTTAATAAGCCAGCAGCAGTGCAGCAGTCTTCATCAAAGCCAAAACAAAGAGGAGGGATAAAAATGAAAACAAAACGTGTAATTCCTTTTATTGCCACATTGGAAGTTATTTTTGTTGTGACATCTCTGAAGTCACAGATACTTTATTCAAGCTTTTGTTTCATTTGACGGAAAGTCTGTGTTCCTTAGCATCACAGAATCACCAAGGTTGGAAAAGACCTATGAGATCATCCAGTCATATCACCAGTAGTTCTCACTAAACCATGTCTCTCAACACAACATCTAAATGTTCCTTGAACACCTCCAGGGTTTGGTGGCTGCACTACCTCCCTTGGCAGCCCATTCTGGTGCCTGACCACTCTTTAGGATTCCTAACAGCCAGTCTGAATCTCCCCTGTTGCCTTATTGATACCAAAAAAGGGGGGAAGGTTGCCTTCGCAAATAATTATTCTACGGCTTATCTCCAGTTTGTGCTTGGCATTTTATTATTAATTTAAATAATGATTTATTAATTACTGTCAGCTTTTGTATCTTCAGAAAGTTTCTGCTTTCTGTGCTTGTTACCCCTGTATTTATTCTCTTATAATTACCAGTGCCAGAATTCTACTTTCTATAAGTTAATTCTGTTTCCAAGGGCTGACCTTTGTATGTCCAGCTCCATTTAGCTTCTCTGCAAATTAATGGAAGGCATAAATAAGAGGATCTTAAAGGGCGTAGTAACACGTGGAAGAACATAGCTTGTGAGATCTTGAAAAAAGGCAGTAACTTGGGGTAGCCACTGATGATTTGCTCCTCTCATTTAACTTTTCAGCTTGCTCTCCTTCAAAAATAATTGCCTGTCCAAAAAACAAGTGCTTGTTGAAGTGGTAATGTCAATATGTTTCTATAGCACCTGTAGGTTTAGTCTAAGGATGTGAAGTTATAATTATTTTTGGCATTATGATTTAGTTTCACTTCCGCCTCAAAATAAAAGCGTGAGAAGGTTGAGTGGGCTTTACTGTATGCTATTCACTGTGCAGGAAAGAAAGAAATCTTTTATATTTCTACTTCCTGCAGTAGTTCACAAGATGACTTAAGAGTACTTAGACCTCTTTTTCCAAGGTTTCGTTTTGTGGTGGAAAAGTGTTATACACGGGATTGCTGTAAGTGTCATGAGCATACCTATGATGCATGGTTTTTTTAATGTATTGAAACCACTTCTGTTGTTATTTGAGATTTTTAACTTCAATAATATGCATAATGAGGAAGAATAATAAAGCAAAGTCTGAGGAGGTTGTGTGTTAGTGGGGGTTCTATTATACTGCTTAGAAACCCTGACAGTGTATAATTTGCTACTACTTGTGTTGGTGTTTAGTTACGCTTTTGGCACTCAAAAAATGCAGAAAGACAGACATACACTTACGTACAAGGTAGTGGGCTTAGAGTTACAAAACCAGAGGGACTCATGTACTTTGTTTTAACCTCCATATATTAATTTAAATACAGCTTCCTTGATCTTCTTTTGAATCTTTGCCGTATAATTTGTGCCTTAGTTCTGACCACTTCTTCTTTTCAGTTTCTGTTAGTTTTGCTTCAGTGTTTAATCTTCTTGGTTTAACGTCACCATCTTGCTGCTTGAAAATCACGAGTTAGGTAGACTGTGAAAGTCCTTTTTTGGCTTTGTTTTTAGGTCTAGCTCCCCTATCCTCCAAGTTGTTCCGTTTGGGCTTTGATTTTACTTATTGAGGAAAAGGGCAGAGAAGAGATGGAAGCTTTACAACTGAAGAAATTGTATTTCTATTTCAAATGCTTGCTGAGGGAGAGAGGCCTTAAAATCATTGCAAGAGCAAGGTTGTAGGATGGTACTTTTTGCCATACTGGATACTAAACTGTAAGCAACTTCTATCCATTAGGAAAATTACTTCTCAGGCAGGGAGATGTGAAAGTCAAGATAAAATGAACAGGAAGTAGAATTTTCTTTAAGGTATTTTTCTGATGATCCAGTTGGGTATTTAATATTAAATTCAGGCAGTGCTTTCTCTTGAGGTATGCTGGGAGGATATTATGAAAATGAGAATAGCAGTTGCATGAGGTTGCAGAAGCAAAGAAGAATTTTCTTGTCTTTGGTTTTATATTTAGCTTTTTTTTTTTTTTTTTTTTTTTTTTGGTAAATTGAGTTTTTTAGGCAAAACTTGAGCATTGCAGTCAAGAATATGGAGAACAACAACAAAAAACCTGCAGAGAAAAGGCTCTGGTAGCTATGCTCTACTTGGTTACGATGATACGAGCATACAAGAGCCATCTTGTCACAAGCATTTTGAAAGAAAGCAAGAATTGGTTTAATTATTCTCTACATCGTTTCTCACTTTCAAGACGCTGATTTTTGCTTCGCGTGTAAAAGCAGAAAACCTATGTAATCAAAGTTTGCCTCCTCTCATGGGTACATGGGGAAAGACAAAGCTACTCTGGTGCTGAGATAAACTGAGCACTGGGTGAAGAGCCTCATCCCTGTTATTCATTGTGCTTGTGGCCTCTTGCCGAATTACAGTTCTTTGCTTGGTAATGACTTGTTCAACCGTAAATGCCATACCAAGGCTAGGTATTTAGGCTGTGATTCCAGTTGTTCTAGTTCTCAGGGCAAGTGAGAGTTCTCTGCTGTCTCATACTGTTGTTTCCTTTGTCCTGGTCTTCTGGTTTTTTCTCTTTTCCTATTCCTAAAGTTGTACATTTCATTATATCCAAATGGAAAGCTCCAAGAAATGCCTGGATCTGTCTGAATAAAAGTTTCAGGTCACATGTACTGATTCAGTCTCTTAACAGGTAATGCCTCCCATTTCCTTGCTTAACTACTAGCTTAGGAATTAATTATTTTTTTTATTCCTCTTTTGATTTCTTGCTTTAAGATTAGGCCAATGACCAGTTCTATAGCCTCTAGAAATAGGCCCACTCAAAGCTGGCCTCTTTGGCAGGCTCAGACTCACTCATCACCTTCTGGTCTGCTTCCCACCCTGCTCTGTTTGTTAATGTTTCTTTCTAGTTTCTTAATCAAGATACTGTGCAGAACTGAGTCAAACTCTGTGCAGAAGTAGCAGATCTCATCAATGCTTATCTTAGCAGCTAAAAACAAATAAAAAACCAAAGCTCTGTCAAAAAAGCTAATTAGTTTGACAGACTTACTTTCTATGAAGCTTGTTTGATATTAATTGCTTTAAATTATTTGATGCTTATTAATTGAAGTCTTTATTAATAAAATTCTGAAACCTACTTCTCATTAGTTGTATGGGCTCAGTATCTAGGTGACAGGCTATCATAAAATTAATCTCCCCAATTACACATTTTATGTATTGCCACATCCCAGTTCTATTTCCAGGATTTTGGAGCTTCCTACAGGACTTAGGGAAAAGGAATTTTATTAACTTAATTAAAGCTCTTCAGTGCTTTTTGTTACTTTCAGTGGAAGTGATTTGGACCTAGCAATCTTAAGTAGTCAAATGTTAGTGTTATCTGACTTTCAATATACAGAACACAAATTTCTGCAGTGTTTCTCAGTTTGTTGTTTTTTTTTTCATTATTAGCAGCAATTTCACTATTTTAATGATAATTGGTACATTTTTTCTTGTTCCAATACAATTTAACATACCTTTTTGTTACTTTGTTTATAGCGATGATGATCAGTACTTTGCCTTTCTTATCTTTTACCACTTCTAATTAATCAAACTTTATTTCCTTCAATTTTTCCCTTAGATTTGCCAGGGCAGATGGGCTTGAGGCATGTGATTTGGAGCTGCTTTTCTTGTTATGCTGAGTTAATATTTGTTCATTTTTACCCAAGTTATCATCTGCATCTTTGTTTATTTTTTCAATTGGCTTGTCTCAGAAGGATTCTAAGATTTACAGAACTGGAACTGGCAAAGTATAATTGTGCACTTATTTAGAATACCTAAGAATTAAGACTTAGGACATCCTGGTTAGTAGACTTGACAACCTGGTTAGTAAAGAATTTTGGTTGTGTGTGTGTGTATGTATATTCTGGTGCCTTTATTTTTTTCATGGGTTCATAGGTTGTTTTCTTTAAGTGTAGAAAACAGTAAATCCCTGGATAATATTTTTTTACAGATATTGTCTATCTGTATGTGGAAATAGATGTTGTAAATAATCATTAACAGCTCTCAAACTTGTGAATTTTTATACTACTAAAAACAAAACTTTGAAGTAGGTTAGAAATTGATTGACGCCCTCATTTGATGCTTTTTAATTAGGTTTAAAAATGAAGAATTCCTAGTTCCAAATGGAGAACCTAATGGAGAATTCCAGTTAGTTGCAGACATAGCTGTTGTGTGTCTGTTGGGTGCCATTCGTAGTGGTGCAGTCACTCGCAATCCAGGTTCTGAGAAACCCTTGTAAGCTGCTGCAATTCTGCCACTAAACTACAGCAAAAATCCAAGAGGGTGCCACAAAGCAAAGCTGACATTGTGCAATGTCTTGTTTCGTTATCTATTATTTGCAAGGTCTCTGTTCTGAAATCTGGGCAAGATTTTCCATATAAACTACCTGCTTCAGGTGAAAGGCAGTAGTGGGACCTGTACCATTGGGGTTGAAGGGCTGTGCAAGGAGTAGGTGCTCTGGGGAAAGGTTGAAGTGCTGGTGAAAGCTGATTGAGAAATGCTTTAAGACTGGGGAAGTGTCTTTTGCAATCTTGGTTAATGCTGATGTTAAGTATTCTGAAGGAGTAGATAATATATTAATTATCGTAGTTAACAGTGAGGATTTATTTCCCATATCTGGCTGGCATAAAAGCTGTGTAACCACCCTGCTAAGCAGGCCATTTCTGCAAGCAGGCGGGCAGCTGCAACCTCTGAAGTTTTAGGGTGGTGCTTTGGGACATGTCTGCTTCTGCTAACCATGCATCTCTGGAGCATATTTGCTGGCACAGCTGAAACTTAGACTTGTTTTACTTAGAAGATTTTTATGGCTCTGAGGAGAGCGTCACTGGTGTCCTGAGCTTTCTCAGCTTCCCGAGGTGCTGTGTCAATATATCTCATGCGTACAGTGCTTAGGCAGAATACCAATCAATTGCATTTCTCATAAATAACAAAATGTATACCTACAGTAAATGTTTGAGACTGCTCATGTTGTGCAATAAGGAATAACTTAGGCTTGAAGCAGTATAAAGTTTAGTCCAGATCTCAAGAGGAGGATTTGAATGTAAATTATTTACAGTATATTTCAAAATAATAATTCTCTCATTTAATGATTGATCTCCTTAAATGCCTCTGTACTTTTGAGAGACATTTTCATCGTCTGATCTTTCCTACACTAAGTTCTCCTTAAGCCATTAAGACATACCTAAGTGACATATTTCTCCTTTCCCAGACTCACTGGATGAAGATGACAAATGAAAAAGCACAACTAGTAACTTTTCAAAAAACTTTAATTTGAAACAGTGGGAATGCTTACTGTATGAAAGACCACCTTCAAATAAAGTGTCCAAACTGAAACCATTTTGTGAAGGTTTATGCGTTTTCCTCTAAAATAACAAACAAAGACTCATACACAAAAAAAGAAACAGGCCTGTCTTCTTTTTCTGTTGCTGCTGTTACCTGAGATGACCTGTCAGCATTATGACTCGGAGCTCAGTGGTGATGTAACTCGCAGATTATTGAGCAAAGATGTAATTTAAGGTGAAGACCAGGGATTCTCACTGTTTCAAACCAGATTTTTTAGCATTTTAAACTCATGGGGACGTTCTCCTCTGCACTGCACAAGATCAGAACAGAGGCCATTGCCCTGCTCAGCCCTCAATGGCATGGCTGGCTGCTTGTTCGTGGCCTGAGCCTCCCACCCTATGCCTTTTCTGCTGCAGTGCCAACTGTAGATCATGCTTTGTGCTCTCCAGCAGCTTTGTTATGTCTTAGGCTACCTTTAACACCTAAGGGTCGTGGGGATTTTTTTTTTTTTTTTTTTTAAGTCTTACTCTGATTTCATAAAATCCAGTGTAATCCATCTTCTGAAATGACCAGAAAAACTACACAATGTTTGTTGTTTCTTTCATTTTGCTTCCACTGACTTAAGCTAGTTGGTTGGTTTTTTAAATTATTTTCCCCTATTTCATTTTTTCACTTGCTGTGATCTGATTTGGAGGTCAGAAAGTCAGGTTTCCTTCCTGCCATTTGTGCTGCTTCATTGGAAATGCAGGTTCTGGAGATGAACCTTGTCTGGAACCACGTCTGTGTAGCCCTCTGCTCTTTTGTCATACTGACCAAGCCCAGGTGTGCTTCCCTGCTACTCGATTTCTTTGCATTTCACCAGTAGCTGGGACAAGATGAACAAATTTCTTTGTGTGAAAGTCTTTCAGTGTCCTGGACTGGCATTGGCCAATCAGGAGACAAGATAAGGTGTATCTGGGGGTGTTATTTTTCTCAATCTAGTAGTGCAGGCGTGTCTAACTTGCAGGCTGCATGTGGCCCAGCACAGCTCATAACGTGGTCCCACACATCGTGGTGGCAGCTCAGCTCTGCCAAGCAGGCTGGCCCAGCTCAGGGTGCACACCCATCAGTCAGCAACAACTAAATGTCAGTGTACCAGTAAAGCTGTCTGTGGGACATGGGGTAAGTGCAGTGCCATGCCAAAAGAAGTAGTGACAATGAATTGTATGCATTTTGATACACTGGCTAAATGCAGACATGAAGAGTGAAAAATAAGCAGCCAGGCTTTCTGTTTTGATAAGGGAGTTTGAGAAGAGTTTTCAAGATTGCAAATAGAATCATCAATGTTTTTTTTTTGTATATTTGCGACTCCATTTTCAGTCAAATAAAATAAGTTACCTGTGAATTTTCAATGGAATGTGTATCAATCAGATATTCAACTCAGAATTTGGTTGTGTCTCTTAATGAGACTTTTATAAAACCTTTCTTACCTGAGAAAGGTATGCCTTCACTTTTTGGCAGTACGTACGTTTGTGAACAAGCATTTTTAAGGGTGAAGTGCAGGAATAGAAAAGCTTCATGAAAAATCTCTGATGATCACCTTGAGAACTCACTAAGAATTGCAACTTGCCGTCAAACCAGACTGATGCATTGGTTTCACAAAAACAAAGTCAAATATCTCACTACTGTCACTGAATTCCTTCATGTGGGGAAAAAAAGCACCCATTAACATTCATTGAGACTTTCAGAATGTTTATGGAGACCAAACTGAATGTGTGCACGGTGAGGTGGTGGCTGGTGCATTTCATTGGTGGTGACAGTGGTTACCTCCACTTGTGCACATTTTTACCTGCAGGGCATGAGGCTCTTGTTCATCAGTAGTAAAAATGCATAGCTAATGGTGGTGACTATGTTCAAAAGTAGTGTCTCATAGCTGAGGATTTACTAGATTATATAGAGTTATTGTGCTCTTTGTGGTGGCTGTATTTTCCATGACAATAGCAGGAGGCATTTCTTTTGGAGCAACCTACATGTATGCAGCTCAAGGCAATTCCTCTTTACTCCTTGCAGCTGAGTCAAGTCAAAAGGCTTGTACACCTATGTAGAGTTGAGTGATGTCATTTGTGCTGCAATCAGGAAACTGAGTTCAAAGTGTTTTTTTCCTTAAGTGAAACTTTTGAGACTGTATTTCTTCTGAATGCATATGAATGTGCTTTATTTTGAGAAAGTGTTAGTTTTAAATTGAAGGTTAACAGTTGTATATTCCATCTACAGCAACAGCTATGCACTGGCTGCAAGTACCTTACTGATTTGCTAACATGAGCAGATCTCAAGCAGGCAGTGAAGGATATTAACCCACTGCATTTTGCAGCAGCTATTGACACGCTATGGAGGAAAGGAAAAGCTGTTGTGAAAAGCTTGGGGACTCCTGCTTAACGATCTATCCCTAATGGGATAATATTTGTCTATTGGTTGCCTTTTCTGTAAGGTGCTTACAAAGTGGGGGATCTGCATGTGGATATGAGTGCTGACAGGCATGACTGCAAGCTGGTGACTGTTCTGAGCACAACTGCATGAAATGCCTGTTGTTCAGCAAGAAGAGCTGTTGCACGTACACCAAACACTTTTCAATGAAACAACTGCTTCAGCAGTTGCTGTAAAGCATAGTTGTGACAGTTTGGGGAGTCAAGAAAAAATCATGAGGAGACAGTAGTACGGTGTGAACTTGTAAAGATATCCATTGCCTCAGTGCTATAAGCCTATCAGAATTCAACTTTCTGAAGCAAGATGTTGAACTTCAAGTTGCCAGTGGAAAGCATTTGGAAGCAGGACAGTAGGTCTTAACTGAACTCAGTGCTGCGTGTTTGTGTGAAACATAACTTCCTTATCTGAGGTATCTTCCATGTGTGTATTGAAGGTTAGTTTGCTTTCAGTCACTTCATAACACAGTACTGAAAATGAATTCATTTAGGGTCATCTTGGTCTATGTTACTCCTGCAGTTTGTGGTATGCTCTCATTAATCTGCACGTGTGCTTCATCCCAATGTAGCCACTCTGGAAAAAACAGTAATAGCACTGCAGGAGAGATTGTGCCATGGGCTTGAAATCTCTTCCAGATAGGCTTCAAAAGACACTTAGTTTTTTTGAAAGGTGTTTGTTGAATGGGCTTACCAGTCCAAAGCACTGCCATACTACTGCTCAACCCTTTGCCAGTCGTGAAATTCATTGCTAATGAGGTCTTCAGAAGAGTATTAGTGATTTGAAAGTAAATACAGTATTTCAGGCATGGAGTTGACTGGTGCAGAGCCAGATGCAACACCACTTCTTCACCTGCAGCATCTTGCTGAGATGGCAGACTCTTTGTAGTCTGTTTTCTAGTGGTTTATATACATGTAGTCTGACTTAATATCTTCAAGAATAAGAGAAAAAAATGAACAGAAATTTTACCTCCGCGTTGCACGTGACCTTTTGTCAGTACAGCTCAGCCTGTGTTGGTAATGATTTGTGTGTATTTTGAGGCTAGTCTTCCCAACAGTCTGAAAGGGTTTCAATACGTTTCTTTGCTTTTAATGGCTTTTTCCAGAACTTCTGGCCTGAAGAACATAGTTTTTAAAGATCTCTCATTCAGTCAAATTCCTGAAAATGAGCTTGTTACAGCCTACTCAGACTTGCTAATCTAAATATGCATATCCCTAATAGATGAAAATTAGAAGGATATTTAAACAACCAATCGGCTGGAAATTATTAATCACCCTCCCATGAAGCAAGCCTCTCATTTTGAATCTAAGTAATCTGCTGCTTTTTGTTGAGCATTTCTTCTGTGCGAGGCTGTTAATAAAGTTATTGAGCAGATAACTTTGGTTCCCTGCTTTTAAGATTTTCTTGGGCTTAATCTTGTTGCCTGTATTGGTAGTAAACCATATCATGTGGGAAAATTGGCCAGCATCTTTATTTTTCCTAATGAATTTCCAATTCATTATCCTGGATATCCTTCATTTTTCTGCGTGGCCTGTTGTTTATTTCCAGATGATGGGCTTTTACCCAAAGTCTAGCAGCTTTATTTTGCAGAGCAGAGATGTGGGTTGGAGTCCCTGTGTAGCTAATTTCAAGCTGGTTCTTCATCTCTCACTTGAGCCCTGGCACTGCTGCCATGAGTATGGTGCTTGCTGGAGCAAGCCTCACAAGTTCTGGAGGATTTTCCTAGGCTAAGCATTATAGCTGCATTAAAGGGGGAAATGTGTTTTAGGAGAAGATTGTGTATGCATGTGTAGCTGCAGAACTACAAGTACTGAAGGGATGTTATCACCAGTGAGCTTTTTGGCAGCCTCTCCCCAACTTACCTCTCCCTGTAGTATCTTTATATGGGAGGCTACCAAGTTGTCAGTCAGATGAGTGTAATTTCACTCTCAGTACCCCCTCTTTGCTGCATGAAGTTAGTTAGCAGGCTGATCTGTATAAGTGTGAAATCAAGCAATTGACTCATTCACATCTGTTAAACAGAAATTCAAGTTTCACATCAAATATTGCACGAATCTCATGATCTGTTCAGGAAAGATAGAACCAGCAGCTCCACAAGTTCTTTGAGCATGTGAGTTGTCCCACTGTGTGTCAGTAATGTTGTTTGTATCAAAACTTCTCTAAAGCAGTGATTTTCATTTGGTTTTGTCTTTTAGTCACGTTCTTGCGTATGGTGTGTAAATGATTTGGGAAGGTATGGGGAAGGGTGAGTTCTGACACTTCCTGCAGTGTTGTTTTGTGTGTCACATGCATTGGTGGTACCACAGTTGTTGTCTTCAGGATGTTGTCCTTCCAGCTAGGCAACTTACTGTGTACTTGAGAGACTTGGTGATATTGGAGGTGCATACAGAAAATGCATGTTGTACTTCAACATGAACTGTTTGGCCATGGATTTCAGTAAAAAAAGGCAGTAGACCTCTCTCCTTCTCTTAATCGATGAGCTTTAAGTAAGCATTTGTACTGCTTTTTTCCATGCCTACACTTAAAGTTATTTGATATCCTCTGTTGCAGTTTTCATTTGTAATTTTTAAAAAAGAAACATGTTAATCACTTCCATGCGTGTGCAAACTTGAAAGGGTAAAATTATTGCATCAGCATTTTATAGCAGTTGGCAGAGATACTATTCTTACTAATTTTATCCCAAATCACACCGACTTAAAGCACTTCTCATGCAATCTTGGTTTTCAATACATTTTTCTTACACTTAAGACACAATTTATGTGCTCTCTGTAAAGATTCAGAAGTCTAAATGACATTGTCCCTGTTTGGATGACCTTCATTTTATCTGGTACAGATTTTCAAATGGTAATATTGTGTCTGTTATGATAGAGTAGTCCCCAAAGTGATGGCCTCTCATCACTATCAAGGTGGTAGTGGTGGATGATAGAAAGAAGGAGATGATTATAATATTTTACACTAAAAAATGCCAAATCATCCTGTTACAAATCTGGTCATAAAAACTAGTTGAAGAAGGGAAGAGGAATGAGCCTCTTCAGGAACAGTAGTTTATTTATGAATTCAGTTTTGGTTATTACTTTTTTTTTTTTTTTTTTTCCAGATTATTGCAGAGACTTTCCCAAAGAAGCATAAATACTTGCTTTTAATAGTTTAGGAAATAGCTTTTGACTTTTACAAAGCAGGGTATAATATTGCTTGTCTGCATCTAGCAGATATCCTGACACTTCCAAGATACAGAGGTCACATGTATATAATTAGTCTGCTGTATGAGCTGTTTGCCTTGAAATGTATTATTGGCTATGGTCCTTTGCCTTGTTCAGAAAGGAACTTCCTTGCTGCTCTTCTCTTAAAACCTACTGCAAAGATGAAGCAGCGTGCATCCCATGCTGTTTGGGCTGCTCATTGACCAGGCAGACCTGGCTGGTTCACATCCATGCAGCTGGTGATGGATGTCCATGGTGGAAGTTCATTGACTTTGCTAAGCAAGGAGACTTGCTTTCTCTCAAATTTATTCTTGCTTTCATTGCTTCTGAATGAGGTAATGCAGCTTTTTATACACACCAGATCTATGGGCTTTCTTAGTTTTGATGGAGAATTGAATTATTTTGGCGAGGCTTTTGCAGTATGTTACTGCTTCCACATTTTTTTTTCTTCGTATCTTGTGTTCCTGTTCATTTCTTACAATTGTTTTATCCAATTGCAAGTTTATTTTTAACATAAACATAACTTGAAGAATAAAAGTATCTGCCAAATAGGAAGTGAGAGTACTTACGTTTGAAGCAAAGAGGTGTTTCTGCTGCTGAGAGTTCCATCCTGTGTGGAAAACTAAACATTCAGGTAGTGCTGCTCATATACTGGCATTGTTAATTTTCAATTGTTAATAATGTTTGAGTGCTTGTAAACAAATCTCAGGCATGAGTTAATTTAGTCAGTCAAGTGATAGGATTTTTTACTGCATCTTTTCCTGAGCATAATGTATATTGCTGCATATCTTTTAAGACATATGAGCACAGTTATTTGTATGAGCTAGAAAACCATCTGTTCAGAATTCACTGTCTGAAAACTTGTTTCCTGCAATGGTTTTTCATTCTGATTTCAAATCCTGGTATGTTATATATTTGCATCTGGCGGGGGGAGGCAGGAGGAAAAAAATGCATCTAGCTGTGAAAGTAATTCCTGTGTGATTCACAGATATGTTTTTTTTTTTTTATTCAGTGGAGAAGGGAATAAAAAAAATCCTTGCTTGGGTCAGTAACAGTTAAGAGTGAAACAGTTGCAAATGTATGCTTTTAGGTAATCTCCAAAAAAAAAAAAAGTCTTTTCTGCTAAGCTTCTTTGGAAGCAGAAGTTCTAGGGGATGGAACTTTAATTTGAAGAAGTAACAAAATATTAACTGTGGTAATTCGTAGGACTGTTCTTTCATTACTGACAAAGCTTGAGGAGTTGTGGCTGGCCTTTGTGCCAAAATCTGTATATGTGGTTCTTTGATTCAGTCCCACAGTGAGGACAGAGCCTTCATGTTTCTTTGGAGGCTTATTTCACTTACAAATATAGGTAACCTTTACTGGGAAATATTAAAACCTGAGAAACGGTACATTTTGAGAATCATGTTTGTCAGAAAAGAAAGTAAATGCAAAGCAACTAAAATAAAATGTTTGCCTGTAAACTCTACCAGACTAAGGTTAAATTTCAGAGAAGCCACTGGTAGAATGGCAAGCAGAAGTAGAGAGGAAAAAACAAGTAAAGGTGTTGAATTAACACTGTCTCAAGGGGGACACAAATCAGTTGTGCTAGAGGATGCTTGTTAGCAGTTAACTGCCCAAGCTTAGGGCAGCAGCTAAAAGTCAAAAACATCTAAATGCATGATCTTATTTTTCTGACAGCACAGTTAGGCATCGTCCCACTTCTGTAATTAGATATCTAGTGCCTACGCACAATTCTGAGCCTTTTGTATGGAGAGGATAATCCTCTACGCTGTACTAAAGAAGCATGTTTTAGAGAGTTATTACTATCTTAATGAAGATGTGAAAAACAAAGACTTGGGATGCTGTTACACCATACAAAAACACCATTGTGAAAGCAGGGTTCCTCAGTGTAGATGGGGGGTTGCCATATAAGCCAGAAGACCAATCAAACCGTGGAGTCTCATCCAGTCTTACAGCCAGGACTGCTGAGCATGAAAGAACTTCAGTGCTGTCCCAAAAAGGCGGTCACTGTTTCCTTTAGTTATGATACAAAAAAGGGGAAAGATGAAGCTCAGACTTCTCATTGAATCTTTTACTTCTCAGTGAGAGATAGAGCTGCTTTGTTTATTAAAAACAAAAACAAAAAAAACTTTAGAGAGACCTATTTTAAGACTGTTTGGACAATTCAGTTAATTGTAAAAAAAAAAAAAAAAACAAACAAAACCCAAAAAACAACAGAGTTTGTTTGTGTCCTGTTATGTTTAAATGCAACTTGGAGACTATAGAACAAAGCATTTCACATGGCCATACTGGACAGCCTTACAGCCATCCCCCCCAAAAAAACCTTAAATAGAGTTTTCAAGTGAACCAGTGCTTCAGACTTGTTTTCCTGGATTGCTGCGATGACCTAGCATAGATAGAGGAAAAAATGATGGATTCTTTTCATACATTTTAATTCTATTTGCTGTAGCAATAAATTCTGTGGTTTTGGATGAGTGCAGGAACATGCAGAATTGTATTTCTGGGTAGATTATCAACTTATTTTTTCCAGTAGCAACTTGAATTATAAAGAGGAAACTTCTAAAGATATTTGAGGAGTAAGGTTGAATGTGTAGTATATGAGTCCTATTTCTCTGCAGTGCAGTTGAAGGGCTATACAGAGAGTGAATGTAGAAAACCTTTGGCAGAATTTTCAGAGCAGAGCACTCGTGCTGAATAAAAACTAAGCAGTCAAGGAGAAAAAAAAAAAAAAAAAGAGATCAAGAGAAGAAAAAAAAATTACCTTCCAAATAGAGTCTGGAAAGCTAATGAGCGTATGACATCATTTAACTAGTTATAAAAAGATTACAGCTCCTCTGATCCAAGAAACAGACCCTCAAGATTTCTGCTGTGCCATAGATGAACGAGGTCCAGCTTTGTGCTGCTGGAGGCTGGCCTTTCTAGTTCTAGGCAGAGTGCTCAGGCTCTTGTGTGACCTGGCAGAGTTGGGTCTTATGGTGGCTGGGTTGGGCATGAAGCAGCATGGTGCCCCCTGTCGTTTGGAGCCGCACCATTTCCCAGGTGGTCTGCCAGCAGCCTGAACAAGCCATAAAGTGTCTTCTGCACATGGGCTGCTACCAGCTGTCATCAGCCACTGGCAGTAAGTGAGATGATGCCTTCCTTTGAGGGCAGCTGGAAGAAACCTGACTGCTGGATTGGCATCGTCACCTTCTTGCACTTTATCTGGGGCTGTGTGCGCTGCTCACGCCAACCCAGGGAGGCTAAAACCTCCCACGGGGTGACTTCTATCCTAGCAGGATTTCATGTAGAGGTCAGAGTACTGGTTTGTATGTTTGTTGGCTCTTCATGGTGGTACACTGCTGCTTGTGTTCCCTTCCTGCTTCCCAAGAGCAGCTTTCTTGTGAGAGCCTCCATGTTTCATAGAGCCATGGAAACATCACTTCAATTTTTCAGTCTTAATAATTATATTTCAAGCTAAGGATGTATTTTTAGGAGGAAAAAAACTTATGTAACTCTTGATTTATGGCACTGGCTTAAAGAGCTAGCAAACCTGGGATTTTCCTCTCCTGTAGTTTCACTCCAAGCATTTCCCTTTATGGCAGCAGGGAGGCCAGCATATGACTCTGTTCTTGAGAGCAATTCAAACCTTTTATAAATCTGCTGAATGTATTCTGCTCTACCGCGTTTAGATTGTGTAGTACAGAACAGCAGAAGTGAACCGTGGAGTGGAGACATACTTGACGTTAAGTGAGAATCGTGAAAGATTGGGAAAAACATGTCAGTCCTCTGTCTAGGGGGTGGAGGTGGTTTCAAGACAAGTGGGTAGGTTTGTTCTGAATTAAAGACTTTTGAAATTAGTTACATTGGAATAGGGCATTTGTCTGCAGTGCACGTGTGCATATGGAGATCATTAGTAGTGACTCTGCAGAGGAATCCTGAAGCTGGAAAACGTGGTGGAGCCAAGACCAAGAGAAGTGAACTATGATAATGCAGAATCAAAACTACAGGTTGAAGAGTGTGTGTCTGTGACTTGTTGGGAGTTATTTACGTAATAAAAACAAATTGAGAAAAGCAGCAGAGCAGCTAACATGCATTTTGCTCACATCATCTGAGATTTGCTTTTATTTTTGTCCAGCAACTACAAACGAAAGAGAAAACTTTTGGTGTTCAGATAAGGGACGTGATGGGGGGGAGACTACAAAAGACAAATAAGTACTGGATATGATTCAGAAAAGGCACGCAATCAAACTGAACAGATTGCTCAGGAAAAGATCTATTCTGTTGCTGAAATCCAAGAAAATGGGGGAAAAACAGGAAATAGTGAAATCTGTTATCAACCATCTGCTAAGCCTAGGAACTTGAGAATCATTCCCATGACAAAAATACTAGATTGTGAACTTAATTTTATATTTCATAATACTTAAGGTACCGATCCAGAGGTCCAGTGGAGAATCTTGTAAGTATTTAAAAGATTTTAAAAATTCTATATGTATAAAGTCTTGGCATTAATGCATAAAAGTCTTTTTTACAAGATCTGTATTGATGGATTTAACAGATAGAAGAGGCCGCCTTGTCCTTACAAAGCACTAAGTGTGCTTTTGAACTTTCAAGAGGATAGGGGAAATGAACAAGCTGAATTTTCTTTGGAAGGCAGTAGCAGTCTTTCTCCTCCCACTTCCATCGCCCTTCTGTATTTCTTTGTAGGGAATGTTGCCACATTTGTGGAAATGAACAACCACCTTGTAAGCGTGCCTGTTTGAGGGCAGATCGTATGGATGCAGAGTTTGTGTGCTGTGATGTTCAGGGGCATAGCTCTGCCTCCATGGTAGGCAGCATATTTATTTTGGCCTGCTCTGTTTTTGCCCCTCCTTTAACATATGAGTAAGAACTAAAGAAACTGCAGCCCAGGATAATTTCAACCACGTGGGGTGTTGCGAGTAAGCTGTAAATCCTTTTAAACTCCACGTAGTTTGAGAAAGCTTTGGCAAAAGTGTGGGTTTTTATGAAAAAAAAAAATCTGATATATGGCTTGCAATAGGTTAAATTCAGTTCTACATACTGACACTACTTTTTCAACTCAAATCAGTGTTTTTCTATCCCAACTAAGTGGCTCTGTTCAGGTTCCTGAAGTGAGGAAGGCATGGTCCCCTCCATAATGTGTCAGTTGTAGAATAGACTTGAATTTGCTATTCCTCTTTTGCTGCTGCAGTTGGACTCGATGATCTTTTAAGTCCCCTCCAACTGTAATGGTTCTATTCCAATATTTTGCTCCTCCTGCGCAGGAGGCAGAGTTGTAGTAAAGAAAGATGCACACAGTTACAAAATATATACAAGTCACAAATGCTTCTGGGATCTCTTAAAAGGGTAGTAGAAATAAATTCCATTTCACAGAGCAGTGTTGACATGCATGTAGCTTGTTGAACCTTAGCAAAAGGAGCAAGGTCTATTTTTAAATGACTCACTGTAGAAAGAAGTTTGAAGCAGTAAAGCACAAGAAGACATGCACGCTGTCCTGGAGTCCACCTCTGTGTCGAATTCCGTATTTGGGTCTAGGTAACCCTGTACTTTCTCCCACATGGCTGCAGCCCTTCTGTCTCTGGCCTTTGCCTCAGTTGGCATATTCTCACCTTGTCCTTGCAGCACTACTTTTGAGTAGCACTCCTTGCATCCTGATCCCTTTGTGTTTGGGTTGGGACCTGCCCTTCCTTTCTATTACTTGCTGCAGCGACACATGTTCTTGGTCTATAATCAGGTGCAAAAGTTCACAACAGAAGAATGAGCAACTGTACAGAGGGAGGAAGGGATAAGCATGAACTTTGTTCAACTCCCATCTACAGTTTGAACAGTGTAGATAAAATGTGAAGAAGAATGCTGCTGTGAATACCACAAACCTCTAGTGAGGGCACGCAAACAGTAGTGCTAGGGAGTTGGTTAGGTGGATTTTCCCCAGGCTGAAGAAGCACCACCTTTGGCTCGAAGGCCAAGTGGTATTCTGCAGCGGCAGCAGTATCCATCCTGAACACATACCAGATGTTAGTTTTCCTGGAGGTCGTTTCTTTCCCTTTGCAACCTTTTCAGTTGACTGTGGTGTATCGTACATTGGCCGCAGGAGGGCAGTCAGCTGCACAGGGCAACTGCTTATTCTGCAGGGGTGACTAATGCAATCTGTGTTGTTCCAAAATAGCATTACCTAATTCACAGGCAGTAGGGCTTCCTTGGTGAGTTGTTGGTGGCATCTGAGCACCTATTGCCTTTGCCTTTCAGTGATAGCAGCCTTTATGTTCAGTGACTATTTATTTGGAGATGCATCTCTGTGTGGATACATACATAGGTATAAAAACATACAACTGTTTACATGCAGTTCATGTCCAAACTTTGTCGTGCTGCAAGTGCTTGCTTTGCCACTGTCCTCTAATGCAAGCTGCCATGCCCTTGAGGGGTATGGAATAGATAGTGTAAAACATCCCCTGGCCTTTATTCATTCACTGCCTAGATGTACAGTTATTACCACTCTTTGTACTTAAGTTCTTATCACAGCTTAACTATTCTCTAGCTTCAAGTTGCGTTGAATTTTGTGCTTTGGAGAAACTTGTATCCTGAAGCTGATTCAGGCTTGATTTGGTTTTTTTTTTTTTTCTTTCATTTTCATTCTCCAAGTCTAGAACAGAAAAAAAGATCGCATGGAAGAGGGAGTGTAACTGAAATTTCAATTAAAACAAACCAAAGCAAGAAAAAAACCTAACCACATCATATTAATTTTTTCTTGTCTTCCCTTTATCTTGACAGCTTTGCGTAGTTCACTAACATTTGATGTTTTGAAGCTTAATTTGTTGGGTTCTTTTTTATTGCAAAAACGTTTTGTGTGGACACCCTGCAGTTGAGATTGTGCAAAGGGGTGAAGAAGCAGCCCTGTATTTGGTGGAGATGGCTTTCCTAGATAGCCAGAAGGTGTAGGGGAAGCTACGTGCTTGGGTCACACAGAAAACTTCTGTCTGTAGTTCACGTACCTCTTAACTGCTTGACTGAACACCTGCTGAGGCTCGTTCTCTGGCTTTGCAGCTAAATGTTCTGTGAGTTGCCTTATATTATAGGATTCTTTGTAACTCAGGTCAGTAGCTGGTCTGGCTTACTAGAGGAATTTGAAGTGAATTTCCAGCCCATGTTAAAATCAATAGAAACTTTATAATTGATCTCAATGAGACTCAGATCTTACTTAAGACTATCAGAGCAAGATCTTAATGCTCACTGCTTGCCAAATTCAATGAAACTGATTTTTCATATTCCTGTTGTACTTTTTCTTCTTGTATCAAAAGTTTTTTGTATAAATTGTTAGCTTTTCATCATCTGCTTGCTTTCCTCTTGTAATAATCAGGCTTTGGGCTTGCTTGTGCCAATGGTTCCACAAATGTGAGATCTTCAGTGTTTTATGCTGTATGAAATATTCAGCTTAGTTGTAACCAAACTTTTATTGAATTATCTTTTATGAATTATTACAAGTTGCAAATGTTAGTGGGTACATATCAGATTGCCTTATCTGTCATCTCCTTTAGCTTCTGCTTAGAAATAAGAGTCCTTGTAAATAATTTCTAGTATGGTTATAGAATAAATTACTTGGGATTCTCTTTCTCTTCTTAATGACTTTTCTGACCAATGACTTCTCACATCTCAAAGGCAAGAATGATGATGTTTTGACACAGAAGAGCGTATTTCCTTCAGAATTCACAAGTACTTAATGAGGCAGAACCATTCTCCAACCTGCAATTGCTTTGGTTTTTCTGGTTTTACTTTCTGTCTGTCCAGGAACTTGTCATGGAGGGGCCAAATGAGGTGGCTTTCTTTCAGCATCTGGGCTGTATGTGTTCTTTGTTTCAGGTTTTTCAAGAAATACGTTGACTGGGGCAGAATAATAGGTGGTAGAGAATAAGTGTATGCTTTCTGTCTTTTTTTCTACTTTTTTTGAATGCGTTGGTCCTGAGAGTTGAGGGCTGACCCTGTGGGATCTCCTCTTGAATAGGAAATCTTCTTTGACTCCTGCAACATTCTTCCTTGTTGATTCCTCTCTTAATGCCATCATCTTTGAAACAGCCAATGGGAGACCCTATTGATTTTTTTACCAAATATTATTTTTTAAATTCTTCTTGTTTTAATATCTGGTGAGGTACTCCACCTCCCTGTCATGTGTCTTGGGAAGATTAATTCTTCTGGGCATAGTTGTTTCCATGCAAATAGATGTCTCCTGTCATGAAGTAACATTTTGGTGCTATCGCTGTGTTTGATGTCATGGCATTCCAGCTCAAGATGGAGGCTTAAGAAATAGAGGAAGGAAACAGATGTATATTTTATAGCCAATTAATGTGATGATTTTTTTTATATTATTCTGAAAGAGAATAATTAAATTTATAAATAGAGTAGAATTATGTTCTTGTTGATTGACTCTGCTATCTGTCTCCAAGGAAATGAGTACTAGAAAGGAAATATTGCTGTGTCCCAACTGTCTCCATAAGTCCTTTTTTTTTTAATATATTTTTCTAACTCAAAACCTAGAAATAAAACAGTGCTGTACAGTTACATATCTTTTCTGTACATATGTATTTATTGTGTTAATAATCATAATGGTATTTATTTCAATCATGCATTTTTAAGTCTGAGCATCATTCTTGAGCTTATGACCAGAGTACCCAGGGTAGCCCAGTCACTAGAACCATTTCACAACCCATGTGGCTGATAATACAAAGCCATCCTGGTGCCTCCTTGCAGCCTGGGCTCCTGTACTTCTGGGACAGTGTTATAAATTGCTGTATTTCACAGCAGGCTTGAGATTACTTCAATTTGTGATGAGAGATTACATGAAAACTTACCTTATCTTCCTCATTACATATGAAAGGCACTTGGAAAATTTGTCTAACAATTCTCCAGAATGTTCAGTCTTCGCTGCAATGTGTGGTAATTATTCTAAGTGCTCTGTAGCCAATAAGCTGTATTTTAGTATGATGAAAACAAGGTTGTCGTGGTGACATCAGAACTCATTTATCTAGCTTTCTGAGTCTGAGTACTGTTTTTTGGTATACGAGTGTGCAAAATTCTGACCTTGATTTGTGTCAAAAAACTGAGCTGTCATCCTTCATTCCCAAATAAAACAATGGCTGACTATCCAAGCTGCTCTTTTAAGGCATGCATACGTCAGCACATTTGCTTTTAACATTGAAAGATGTGAGTGGAGAAGAACTGACACTGTGTTGAATATTGTGTATCTACAGAAATACTGCTGCCTGATTTCATGACAAACAGTGCCCACCGTGGTGAGCAGATGAGGTCTTTGGGGTACTCTGTTAGGAATTTAAAAACATATGTATTTAGAAAAAGGAAAAAATAGTAGAGGGCAGGAGTTCATTCTCACTTTTCAGAAAACTGGTGTCCTAACTTTTCTGTGCCTATCTTTTACCTTTAACTTTTTGTTAGTCTGCCTTGAGAATCTTTTTTTTTTTTTTTTTTTTTTTTTAAATTGAAAACAAAAGTATTGGCATAATTGACTGACTGAAACCAGTTTGAGTTCCATCAGTGTAGCACTTTGCAAGTACAGGACACTTTTGCCAGCTCTAGCTGTGAAGAGTTCTTTTTACTTAAGTATCAAGTTATGAACAGTAGCTCAACAGGTGCTAGTTCTGAATTATGGATGATTACACAGTCACTTTAGTTAGAATAAAGGTCCAGGATGAAATGCTTCATGTTATTTTTTGGGTACCACATATACCCAAGACATTTTTTTTATTTTATTTTTTTCACTTTGGTGCAAGCATTGTGTGTATGATTTCTGACTGATGGGAAGAATTGGTGCCAGGTTACCTGTTGCGCATATTACACTAGGAAGAATTCTAGATTTAATCTGTGGAATTCTTCAGAAAAGAATGTGTGAGAATGTAGGATATTCAGACTTCTAGATGACACACTATAGCAAAGCATTTTTTTTAATCCATTGAATCAATTAAAACAGTAGTTTTAATTTCACCCTATCTGACATGATCACATTGCCATTGCTAATGGAGGGGAAGAAAACTTGAAGGTGAGTCTCCATTACAAATCTTACATTTATCTTTGGAATAGAGTAATGTGCCAATTCTGGTCTTAAAGGAAAAATAGTTTGCATACCTGACATCTGAGCCGTTTGAATCCTAAGGATGTGTTTAGCATGCAGAAAAGTGGGAGAAAAACCTCTGAATCTTAAGATAAAAGCTTGAGGAAATAAGGAAGGGAATACAAACTAAGGCAGTCACAAGGGAAAACTTCTTGAAGTAAAAGCTTAGAAGTAAAAACTGTGTGCAATTCTTCTACTCTCCTTAACGTAGTGAAGTAGAAAACTTGCATTATGGTACAGCATTGCAGAAGGGACAGCTCAATATAAAGTAATTAATGAATGTTGACTGAAAAGTACAGAGAGAAGACGCTTAAAAGACTTGGTGTATTCATTCTTAGCTACAAAGACAGGGAGAAGGAAAGAGAGCAAAAGATAATATGCAGTCTGAATTCTGCTCAAATGGTCTAAAAATTAGTTATAAAACTAGTAAAACTCCAGTAAAGAGAATGGCTTTTTTATGTCTTCCAATTCGTACACAGATTTACAATAAAATTTGCAAGCAGCAATTGAACTGCTTCTCAACTTCTGTGTGGGACATTTGGTCCCTTTCTCAGCTGAGCAGAGACGTTCAGGTTTTAGCACTTGCAGAAACACTGTGTGTGTCAGGGTAGCACCGTTGCTGATCTGTACACAGGGGTCTCAGTAGGGCACCAGTGGTCTCTCCCACTTCCTGTAGACTATGAAGCCAACAGCCCCATCTGTGCACTTCCAACATGCATTTGGAATTGCACCAAATAAATTTAGTCCAAACTCAATAGGAGTTTTGCCATAAACTGTTATGAACTTTTACAGATTCAGTATTTAGCATCCTTGCAGATCTGTGAATCTCACTGTTAAGGAGGAAAAAAAAAAAAAAGAAAAAGAGAGACCGTACAAATTTTGTGAAGTACTCATTGTATAAAGGATAAATGAGTATAAGCATATGTTACCTTTCCATGAACAGACTTGCATATGCACAAAACTTTCATTAGAAGTTGCCTTGGAAGCATGTAGAGCTTCCAGTATTGCATTCAGACTGCTAAATTAGACTTTCTCTTTTTCCCTTTCCCCTCCATGTTTTTGTGAAGTGACAAGCTGGGAGTAAATATGTTTCTTAGTTCCTGTCTTCCCCGTTCTACTGTTCACCTTTCTCAAGAGTTTGGAGGGAGACATTGTTAAACACTGATACTCATTCTGCCTTTGTGTCAGATTGAAGGCAATTGCCTTCATCTGAAAGGCAAAAAGTTAGAAGGGGAGAAGTTATTGGAAAATAAAGGGAGAGAATAACAATATAAATAAACCATCTGGTAATATATTAGGGAGTTTATGGCACATCTTAGCACTAGTTTTGTTGTATTGAGAAAACCGTAAGAGAGTGAATTTTCTTTTAGTAGAAGTCTCTATTTCATGGTTCCTGTATTTCTTGGGCACTCCTCCTGAATTAGTGTGGTTTGTGATGGGAGATGGAGGAGGCTTTTCCTTCTTTACGCAGCTCAGCTGTCCTCTCATCAGTTACCTTGCCTTCGCAGGTTGGCAGCAGCCTTCCATGAAACCCCAGAGCAGCTCAGAGCTGTGTTTCTGCATCTAATCAGAGATAGGTTTGAAGCAGGTGACACTGGCCCCAACAGGATAGGAATGAGCAACAGGCATCAGCTAAAAATGTTATACATTTGTTCTTATACTGGGCAGAATCTTTGTGATTGTTGCATATTGATTCAGTTTTAGGTGGCGTTCTATGTGAGGGCATTGAGAAAATGAGGCAGGTAAAGGGAGAAAGAAGGGCTGCAGGACTGCCTGAATACGTGTAAGACAGGAGAAGAATTGGATCTTTAGAGTCATATTCAAAGAGGTGGACATGTGAGTGGGAAAATGTAAAGGTCAAGTGTGACTGATAAACACGAATATCTGACTATTAGTGATTTTAAAATAAGGTTTTGTGCTTATAAGGTTCTTGGTTAATCAATCCTCATGTAGATCATAATTAATCACGTGCTCTGTTGTAAAGAAAAGTTGTTCTGATGAACACCCAGCAGGGGAGAATGCTGCGGAGTGAAGTGAGGGCTTGAGACAGGTAAGCATGCCAGACGGTGTTTCAGATGGGCTCCGTTGCGCTGTCTTCCAGGAACAAGTGTGTGGGATGCGGTAGTATTTTAAGCATCAGGCTCATTTGGACTAACAGAACTGTATGCATCTGAAACAAGAATTTAGAAGGTGAGGTTCAGTGACCATTTGACAGGTAGTGCTTTGTTGTTGCTCATCAATCTGATAATTTTGTTATGAAATGTTTTTACGCTGTGTCCAAAACGTCACCATCAGATAAGATAGTTTCTTAGGTGCTTCTCATAAAGAACATGTGCAAAACTGCTTCAAGGAAAAGTGATTGTTTAACTCACAGATGGAAATTTATTGAAATATTTGAGGGCTGCAAGTAATAGAAAATTAGTCTCTGTAATTTTTATACCATCAGTAAATAGCCAAGAACATCAGAGCACTGACTCGCTAATAAAGATGGTTCAGAATAGGCTTGCAACCTGCCCTCGTCACCCCCCTCACCCCCCCTCGTTCGGGAAAAGGGGGAAAAAAGGAAGAGGGGAGGTGGAATTCAAATTTGAAGTTCCAAGTTATTCCCCACAGTGTTATGGATGTAAAGGAGAGTTTTGGCAGATGTTCTGGCCCCTTGATGTGCATTATCCAGTCGTGTTTTTCTCCCAGCCTTCAGATTGCACCCCATTACAGTAGGAAAATCAAGTGGAAAGGATATGCACGTGTTGGGTGCTTAATCACAGCAATAAGAGATTGAAAAGATCTACAGGACTGTTCTAGCTTCATTTCTGTCAATAAGGTTTTGTTTCCTATAATACAGTCTTAAATACTTTCTTCGTTAAAAATTTAGAACGCTCAACTCCAGAGTGAAACGCTTCTGTTCATTTTCTGCTTAAAAAATAATGTCTGTCTACTGAAATTGCACTGTTAAATTTAAAAATACCGTAACGGGCTGGTTTCTAATGAGCAGTTCTTTTCTGATAGCAGTGTACTTTTCCTGTAGCAGTGGAACAATTCATAAATAGTTAACGAGAAGGATAACCATACTTGTGCACTTGAGTAACAGTCTTCATGGAGAGCTTCTCAATCGTGCCCACAGATGCATGGCAGCTTTATTAGGAACAACATGTCAGATTTTGAAGAGGGATGGGAGTTACCTACAGGCTTTCCAATCTTACTCTGATTAAGTATAAGTCTAAGGCTTATTTGCTTAAAACAGAAGTATCCAAAGTAATCCAGATTTCTGTAGGACGTGATAACGATTAAAATAAATGTTGTTTTAAATTACTGTGTTAAAGTGTTTGATTTGTATGTTTCTTTTGCCTTGTTTGTATTTCAGCTGTTCAGTTTATAGTTTATCCTGGTCATCTCTTCCGCAGCATTGGAACTGAAATACATTTATTGTGTTCTGTCAATTATGTGGTAGTGAATTGAATTACTCTGTTTTTAATTAAGACTCTTCAGGTTTAGTAAAGAAATAATGTGAAGTACAATAGCCTGATCCTTAATATTTTCTTGATCACAAGTCAAGCCTTCTATATAATTTATTCAAGTAGCGTAATGTCCTTACATTTGAGGTTAATATTTTGCAGGCCTTGCAGAGATTTTTATGCATAAGGGAAAGATGAAACTTGAAAAATATTAATTCAGCAATTTCGTAATTTTGAATTGTGACCTCATGCTCTAAGAATAGCTATGGCACATCACCATCAGCAGTTTATCAATATTCATTCATAAACTTCTTAGGCTCTTTTCATATCATGATTTATTTTTTTTCATGCAATCATAGTAACTTAAAGGTAGTTAGTGAATGCCTTAAGAAGGAACAGCCTGTCCAGAGAGGTTGTGGATGCCCCATCCCTGGAGATGTTCAAGGCCTGATTGGATAGGGCCCTGGGCAGCCTGGTCTAGTATTCAGTGTGAAGGTTGGTGACCCTGAATGTGGCAGGGGAGTTGGAGATTCGTGATCCTTGAGGTCCCTTCCAACCTGGGCCATTCTGTGGTTCTGTGAAAAGCTGAGCCTTAGCCAGTGGCATTATTTATTTGGGGAGATACTAACTAGTATCTACAGTATTTGTGATAGCCCTTTTTATACGATAGTTTTCCTGCATTTTTATTTAGCTGTTACACCCCCTGCTGCCACTTGGGACCGGTGGTTCTGGGAATTGTCCCAGTGGCTACGGGCAGCCCTTCGGGCTGATGTTTGTGGCTGCATGGTAGGAGCTCGTCAGTTGTGCTTTGGTTGTGGCCACAATGAGTGTGCTGTGACTGCAAGACCAGTTCAGGCAGAAATGTGGGGAATGTGCCATCGGTTTAAACTGTCACTGATGGCAGAAAAGGCACAAGAACTTATTCAGGCTTCTGTGACAGCTTAGTACCAGTCTGTTGCTTTAAATTCTATGGTGGTGTTGCAGGGATCCACAGTCAAGATGGTGAAACATTGAGAGCCAACCTCATGGAAATCCTAAATCATTAGCTTACACATCTCTCCAGTTTATTAAAATGCCCATCTGGCATCTCTGCCCAAGCATTAAATGAAGTTCTACAGCTGCCTGTACAAGAGCATCTGGCATGAAAACTTGTGTCTGTGCTGTAACTACCACAGAGAGGGGCAGTAGGCACTTGTGGTGCTTGTGCTGGCAGAGAACACTACCTGGCCTTACAAAGGCACAGCTGCTTATGGACATCAAGAAATTGAAGGATTCACATTTTCAACTCTACAGGAAGGTTGCAGCTCACACTTCGGAAGCTCACGCTTTGGAAGTCATCTGTTGCTTTTTGTAGGGGAAAAGGAATTCTTCTATCTTTGGACACAGGGCCAGAAGACCCAGTGGGTTGTTTTGTTTAAGTAACAGTTAATGCAATCTTATGGCGAAGGAAATCTGAATGAAGGCCTGTGTATCATTTTTGTTAAGTAAGCCAAAGCCTGTAATACATAATATTAAGGCTTTCTTTAAGCTTAAAAAAATAAAAAATAAAAAAAATTAAAAAAAAATAAAAATAAAAAAAAAAAAAAAATTGAGCTGTTTGGGTTGTTTTCAATTGAGGGAGAACATCAGCTTTTGGTGGTCAGAAGGCCACAGAGCAGGGCTTCATCTCCACCTTGATCAGCCTTGGTATCATGTAGCCAGAGTTGCTTCATGGCATGTCTAGAGTCTGTGACAGGGGAAACTGCCTGTGTTGTTGTCAGATTGCTGAAACTTTGATCTTTCAGCAGTTTTTGCATCAAATCCAAGGTCCAATAACCTGCAACTTGCTCTCTCCCAGGGCCTGTGCGTTGATTCCCCATTGCCTGAGAGCCAAGAGGGGATCCACTCCCCTCATTGTTCTGCTAAGCGGCTTGACATGAACACTTCTGTAAGGAAAACTGAGGCTCTACTTCAGCCTCTTCGAGGAAAACGTGAATGTGAGCAGCACGAGCTTGCTGTTTGTAGATCGTTTCTGCTACTTCTGCATGAAGTTGTCTAAATGCTGTGCTTGACAAGTCAGTCATGAAAAGGGATAACAAAAGGCAAAGCAGCGTTTCTGAGATTAAAGCAGTTTGTGGAATGAAAAAAAAAATGCTGAACTTCAAACAAATGCTTGATGTGCATTTACTTCTATTAACATTCTTCTGTGTGACTATGAAATTTGGGTGACAGCTTTGTTTCTTCCAAACATTACTCAGTTCCTCTTCGGCAGCCTTAGAGTGTTCTCTTGCTAGTATAAAAGGCCTGGAAAAGGTTTTAGGTTTATGGCATTCTTACAGGTGAAAAAAATACTCAGGTTAGAAATGTAGTTTCTGTAGGTGCAGAAGCACTGATGCAGATTTTCACAGGGTGGACAATGTGATGCCTAATGCCACTTTGCATGGATTCATTTCCTGATGCAAGCTCAGGAGACGCTGCAAATGTGTCCTTAGTGACCATCCACATGTGGAGTCTAAAACCACCCGAAAGAAGACAGCTGTAGGAGGATATGCCGTTCACTGTGGTGAAGTTTTGCAGATTCAATAGTCAGACTTATATATAGTCAGACTTATATAATAGTCAGACTTATAGATATACGCAAAACCAAAATGAATTACCCAGGGAAAACAACCAAATAAAAAATAAGTGAAATCAAATGGGCTATCTGTAACTGTTAATGTGCTGCAAAAATGGGATTAACATCTTGCCAACTGAAGTCATAAAATGCTAACTCTTCCTACACTGAATAATATGACTTAATTTGTCATTGAAATGGGAACTCCTCTTGCCAGAGGTATGCAAAAGACTTTCTAAGATGTGTAGAAGTAATTGATAGTGCCACTTCTAATGTACAGTGTGACTGGCCTGCTCTCTTGTGGATGCCCATTTTAGAGGAAATAGCTAATTTGCTTCAGCTATTTTAATTTGAAATATATATTTGAAACTAAGCAGTGTTTGGCTTTGTACCTCATCCATTTGGACCGCAGTCTTCTGCTGGCTTTGACAAGAGGAGCACCAGTGCCTGCATGGGCAGCTCTAAAGGATGAGAGGCTTGAGGGACTTCAGGCTTTGGGTCTCTGCCTGTATGGATGTGTGGAGGGCAGATGCTATGGGGCTGTGTACTTAAATGGCAGAGATAACGCTTTTTGAATAAACAAATATGTGTGAGGGACCAAAGCTTAAAAGGGATTATAGCTTTTTTGGCACTTTTTTCTTCCAGGAGTTGTTGGTCACAATAGTGCGTCCAGCAGAACCTGAGGCAGAGGTTAGCTTCCTAAGGAAATCCAGTTTTATGTAACTGGGCTGTCTACACGTTCACCACCTAAAAAGCTTGGGCTGCCATCCAAGTTAATCCAAATTTGACAGTGGATAGCTACTACCTGTTCCAAGTTTGGGTGGTTGTCTTTTATATCTTCCATTGCAGTAAGGGTCCAGTTAAAAAATAAAAAGAAAAATGTACTGCGTGCATTTTTCTCCTACTAAGCATTATAGATACTATGTGTGAAGAAGGAAGTTTTAGGAAACTGTTTCGCTACTCACTGATTTCACAAATAACAGCTAATCTTTTGTTAAAAACACATAGTATAACCTTTTTTGTACGCTTTGTAGCTTAGTGCTGGCTGTCTTTCATGTCTGGTAATTGGGAATATGGAAAGCAGATATGTAAGCAAGGAAGCATTTTAAGCCTTGTAATGCTTTGCGAGCACTGCAGAGCTGTGGGCTCTTGCACCAGGAACTGTGTGGATGGGAAGGGGGTGCAGAGGGGTTGCAGTAGGGGATTTTGGGCTCCTTCAGCAGTGTTATGAAGTTCTCCTGTATTGCGATTGCTGCTGCGTTTGAAACTGTGAAGCTCTTTGTTGACTCGTCTTCTTTCTTTCCTATGTGCTTATTCTGCACATTGTACACCTGTTCATAGCAGAAATTATTTCAGTGGCTGCAGGGGAAGGAGGAAAAGAAAAAAATATGATTGTTTGAGAACAGGCAAAAAATGCTTGATGAAGCAAAGAATGTGTGTTGTCAGGTTCTTTCTGTTTGGTTTTAATTGCACTCTGTGTGGAACCTGTTGTGTCTGTGTGATGCTGTAGTTTAGCAATGAATTTAATACTGCAGTCCTTGCTTAAGAAAATGGAAAGCCTGTGTCACAGGTAGCATCTGTGAGTAGGATCTGAGGGGAGATGGCTTAGCGAGTAACACTGATCCATCTGCTATACACCTCCATTACTATGTAAATTCTGTAAATTCATGCATAAACACGTGATTACATGCACTCAACTGTCAGTTTGCCTCTACAGTAATGTGCCTCTGTACATAAACAGTTAAACATAGTTTTCTTGAGAAGGAAGGACTGATGGTATTTTTAATTATTGTAGAAGCTATAATTCCCACTGAAGTTAAATGTAAGCTGCCTTCTGAAATCAAGACCTACTATGTACTAGTAGAGAGCTTTGGCAATATACAGCAGAGGATTTAAGAAACAAACTGCGGTTGTGTTTGTTGCAGAGCATAACTTCCTTAGTCCCTGTTTTGTTTAACACTCCCATTTTCTTTTAATCTTTGCTGTATGAGTTTCAGCTTTTCAGCCAGAGAGGTAGGTGGGTACAGTGTTGCGTATCATTAGTATGGGAGCAGTGGAATGAATTTCACTTGAATAAAAATGAATTCTTTGACTTGCAATTGGGAACATTTCTAGTTTGCCTTGACAATCCTGTCAAGACAAATTTGAACTTTGTCAGCATTTGCGATTGCTTGTGGGAGAATTACCAAGAGTCTTTGCTTTAGGTATCAGTCAGTGATTGCAACCCTCATCTGCTATTTGACCAAAATTTTCCATGGCACTCAGCAGGCTATTACTTGTCACTTTGACATATAATGGAGGGATATTTTAATTGATTTAAAAGTAAAAACTACAGTTATTTAATACAGTCTAACTGTATTACATGTCAGCAGTTACACTTGCTGTGAAAATGGGGAATTGAAAGCACTTCTACTGGGGAATATTTTAAAACTATGCTTGGAATTGATTATTTTTTTTTCTGCTGCCTCTACTATCAATAGAATTCTTACTCGGTTTAATGGGAGCAGAGATTTCCTGTTGTGTAATTATTGAGGATATTAAAAGGATTCTTGAAAGTTAGCTGTGTACTTAGTAACTGTAACCTGTATCTTCCAATATCGAGTAGTTCTGCTCAAAAGTCGGAGCCCTGTTGTTGTTTCTTGACCTGAGCCATTCCTGTGTCTAAAAAAGGTACAAGTCCATGTGAATCCGAGGTTTGTAAAGTTAAAAACTGAATCACTTTAAGGCTGTGCAGCACGAGCACAGTTTGTGCATTTGCAGGCAGGTTACATGCATGCAGGAATATGATGTCAGGTGCTTTAGCTTACTGTCCTCCTGGATGCCTTTCCAGCTGGTGATGGTGATAAGTTTAAAACATCTTTTTCTGTACATCCATTTCAAAACAAGCTCATATGCAACTGAGCACAGTGAAGAGGGGATGGTCGTAGAAAGATGAGTGGCTCACAGCTTCTCTTTCTCTTGAAGTTGTTCAACTTACCTTTCGAGTTGGGAAGAAGAAAGGAAAGAAGCTGACAGGTGTGAGTCCCCTACATGCCTGCCTTGTACTGCCTATGATGCAGGCATGTTCTTCTCCCCATCATGATTGTACTTTCCTCCAAATTCCTCGCACTGTGAAAAGGTAGCGAAAGCCTGCAGAAGTGTCAAGGGGGGCATAGTAGAGGAGGCAGAAGACTAAATCACCCTGGCTTTTCCACCTTTACATAGCAAGAGAAGATGCTTTATTGGGGTTATGGGACTAGGAAGGTAGAAACTACCCCTACAGCTGTGTCGTTTCCTAACTGCAAGCCATTGTATTTCTTCTATCAAATAAGAATTATATGCATTCAAGCGTTGAACAGCTTGAATTTCTTAAAATAGAAAAATAATTTGATAAAATGAAGCCTTCATTATTTCAAACAGTGTTTTTAGATACGGCAGAATCTATTTCAAAATAATATGACTTAAAGCACCTGTTAATCAGAGACAGTGGTAAAGTTGGAGTTCTGCTTTATACTCTAGTGCCTGAAGCAGGTGCCATGCTGGCTGCTTCCAGTAAAACATAAAGCATCAAGCTGAACCTTATTGAGAATTATTACCTTTCAATTAGTAAGATCGTCTTCAGAGGGCTTTATCTTTTCCCAGCCTTCCTTTGGCAAATCCACATAGGGCACCTGAAGGCCGGTCATCTCAGGAAGTCCTCTGGTACGGTTTTGGGCTTCGGTCCTTTTACTTGGTTCAGTGTGTTAATTCATAATAAACATTGCTGTGAGCTGTCTGGTGCCTTTCATTTCCCCCAGGTCATGTTATAAAATTTAGATTACCGTGCAGGATTTCTTACCTCTGTTTTCTGTTCCTGGGTGGAATTACACTATAACACACACAGGCACTGAATGCCAATACGCCTTTGACATACGTACTAATTTTGTCTTGTTGGATGTGGGGGCAAAAGGGAGTTGAAAGGGCAGAATCCTCCCACCCCCCGTTAACGTCTTTCAGCTCCTGTAATAATTATACATGTTGCCTTTAGAAGCCTGCGGAATTGCTCTTATGAGTAAAGGTCTGCCATACTGGGGCTTTTATTTGACAAGTTGGAAAATAGCCTTTGTTCCCATGGTAACCCTTTTTGTGCTTTGGTGCATTTTTTCCCTATGGCTTCATGGTTGCTCTGGAGGTTTTTCTCTTGTGGTATTTTAATCCCTATTAGTCTGGGATGGCAGTTCAGTTTACTTTTTGCTATTCTGAAGTATTTTAATTTTTCTTTTTTATTTCAATATGAAACTCTTATAAACTTTATTTTTATTGTCTGGCTAGGGCATTAATGCTGTGGTGGCTCTCTTGGTAAATGTAGCTTGCACTTAGAAGGTAAAGCACATAGTTTCTAATAGGAAAGTTGGCCTGATTGGACCAAGCTGTTTTTTAGACTAATTTTTCTGATAAAATTTTTTAGGACTTGAGTTCTTTTAGGACTTACGATGCCAAGCCCTTGGCAGGCACATCAGTCAGAGTTCTGGCTTGGCGACAGAATGACATTTCTTTAGGTTGAAAATGGTCAGTACTGTGCTCTTTGATGCCATTTCAGATTGCTTTAATAAGGATTTCATTTAATAAGGTTTCCAGGCCAAGGACAGCGTTTGTGGGAATTGCTTGGTTAGACTCTGAAGGAAGAATGTGCAAAAAAAGAAGTGAGCTTCATTTTGTAAATGGGAGACTTCACACAGAGGGAGATGTTCTTGTTACTGGTAGCATCTCCCTGCATTTGGCTCGTAGGAGTACTCTACATTCTTTGTCTTAGAGTCCTCAGCAGCAGAGCTTAACTGTCATGTCTTACCTGTAATGCCTTACAGCAATGTTCTTCCAGTGGTGTGACCAAGAGCAGCAGGAACTCCCTCAAATCATTGCATTTTGTGCAGTTCACAAACTGTTGAGCCAAGAAGGCAGCAGTGCCTCACCAAGTAAACAGTACTGTGCTCTCCTACAGGAGTGATCAGGATGCATAATGAACTTGAACATTTTTTTTCAGTGGTGCTAGGAAAAACGGGCTTCTCAAAGCTGCCCTTTTCTCTTCAGTCACAACAGGTGAGCTGGTGGAGGAAAAGAGAGAGTTAAATATCCCCTACATGCTCCCTCCTCCACCCTTCTCCCCCAGATTTGCAATAATTAACTAGATTATGTTCCAGATAAAGTATTTCTGCCTTATCTTTCCATACAGCACATTGCAATTTATTATCAACAGAAAAATAACCAACATTGCATGCATTTAAACTGCACTAATTCTGTAAGTGGGCCTAATACGATAAGTTAAAGCAAATGTGTTGCTAAGCTTACTGTAGTAGTAAACTTCCTACATACATCAACCATTCATTTTCAGCTGATAACTATGCTTATATGATAAAAAAAAACTGCAGAACTAGTGAATCTAAATTCTCTTTGGGACATAAGATTTTGTTACATTGCGGCAGTAGTTGTGGAGAAGTGCCTTTCAGAAGGCTACATGCAGGACATGATGCTTCTCTGGGTCAGTGGGCTGGAAGCCCATTTATTCCCATAGGAGATAAGGGCTACCAGTTTCAGGCCATCATAACACACCTTTATTTATGCTTAAGTTTTTTTTATTTTTCTGTAGACAATGGATAACTTTAAGGTAAAAATGTGACAGCAGATTGTAGCCACTACCAAAAGATTCTGGTGGAGAAGGTCAAGGAAAAGTCAAGGCTTACAGATGGATTCAGAAAAGTGGTGGATTCTGCTATCAACTTCCGCTTAGGGAATGGAAGTTGAAGGAGCTTGGTACGCTTGCTTCATTCTGTAAAATCAACACATGCCTCAAGGTTAAAATAAATGCAGGAACCTATTCACTGGTGGCTACTGCTTAGAGAGCCCATCAGCTTCTATCTTCAGAATAAATACTGCAATTTAAATGTTTCTTTTTAAATAATAACTAACTTTTCTTAGACTTGGGGAGCTTGAGGGTGGAGCCTTTTCTTCTGTCACTGTACATCAGAACTCACTTCTTAGTGTAATTAATATCCAGGTATGAAAGTGCTGTGTATGACCCTTAATCATTACTAAATAAAGTAACTTGATGTGAAAGCTGGAGCTGCTGAGGAAAGAAACCACATGATCTCATAAATCTTTCTTAACAGTATGTGCTTTCCTCTTTGTTTTCCTCTACGTGTTTCATCATAGTAAGTGAATGGGGAATAAAATGATAAATACTGGCTTAATTTTTTTTTTAAATCTATACTTCAGTGTTCGTGCTGCAGCATTTGAATTTCAAGCAGTTGAAAATTGAAATAGTGGAGAGAAAGGAGATAGAAAATAACTATTAAATTAGATGTAGCATAACAACTACTGCATTTATCTGCTGAAGGTATTTTTAAAAATGCTTCTTAAAAAGACATCTTCTGGTCCATAAGTGACAAAATGAATTTATTTTGGTAAGATACTGATTACTTTTTTTTTTTATTTATTGCTAACAGCAATAAATTAAAAAAAAAAACAGCCCAGGGAGGTGGTGGAGTCTCCTTCTCTGGAGATGTTCAAGACCTGCCTGGATGCCCACCTGTGCGACGTGGTGTAGGGATCCTGCTTTGGCAGGGGGGTTGGACTCAGTGATCTCTGGAAGTCCCTTCCAACCCCTACAGTTCTGTGATTCTTTGAAGGATAGCATGAGTTCTTTATCATTAACTAAACCAAAACAAATGTGAATAAATGATAATCCATACAAGAGCTTAAGATTCTGAATTCTGGGATTCAAAATTCAACAGATTTATGGGACTAGAAGGTACTAGATTACAGGTTGTTTTTTTGTTGTTGTTGGTTTTTTTTTTTTTTCATTAATTGCATTTCCTGAATACTTCACTGGAGTGGAGAAATATTTCTGTTATGTTCTGTTATTCTAGTAAAGAGAAAACATTTAAAGAAAAGTCTTTCCCTAGTTGCTCACATTAATTATGGACTGGTAGGGTACTTCACATGGCAGAAAAAGCATGGACTGGCTCAGATATTGACTTGGTGCCTCTGTCATCCCTAAAACACACTGAAGTACAGTTAGCTTTCCTGAAATTTCTAGATCTCTGGCTCTCAAAGGATGTTTGTTTTTGTTTTAAAATCTAAGGCTTTAAGCTTAATTTTAAGCCTTTAGGTGTTGGGGTTGGTAGAGGTCATAGTGCAGGTTCGAGTGTTTTAGTCGAGGAAACATAACCGCTTCAGTGATGTCTGTCTTCATCTTTGCAGGAGTGGGATAAAGCCCCAGGAAACTCACTGGATAGAATGTGCTGCTAGGTTATTTGGCAATTCGTGTGCCCCTGTGCCACGCGTTAGAGGGTAAATGTTGCTCTGAGTTTTGTTTCTGAGGCTTTTTTTTGTTTCGGCATTGCTTCTTTAACTCTGCATTCAGGAGTCTCATGTGACTGCCTTCCCCTCCTAAAATCCAATCACTTCATCTCTCTACCTTTTCATATCTCTATGCCTTCTTGGTCTGCTGACAAGAAGATTGGTTTATGTAGACTGACATTTAAGAAATACCATTTTCCAGTCTGCTAATCTGCTTTATGCGTGTAGTTGGAGCAGAGGACCAGAGTACATTCCTGCAGTGAAACTTTTTAAGAAAGTCAGGCTGCACAAGGCAGAACTTACATGAGTAAGACCTCAGCATTGACAATAAAACTAGCGGTGTGGAGCGAGATCGGGGAAATGGTGCCTGCCACTGCTGGAGGTCATGACAGTTTGTGCATCTTGTGGCAGCTCCTGGTTATTTTTCTTCCCACTTTTTTACCAAACCAAATAAACCCTGTTGCCAATCTCAACTTTTTGCCTTTGTTTTTTCATAACATATTTATTGAGGAAACCAGACTCCTTCTGATCATTTTACTATGGGGAAACTTCTGCTTGGAAAAGTCAATTATGTGGAATTGAAATAGGACTCATCCAGCTCTCATATTAATGAAAGTATTTAGAACGAACGACTTTAGGATTCCTACTGTGCCTTGTGCTTCCTTGAAGTGTGTTGTTGTATCATCAGAAAGGTGCTCCTGTATGACATCTGGTTTGAGAAGCATAATAACCTATGTAATCAGCTTTTAAAATGCTGGATTATCTGTGGGTTTATTGACTCTTCTTTACAAAATCTGTTATTTCTAATTAATTCTCTGTATAACTATTACTAAAACCAACTTGTGGAAGCACAAATGAATTTGATGGCAGCGGCTGGTCAAGGTCAGTATTTAACTGCCAACATTTGCACTATTGAGGTTAATAAATCAGGCTTATTCCTTGTCACGTACCCTACAATGTGACAAATGTGAGTGGAGCCATCTAAGTGACCATTTTACGAATCATTTAGAAGATACATTTGACATTGTTAAATTGCTCCATGCTGTCCCTGGCTGTGATGTTGCTGTGATAAAATATGTATGCTGTATTAGATGATTTCTCTTTGCATCCTGTAGTATGGATGTTTTCCTGTTTATTTATTTTTCTTTACGTTGGGAAATGTGACAGAGGCATGAAAATGATAACCCTTAGTAAGACTGGAAACCACTGGCTTATAAAAGCAACGATGAGTAGCCAATCTCTGTGGCATCTCACGCTGTCTTTCTTGTACTTTCAGTTAGAAGGTTGTATTAAAAGCGAATTGCTGTCCACAAAAAAATTCCAGATCAGCAGTAACCACTGTAATACACTGTGTATAACAGAGCAGTACTTGTTGCTCTAGTTTGGACTTGTGCAAATGTGTAAAAGCAGTGTTTTCACTTGTGCTAAGCATTTTAAGACTCTGTCCTGCTGCTGTGGCCTACGGATATTGTTAGGCTTAGGGTGTCTTTGAAATAGATGTTTGGCACTGGGCGATTGGCTGTCTAGGGAGTGAGGTTTTATGAGGTCCACTGAATTTATAGCATCTTTTCTTATTGGGACCAACTGTTGTAATGTTTTAAACAACAGAATAATATACTACCAGAGTGATGGGATTGTTGTAACTAAGCTTTTCATATGGTGCTGCGAATCAGACTGAGCGCACTAAAAAAAATTAGAACTGAATTAATTTGTGTATTAGTTATAATCGAAATTTAGATTTTATTGTTATTCCCAATAACAGTATTTTTCCCAAATACCAATTTAGGTTAGGATTATTTAATAAAAATTTATGGGATGTTTCAGTGGCAAAAATAATGAACAGGGAAATGTTCATCTGAGAACAGCACGCATGAAAGAAGCATTTTCGAAGAGGGGGGTATTTTTACTGTGGTGTTTCCTCCTGTACATATAGGTTATGTAGTTATACTAATGAAGTAGGTAGTTGGTTTACTGCAAGTAGTGAAGAGATCAAGTGTGTTTGTGTCATACAAGCCGGATATTTGGCCTTGAATTGAGGACAGAGAAGAAGTTTGTTCATCAGACTGGCCTTGATGCAAATCTTACCACGGTCAAGTTTCTAAGAAAGGAATAATGGTGTGAATGTAAATAAGATTTATGAAGAAAAGATGTAACCATCCATTCATCCCTTGTTGAGAGCAGAATAGCTTCAATGGAGGGAATGGCTTAATTTGAAGCTTAACAATGTGATTTGAGCATATTTTTGGAACTTGGCATTTTATTATTTGCAGGTGTGGACGAGAACCACTATAACTCCTGTATGAAGTAATGTAACAGCGTTTTAAATTAGAAAGTACTTTGGTGTAGTGTAGGTGAAAGAGAACATAGGTAATCTTAAAACCAAACAAGCAAAACATTAAAAGGCAATCACAGCTTAAACTGACACATATTGGAGGAGATTTAAGTACCAACAGCTAATATCAGCGTTTCTTTGGAGTAGAGTATTTGAGAATTGTACCCTGTTGGATACTGCTATTAAAAATGAAAATATCTCATTTGTGTTTTAACCTGTTCCACTTTTAATCTGATTAAAAGGATGTATGGGAATTAATTAAATTTTATTCCGGAATGTTACGCTTCCACCTGTGCTGCTGTGGCTGAAAAGCTGAATACATGCTTTGCATTCAGGCTCTACTTTTGCCATTTAGCTCTGTTCAAGCCCTTTATCTCGATAAGCACTGTATAAAATATGCTAAAGATAATGGTTTAGGTGGGCATTTAATAATAGTTATGGATCAAACAGTGTCTCTATGTGTTCTTACTGGCTTTTTTTTAACCCACTAATTCATGTAAGTGGAATTTTAAGGGGTAGTTAATACCTAAAAAAGGCTCTCCTACCTTCTGCAAATGCTGCATGACAATTTATTTTCAACTAAAAAGAGCATATCTCTGTGTATATACACAGCCGTGTCTGTATGCACACACTGCTGTGAGATCCTCTATTTCAGCACAGTAAGAGTTCTCTACCAGAATTACCTTTTTAGATATTAAAAAAGTGCACTGACCTTTTTCGGGGTAGAAAGATTGCAGTAGTTGTACAGTAGGAGAATTTCTGTGTCTTATGAAGAAATGGGGACATGCGGCACCGAAATTACAAATGCCCTGAGACATTTTTGGTGGTGTGTCAGAACTGAAATGTTTCCTTTTTCAGACAAAATACTGCAGTTTGCAGTGAGAAAGCAAAACATGAATTTTCGACTCGGTAGTTTTTCAGGTTGCTGACATTTTCTCTAGAAAGCAGACACCTTCTGAAGAAATTTGTTTAATGAGAAGCTTGATTTTATTTTTTAATTTTTTTTTCATACGGTATGCAATGTGCTGCAGGGAAAAAAGGGGTTTTTACCCTACTTGCATTCATTTCCTCAACATATCGAAATGCAGAGCTGAAATGCAGTGCTGAATAGCAGCATAGTCTTGGTAAATCCCAAAGTAGCTGCCTTACAGCTCTGCTCGCCCAGTGTGCATAACCGTGCCAGTGATTTGAGCAAATCAAACTTTCTTACTGTAGGTCTGGAGAGGCTTTCCTTTGTCTCACTGGCAGATGAGCTAATGCCATCACCCAGCAATTATCAAGTGGTGTTATGTTATGTAATGAAAGTATAAATAGCACAGGGAATAAAACTATTAAATCGAACAGACTAGCAAGTAGACAAGAACAGGAATATTATCAGGAACATTTTTGGTTAACTTCTGAATGTTGCCATTTAAAAAGATGTTTAGTTTGAATGTTGCAGCGAACCTGCAGGCAAGGGGACTCGTGGTCCTTGATCTGGAGTGACATTCCTGCCGTGCCCCTGGATAAATCATTTGGCCTCTGTGTATCTCTTTAAAGGAAGATACAGAATGAAAAAGGCAAAGAGTGCATCCCTGGAATTTCTTAATCAGCTGCTTATCTTGCATTTGAATTAAGCCTACCTGTGAACTTTGTTGCCCAATACCTGGCTGACAAATAGCTTCTGATTTGCAGTTTGAACTATCAGATTGTTTCACCACCAGTGTAAAATTTTCCAGAGTTGTTTTTGTAGTTGCTTGACAGGATTCAGAGAGATAAGGTGTGAAGATATGCAAGAGGTCATGTTTACCTGGAGAAGGGAGACAGTATCAAGGGGAAGATCCTCCCCAGTCCTTTGCAGGTGTGGGTGGGATCCAAAGCTCTCTTCTCCTTTGGTATCTGACGCATTTCACTGAATGTGCCAATTAAAGGGAGGCATTTCCAGTTCCTTCCCCGGGGAAGAAGGGAGGGAGGAGACTCGCTGCGTTATGAAATGGGGTTGGTTTTTGAAGAGCACTGTCTTTTAAAGCTGTCAATAGAAAATACTAATTAAAGAGATCTCCTGAAAGTCACAGTTCAAAGAAAAACAACCCAAAACAACAACAACTACAAAACAGCAACATAAAATACCCCATGTTTTTAGTTGAGGTTGAGTTTGCAAGATGCATCAGTCTGCAGAACTTCAGAATGGAACGTTTTCTGAAATATTAGGGCTGTTCTCCTGGCACTTAGTGTAATAAAGAATATTCTACACTTGCTGTATGCAAAAAGGCTTCCAATTCACTATTCTTGGAAGCAAGCTGTTCAATTACAGAAATATAACTTATAAACTCAAGGGCCATTGTAGTGATAGGCAGGCCCATGAATAAGGGAAGAGAAGTTACCACTGTGCTGTACGGTTTCGTGAAATGGTCTTAGCAGCTTTATTACAGATGTACTTTGCCTGTAAGGGCTTGAGACAAAAATAAAAAAATTAAAAAAAATCAGAAAAACCCAGAAAATTTATAGTTTTCTGGACACTGCCAGAGTGGTTTGTTTGTTTATTTTCAATTTTAGTCATCTGCTACCAATAAATTCCACTGCCCCTGTGGTAATTTCTCGCATTAACATTGATATATTATGAGTGTTTTAAAGAAGACAATAAAATATTTCTTCTAGTAATTAAAGCAACGCATGTGTTGAACAAGGCACTGCCAGAAAGAGTTGTGGTTTCCTAATTGTTAGGTGCCTTGAGCAATATACCTGTTATAAATTCTTAATTGAACTTTGTGGCCAGTGTGATTTGAAATATTCATAACTTTCCTTTTGCTTTGTTCTTCTCTAGCTCTTCATTGAGAAGTGTATCATCTGGTTCTTCGAGGCCTTCCAAAGTCTGTTTGGTATGTGGAGATGAGGCATCTGGATGTCATTACGGGGTAGTTACATGCGGCAGCTGTAAAGTTTTCTTCAAGAGAGCAGTAGAAGGTAAGAATACAACACAAAACAAAACAAAAAAATCAGCAAAAAAGACAAGGTGGAATTTGTGCATTTTTTTTAAATGCAGTAATAGGTACATGCACACATGTTTTTCATCTGTTTTCTTCTGTTGGTAAAGTTCTGTGTTAATCTGGAAAAAAAGTGAGAACACCTTTGTTGAATGGCTTCCAATTACGCATTGTAAATGTCAAGTAGAATATGCCAGGTTGTAATTCTTTTTTGAACTTTTTTTAAAGAACGCATTGATGTACCTTATGCTACTACTGAATTAGACTTGAGCTCCTCCAGCCCTCCAAGTTGCTGTTAGTAATTTCAATTGGATGTGAATACAGTTGGTGTAAGCATAGCTCTGCTTCTCCTGTACTGGAGGTTGAGTAAGGTTGTCTCATCATTTTGACATCTTATATGACAGTACAACTCACTTAGGTCAGTTGTCTGCTTGCGGCTACCTTCAGGTCTTTGGGCACAGTAGTGCGTCATCTGTGTTTTAGCAAAAGAAAAAGGCTTTACAGTTCTGTGAAAGATTGATGAGGGTACATAAATTGATCACTGTGCATTTCTTTGGTATTGCAATGCTCTTTTTTTTCATTAAGGACTAGCATTTTCATGCGGTCTGTGTTTCGATAGTTTTGCCATCGTAGGAGTGTTTAGCCAACATTTCCTTATTTTATACTATTTATGGTATAGCTCATCTTTCCTGTATATCTTGTTAGAAAGAAGTTAGTACCATTCATATTGCTGCAGGATCTTTGGTAGGTGCCGCGTCTCAGTGTCTTGTGTAGTTAGGGTATGTTTGATCTTTAAAGGCTTAGTAAGCAACTGCCTCAAGCGATGTGAATTAAGTTTTTACTACCTGATTCATGGCATGCAAAAGAAATCATTACCAGTGAGGTGTTCTTATAACCCCTGATGAAACAAGCTGCATTTATTTTGGTAAAGAAAAACTTGAAAGAAAATAATCCCTTAATTGGGCATCCAGTTTGTACCCTGAGCAGAGTGAGGCAGTGTGTTATGTGATTAATATCTCCTGTGGCCACTCTGTCTGCTACTGGTAGCTGTAAAGATACAGCTTCTCAAGTTGACCTTGAGAGCTTGTGCGTCATTGAGGTCAATATCTCATGTAATATCTCTCTATCAATCTGTTTATCTATCTATCATCAAAAACTGCCAATTTAATTGAATTAAGCTTCCCAAAGCTGTAACAACCTGGAAAAGATATCCTCACTTCTGCAAAAATTTTCTCTTATTGTTGTGCAGTAGTTGTCTTCATTCCCTGACTTTGTGGTTTCAGTTCCTTTATGTAGCACTTGAGCACACACCCCGCCTGTACTTACACATGACATCATGCATAGACATTTGTACATCCATGTCTGAGCTGTCCTTGTTGGTGAAATCTAAACAGTGAGGGCTTTTTGTTGTTGTTATTGTTGAGGTGGTGGTGGCTTTTTTTAGCATGTGCACACATCTACTGTGTGAACCGGTAGCACCTTTTATTATCTTCCTTCTCCTTCCCTACCTTCCGAGGAAACTTCTTTCCCAGTCTTAAGTCATTGTAATTTATAGATACTGTGTATCTGCATTTACCATACCTTCACTTTTGATGTCTTTTCTGTCATAATTAGATCCTATTTCACAGAAATTTATGAAAAATTATGGAGGATTTCCTTTAGGAGTCAACAAAGCAGCGAGCTTTTCATCTTCAAGACAAAAAAGCCAAGATTATTAGGAAATAATTGATCTGGAAACGGGCGTAAAACATATTTTAAAAATGTAGTTACCAGTAATAACTGAAAGTTTGCCAGTTAGCAAAAAGAGCTTAAAAACCAAAGACAACAGGGTTGTTCTGAACAGTAAAGATGGTGGTTTTTGAATAAGCATGAGATCTATTTTTAAAGTGATTACATTAACATACGGGTTCTTACATGTGGTGTCGGAACATTGTCTAGGCTCCTGCTTGATATGCACATGATTGTGAGCTCTTACTGCTACTAGTAATGTTATGCAAACAGTGAAAGTTTGGCTTGTACTTTATTTGTTTATATAAAAGTACATAGTACAGTAATAGCCAGAGTAGGTCACAGCAAAAAACACAGTATGTATTTTGGCTGTAAACATCCTGAAACTATCAGTGTGAATACAAATTTGTGTGGGTAGGTTCATAGCAAAGCAAATGGTTGGTAGTCATCCTAAATTCTTCGGTTGAGTGCACAACCAATGAAATCACTCATCTTGAGCGTTCTTAGTGCAATTGAAGTATTTATGATAATTCCTGTGTTGCATCAGATGTTTAAAACAGTATTAATTCAGTGCACAGAATAATTCAAGGTGGGAACGCTACCTGAAGAGTACATCTTGGGCATACCTATCTCAGCTCTGGGCTACAAGTATATTCTTTACTGAAGTGTTTGTATCCTTGCCTTAATGACAAAGAAAACAGTAATGCTCCCATTCTGAACGTAGAAACAATTTTGGGGGCAGATTTATGAATACAGTGGCTAATTTACTTAAGTAAAAATGAATTGTTCCTTCTCTAAGAGATTTAACGGAGGAGATCCCTCAAGTTTCATTCGTCATTTCCCTAAAATCATATTAAAACTTAAGTACTTTTCTACAGATTTTACATTCAAATGTGTGTACAAAAAGGCACTTTTTTTTTTTCTAATTATCTAGATTTGATCTAAAAGTTGCATTCAAATGATATAATGGCTTGGAAATCATGGTGGTGACCAACTGGAGTTGAAGTGGAAGAGTAAGTTGGGAGACAAAAAGTGTCAAAAATAAAAAAAGTATGGAAACAGAGAGAAGGAGGCTTTGGAGAAAGCGGTTGTGGAAAACCATCCAGTTCTTCTGGTTTCAGCTGGAATTGCTAGAGTGTTTTGAGCTTGCCTTGAACAGCTTTTGAGTACCAATTGCTTTGTGCTCTGTGGAAATACTATGAAAGAGAGGGGTTGTGACAGAAAAAAAGGAAAAACAAAACAAAAACAATTGCCTTGAAATATAAAACAAAGAAGTCCACAGCAACAAAAAAACCAGAGCTCACATTTCCAGTTGTAAGTCTGGTAGTCATATTCCCGGAGGACCTTATTTGGAAAGATGTGGAGAAAATGCTCAATCAATATAAGAGAAGAAAATCTGTAGACAAAAAAAAAAAAAAAAAAGAAAAGAAGGACTGTTGCTTAGGATTCCAAAGTAATTTCAGATGGAATTCATTAGGGGGATGTAAATTATGGAAGAACAAACTTTTGGTATCACTTAAGCATGGATTTTTTTGCTGACTTACTTGATGAACAGGAGTCTAGTGTGAAGAAATGTGACTGTGTCATTAACATAAATTTGATCTGCTTTACAAATAGTAAAACCCCTTAATTATAATAAAAATACTGACAAATTTTGTTGCTATGAAAGTTGAGACTTTTGTACTTACAGTACATTTTTATATATGGGGTAACTATATTGTATGATTTTCTACGTTAAATTATGGGCTATCATAGTTATTTAAGCTTGAATTTATATTCATTATTGGAGTTATTTGCTGAATATACACTCTACTGTGAGGGAACCTAAAGCACCTGGCTGGTCTTCTCTTCTAATTTTTTCCTGAACCAGCTTTCTCTAAGGAGTGTAAAAGGCTTGATGTCAGAAATCATAGCTGCTCACGCAGTTTTCAGTCTTCATTTGTTCAAGTTCCAGACAAGTATGAGGTAATCTGTCCTAAATCAAAATTATATTGCTTCCTAAGTTGCTAAGGTTAATCTTTCATTCTTCTTTTGGCTTGGGTATGAGAAAAAAAGAAAGCATTTTTCAACTCCTAATAGTGATGAAGGCTACGACAAAGAAGGACTGCTCTCTTCCAGTTTCTTTGCATATTCACTGTGAGACTTTTGGCTACTTAAAATAAAGCGGAAAAATTAACAAATTAAATCATATTAATTATTGTATCAACTGGGGAAGCTTGTCTTATTTTTAAATACAGTGATACAATCCTCAGTCATCTTCAGATTTTCTTGTCTTGCGGGTTTGCCTTGGAGCTAGTTCGGCTATTCTAGGTCAGAAAAGTAGATCTCTTCCCACCTCTGAGGGAGAAACATGATCACGGCAACAGAATTCTCTAGGATTCCATTTGCGTTTCACTTGATCACTTATCATTTGTCTATTTAAAGGAGAGAGAAAATTGGCTGAAGGCATTTTTTTCAAGTCTAATCTGGTACTATCTTACTTGAATGCCAGCTGACTACAGTGAGCACTGTGCACCTCAGCAAGTGGTGTAGCAACTCCGGAGACCCTCCCTTCAACCTGTGTTTGAACAGCAAGTTAGGCAAGACTTTGCTTCCACAGGGGGAGGGATGAAATTTTGTGTGCAGCAATCTGTAAAAACTCTGCACAGCTGTGGAAACTGACATAGCCTCAAAGCTAGAGTTACAGAAAAGGAAGTGGCATTCATCTCCCTTCCTGCCAAGCTGCTTTGGAAATCCAAGAACAAAACAACAGGGGCCACAGGATCCAGGGTGCAGCCCGGTGGTTCCCTGAGGTAGCTCGTAGTGCTGTACCATTCACTGAGTCTGGTCTTGTCTTCCACAATCACGGTGATCCATCAGCTTATACAGTCTCAACTTAGCTGTTACCAGCCTAAAGATTCAGTGGTAGATAATTTTTGTTCTTTGGCAAGCAAAGGGACTGTGCGGCCATTTAGCAGTGGGCCAGATGTGTAATATCCCAAGTATTTATATATATATATATATATATATATATATATATATATATATATATATATTTATATATATTTATATATATATATATATATATATAGTATGTTTGTTTGTTTGGGGAATACTCTGTAGTTTCTGTTTCCAGAAGGCCACACAAGAAAGAAAGAGATAGGTTATGCTTAATATGTTTTTTACAAAAACAGGTAGTCTTCCTTTGTTTCTTCCATTCGCTGTGCATGAAAGAACTTCCCAAAGCTCTATGTTTCCAAGTAGAAGACCCTGGAACACACTCTATGCATCTCCTAAAATTTCTGATTTGAATCAAGGTGGAGAAAATGTCAAGCTATGAGAATGCATAGATCTCCAATAACTTGCTCAATTAGCAGAACTTAAAGATTTATGTAATATTTCTGGTGAATAGGAAAGGGTTTCCTATTGATCATATGAAGAAGAATATTTTTATTCTGTAGAGGCTGAATTTGATACATTGTAAAAAGATATTTTCCCCAATATTTTACAGCGCTCTCATGAATTTTGTAGGTTTGTGTCACTAGAATTAATTATACATACTGTTCTTTACTCTCCACTCTTCTGTTCATTCACTGTAATGAAGTCAGTGTTTTTCCATCACAGCCTGCAATTTTCCTTTTTATCCACTTTCATAAGGTCAATGACCTCTCTAAATTCAACATCACTCAGTATAGATGTCCATATGTTTTCATAGTAATTTCTAAGTGGGATTTGAAGTTGACTCTGTTCCTGACCTGTTGCAAGAATCTGTTTTACAACCTATCAAACAGAACTATTAGGTGAAGAGCAAGCAGATGGGTGATCTGCTGAGGGCAAGTGAGCTGGTCAGATTCATGTAGCAGCTACTTCTCTACTTGATATACTATGCTTAATAGGTATAAAACAAAATTTAAGTAATTGTTGTAGGTTTGAAGCTGCCACTAACCTTCCATCCTTTTGTAGGTATCTCAAGGACTCTTACTGTTTTTCACTCTGGCAGGCAGTATTGCTCAGTGAAGTGGAATCTGATTTTCTGCTCCTTTGGTTGGCTTTAGTAACTAAAAACTTAGAGTTAAGAATGTTGTTGGAAGGAAAGAAGTAGAAATTTTAGCATTGGGACCCCAAAAAGAGGCAAAAAGCAAGCAGCGGGAAGTGAGACCAGAAAAAAAAAAAAAAGGGAAAAGATTAATTTAGGATGGAGCATGTGTAATAATGGAATATTTGAAAATCAGGGAGAGGCAGAATGGGAAGAAATGCTTTCCTTTTGGTTCTCAGAATTTGCAGGCTGTGTGACAGACTGAAAAATTGAGTTTGGAGCTGAAAAGTAAGTGCAGGAGATATGTTGAATGGGGAGCATTATGCCAAGAGAGCAAGCATATTCCAGTAGCATTTCAGGAAGATAAGAGGTTTGGGATCCATCTAGGTGATACAGCGTCCTGGTTTTAAAACAATGAGGTTAACAGGTGTAGTGCCACAAAGAACTGCAAGATGGTTAATGGCTTCTTAAATGTTTTGAAAAAATATTTTACAACAAGGAATGCTAAAAAATCTGCACTGAACTCTTTTCCAAAAATTCTTTTTTGCTGTAGAGAAGGAGAAACAAGGAGAAGGATGAAAATTTTAAATATCAGCTGCTGTCTAGCATTAAAAAATGCTTGCACAAAGCATGGAAATCTGCTTGCAACTTTTCTACCCCTCCACTATTTCATTTGTCTTGTATTCTTTGTTTTATGAATACTGATCTCTAGCCTGTTTCATTTATAAGGTAACATTCAGGAGGTTATGACAAGCCTCCGTGGGCAGAATCTTCAGTATACAGAAAACATTTGGCATGGCAAGACTGATTTATCTTAGGTAATGGCCTTCTGTCACAAACACAAACATCAGGAAGTCTTTCAAACACTTAATTTCTGTATTTTCATAGGAGAGAGGGGATTTTTGCATTCTTACCATGTAATAAGGAACTGCGTTACAATATTAATTATTTATTGTTTATTTTAACATATCAGAAGGTAACATTCTCACAGATCAGAGTCTTCCCCAAGAGTGAGGTGGGACAGTTCTGTGAAGGCATGTTGACTAAAGTTAACCAGAAATATTTTGACTAACAAAAGATCAAATGTCATAGCCATTAGCCTGAATACTTCAATGCATTTTTTGCCTTCTTGAATACTTCAGCTTCCTTTTCTTAAAAATTTAAAATGTTGATTTCTATGTGTATCGTGTGGGGAAGGTAGACAGAGTTCTGCTTGGAAATAGTCACTCAGGTAGTAGTTTCAAGATGGCTGAGCCATTTCTGTAGCACATTTTTTCAAAATCTGTATTTTGTAATATTCATGTCATCATGGTATGAATGATGGAGCACTGTGTATTCTTCTGGTCAGCAACACATGAAACAGTTTGCTTCAGAGTCAGTTAAAACACATCAGGAGAGCTTCTGAAATGATCTGGAGAATAAAAATTTATCTTATGTCAGGTGGCTAAATGCTTCTAGCTTATTTTAGCTTACCCAAGAAGAGTCTGAGTTGGGACATGATTGCTGTCTATAAATATTTCACAGTGGAGGAATAGACAAGTCAGAGGGAGAAGAATTTATTTTGAACTTAGATCTGTACTGAAATAACAGCAAATGGGTAAAATTGACATTGTCTGGTTTGGTATTTAGTGAAGGATGCAAACCATCAAGAAGAGGGACATTTAGGGATATTATCCTGAATGGAGATGGTGGGATTGAATTTAAAACGTTATGTAAGATAAGTAACTCTGATAGTATAATATGATCTTTGGTAGTCTGGGTAAGCTAAAGATAAGCCGAAGACCTACAAGCCTCTTCTAGTTTCTGTTGTGTCCCGATAAGGGTAGAGTTCATCCAACTTAAGGAAATGGGAATAGTAAAGGAAAGGTTGAGCCAATTAGTATATTTTAGGATATTCTACTTGTAATGATAATGGATACCCACATTCTAACTGGCATACAGGACTCCAGTTTATAAGAACTGGCATGAGTTGCTCAGATCCTGCATGAGACAGTTGGTTTCTAGTTGTAGCAGCAGATGAACATGTGTCTCCTGAGATGGCATTTCTCATTTTTGGTTTACAAACAAGCTCACAAGTCCTTCTGAAATAGCTGTGCTATCCACATTGGCTGCTGCAGGTACCTGTGGACCTCATCAAGTGCCCTTGTGCTGGATGATATTTGCTCATAATTCCCTCCTATGAGAATCTGACTCTTGGGAAATCTGTCATTGAACTATGATTGGTCTGACTTCAATATTGTACTGCTGGTTCTTGCAACCTCAAGTACAATATAACTGTGAATGGATAAAAAACCGGTCAAATTGGAATTTGCAATGGGGTGTAAATAAGCATATAGGATTCTCTGTGTCAAACACCATAAAGCATATAAAATGTCATAAATCAGATGCGTTAGCTCCTTACAGCTTCAGTAGTGCTTCTTAAGGGATACCTGTCAGGCCATCAAAGCAGTGTTAAAATTTGCACTTTCAGTAGCAAGTACTACTTTTCTTCTGCAACCCTCAAGGTTCAGAAATTTTTTTGAGCGAGAAGAAAGTCTACCAGGATCACTTTTAGTAGATAAGAGTCAAAAGGAGGGATAATTCTGCAAAGTGTACCTTCAGCAAAACAATCTTAGAAATAAGGAATTTGGCAGTGTTGTGGCTAGAAGAAATTCTAAACAAATGAAACCACAAAATAGATTTATATATGTATATAGCGAGAGAAAGTATCTCTTTGTATGTCCTGATCTCATTCTAAGTAAGAGGGTGAGGAAACAATTTCCAGACCAAAAATGAAATAAAATGTACGTACAGATCTGTCTGATATAGACAGAGGGAACAAGGCATCTGCTAGCATCTTGGATATAAATAGAGTGGGAAAAGGTAATGGCAAGTCTCCCACTGCCTTAAAAGAAGCCAGCATTTCAGCCTTTTTTTTTTTTCTTTCTTTTTTTACAGCTCAGTTTTAGTATGTTGAAGATCAGGAGGGCTTCTCCTGAGTTTGAAGTGTGGACTTAGTCTGAGGCAGTTTTGTCAGATTTTTAGAAACTATAATGGCTCGTGGTCGGCTTTGAAGTCCATAGCTGTTTATCGTTTGAGACAGAATTCTGTAAGACAGAATTATTAGCTGGCTTTAACCTGTGCAATTGTTTGGTCCTGTCTTTCATGACTGAGTTGCCAAACCCAGCACTCTAGAAAGAGAATGTGGGGCAGATGCTTCCACCTAGGAAAGGTGGGATCCAGGGGGAGATCGCGATGTGAGGCTTTTGCATCACCTTGTTCCCTGCTAGAAGAGCAGGCATAAGTAAGCAGGTTTGCATTCAATCTTCTTGAGAAGGAATGCCAAGAGCTGCCTGCTTTGTAATAGGAAGCTCTGAACTTGCTGCAGAGTTGCAGAGCTTTGTGCAACCTTTGAAGTAGCTGGTGTGTGACCTAGCGTATGCATCACCTGCTATTATGCTTGTGTCTGCAGAGTAGGTGTAGTTAAAGCCTAAAGTCCATGTTACAAAGAATGAAAATAAGTAGAACTTTGAAATTCTGGACTAGTAGTTCCTGTGTATTCTCTTTCAGTTGTGACGTGTGTGTTAATAAACGTGGTGCATGAGCTGAGTTACTGAAGGTGTTTTGTATACACAGGATTTGATAGGAGTTCCCCTGTCTCTGCTGTTCTTTAGTTGCTGATTGAATGAGGCTGGGAGCTAAGGGCACACCCTTTCTCCTCCTGTGTCAGGTTTAGGCATGCCAGAGTTTAAGGAGGTTGCTCTGTCCTCTACCACCCCTTCCTTCTGCTCTGTGTGGGTTTTTATATGAAGTCTAATGGTGGATTTCTGCATTTTGAGCTACTTCATTTTTTTTAATAGTCTTTTAAAAAATGTGTTGTGAGAAAAAAAAAAAAAGCAATAACCAACGTTACAAAATTGCAACTAAATGTGAGAATAATGAATACTGGTAGCATGCGTGGTCTTTGTTCGTCTTTGTTCGTCTGCACCATATGTAATGCTTTCTAAGTCAGCCTTAATGACATGATCACAAACAGCATTTTCAACGAGACCTGTGCTTTGCTTATTGAACAGATTGGATAGCATTTAATTAATGAGCAGCTTTTCAATATTTTGTGTTCTTCTCATTGCTCAATGTATAGTCTTGTGCCTTCACTGCTGATTGGTATTCGTCCCTCGCTGAGAAGACTTAATTACTCATTTCTTACAGAGCTTTTCTCCGGTGCTCATCACCATAGAAAGTGCTTCCATATCCAGGTGCTTCACAAACATTGTTTAATTTGTCCTTGCAATGCTAGATAAGATATGTGGTTATTACTCCTGTTTCACAGTCAAGGAGTTGAGATACAGATTAAGCCCATATGTAACCACTGATTTGGCGTTCCTGATTTATGATATCTAGGACCGCAGGGAGCAGAGGTACTTGGCATTTTATAGCACTTAATATGTCCAAAGTGCAATTCCCATTGATTTTATTTGCAGCTATGATTGCTTAAACTATTGCAAATCAGACTCTGGAACTCAAGTTGGATATTCAGGAAACAAGGATGATATAATTAATGGTTTTCTTATTATTATAAAATCTATAGCATAAAAGGAGGTGCAATCCAGTTCTCCAGGGCACCATTCAACTGCCTGAAGTATCGACTTTGTCTCGTCTCTCTCTTGTAATCGTGTATGTACTTTGTTTTCCATTTGGTAGCAAATGAACATGTAGTCTAAGTGCAGCAGGCCTTTTTAACTTAGTGGTTCATAGTCATCCTAAATCTTCATTCACATTGTCCACAGGATAAGCTGGAGGTCTTATAAGGGAGGGGGACTTAATGATGTTAACATAAGGTATAATATACTTAGAAGCTTCTATTAATTTATTCTGGCAGTTGAAATTCATGTTCTGCAGAGTTCAGAAGCCTGGAATTTCTTGCACTTTCCTTTTAGCACTATGGCCTGAGTGAGGTTCTTATATGACAGTCTTGTGCAAGAAGGGTCAGTGATGGTGGTTCTTTCTGAGGAAAGCTGTGTGCAGCTTAATAGTGGCAAGTTGCCTCAGGCTTTTAGGAACTGTGCAAAACTGCTTGAAGGAACTGATTTTGGGAAGATATAATCCAGGTTCTCTGGTACATACTGAAACTTTCATTAGAGGGAGTTTGTTAGGGTTCCTCAAGATTAATCCTTCCTTATCTTTGTTCATACAGTATATCCTATCATGCTTAGTATTTTAGTTCGAACCTTGACATTGCATAAGCTGCTTGCACAGATTACTGAAACATGGTAGTATGATGTGGTCAGTGTATGATCTTTTCTGAATATGTTGCAGATGCTTCACAGAATCGTTTTTCCTTTTAGAAGCTGTACGGGGTATCCTTTTGTTCTGGTCTAAGTTAACCTTAAATGCTGGGTGTCGTGTTTATTTGATATAGAAGGTGGTCCTCGATCGCTTCATGCTGTTGGGGCTATCACAGTCTGTGCTACGGTTTATGAAATGAGCAGTGTTTTGTGTGGATTAACATTTTACAGATTAGAGAGCACTGTTAAATAATCAAGGAATTGCTAAGTTTGGACAGTACCACTGGAGACTCTTGGGTCCAAATCTGCTGCTCAGGACAGGTTACTCTGCTTTGTGTCTAGTTGGGTCTTGTGCGTCTCTCAGGATTAAGACTCCATAATCCTTCTGGACAACCTGTATACTCTTTGATCACCCTCACCATAAAAAAAAGAGCTGTAGAAGACAAAAACGATATTTGTATCCTTCCCTTGGGAGCATCATTTGGTTCCCATCATCAGTCAAATTTAATGCAGAATCACCTCTTAATGATATCAGCAAATTTTCTTGACAGTTGTGCATGCAGCCTGTGATGTCCGAATTGTTAAAATGTTCCTTAGGATGATCATAGTCCTTGCAGAGTAAGCCTACCTTGTTCTAGACTTTCCCTCTGCTGTTGTTTTTCAAAGTGAAAGAATCTGCTTTGGAATTAGTTGATTCTCGTCTAGAAAATATCCCGGACTCTGAAGGTTTTCTGCGGTGCCAAATTGTTTTGCTTTTTGGTTGTTGGGCATTGCATTCTAGTAGTGGAAAAGTAAGTAATCTCAACCCAGAAGAAAAGAGTGCATGAGAGCAGTGTTACCCTGGATAACTGTAATAAGAGCTGAGACTTCTGGATGGACCGGATGAACTGGTTCATGCTGCTGATTATTAAGCACATGGAAAAGGGAGAAAATAACCAATGGCTTTATCAAGTTTGAGTGATATTCTGAGTCTCAAGAGTAACTCATGTCTCCTAACAGATTATCTTTTTCTGATTTAAAAAAATAAAAAAATAAAAAATCCATATACAGATTTTCTTCAATGGTGTGCCAGCTGATGAGTAATAAGTGCAGAAAAGTGTAATGAAATTACTGATTTAGGCGGTAGGTTTTTATGTTTATTGAAGCTGTTCAATAACTCTGGCCTGTAGAAGAGTATCTAAAGTAATTGAGTACTAAATAAATGCCTTAGAAAATAAACGTGGGAAGGTTATATTCTGGAAATTTATTTTGCAAGTAGAATGTAGGCTGATTTTAAAGTCACAGGGGGAGAAAAAACACCAAAATGGAAATAACCTCTGCAATATGAAGGCAGATGCATTGGTTTAAAACATAGCCCCATGTCCACAAAGCTGAAAAAGAGTATAAGATTGGATTAGAGGAAAAATTACCATTCTTTGAAACATTTGGTACTGTTCTTGCAACAAGAGTAGTTGTTTGTGAATTTATGGCTGCTTTTAGAAACGGAATATTGTGGATTCTTATAATGTAAAATGTGTGTATATATATACATATATATATATATATATATACATATATGTATATATATATGTATATATAAAATCATACATATATATATACGTGTGTGTGTGTGTATATATATGTGTGTATATATATATAAAATCAGCATTAATGCACTTGAATCATATTTCTACGTTTTCATTTGCCTGCAGTTCTTTCTGATTCTTCCTGAAATCCATACCCACTCATTTCCAATAATTTGCAGTCAGTCTATTACCAGGCACAAGAACAAGAGTGTAGTTTTCTCATTTGTATCTAGCTATTCGTTTCAGTTCATCTCGAAATTGATTTATGTTGCATTTTTAGTACAAAAAAGAACTGGACTTGATGTTTTGTATTTATATGTTGCAAAACCCACTCCCTTATTTCTTTACATGTAACAAATAAATAATGCAACTCATGTATTGGGATGGAAAGCTGTGCTAGAAGTAGACATATGGCAAACAGCTCTTGCAACATCAGAACAGCACTGCTTATTACAGAGCAGGGTGATGGATGATATTAAAAACGATAATGTTGCTGTATGATATGGTGTGGGGGAACAGATCAGAGGAACAGAGCTGTAACTTCTTCTAACAGGAACAATTTAAACAGCAGTTTGAAGGTTTACAGACCTTTTGTATGCTCTGCTAAGTGCTCAGCTAAGCTTTTTCTTCATTGAGCTGGGACAACCGTTGTAATTTAAAGCTGATGACTATCAGGAAGAATTGCAATGGTCCTGTCCTTTCAAAACTCAGGCTTTTATGAAAGTTTTCTATAAATGTTTTAGGAACCTAACTGTATTATTCCATTTCAGAAAGGGGATTTTTTTGTCTACGGTGTTTAGCTGTAGATGAGTATTACTATATTCATTTTCACAGACTTGTGCTCCATTTTCTTTTTCCTACAAGTAATAATATATTTGGTGCTGAGCATCCAATTATTTATTCATCCATTTTATCACATGGACATAGGAAATGGACGTACGTTAGCCTATACACCATATCATGCATGCAAATTTCATCCTTAACAATACTGATTGAAATTATGTGATAGGTGCTAATTTTCTCTGATACAACAGAATGATAATGATATGAATAAGTGTTCCTTATGTTGTGTGCCTTAGCTTGCTTATCTATTTATAAAACTTTAAAAAGATACTACCCTATTTTAAGATATTTTTTTTTATTACAGTTTTCCAGGTAACAGTAAGGCATTATCCCTGCCATGATGGCATCATATTCCTGAATGAAACTATCCAACACTGCAGATTGATTTGTCTGTGTACAAGGTACATACTGTCAGGTAGCTGAATTCCAGATATTCAAGTGTTTTATAGAGCCTTGGGAACTGGAAATGGTATTTAATATTCTCCTACTTCTGCAGTGTCATCATGCAGAGGTACTGTGTGCTGAATGTAGGGCAGCAGGCAATCTGTCAAATATGGTAGATATGTGTGGCACATACAATTCTGAAAATATTTTCATGCAGCAGCATTGCATACAGCTTTATAATATAAACAAGGACGTTGGAAGATACTGATAATTCTGAGCTGCATCTCTCCTTCTTGCACTTCTATTTTGCACCAAAAAAAAAAAAAATCCACTCCCATGGAAGAAGTCTAGAAAGAATGCCCACCGATTATTCCATGTTAATAATTCATTCACAGCCGGACGAGGAAATATGGCAAGGAGATCTCTGACTCTGTAATAATAAAATATCATTCATGGAAAGGGTAAGAAAAAGTGAAGGACGTAAAAGCACAAGCAAAATCTATGTACTAGTGTATGCACAAATAGTTTTGTGATAAGACAGAAGACGGTTTTTGAACAGTTTTAGGAGATGCTTACTTCAGCATCCTCTTTTCCATGGAGTTAGAAAATGTAGAAATAGAGAACCAAAGGGTAACAGCACGGTTATAGTTTGACTTTTATTTCAGCTCTTGCTATTGCTTTTCTCTCACTTATTATGTTTTTAATTGCCCATTCTACTGAGAATTGATGGTAATATTTGTTACTGCCACCATTCTTTCCATACTTGAAGTCTTCGGTAAAATATTCATCATGCAAGAACAGTAAGCCACCAAGAAAGAAGATGCTGTGTGTTTTTACAAGGAAAAGTGCCTGCTTAGAATTCAGCAGGTAAAGACAGAGCTGAAGTATTGTTTTACAGTGCAGTAGAAATCTTAAATCCATAATCTAAAATCAGTACATATGTGAATACCAGGGAGGCACCACTTAAAATTAAGGTTTGTTTGTCAACTGAAGAAGTGAGGGCTATACTTAATATTGAGCTATTTCCACCCAGATGTGGGACAAACTAAGATGTCAACTAAAGCTAGAGAAAGGAGATGGGCCTCTTGTAATCCAGAAAGGGGGCACAGAGCATGCTGCAGGAAAATGTTTCTCCAGTCTCCTATGTTTCTCCTGGAGATAGAGGTGGCTTCTTAAAGTGTGCCTTGATGAGGCCAATAAAGGAAGATTAGGTTTAAAATAAGTGGAGAATTCCTGTTCAGAAAAGCTCCTTGTGTTTGAACCCATCACAGAAGGTGCTGGCATTGTGTGTTTTGCTTGTGTTTTTCTCTTATGCTTTTTACCATTTTCTCTGCACGTTTCCTCAGCTTTCTGGCTTGAAGGGTCTAGTAGGAGAAAGGTTTACAAATAGCAAACCCATCTGAGAATGTGAGGAATATGTGTGATAAGCCAGGCACTGCCAAAATTCAGTCTGAGGGACATAGGGAGCCATGTGGCTGGATCTGCGAAGGGGTAAAAATAGCAAACCTGTCTCTAAAAGAGGGCAGTCAAAAAGAATTTGGGGGATAGTGTCATCTGCAGCAGCGCAACAGCTATTTTGTGGTATGTTTTAGTAGACTGCTCATAAACTTGGTGATGACTGAAGTCAATCTGTTGTTTCCCTTTCTTTAAGATATGAACTTTTTCTTTCTTAATATATGCACTGCAGATACTGTGTTTATTCACTGGTAAGATTTATTATTTTCTTTTTCCTTTCCCTTTTTTTTTTTAATGGCATGTAAGCAATATTGTACCTTCTGTTTGCTGGGAACCCTTCGCCCTCAGCAGAACTATGGTTTCTCAGTGCTTGATTAGCTGGGTTAATTTCATTTTGCACAACTAAAACTAATGGCCACTTACAAGTGCCAGAAGCCTGCTGCTGTGGTTTTCTCTTCGTGCCTGACTGTATTTGTGAGCAGTGCATTAATCCCAGCTCTCTGTCATGCTTTATGGCTCAATTATAGGGTGAACTGACCACTTCCTACTAGCAAGGAGAGGCAGAGGTCAGCAATTCCAGGTCAAGCAGTGAGAACCTCTCTTGCAGCTTGTCTGAAACCCACCACTGGTTCAGAAGCATGTCTGTCTGCCCCCAGTTCTAGGGCAGCAATGTAAGTCCTTTCTACCATAGAGCATGAATGCTTATCTTAACGTTCATCTGCGTAGATCAGTGTGTGTCACAGGTGTACCCAGCCAAAACAGCCAAAACCACTGAGCCAGTTAGCTAATTAAGTCAATCTAATTGAATGTGTGGGAGGGCATTGTTGGGTTTAGCACAGTCTGTTTTAGGAGCGTGTAGTTACAGACATAAGGGAGCTGTGATGTATGGCTGCCTTACTGGAGCATCCCAGACAAAACATTTCTGTAATGATTCAGAAGTCCCTGTCCTTTCTGAGAATTGTGAGCTCCACAGGAGGAAATCATGCTAGCAGCCAGCATGGTGGCCGGGCTGGCCACTGGGCACCCATGCTGTAGAAGCTGCGCCTTGCACAAGCAGGCCAGGCATTTCTGGGTTTCTCTTTAACAGTGTAGAGGGGAGAGATACGCTTGACTTTCTGCCCCCAAGTAATTTTCTTCTCCCCTGCGTCTCCTTGTCTGGTTACCAACCATCTGTGTTCCCTGCCCCTTTGGTTTCTGGCCAGCACGTGCCACTGTACCTTTCCCTGGCCATTCTCCGCTGTCCCACTGCCTATGCCTCCTTCCATCCCTCTGCTGGCCACAGGTTTTGAGGAGCCTCTCTCCTCCTAAGTCTACTAACTCCCTGAACTCTTGTCCTCGTTGCTTTTCAAGCTCCTGGTGACTCTTTGCTTTTCCAACCTATGCCTTGTTCCCCTTCCCTCTAGCTTTGTTTGCCATGTACCCGGGAGCATGACGGAGGTTTTCTGTGCGGAGACCCCATGCCAAGGCATTGCCTAGTAGAGAGAGCTGAAGCACGAGCTCTGCTCAGACCTTCTGCCCTGATCGTGCTCTTTGCAGAAGGAAACTTTGGAGGTTTGGCAGACTGTCTTCGCCAGAACCTTTGAGAATCATATCACGTACAAACTGCAACTTTTCAGTGCTTTATACTGTGATCCGTTTTAATTTTAAGTGATAATGTATGAGATGGCAAAAGGCACATCTGTGGTATCAGAGCAGTGATGCTTCAAAGGGCCTGTCTCAAAGTGTGAAGGCTCTTGAGCTTCTTAAATATGTCTTTGACAAATGTAACACTGGGGAAAAACCAACATGTTTCTCTCTACCCTTATTCACGAACTTAGTTTGCACTAAGCTTGATACTTCTAGCTGATACTTTCTTACACTCACAAAATAAAATTCAGCCCGAGGCAGACATCCAGCATTGAAAATCTCAGCCCTAACTGTTACTGTGTGGTAAAGTTATAAGCAACAGAAAATGAGGTCTTAAAATGAAAAGTGTCAGGCAACCTTAACTATATGTAGTCCTACAAGACCCACTGATGATAATCTGTTTTTTTTTGGCAGATTTCATCCAATTTGCAGATTCATTTTGACATATACTATACAAAAAAAAGGAGAAAAAAGAAGTCCCTGGAGTAGAGCTCTCAGGCTCATGGATACCACCTTACAAGTGGTGAAAGCAATGTTCAACCATGCAGTCATTTTACCTTCTGCCAAACCTTTAAAACTGTACTGCAGAAAGTCCATAAAAATAGTAATATAAAATGAAGGCACTGAGGCTGAGAGCTGTTGACTTTGTGCCAGTTCTTATCTCATTCTCATAAATCTAAATGTAGGTTCCAGGTAAATGTTGAATTACAAAAATATTGCAGAAATTGTAACAAAGCTTGCATCAACAAAAGCCTCGGACAGCATTCCATTTGGATTTGCATATCTAATAATTTTAGTAATAAATGTAGACTTCCCAGTAAACAGTGTAGACTTCTGTCTTGTTCCAGGTCTCCCTCTTCCATAGTTTTTCTCCCAGCTATGAGGTAAAATCTGTCAGGAGTATTTGTCTGAACTGGAACCTTGGCATTTGATTATTTGAGGCACCAGCAAGAAATGATGTTAAGCACAATCAGGGTGAAGAGGACTGGATTTGGGATGGCACATGGTTCTCTTGAGATCCCACTTGTGGGAGGTTGAGCCTGTAAATCCAGGGGCTGGGGAATCCTATGTGCCCAGGCATTCCTGTTGACCTAGCGTGTTGTTTGGGGATTAGATAGCAAGCTGCATCTAATAGAGCGTGTTTTCAGGCTTCCTGCAGCTGGGGCCTGGAGTGTTTTTGTTGAGATTGCATGCAAAACCTGTGTGGATGGTAATCACCATTCCCTCGATCAGCCTCTGACAGTGTCTACATGACTTTTAAAGTGTCTTTTAGTAGAGCCCCGCTGTCAGCTCTACAGTTATATAAAATGTTGCCTTTCTAAAAATCACTTCCCAGCAATGTCAGTGTGTGAAGAACTAGGAGAATCCAGTTACTTTCCTGCTGGGATATCATTCTTCATTTTCCGGAACCGTTCCAAGTCATTTGCATGGTGTGGGGAAAAAGGATTTGCTTACTTGTTATGTCCTTTACCTTGATCCTTGACAGGATGACTTGACACTACCTACACACTGGGGACAAAGGCTGCTAAGACATACGTGAATAACTCTGTTCATTTGGCAAAGTCTTGTCGTCTCACAGAAAAATAAACTTTGTACAAGTCTTTCCATTATTAGCAGTAAAACATAAAAGTAATACAACCTCCTTCTTTTATGCTAGTTGCTAGGCATAATTCATTCTTGAGAGGATGTAACCGTGTTTTTTTTTCTTCTTTTTTTCTTTTCCGTTCTTAATCTTATTCTCTACAAGAGGTCAAAATCTTCACGTGCTCTTCATTCTTAAAACTAGGCACATGCTTGAGCGCCGAAGGCATAGTGTCTAAGGCATGTGACTGAAAACTTGAACTAGGCCGTTATCATTTCCCAACTTTAATTATCAGAAAAGTTACAGATGGGTAAAGGACTACTTTAGATTTTCTCGGTAAATCACTCCCTCCAGCTTCTAATCATTTCCGTTCCACTTCTCTGGACTTCCTCCAGTTTGTTTATATCTTCCAGTAATGAAGTGCCTGAACTGCATACAAGATTCCAGGTGTGGCTGCTGAAGAAATACATAAAGGCAGCTCTGCTGTGCCAACCTACCCTGTTGTGTAATGCTCATACAGAGGGAACCACAGACGTTACTGGCGTTTAGATCCTCCTCTGCTACGTTACTTCTTACATCTCAATTGTCCTGTTGTCAAGACATCTCTTGACATTACTGCTTTCCAAATTCTGCTTTATTGTTTACTGTTTATTTTAAATTATTCCCTGTGTATGTGCAGTAACATTTTTCTAACTGCAATTTTATTGCTTATTTCCTGTCTTTGCTTCTAGTTTCTCTATATCCTTTTGTATTATTTCTCTATCCATGCTTACATTGATAATTCCTCCTCCTTTTATCCTACTTGCAGTGAAGAGATCAAAATAAGCATTAGTCCCTCTGATGCTCCACAGAATATCTTCTCAGCATGATAAACTATTAGCATTTGGTGGTGTCTTATCCTCAGGAGGAAATGGCGGCAGAAATTTCTAATGGCAGACCTGATATAGAGTCTTCTCATCAAGTAAATCTTGCCAAGTAATAACAATTAACTGGATTTTCAATTTCTTGCTTAATATATGAATATTTTTTTTCAGGTGAGGAATTAGGGTATAGTGGATGAGAAATGCAGGGCATAAAATGAACGGGGCGTTGTTCATTGGTGAATAAATAAAATACATTTTTTGCACGACTGTTTGCATCGCCAACAGTGTTTCCATATCTGTGTATATCACCCTCCAAATTAAGCATTCCCGATCTGCTGGCTGGCTCAACATCTTTGGGGACTATTACCTTGGAAGGAACAGGGTGCCAGTGCTTCTAGGAGCAGAAATAAGGTGCTGTGTGCAGAGGGAACTGCCAACCAGCACTGTTGTTTTTCTGCAGAGAAATAGCAGATTTTTTTACACTTGTGGCCCTGTCTCCCCTTTTTCTTTGTGCAGACAGTTAGACTTGAGCAAATTAGAGATTAAGTGCTGTCATTCCTATCCTTCAGAGCCTTAAGCTTGTATTTTACTTTTACAAATTATTTTGTGTTCTTGGGATAATTTCAGCTCTGCATTACCAAAAGCTCCTAACATGGAAGAAAGCATGGACCTTCAAGCAGTCTAAGAAAGCCATGGGGCTGATGGTACACCTCTTTCTGTGGCTGGAGAACTGCAGTGGAGGCATCAGCTAGTTACGGGCTCTCCTAAACATTGCCAACATGCTCCACTGTATAGGAGCATATACTTTCCTTTGTCTTCCTTGAACTCATGCTTCCCATGCTTCTAAGACAATACCAGTTTTATTCTCTCACCATGTTTGTTGAGTTATGTACCTTGTGAGATAGGATCAAGACCAAGGCGTAGATGCTTTCTGTAAAAATGAGTGTTCCCTGGTAACATTTGGTGAAGAGAAGTTTTCTCTACCAACTTCTCCAGACTTAGAAGGGTAGTCACGGCAGGATTAAGTCATCCTCAAGTCATCTTTTTTTTGGCATCTATTCCATTTCAAAAACTAGTTCATTTCTGTTCTTGATCTTTTATTAGAACTGCTTTAACTCAGGTCTTCTGAGTTAAAAGTCAGGCCAAAAGTCAGTTTTCCTCTTGGGAAACCCCAAAACCTGACAGTGACCAATCGTTCAATGTAATTCCTTAATTATTTCTGCCTGTGACTTTTGTCTGTGCTCCAAATTTGAAATCATTGCGCTGCTTTGGAGTGAAAATAAACAAGGCAGGATAAATACGTTGTATGAAACATGGTGCCGTACTTCATTATTCCACTTATCAAAGTGGAAAAACCTTTTGGTATATAAAGTGCATCTGCTTTTAATTTTTTATTTCCATCTTTGTGTGTTTTCAGACGCAAGCATACCTCCTCATTTCAGGACTGCCTGCACTGCTTTTTGTCAGTTTCACAGTTACTTCCAAAGATGGCAAAATGGAACTAGGAAACTCAGGATGTGCTAGGAAAAGCAGAGGACTGGACTGTGTTCTTGAAACTAGAAATTGGGGTGGACTACATTACACTGAAATCTCACATGAGTAGAAAGTAGATCAGATTTTTGATGATAGTGACCTTTTCAAAACTTCCAATTTTATTTTAAATTCAAATTTTATCACCTTTACTTTTAATGCATGCTCTAGACAAGTGGAGTTTTGCCTTCAGTTATTATCATTTTTCAAAGATTCAACAACTGCTTTTGATGCCAGTAGTGAAATCTATCACTTAGTACATATAAAAATACATTGTCAGAAAAGTGAAACTGAGAAAAGCCTGCACACAGGCTTTGTATTAGGTGACCACCACCCTGTATCGTCCATTTGCTCTGTTGGCCTCACTTATGGGCTTGATAATACGGTTAATGCTGAAAAGAGATTTGATTTTAGCAAAATCGAACCTTTATCTCATTGTAATAAGAAAATTGCTGTATTTCATTAAGATTAACCCAGAGGATGTTCATGCCATTCATACTCTTCTGTAAGCAATGACATTTTGGTTCACGTGAGTTTTTATTAAATATCTGCTTACAAGAAACTAAAATGAATTCAATCTGCTCAGTACTCCCAGAATTTTAATTATGGAAATTGAATTAGGACTGAAGAAGTTTGCGTTTAAACATGTTCTGTGTGAGGTTAAATGTGAATAAACTGAGGAGTTTTTTATGTTATTTTTCTTGAATATGAATGCAAGGAATGAGAATATATACTACGAAGGAGCAGCTACCCATATTCAGGGGTGAATTCTTGGATATAAATTAAATCATAATTGGTCTTCAGTTTTTACTAAGCAAAACAAATTTCGCAACAGTAATTATGTCAATTAGGCAGAATGATCTTTGAAAGTAGAATGAAATAATTCAGTTTATGCCTTGGTGATGCTGTAATTATGCCCTGGGATGACTCTTCCCTGGTTATTCTAGGTCTCTTTTGTCAGTTTTGTTTTCAGTGGCCACTGTCTTCCAGGCTGAAATGCTGTACTTGTTTTTAGCTAAATATCAATTTTCTTACAGTGTGAGAAAGGCATGATCCCTTTTTAAGTCCTGTGCTAAGAGGTATGCAATTTGTCTGAAAATTTTGGTATGCATTAATAGATGACTTTTTTCATTAACACCCAATGATGACTTTGTAGGCACTAAAAATGACACAGCATGAGAATTGAGCTATCTGTGGCGTGAGCTGTTTAAGTCCTGGGATGATTCCTGAGTGAAATGTCTCTGGTTGCCCTGGCTGAGGGGCTCAAATCCAGCATGCCTGGCTGAATGAGGCTGAGAACATCACCAGCAAGATGAAGGCAGCGGTGCTGAAGTTTGGGATAACTGCAAAGCAAAGCTTTGTCTGTTTGTTTGCTGACGAATTATTCTTGCTCAGCCTCTTGCATTGGGATGAATAAGCAGAGGGTGAAGCAGCAGTTTCCAGGGGCATGGAGGATTGCCATGCTCCATTCAGAAGCTGCTTTTCAGGAGTTGTGAATGATGACTATAGACAAGGCTGCTCGACAAGCTTGACCTAAATTCAGGGGAAGGAGGCATTGGACTCATGGCCGTCCAGTACAGTACCACAGAAATCCTGCAGTGTTTTCAGGAGGGGCTTGCAGAGACCTAGTCATGTATGTTGAGATTAAAACAGGTATTGTGATCAGTGTAATGTCCTTTTAACCTACTTTATTACAGTATTTTAACAGCCGGTGTGTTTGGGAATCTTATTAAAATGGAGAGATCTTGTGATGTTCCCTCATCTTCTTCTTTCCGATTGTTTGTTCAGATTTACCTGGAAGAACACTGAGCTGAGGTTCCTGGTTGTAATAAATACACGCATAGATAAATGAAGAACCTATACAGATACACATTTACTTATTTCAGAAGTGAAAAATGGACTGAGTTCACTTCAGCAGGGTCTTGAGATTCTGCTAAAAGCTTCTGTTGTGATTGTATTTTTTGCATCCTTCAAAAAAAAAGTTACTAGTGACCAGAATTCCAGAGGAAAATATGTCAACATATGTGCCAACCGTATTTTTAAATTGATGCTATTATTCCTAATAATATTCAGTTTTATGGGTTTAGCATATTTTCAATCTGAGCTGTAGTAAACTGTAAGAGAGAAATGAAAAAGGGAAGAGGAAAATATGCTTTGAAGATAACGTGTCATTCACACAGAATAAAATTTATAATCTGCTGAATGTGCAAGAACATACAGGCTTGAAGTTCAAATTATTTGGAAAAAAAAAACAAAAAACAAAGAGTCACTAATGAAATAAATAAAAAGTTACCAGTAATTTTATTGGCATTAAGAGTTGGACAAAAGTTCTACTGTGCAAAACAAGATATCTGTTTTTCTGTACCTTATAAAAACACCGTGAATCATACTGAGTGTCTGCCTCTCACTGGAAATTACAAAATGGAATTGACAAACTCAGTATTAACATTGTACCTTGATTTCCCCTCCTTCCTGCAGGAATACAATTTCTTTCTTAGTTTGCCTGTTTCAAATGATAACTATGACCATGGTTGGGCACATGCCTGAGTGTATCAGCTGGATGGCAGGGCAGGCTAAGTAGTTTGAAGTAGACTCTCCATTTGTCTAACAAGCTTCTGCCATATATATGCTTATATCACAAATATTTTCAACTAAGCATAACGCAACAAGTATTTGCAGTTCTTTTGGAACATGTCTTGTATATTGAAATTTTCCAGTAAAGTGCTTTACATTTTGTACTATGTTAAGAATGCCTTATCAGATTTTTAGCATGGGAAAGCAGAAGTAAGCATCATGCATGCAACATGATCTCTTGTAAATCTATCGTGCATGCTGCTCTGTAGATAACAGAACTCACAGACTTCAAAATTGGTCTGCATTTAAAATTTAAACCAAAAAGAAAAATTTGGAAGTTGCTGCAGAAGAAAATGCTGTAAAACATTAGAAATCACAGTATCATTCAGAGCTCTAATTCTGACTCTCAGTCTTACTGTGTTCAATGTAAGCTAAAATCATAAACAATTGAACAGAAAACTGACTTCAAAACAGAAAAAATCATTTAGCTCTCTAACAGATTATTTAGGTGTTTGTAGATGTTTTTCTTTGGTTTTCATCCTAACCATATTTCCAATTCAGTGTGATTTCACTGAATCTGAAATGCTTTGCAAAAATCAGATCCTTGTCCCCTGAAATGTATTTTCTCCTCTTCCTTTTCTGTGCAATTTAGTATGATTCAACATTCCTTTGACTACATGAGAACTACCACATAGTCAAGGCTAGATTTAAACTTCCAGCATACTGAACCAAGAGCTTTGTTAGCTGCTCCAAGCTTCAGGAGGCCCCAGCTGCCCTCCCTGACCAACTGTTTGCTTGGTGCAAATTCTGCCTCTTGTGGAGATGAAAGTGGGACACTGCAGCTGAAGCACCAGGGATGGTTCCAGCTTGGGGTGTATCTTGTACTGGTGGTTCAGTGCCCTGGGTGATAGGACAGCTAGATCCCCCAGGAAGTCTTTGAGAAGCTTTTCAGAATTGTGCAGCATGTTTGGAGCATGATGGGAAAAAAAGGCACGTCTCAAATATTAAATGTTTATGTATATTTTCTTGCTTCCTTGTCTCACTGTTCTTAATTGGTTTCATCCCTGCTGGATGGTTTCTACTGTAGAGCACAGTGGCCTCTTTTAGGCTACATCCCGTGCTCCCTTGCCAAATTTCCTCTCTCCTTGATCCCTCTCATTGGTGCCCTTTCACTCTGCTTAAAATAGCGAGTGAGAACAATTTTTTTATCTTCTCATATCCTTTGCCAGGATCACCAGACTGCACCAGTTGTTTTTGTTAACCTGGTCTCAGCCCATGTTGAAAGCAGGTTTCCAGCATCAGGCTGTGGCTATACTGAAGTGGGTAGATGACTGCGATCTGCAATCTTTGATGTGTACACTGAGAGCAGTCATATGGCAGTGTGAAAACTTTCACGTATTGTATTTCCTGAGCTGTTACATTAGCTATTCGCTGATGGCTAATTCTGAGCAAAGAGATTTAAAGTAGGCATTTGTATGTAGTTATTAACGGTAGGCAAATGTGATGCTGTGTAAGAGCTAGAGGGGACGCAGCACTCCCTGCTCCGCTTTCAGAAAGAGAGGGAATTGGCTTTAAATGCACAGTCACCAGTGGTGGAGGCACTGGTACTTCATCTCTACATTCAAACTTCAGTTTTTGGGAGGAAATGTAGTAGTTCATGCACACAGAGTGTTCAATCGTAATGCAATCCCCATCTAAGAACAAACTGTAGCTCTTTCTCTGGGATATCTGGGAATAATTACTAGCATGTATTTCAGTTGGTAGCACATATGATGCGTTAATGAGAAATAACAGTTAAACACAAAGTCTAATGCTTGTGGAAATTTTGGAAAAATACTGTGTTGTGGAAGTTCATAGGGTGTCCTCACTATTAGAGCATCACACAAGCGGTGTGCCTGTGCCGTTAAGAACCCTAGCTGGGCTCTGTAGACCCTACAGAGAACAATGCTGTTGAGGCTGTGCTTTTATCCACATCCCAGCTGGTGTTATAGTGCTTTGTTTGGGTGTACAGAATGAGTTGCAACCTTGGAAAGAGGTATAAAAGTGCCTGATGAGATTAGATGAGTTGATCCATTAATGTAAAATACAAAAGAAATCAAAAAATGCCTTGGGATCTGGAACTAGCTGGAGGTGTTCAAGGATGAGAAGCAAGCCAGAAATACCCTAAATATGGAGAATAGTTTTCCAAACATTAGAACAAACTAAGTCTTTAATGGAAGAAAGCCTAGAAATTCTTGCTTCAGAGAAAGATTAGGCTATATCTATGTAATAGGCGCTCTCTGTAATAATTATAATACTAGATGAATATTGTCTTGAGTGCTTGGCAGATAGGACCTTTACCTGCAGCTGGAAATCCTGTGGTCTGGGATTGGTAGGGCCAGGTGAGTAGGGCTGTGGAGTGGCAGAGGAGATGATGTGAAAGTGGGACCACGTTTTTCAAACCCTTAGATTGATTATCTAAAATACAAACTGAGTGTTTGCTGTATAAAATGAAGAGGCAATATTCATATCTAAGCTCTGCACCTCATTTGTGGCATTTGTAAGCTGATTCCACATTACTCATAAAGGATAATGACCCAGCCTTGTTAGTTTATGATGGTTGGGGTGGGCTGGTTAATGGGCAGTGTGCAGGGACACACTGCCCATTAACAGTGGGCAGCTGCAGACCAGCTAGCACCAGGGCAGTGCCATGGCTGCAGTGGGGAGGGGGCTGCATTTGCTCCAGGCCTGCAGCTCAGGAGCGATGGCCCTGATCTGCTTCCCAGGTTGTTCGAACCAGTTCAAGAGCAGTAAAACAAGGTTATGTAATTGACATGTGATGCAGCCTAAAATAGTGACTGCAAACATAGGCTGCTGTTGCTGGGCAGTTGTCAACTGCTAAAAAAAAAAAAAAAAGAAACAAAAAAAAAACCAACCCCTCAACTGTGTAACAAATGGACCTTTTAAATGAGAATGCAGTTCTGATTTCTGTTGACTAGCAAGTGTTTGGCTTTTTTTTTTTAAATTGCAAGGAATAGAGGCTCTGTGAAAACTGAGATTTTGAAAGAGATTCATCTTCTCTTACTGAACATGCTGATTTGAGAGTTTGTATGTCAGATTGTGAAATAAAATCCTTAGATATTACATACAGTTTGTTTCCTGAAGGTGCAACATAACTTCTGTGAAATAGAAAATCATTTTTTTGCATGTGGGAAACGATTGTTTTAGCAATAGTTGTATTTATATTCTGGTCTATAAAAAGATAGAAAATGTTTATTTGTATTAATTAATTATTTGTATTAATTAACATTAATGTTAATTTGTATTAATACAAATTAATTAATTTGTATTAATATGAGGCTTATGGTGGTAACATCAGTTTCATAAAATATGTGAGGGTCCCAGAACTGAGTGAAAGGAGTCTGTCATGTACCTCAGGAAGTACAGAAGGGTGAGCAGAATGTGTTATAGCAGGCAGCCCCCTTCATTAGGGCTACAGCAGCAAGAAGAAATCCCAGCCCAGAGTTCTGTGTACTGTGGACAACTCTGGCTGAGGTGAGAGGCATCTCTTCCTCCTTCTGATCTTCTGCAGCAGGTTTTACTTGTGTTTCCTGCAGTAGGGGAAAACTGCAGCCCCTGGCAGTGGCTGCAGTGGCCCATTCTTGTGCCATCAGGGAGCTGGTGGGTGGAGGAGAGGGTCAGAACTGGATAAGAAGTAGGTCCCCTGATTCTGTAAAGGTTGTGGTGTAGAGCCATAAAACCCAGATTATTTTTTCTTCTCCCTTCCCTTGTGCTAAGGAGGACAGGTAACAACATCCCTGCACCTACTCAGCAGTTGCTGGTCAGCACTCAGCCGTGGGACTTTGATGTGCATCACTGTTGTCGTGGTGATACACTTCCCACGTTGGGAATGTGGGGAGAAGCAGGCCCTGCTGCTCGCCTAGGGACTCTGAAGGGGTCAGAGCACTGGCATGCAGCTCCAGCCAGCAGGGCTGCGGGTGAATGCTGGCCCCTCCAGCATCCAAGGAGGCTCAGCTGGGTTATTGTCTGTAGGAGCAGGCAGCTCCTCCCACAGTTTGATGAGTTCACATATTAATTCTCTTTTTGCAGAGGGAAGGAAAGTTTGTGAATTTCACATGCATTTTGATATGCTCCAGTGAGATGCTATTTTAAAAGTTGAGGTTTTTTTTAAAGCTTGTTCTGCTTTATTTGCTCCTTAGCTGCAGCTCTTGTTTTCTCACTTTCCTCTCCTTTTGCGAGGCTTTCTCAATCACGTCTTTGTTTTGGACCCTAGAGCTCACTGCTGGCTCAGAGGCTGTGCTGGTGAGACTTTGCGGACTTTTCCCTCACCTTGCCCAAGGGGATGTTTGCATGGCTGTGTGGCCCCATTCGGGGACGGGGAGTGCCAGCTCCAGCTCCAGAAGCACACAGTGGGGCTGCAGGAAAGCACAGAGCAGAGCACCACAAGCATGAGTCAACAATGCCAGGCAATTGCCAGAAGACAGATTGGGTGCAGGATTGTGTTAGCAGAGTGCTGTGTGCAAGGTGCGGGAAGTAACCATTTCATTGTGCTTAGCAGCGGTGGAACTCAGCAAGAAAAATGTGTCCTGTTTTGGGTGCTGCATGTACGAAAGAAAGCAGGGAAGAATAAGAGAAATGGTGACAGATTTAGGAAACATGACCTGTGAGGGAAGATTGAGAGAACTGAATTTGTTTAGTCTAGCAAAGAGATGTGGAACATGCATTTTTCGATAAGCATAAGATTGTTGTAAGGAAGGTGGCAGACTATTACACCGTGTATCTTGTGGGGAGTGCTAAAATCTCTTTCTGTTGCAAAATATTCCTCATCGTGTAAAATGTGAAGGGAAAAAAATTACACCCTAAAGTGTAGCCAGGCACTGGCCTGATCAAGTGTAGGGAAGCTGCAGGAAACCTTTCCTCAGAAGGTTTGTTGGCAAGTTTAGATGGATGGAAAAAAAATCTGCCTGAACTATAAAGCTAGCCTTATCTTGCTTCCATGAATGGCCCTGAATTAAACAGGCTTTGGATCCTCTTCCAGCACTGTCTTCTTTCATCTTTCTTTCCTCTTCTTTTCTTTCTTTCTTTTTTTTTTTTTTTTTTTTTACAATGTTTGACACTTGATCATAGTAATCGCTTCTTCAACAAGCGAGCTCCTGACTTAGACTTTACAAAAAAAAATTTAAAAAATAAAATACAATGGAGAGAGAATGTGGAATATTTCACAGAGTTCTGTAATTTTCTACTTTTGCCTTAGGCAGTAGCAGAAATATAACTGGCAAGAAGTATCTAGACTCCTTCCTACTGCAGACTTGAGTGCCTTGACTTGACAAGGCCCATGGACACGAGCACGGCTGAGCGTGTCAGGCTCTGGGGCTGGTCGGGCAGTCATGCTGGAGTTTTGGAATGGGGAATGGCACAACTGATGCTGCAGATTTCTGCTGCAACCTTATTTGGGCAGTAATTCATTGGCCAGATAAGAAATGCTTTTTTTCCTTCCCACTTTTCCTGCTGAACTTTGCTTGCTCAAGAAAATAAGAAGAAAGATTTTATGAGCGCATCCGTTTTGTTTTATTTCATAATCTCATAAAGTTAGAGGATTAAAGAGTTTTTAACCGCTTTTCAGTTCTCTCCCTTATTAAGTATTTTTGTGCATGCTTTAGTTTGTGTCATTTTGTGATGCATGAAAAGTGCAAACTCAAATATTCTTTTAGCTCAGCCGTAGCTATGACAGAGTTTTATAGCCTCTTAGTATGTAGCATTGTAGTATGTGTTAATTATTTATTTTGAGCAGAAAACTTTCCCGGCATCCTTTGTTATTCTGTATTATAGATGGAACAGGAATTACCTTGTATAAATGCACTATATAAGGGCATACATAAAAATTACTTTCATCTTAATGCATTAGCACATTATGACATGAGTATCTGATATCCACTCTGTCATTTTCCAGCCCACTTGCAGGTGATTAAACTGGATAAAAACTGGGTTAAGCTAAGCACAGATACTCTTCTTGAAAATGTTAGAGGTCTAGCCACTGCAAGCCTCCTTGCAGGGTGATCTCCATCACCTCATTGAGATCTGAAGAGCCCCAGAGGTGCTGAGAGTCACATCAGTTTCACATGTATAGGTTTTTGGGTTGATTTTGAATTTTTTCAGGGGCATGAGTGAGGATCATGCTACACTAATGGAAGAGTCTGATTCATTATGGGAGTCTTTGCATTACTAACTTATTCTACAAAATCAATTTTATTTCAAATGTGTCATTTGTCTCATAATAGATGATACAGCAGATTTGCAACTGAACATTTCTTCTTTGATAGCTACAGTGTATATAGAAAATCTACCCAAGTGCTGGTTTCTTCTGTTTAAGTTTTCCAGTTATTTTAACTAATGTAAGTTTTAAGATGGCCATGGTTATTTGATTTATTTATTTATTTATTTATTTTAAGAGCGAAAAACTTGACAGTCTCTTTGATTTACAGAAGACATTTGCTAAATGGAAAACTTCTCCCTTGCTTACTGGAACTGCTTGCAGATTTTGTACCATATGTTAGTATTCAGAGATGCATGATTGAAAAAATGATGAACCTTTACTAAGTTATGCTTTCCGAAACTATTTGATTGTTCTTTACTTCTTTACGGAAAGGGTTGTTAAGCACTGGAATAGGCTTCCCAGGGAGGTGGTTAAGTCACCATCCCTGGATGTGTTTAATAACTGTTTGGATGCGGTGCTTAGGGATGTGATCTAGTGAAGAGTTGTTAGAGTTAGGGTAGTATGGTTAGGTTGTGGTTGGACTCAATGATCTTTAAAGTCTTTTCTAACCTGAGCAGTTCTGTGATTCTATGGTAGGCTATAAAGTAATAATTTCAAGCTACCTAAACCATTTGAGGGGTGACATGGAAGTACTCTGCTGCAGTAGAAGAACTTCTTATGGAGTCACTGTTTGACAGTGATTAAATAAAAAAAAAGTTTCTACATTATTTACACAAACGTGGCCCAAGTAATTATTCTGGAGTACATAAATGTTAGCCTCTTTCTATTAAAGTCATTTGCTTCTGAAAGCGGTACTGAAAAATATTGACTTAACACGTGTACAGTTTCATAGAACAAACTGCTTTCAGGGATATTCCGCAATGGGGTTCATTTCACAGCATTAAAGCTGACTTTTATTAATAGCCTGCACCCGCCTGTGAAAGACTAAAAATGGTATTGCAGTACTGTGATGTACAAAGGACATTGTATGAGCACTGAACAATCGTACTTGGATTCGCTGCAGAAAATACCAATTCTTCCCTTCTCTCCACAAAAAAGGCATAAAAGTCCAGATACCTATGTTTGTAAAGGCATATAAACCATCTCCAGTCAGTACGTCATTATTTAAACACTGCTGTTTTCCACTTCAATTTCACTTTTATGCTGCTGTTTCTTTAGATTGTTCAATACAGAGCAAAAATGCAAAAAGGAATTAAGTACATGCACAAGAGATGAATCTGGTTTTTGTACAGATCACTCTATACATTTAACATTATGTGATAAATTATGTGATTTCATTCTGTGATTAGCTGAGAATTTAATCTTCTTATTGTTTTTAGAAGGCCTTATTAAAGATCACGTTGTTGTCACGATGATATTGTTCATCTTGACCTTGTCTGGCATAACTTTATGAACTTCACAAATTCTCTTGCTCAACTTCTGTTCTTACTCTGCAGGGTCACGATGGTATGTAAAATCCCTCAATAAAAACTGTCATTTGCCACTCTGCTTAGTGATTAGACCTCCACAGCAATAACTAGATGACAGTATCTTTGTGATGTAGCAGTAACACGCTGCTTACTCAAATAGGATCTAAGCAATCATGCGACATGCTCAGTGCAGATGCAAGAAACAGCCCAAACTTCAATTCTATGTCTGAATGGATAACATTGGCTGAGGGTGAAAGAAAGTCAGATATGAAGATACAGAATGACTTATCTAAAGATTTAAGGCAAACTTCTGGAAGAGCTCAAAATAGAAGCCAGGTCTCCTGTGTCTCATGAATATTCTCTTTGACTTTTCCTGAGGAGGCATTTGTGCATTGTGAAAAATATCTTGGCAGAATATCTTAGACCTCTTGTTCTGCTGCAGCTCTGTCCCCTTCTTGAGCCTGTACCTTTGCTCCCATTGCACTCTCCAGCTGCCTAAACATCAAATCATGGCTCCGCTTTTGGGCCTTGCCAGGTGTTTCTTACCCTCCCAGCTTCTATCGCTTGCACCAGTTTTTGGTATCAATACTAATGTTGGTTGTCCAGTTATTGGTTTTCTTTGTGTCTCATCTCCTTCATTGGCAGTCAGCTCAGGAGTCTCTCTGCTTAGCTGTCAGTTGGTGTTATTGCAGTTGCAGTCCTAATTTTTTTTTTCCTTTCTCTTTTGTTTCAGACAGCATTGTAACTTGCATTTAGTTTACAGAGTACTGAGTTTCTTGCTTTCTTCTTAAGTGCCTCTCCCTGAGGCTTGGTAGTTCTTACAGTGCCATCTATGTAAAGCTGCAGCACACTGTTGTATTTTACACTGCACCATTTTCTCAAATTTTGGATGCTGGCAAACCCTGTGGCATTGTGCTTCTGTGAGCTGTGTCCTTTCCTTTTGTCCTTCCTTTGGAAATCCTTTGTATGGCTTTTTGCCCTATCTCCTACAAACTGGTTGTGGCCACTCTAGATCCTGGCAGCCACTCCTGGATTCAGGCAACTCAAGAAATCTTTTCCATTCTCTGTCATGCTGAACTAACCCTTGAGGCTTCCTTTCTCCCACACCCAGTTCAAGCACCTTATTTGAGAAGTCCACATGGTAGTGCCCTTGTCTGACAAGCCGCATCCAATGGCTCTACCTACATTCTTCCCACAAAGAAAAACTTGAATCTTCAAGTTTATTAAATGCCAGCCTATTTTCCTTCTTGCCCATGTATTTCCTTTCTTCTAAATGTTGTGTGTTGTATACCTGCTGTCTCTTTATGAGTGCTTCTGGGGGCTTTACAGAATTGAAGTAACCTACTAGGATTTAAGCTTGCTTTGATAAACCTTCAGAATTCTGCAGTATGAAAGGTATTAAATCAGAAATCAACTACTCATTGAGCTGTTTAAAGAAAATGGAGTATGTTTAGAAATTTTACCTCTACTTTTCATTCCTGTGTTAGGTTATGAGCTTCTTTAGCATTGAGACTATAGCCCTTGGTTTTGTACCAAAACTAAGAGTTGTTTGGCTGATTTGTGATACCTGTGCATGTAAGGATATTTGAAAAAAATCTCATATCAATCATTTGTGGCCTGGACAAAAAGAAGGGGGAAAAAAAGCCCAACAAAAGCAGGTGAAGTCCTGTTTTCCTAAATTAAAAAGAAGAAAAGCTCCTAGTAAGGCCTGTTAGGCAAGGCAAATTACCAAGGTTATTGAGAAGGTTGAAGAATGGGATTGGGAATTTTTGCATTAATAAAAAGCCAAAATGACTGCAAAATGAGAGGAAAAGAAATTGGAATTATTTAAATACATAGTCTAATAATGCATTTTGGTTTTGGTTCATTCAGGACAGCATAATTATCTGTGTGCGGGAAGGAATGACTGCATAATTGATAAGATTCGGAGGAAGAACTGCCCAGCCTGTCGATTACAGAAATGTCTGCAAGCTGGAATGAATCTTGGAGGTAAGTAGAATATTAATAGTTTGGTCTCTTAATTTGATTAGGCAAAAATATTGGAAATGTGCAGCCTTTTTATAGTTCTGGCAGCTGCACAATCTCAAAAGTTTAAGGTGGAATTATCCTGAAGAAGCGCTTAATAGCTAATAAACTCCATTGTCATTCTAAATCAGCTTTTGGAGATATGTATTTTATGGCTCAGAAAAAAGAAAAGTGGGTGTTTTATGATGACAGTAATTTTCCTGGATTCTCATATAGGTAAAAGTGTTAAGGCTTCAAAGCTTGCATAATTTTTTTTGTGATAAGCATTCTGTAGACTACTGAAAAATGTTTCTGTGCCATGATGAAAAGCAAATGTATACACAGTGAAATCTCTTAGCTTTTTTGTTGTTGCTTATTTAACATTTATATTGATTTATTTCTGCAACTGTACGAATATGCAATTATTTTGATGATGATACTCTGTTATATACTCACAACAAAAAGGCAAAAACTTTTCTTAATAATTATCAAAATATTTTAAAAACTGTATTTTAACACAACTTTAATAGCTTTTTCATTGTTTTAATTCTTCAATTACAACATCTACATAATTCTGGCTGTGCTTCAGTAAGTATCATGTTACGAGTCATCTCCCTGAGCAAATTGTATCATAAATCACTTCTTCCCCCCAGCTCTCAGGTTTATCATAGTGTCTACGACTGGGGCTTTTGTTACTGCTATAGGTCCTTTCCCTGATGCAGGGAGTGACTCCTTCCTTACAATGTTTTCACTGTTCCATAAAATGGTAACATGGTCACATGCTTCCTACAAATTATTTCCTCTATCTCAATTTGTTTTTTTATCTACCTGGACTCCTTCTCCTGGTAGTTTAGTTCTTGGACACATTTAGCTGCTTGTCGTTAATAAGATCTGTGCAAACTCCAGGCTCCTGTCTGCTGCCTGGTACATTGTCTATCTCCCCATCCTTTTCTGCCCAACCACCTGGCAGAATGCTCAAGGAAAACATTCCTCGCTTTTCTGGGAGAGTGACCTCACTTTTTTTCCTGCATTAGGACCTTTTTCACATCTTGCAATTTGACAGGCTGCATTAACTCCTACGCTCCTTGTTTCTCTTTCTCTGAAGAAAACAGGAACAAATCATGGTGTACTGGGAGCTGGCATCTCCCCTGATTTTGGTCTACTCTGTTGAATCTAGCAAGGGAAGCAGACCATCAGCTTTGTTTGATGAATCAGGGGCTCACTGGTAGCAGCAGCTTCTTTTCTTCAAAGAAAGGAGCTCCTAGGAATCTGAAAATGTATGTGAAGCGGGTAGCCTACATTTCTAGATTGCTAAAAATTTTGCTGCAGTACTCATGCAGTTCATAGGCTTTTCTATTGCTTCATCCTGCGCAGTGCACAGCTTCTGCAAGCATGCCTTCTTTGACAAGCATATGTGCGTTGTATTCTAGCAAAGTATAGAACTACCATCCTTCTTGATAATCTTCTGTAGGAACTTGTGATTTGTGTCTAGTTCATCTCTGACTTTTCCTGATGTGCTTCAAACTGTGTTCACACAAAGTCATCTACAAAAAAAAAACCAACAAGATTGGGAGTAAGCTTAGCTAGGATTCCTGTTTCCACTCAGCAGAGTACTGTACTTACAGAATGCACTGAAAAGTCTTCTTCTGTGTTACATTTGGGTAATCTACTGGAATTTTCTTGCAAATAGTGATCTTTGTTTAATGACCTAGAAGGCAGAGCCTACATCTGCAATACAGTTGCAGAGGCATGCAGTTGAGCTGTTCTGGTGATTTTCCTCTCTTAGAAAAAGTAAGATCGCAGAATGGCTTGTGTTGAAAGATCATGAGCAGAAATGCCAACCACTAGATCAGGCTGATCAGGAACCTCTTAAGCCTGGCATGAAACACCTACAGGGATGGGGCATCGACAGCTTCTTTGGGCAGCCTCTTCCAGTGCTTCACCACCCTCTAAGTGAAGAATTCATTCTTAACATATAACCTAAGCCTCCCTTCTTTCTGGTTATGTCCATTCACCTTAGTCCTATCACTGTCTACCTTTATAAGAAGTCAGCCCCTCTCCTGCTTGTAAGCTCCTTTCAAGAATGGGAAGATCACAGTGAGGTCTCCCTGGAACCTTCACTTATCCAAGCTAAACAGTCCCAACTCCCTCAACATTTCATCAGTAGGTGAGGTGCTCCTGACCTTTGATGATCTTTGTGGCTCTCTTCTAAATGTGTTCCAACAGCTCTATGTCCTTCTTGCACTGAGGCCCCAGGCCTGGATGCAACACTTCAGGTGGCGCCTCACAAGGGCAGAGAAGAGGGGTACAATCACCTACTACTTTTCCCTGCTACCCAGCCTTTTTTTGATGCAGCCCAAGATACCACTGGCCTTTCAGGCTGCATGAGGTGGCTCGTGTCCAGTTTTTTGTTCATCGGGACCCGTAAGGCCTTCTTGATGAAATTCTTGTTCCTGATTCAATTCCTTTATGCCACACAAAGAAACTGAAAGATATAAAACAGTCTTTACATCACTGCAGCATATAGTATGGAAACAGCTGTGGATGTGCATACGGCATAGTGCCTTGTAGAGGTAGATCCAGTAGAGAAAGGCCAATTTGGAGACAGTGGGGAAGACTAACAGAGAGAATTAAGGAGCCTGCAGCCTGGAGACTGTATTTACCATTCAGAAGATCCCAGTGGCTGCCGAACTATACTAACAGAGCTTTCAGTCTTTGAGATGTCCCAAGTCTTGCAGGAAATCATAGCAGCCTCAGCAGCTAATGGCTTTAAGCTTTCCCAGTAGCAAACTTTGCATTGGGCATCTTCAGAAGATCAATGTAGCATCTCAAACTTAATTTTGGGAACTTCTGTGTCATGTTACAGGGATTTCTGAGATGATGGAGTTCATCGTGAAAAAGGAAAATGGAAATATATATACTTTCAGACTTCTACCTTTTTCTACCTTGGAATTACAAGCAAAATGCTCAAGTGTTTTGTTAGGCATTGTGAGCAGTAAAGAGCTGGAGGAAAATTAATTTATAAATGCATTTTACTTTAAATCCCACTTGCAGCGTAATACTCTTCATAGCTGAGTCACACTGCACGGTTCTGTGCTCTTCATGCTGTAGATGTAATTTAAGCTCTCACCCTCCACATGGAAGCAAAGATAAACACAAAAACCAAATTGCATTGAAGTTGCTTATGTGTTTAGTTCATGGGAAAGATAGCAAGATATGCAGACGGGCTCAGGGCTGAAGACTGGGCAAGTTGCTGAAGGTATGGATGTTTCTTTTCTACTTGATCTTAATTATAACAACTTATCCACTCACTTGAAAAGAACAAGAAAGAAGGCACAACAGTTGATGTGGAAGAGATGTTGCTGTAAATAACAAGATTCTGTCTCCCATGGGGCTGGAAAAGAAGTTGACTTTTTTTTTTTTTTTTTAATCCCTCCCTTTCCATGAGGAGGCTGCACCTCTGGACCTCGCATTTGTAATGTGAACATTTCTGATTGTCTTTGTACTGCTACTGTGAAGATACTGATTTCTGTAGTGGAAATGGGAGATCAGAAGGATTTTTCCATGCTTCCCACAACACATTTTTGCTCAGTCCATGATTAATCTACTGTTCTTTGTGTTTTGGGTTTGTTGTTTTTTTTTTTTTTTTATTATATTCTTTTTCATATATTTTTTTTAAATGCTCTTTCTTCCATTGGCTGTGTCAAAGTACTCATTTTGTTTTGATCAGTTATCTTTAACTTCACAGAATGCTGACAATTTTTTCTTGGGAAAAAAAAAAAATATTTTGATGTGTGGCAGCATGCCATGCTTTAAGCACCTTTTACAAAAATGCTTGTAATTCAGGAATACATCTACACTTTCTCATGAATGCTCAACAAAATTAATGTTGCAGTTTTATTGTTTACCTTCTTCTTTTGTTTGTTGAAAAATTGTAGAGTTCTCATTGCTCTCATCCTCTAACAGACTTCAGAGAATTATTCATCAAGCCAATAACTAATTTACCTAATTATGTTCTTTTCTCCATTTTTATTTTGATTTTACAAGAAGCATCTGCAACCTGTAATTTCTGCAAAGCTCAAGTTGCCAAATATCAAATTAACTCATCCTCCTTGTTTCTACAAAGTATGCCTGTGCACTGCAGACAGGCATAGCACTTCAGCAAGCAGGACTCTACAACTTTTTTGGGAATCACAGTTTGTTTGTTGTGTTTAAAAGAAAGAAAAAAAAAAAAGAAAAAAAAAAGAACAAAAAACTTCCAGTACCATATGCTAGACTTAATTATTGGAAGAGATTCAGAGTGAGCAACTGCAATATGAAGGTATGCTGGCCCATTTTTGGTTTATGCTCTTTTGAAGATTCTTAATTAATTTTCAGTTAATTATGGACCAGAATGACTTCATGAGTTGTGAAGTTTCTTCCAGCATACGCTGCGATCGGATTTGTCGAGTCTCTCACTTCCGCACGAGACATTTTCATTCTCCTCCCACCTCATGCAGCTGTTCTTTTGTTGTACCCGTTGCATGGCAGTAGCAGGGGGGTCACACTTGGTACCCTTAGCCACACGCAGGTGCTCAGTGTGGCTCCCCATACACCATCAGCTGCATGCAGCTAGGCAGCTGGAGGCTTGCAGCAGTGCTTCAGGGTGGCTCAGACCTTGCAAGTCTCACTCTTGCTGCATGCTGTGCTCTGTGCTGAATCCTAGATAAAGGACATGTTTGGTTTGGGGCGGCTTGAGGGGACTTCTGCCACTACGATATCTCACTGGCAGGTTAGTCGTTGCTCCTGTGACCAAGCATCTGCCTTGCTGCTGTGTGAGTACTGAAGTGAGTACTCTTATGCTATATGATGTGTCATATGGGTGTAGGGTTGTGATCCTTTCCTGCTTCAGCTCCTGCATAGAGCAGTTCTGAGACTTATCAGCTGTTCTTTCCCACAACAGTAAGAAACAGCTTGCTGAAGTACTCTTCAGATATTGTAGGGAAATAAAATAGATTTCACCTTGCAAATTGCATAGTTCATCACTCAGAATGCAGAAGCTGCTTGTGAAATGCGAGTTTTGGTTTTGCATACATTTAGATATGTAAGACACTTCACGTACAAGATGCTGTGTGTGCTTGCACATCTCCTTTTTTATACATTAAAGTATTTCAGTAATCTGAAAAATAGATTAAATGAATTGGTACTAAGAGACAGCACTTCACCTTTTTGCCCGGTTTTCCATTTTCTGTTTAATAACTCATACCAGTAATGATTTAAAATTGTGGTACTATTTTTGGTTACTTTAGCTTATGTGTACGTATTGTAATGTTTTGTATCTTCTCAAGAAAAAGAAAGAAATCAAAAAAAGGAAAAGAACAGAAGTATTAAAAAAAAAAAAACTGGAAACTAAGAAACTCTTAAAAATATAGCACCTCTTGGTGATGTAGAAAACAGAGGTTTTATTTAAAAATGTCTAGCAATTTACTACTAACCAAGATTTCAAAAATTTGAAAGGAAAACATCATGTGCATAAGAAACTGCAAAGCAGTTTTGGGTACATATATGGTTTACTTTTATATTTCATTTTAACCACTTTTAAATGCCAGTTAACTTCAACTACATTTTTATTTGTGTTTATTATGTAGCATTTTCCTTTTAGGGAAACACGGCAATTTTTTTTTTTGTGTGTCAGTTCTTCTTTGAAAGTTTCACCAATATACCATATACAGCAGTTTAATGAAGTTGTCTGTGGTTTTAGTAAAGCAAAACCTCCTGTCAGTTTTGCTTTGATTGTAGCTGGACAGCGTAGTTGCGGTACCTACTATTGTTTCAGATATCATTAGTGTTGCTTCAAAGAACATTCTTTTTTTTTAGCTGTTAGAATTTAAGGAAGCATTTGTGTGGGATACAAATCCATCGAGTTATGACGTGCCATTTACGCCTACTTTTATTTGCAGTGTACGGTGTATCGAGGCCAAGTCAATAGCAGAACATGGGAGGAACCGAGCTTGCCTTGTGCTGTAATTTTGTTAGGTTTTGTAAATTTTTGCTGTACTCATGAGATGGATCAATAGGGAAAACCAACTTGCTGCAGGGAGTCCATGTTAGAGTCTCCTCAGAAGAGGAATCCTTCATTTTGACCAACTGCCAGTTCTGCTTAAGGCAGTGCCGGGGCCGCATCACCTCTCCACTCTGTGCTTGGTGAAGTTACTAAACAAAAATAAGAACAGAATAAATTCAGTTGTCTTCTTCCGGTTTCTCTAGGAACTAATTTGTTTGGGAATTAACTTTTCCTACTTCTGTGTCTGTTCTCATCCATGGTACAAAACACTGCTCTTGCTGTGCTCCTGCTGTGACGCACTAACGTTTCATCTGAGCCATCCACAGGAATAGTTTAGATAGCTGTCTGAACAGTCACTTGAAAAAGCTATTAAGAAAGTATTTGGGAATGATGAAGAAAGTGCAGAATTTTGAAGAGGACTAGTAATCTCCAGGGTATTGGTTAAAAACTGGTATTGAAGTTCTGTCCTTGTACTTCACGTTTTGCTGACAATTTTGTTTCTAATATGACGTCAGCTCAAGAAGGCGCACTGCAGCAGTCCAAAAACACCGCGACTCATACGCAGTAATCCTCAATCAGATTCATAATTCAGGTTCTTTGTTTTTTCAAGTTTTGCTAGTTTCAGCTCTGCCTTCTGACTCGCGTCCAGCTGCCAGCTTCGTTTGTCTTTTCTCCAGGAACAGCCTTTCAGGCTTTTGGCAAGGACCAGCTGAACTCCAGACTTCCCCGTTTCATCTGCTGGATGTTCTATCCTTCCATTCATGGCACAACAGCTTGGGTTGCCAGCTTTGCAAAGGAGTTGCAACTTTTCAAATCTCCTGCTGGGATTACGTGCCCCAGCCTGCCCGGCATCATGTGGCGACACTGTGCATGCAGGCTCTCCAATGTTTTGTCTGGTTTCAGTAGCATGCAGCTCTTGCTGTCTGCGCTCAGAGGGTGCTGTCCCTTGCTGACCATACTGTATGCTTTGGATTTGGTTATGAACTGCAAACTTGTGCTACGCAATGGCTGACTCTTTTATGTGGATCCTATCTGTAGTGCCCTTGAGCTCTTAAACTTTTCTATCTGTTGTTAGGGCTCCATCACTGACCTCTGGGACAATCCCAGAGTAGATGACTTATGTGGCCTCCCAACCCCAGGACTGAAGTTTACTCCCTTTTTATGTCTGTGCAGCATTTCTCTGCCTTGTGGGGCACGTAAATTTAACAAGCAGCTCTCCTGAAGATCCTGAAGTGAGTTGCTGGGTTGTTGGTGGTTTTTTTACTCATGAAGATGCACAAAAACAAGCAGGCCCATTACACCTTTGTTCACTGCTTTCTCTCATCATGCCATAGCAGGCCAGAATCACTTAGTGTTTCCAAAGTTCTTTATGCTCAGCTTTTGACGTTTTGTTTTTTCCTGAATCACCAAATTACTGTGTTTCCTTCCACAGCGTTCTGAGTCCATTTCCTTTTCACTGTTCCCCACAGTGAAACAGTAGTCCAGGCTATGAAGTATGCCCATGTCTCCCCTTCCTCTTTCCAGAGCTGCTGGTTATCACCAGAGCCCTTCTGAAACCTCTCTCTGTGGTCTGTGGTGTTGTATTTCCGTTACTCACTTCCCCTTTAGTGCAGAAAGCCGTAGAAGCAAGAGGAACTTGTCCTTTTAGCTTTGGCTTAGCTATTGCTTCAGAGAGTTTCCACCTGAGTAACAGTATACAAAGGTTTGACTTGCCATTTCTGACACGACTTTGGACAAATTATAGTAGGCTTCCTGTGCTGATCAGCAGTTTTTGTTAAAACCCTCACTAGTTGCCTGCAGGAATGTTGTAGGCTGGTTTGGAAGAGCCTAGAGTAAAGCAATGAGAGTAGTTACCAGTCTTACAAACCTGACTGGAGACAGGTTGAATGTTGCTTGGTAATGCTTAGTTCAAAGAAAGACTGGAGGAAGAGCTGAAGGGAGTTCTGGAGGATAGAGGTATCTTCAAAAACGTGATGCATTTCTGAAGAGGAGGAGATTTGCTTTCTGTGTCTGTGAGCAGCAGTGCAAGAAGTGGTAAACGGCAAGAAAGACTAAAGTAAGGAAATTGAAACCTAGAATAGTTGATCTGGGGGAGATGTGAGGTCTATCACTGGGCATCTTAGAGATTAGTTGAGGTTAGCATTTGTCAGAAGTGATGTAGCTGCAGTTGGTTCTGGTCTGAGCAAGAAAATGGATGTACGTTTGTCCCCTCGTCTGTTTTCTTCCAGACTGTGTTTAATACTAGGTAAGGGCATATAAGTTAGCTAATTTGTCTACAAATCAAAGAAATATGAAAATGTTACTTCCACATGACAAAAAGACATTTAGGATTTTGATATCAGTGATCTTAACTGAATGAGCAATCCTGTATATCCTGTATCTCTGTCTTCTGTGTGACAGGACATTTTGAAGAAGCAGTGATGCAACTCTGCGTATCACGTGCTCTTTTCTTCTGATGTTGTGTTGGGTTTTTTTTTTTGCTTGTCTGCTGCTTTGGCACTTCACAGGTTTTAACTTGACTCTAGAGCTGTGTTTACTCCAGTAATGTCACAAGGAAAATTTATTCAGTTGCATATTGTGCCTTAGCACGTGAACTTGTTGTTCTTTCTCCTTGTTCTCACATGTGTACTTTGCTTCAGAACTACCTTAGTGGCCTGTATTTTGTTTTGAATTATATTGCCTTTTTTTCCCAAGTGCGTGTCTTTCAGCTTTTAGTGTCTGTGTTTGGCTAAACTAAGTGTGAAAAGTGACAAGGCTACCTGTCTCAAAAAGAGGACGTTGGAGTTAGTATTAATAGAAAGAACAATGCACAGCAGGTTTTGAAGGAACAATTGAGCAAATTTAAGACTTAGCAGTACACAGGTGGCAAGAAAGTGGAGTTTAACAAAGGAAAGCCAAGTAGCAGCATCAGCCAGTGTGTTTGTGAACCACCCAGTACCACCCAGCTTCCTGCAAACTGATGTGGGTGATTTGTGTGCTCATGGTGTAAGCTTTGGTAGCTCTTTGCTATCAGTTCTCCACCTTCTTCTAATGCAATAATGTTTTAGTAATAAAGAGCTTCCCTGAATAACATCCCAGCAAGAGGTGCAAGAAAAGGAAGACATCCTGAGGCACGAGTTCAGGAGAACAGTCCATCCTTGGTAAGGGGATCTATGAGTAGAAACAAGGAGATGCTGATTGTGATTCTTGTGCTTTCAAAGCCATACCTTTGTCATACTGGAAGGAGAGCAATCTGAGGAAAATTCTTTTTGATTTCTGGGTCTGCAGGTGGACCAGGCACATTCAGGGAGGTCATTTACATATGTCCTCAGAGATACATGTATCAGTTTTAGTTGTTATTGACATTTCATGCATGACTACTTCTGCTTCAGGGGAATTTAGAAACGCTGTCAGCGTTGAAGTGATATTCAGGTCTTGCAATCCAGATCGTATATATAGTTAATATTACAGAGTTGCATTTTCTCTGACAGATGGTTTATATCACAAAGTAGTACATGTGGGATATTTTACTGATGGTCAGGTTGATTTATCAAAGCAGGAGATTAGCATGGTTATTATTACTATTATTACTTTTTTTTTTTTTTAATTACTAATCATGAAATGGATGATGAAAAACTGCAGAAGATAAACAGCCAGCTTATATTTCAGAAATACTGTTGCTGTTCTGGTAAGCAGAGCAAACGATTTCTAGAGGATGAAGGACAGACTAACTGCAGTGGAATGTATTAGAAATAAAGTCATTTGAGAGAAACCAGAGGTGATGAAAACAAAGGATACAGAAATTAAGCAGATGAGGAGATGCATCTCGAAAGTTTTGTTACTTGGGAAATATACTAGTGATGGTGTGGTTGTAGCAAAGTAATGAGCACAAAGGGAAGTGTGGCACTTAACAAATTGGATTCCAGTAATAATAGTGTAAGAACAGAAGTGAAGAATTCAAAATATGACTTGCTCTTGAGCGAGAAGTGAAGCATGAGCACTCAAATACAGGATGAAGAGGTACCGTGGAAGCATTTACTTATAGATGATTTTGAAAAACTGAAGATGTTGAATAGCTGTGTTTCCAGTGTAGATGCAGAGAGGATATTTGACACACAGTAAATGTCTTTATGATTTTATCAGAGGCAATCAAGATGGCTTAGTGTTACAATCAGAATGAAGAACACATGCATCACAGAACAGGCTTAGCATTGGGTATTAACCCAAGTAAAAAGCAGGAGAGAAGACTTAGACAAGGAACTCTTGCAGAAGGTTGGATGAGAATGGGTGTCTTGGGAGAGGGGTTGTCACTTGGCACAAGGCAGAAACCAGCGTTCATAGCCAAGAGCATTCAGTCTGGTACAGTGGAAGGTTTCAAAATCTGTTCTTCAAAGTTTCCCTAACTTTTTAACCAAATTATTAGGAATGCCAGCAGCACATGGTGCTACTGTATTGTTGCTGCAGGTATTTTAGAGCTGGAGATGTCAAGTGCTGGAATTGTAGGTGACCTGTTCTTTGCATTCCTTGTTGGCGTTCTGCTGCTAGTCTGTAAATACATTTGATGAGTTGTCAAAACTAGTGATGCATTTAGTAGACACTGCTTAGCTGAAAAATCATTGAATTTGCTATCCATTTGAGAGTGAATAATAATAAAATATGAGTTATTGGAGCATTTGAGAAGGACTGATTAAGATTGGCTTTAATCAAAATTATAGTTTTCTTTTGTAAGCTTTTTTTAAGGCTTTGTTTATTGATTGATTTAAATACTTAGTATATACATTTCTTTTGAAATTAATGAAGAAGCACAAAAAGGAGTTTAATATACCAAAGCATTGGCTGTGTGACTGTATTATGTCAGTTTGGGATTTTATCTGAAATGTACGTGGGGGAAATTTTCTTACTTCAGCCATTTCTCATTAAAAAGTTTTATCAGAACCAGCTTGATTTCATTTTAACAGGAAACCACTAATTGGCATTTGGTAAAAGTTGTTCCCACACGGGGAGGAGTACCCCCATGAAACTGTTATTTTTCAATTAATTATCACTTTGAGGATTGCTGCGAAACAAGCAAATGTGTTAGACGTTTTCCCTGACAACCTAAATATTCCTGTAACGTGCACTTTGGAACTCAGCTTTCTTTTGTCACTTTCCTCCATTATCTCTTCGTGAATGCATACCCTGTAGCTCAGCATGTCTTAAGAAGGGATTAATTCCTCTGTCTCTTCCTAAAGCTTCCCTTGTGCTTTCCCTTCTTGATGGCTGGGACAACATCACTGTCCCGCTCATCAGACAAGTACATAACCTGAGCTTCATCATTAAGTCAAATCTTGAAACTTGGAAGATTTAATCTGGGCTTTCACTTCATTTTTTGTAAGAGGAACCTATGATAGCTTCTGTGCTGTCTTTGCAAAGCTGCTTCTTTCATCAGTGCTCCAAAGGCCAACCCTGCGAGTACTTCTCGCAGTGGCTGTGGATCCACAATCCTGAATCCAGCGTGCAGAAACCATTGAGCCACAGAGGAATGTGTCTCTCTTCCACAGGATGCATGCAAATGCTGTAACAAAGTGCCACCTCCTTGTAGATATTTGTATGTCACTGCTCAGTTTCTCTAGCCTGCATTTCTCTTCATTTTCTCTGCATTTCTAGAGGAAATGCAGAATTCTCATTTGTAGGCACATAATTATTTGAAATAGTGTTCTCTGAAAGCAACTATGAATGATTTACTGTCATGCTGGAAGTGCATCTAAAGTAAGGTCTTATTGAGGGTCAGTTCTGGGTCTACGGTTTTCCTAATTACTTGGATAACAAAATACAAAGTAAACATGAAACAGCAGATTTGGAGTTTCTCCTCTGTAAACGGAGTCAGAATTTGAAAGTATTTTAGTTCCACTGAAATCAACACGATATCATTTTCAGTAAAGTTCAGAGGGTTACACTGAGAATGGAAATCTCAGGTGTGTAGTTATCAAATACCTCAAAGCAGCTGTTTTTGGAACTGCTGAAAAGAAAGAGCTGTGGTTGCATGACATTAAATATGAGCCTATAAAGTCAAATTATTGCAAAAGTAGGCAAATCTAATTTGATACGAAGGTATTACTCCATTTTCATCAAACCTGGCAAGTGTGGGCTTGATAACTTTCAGTACTGCTGGTCAAGGTGGTGTTGGCTGGGACAGCTTCATGAATCACCATCATTCCTGTTCCATTTGTTGGGATTAGTGGCACTTGTGTTCTTCCCGATGGGCATCTCATCTCTTTTTGAGATTTCCAGTTTGGGAGTCTCTTCTGTTTCCATTAATAGTCTTATTGATATTTTTTATGAAGCTTTATATTTAAAAGGTTTCATTTCCATCAAAACTGAAGTTTAGAATCATACGATTACTTAGCATCAAGTGATGAAAGGGACTTAAAAGTATCATCGAGTCCAACTCCTGGCTCCACACGGGCCCACTCAATATTCAAACCCATGTCTCTAAGAGTATTGTGCAAATGCTCCTTGTACTTGGACAGCTTAAGGCTGGGGAGCCCATTCCATGCCCACCACCCTCTGAAGAACTTTCTCCTAACTTTAACTGGACCCTCTCCTGACACAGCACGTTCCCTCCAGCTCCATCGCTGTCGCCAGAGCAGAGCCCATCACTGGCTCTTTGCCCCCTCTGAGGAGCTTTAGGCTGCCATCAGGCTGCCTCTCAGCCTCTTCCTAGGGCTGAACAAACCAAGGGACCTCAGCTGTTCCTCATACAGTGTGCTCTCTAGACCCTTTACCTTACTCATAGTCTTCCTTTGGATGCTCTCTAATAGGTTTATGTCCTGATTTTGTGGTGCCCAGAACGGCACAGTGCTCGAGGCAAGGCTGCACAGGGCAAAATGCCTGGCCTGGTGCACTCCAGAGTGTGGGGTTGGCTTTTCTGGCTGTCATGGCACACTGTTGACTCACATTCAACTTGCTGTCAACCAGATCTTCCAGGTACCTTTCCATGTGTCTGCTCTCCAAGGTCTCGTTCCTCTATCTATATGTATATCCGGTGTTGCCCCATCCCAAATGCAACAGGCAACACTTGCTAGATTTCTTGTGCTTGGTGATTGCCCAACTGTCTTGTCTGTCAAGATATTTCCACAGGGCTTCTGCATTCTCAGGAGAGTGAGCTGCTTCTCCTAAGCCAAGAAAGAACAAGGATAATAAGAAGCTTGTGTGGATCTGTAAGGAAGAGTTGAAAAAGCTCCATTTTTTTTAGAGTAGAAGACAGAAACATTTTAGAAAAGATGTGATACTGGTTTTGCAGTTCAAAAAAAATGGTATAAAAGGGAAGACAGGAAAGATAAGTTGCTCTTTATGGCTACTGTGGGAACGATGAAGAGAAATCAACTTTGCTACAGAAAAGTATGATCCAAGAGTAATTAAATATTGGAGAAAGATGGAGGATACTGTGAAATTCCCACTGTTGGAGATTAATAGCACGGTACATCAGCAAAGTGTAGTTGATGCTGCTCAAAGCAAGAAGCAAGTGGATGAAGTGCTTCACAAACTTTGTCTTTGTGCTCTGCAGTGCTGTACTGGAGCAAGCATTGCACTGCAATGTATATTGGAATCTGTTCCATACAAAGCAAAATGCAAACATTTCTGAAATTGCCTTATAAGAGAGCAAGGTAAAAAGCAGTAAATACAAGAGCTTGTTCAAAAGCAATGACTCCTATTTTATTATGTGGGCCCACAGCAACAGAGTGGATGGTGGTGGCATGGCAGTAGAAGCTGAATCTTCCAGCCACTATTCCACTACGTTTTACTGCTATAGCAGATGTCAGCCGTGGGGCAGTCTGCTTCAAATGCTCTTCAGATACCATTTTGTCAAAGATGTGTCATTGCATTCCTTCACGTAGAAAAGAAAAAAATTGCACTCATTGACAGTTGTTAACGCTTGCTGAACGTTTAGGGAGATGAAAGAGTGGATGTGAGCACAGGGAGGTGGTGAGTGGTGCATTTCAGCAGTGGCGAGAGCAGTGTGAAAGACAAGCCATGTTCTGGATGGCCATGGACAACTGCAAAATGCAGAGTGTCCTGATTGGCTCATCAGCAGATTATGACCAGAGATCTCTGTAAGGAGCTGAATATCGGATTTAATGCACTGTAAACTATGGTGACAGCACTGGAATATCACAGAGTTTGCTTCTGGTCCCACAAAAGCCCACACAGGAACAGAAAGAGTACTGCATGCGTGTTTGTCAGGTTGGATTGATTATGAGGCGGAAGGTGACAGTTTCCTGGATTACATTGTTATCAGTAACAAGACACAGTGTCACCACTATGAGCTGAAGTCAAAAGGGCAGTTCCTGGAGTGGCAACACGTGAATTTGCCATCAAAGAAAAAGTTCAAGATGCAGCCCTCAGTGAGTAAAGTGATGTGCAGTGTGATTTGGGATAGGAATGGAGTGATCCGTCTGCATTTCCTGGAACCCAGAGAAACCTCGACTCTGACTGCCACATCATAACACGGACTAAACTGAAGGCTGAAACTTCAAGAGTCAGATCAAACAAGACAACCTTTCTCTTGAAATATGGCTATACCAAACCCCATACCAGTTTGAAGACCAAGCATTTTGCCAGTCTTGGCTGAGCTGCCACACCCAGTGTATAGTCCTGATTTGGCACCATCTGATTTCCATCTGTTCAGGGCAATGAAAAATGGGCTGCATGGACAATGTTTTCCTAACAATGATACCATCATAGCAACTGTGAAACAGTGGGTCACTCTGCTGGTGCGGATTTTTACAAACACAGAGTGCAGACTCTTATTCATCACTGGCAAAAATGCCTAGCTAATGGTCCTGACTTGTGTTGGACAATAGTATTTTGTAAGTTAGAATTTGCTCTATCAGTTAGTGTTGTTGTGCTCTTTGTATTTATTGTAGTTTCCATGGCAGTAAATAGGAAGTATTACTTTTGGGGTGGCATACATTTTCATTAAGCTACAATCAGTTTTATTTGTAGTTTAGATCAAACTAGAATAAACACTCAGAATATGTTTAATGAACACAATTATAAAAGTGCGCATTTATGTAGATTAAAACATACTGTAGGAACTTCTTCTTTGTCCTGTGCTGTGCTTTCCTTTGGGTGTATGAGAGCAAGACTGGCATTTGTGGATGTGCTTGGATGTTTGCTGGGTCTGGCCAAAAGAAAAGAAAACATGACATGTCCATAGATCAGACTTCATGCGTGTTTATTCCTTGTCTTTAAGCTGTCCAATCCTGACAGATTTAAGTGTTACTTATTAATTAGTAAGCAGTTGCTAATGATGTTGGCAGTGCCAAACTATGTCACTATTTCCATTATGCCTACCACTTCATTCTGCTGAATTTAGTCATCGGCTGTGATCTTATTCTCTGCTAAAAGTTTGCTTTACTGATAGAGAGTAAAAAAAAAAAAAGGGGGGGGGAGGGGGATTTTCATTGCTTTCTTAATTAAATTAAAATTTCTGCCTGTATACCTCAGGCTCACATCAAGTGATAAAATTTTGTATCACTTTCTGTCTCCCTGGGGACAGAGCTGACAGTAATAGTTTTTAAAAGGTAAAAGGTGGGATGATTATTTTCTTTCTCTCCAGCTGTGGTCTTTCTTTGTGTATTTAGATAAACTGTATGGTCTGTACAGTGCATCCCAAATGCCATTGCAGAAACCACTCTTGGAGGGCCGCTGCTTTGCAAGTGTAATGTCCTTGTGGCACTGTCACACATGATAAATTTAAGTAATTTTGTGTTCTTTTAAGTTCCTGTAAAACTTGTCCCTTGCCAATGTTGTTGTTTTCCATTTACTTTCTCTTCTTGATCTGTCCAGTTGAACTGGTGATTCTGCTCTGGCATATGCATCTCAAAGATTTGTGCTCAGAACTTCTGGTTATGTTTAGGACAATACCCCGGTTCATGTTTGGAGGTTCTTCATCTACCACAGGTCTAATTAGATAGTTGCAGTACACTTCCCAAAGTCGATAACGAGTTTAAGGGAGCATTAGGATCCTGTCTTTCCTGTCTCCTTCTGCACTTCCTGAAAAGTAAAAGATGCATGCCTGAAAGCACTTTGTAGGACTAATGCTGTAAGATCTCACTTGCTTTATTGCTTTTCACTTTATTCTGTGTGTGTATATATATGTAAAATGTCTATATTGTTATCTAGAAATTTTTCAGCAAAATCTTATTCCCATTGTGCTAGACACTTAAGTGAAAGAAGTGTCTGTACCAAGATAGCTCAAAATTTTCGTGTATGTCAAGAACAGACTGGGGGAAGGGATGCACTGTTTGTGGTAGCAGTAAAATAGCTAATGAGAACAGATGTCAGCTCACTGAAGCAAGTGAGATGGAGACACCAGGCAAACATGATGGAGAGATTCAAAGGAGAAAAAAGTGGCATTATGATGGAGCATTTATCTATGCAAAATTGGAAGCAAGTGAGAAAACATATCTGATTGGTGAGGGCTTAGGAAGGTCTACCTAAAGGCTATTGTGGTTGCATCAAGGGGAGACTCAGCAGCTCAGTCCTTCGGTGGCTGGTACAGCAAAGTGCCCCAGGTCACATCTGTAGGCAGCAGGGGAGGAAAGTGCAGGAAAGCTCTGGGGCTCTTTGTGGAGGATCTAAGGGGCAAAGCTAACAAGTTTTAAGGCTGGAAGGAGGCAGTGGTTGTAGTTCAGGTGCAGAGCTTTAGCAAGTGAGGATGGGACCTGGGTGGAGGAGCTCAGGTGTTTGAAATGCAGGTACTGCTGGCAAGGAATGCAGTGTAGGCTCAAAGGCCATCATAGATGAGCTTGAGTGGGGAGGAGGTTTTTGATGATATTCAAAGTGTGTTTGTATTGCAGCATCTCTTACATTGTTTGAAGTGCATGTGGCTGCTTTTTTTTTTCCCAGTTGTCTTTTGAATCTATTTACTGAAATGGCTTTTTTTTCTTCTTTTCCTTTACCTACTGCCTTTTTTTTTTTTTTTAAACCATAATCTTTTCCTGTGCTATGTTCTTTCATGTCCATTTGGTTTCTCATTTTCTTTTGCTGGTGTTCTCTGCTTTCTACCAGAGGTAGCATATGTTTGTATAATGTACACTTGATATCACATACTCAAATATATTCTGTGGCATGGATGAAATTAAGATCTGTTGAATCAAGATCAGTTTGGTCCTGGCTCTGATAGACCTATGGGAATATAAATTATTGATTTTGGTAGGCAACAGGCAAGCTCTGAACATCATATTTTAAAGAAGAATTCTTATTTCTGGAGATTATCGATTGCAAGTGATTATCAATCAAATATCAATGGTGATTCACATATACCTACACAAAAGTTTAGATAATTTTATGAAGTTCCCATTTTCTTTGGAGCACTGAATGCCTGTTTGAATTAACTGCAGGATCTTTTTAGATTGTTTGTATGCTGAAGTTAAACATAAATACAATTCTGCAAATTAGATATTACTGTTACAAAATTGCTGAACTGAATCATAATATTTATATGCTCTTTTGTCTACTATTGATAGCATTTTGTTCTTTGGCTTTTTGGACCCCATTTCTTTAACAATAATGCTGATGAAAATTACTGATTTTGAGCCTGTGAAAAATAGTTCCCAGTTTTGAGGCTGTGTTTACTTCGTGTTTACTCCTTGGGAACGGGTGGAATATAGATCAGTCCCCTCTAGATCCAGCTTCTGTAGCAGATTGCGTGAAAACTTGCAATCATAAAACCAGAGGGCTCCCAGTTGTGATTTTCTGCCACCAGTCTTAACAGATGAGGCATCAGTTTTGAGGAGCCTGTTGTGCAAATGTGAGTCTACCCTATTCTCCAGTCAGTAGCTGCTCTCTAGCTGTAAAGTCCAGTCTTCTTGCTGAGGGCCATGAGCAACTGTGCTTGTTTGTGAAGGTTGCTCTTGCTGAGATCTTCAAGCACATGGAACGATAGTTTCATAGACTTGAAGGCTGTCCTTTGAACTTGTTGGGTAAACGTCTGCCCAACTTTTGTCTGTCTCTTCCAGGGAAACAGTCTGCTATATTTAGTCAGACGTGTTGTTTATTTGTTTCTCTGTTGTATGATTTATTGCTAGAGCTTTGGCGGAGGTCTGTTGGGCATGCCTGTTCAAAGTGCAACTTTATAACTTTTCAGCTACTTCACCTTATTTCAATATTTGTTTTTATTGCAGTGTGCAAGACCTCCTAAAATACTTAACAAAAATCATAGTAGATGTTTTAAGTGTTAACTTCAAGTATACCTGCAGTGCATCTTTCACTATTTGTTTTTCTTCAGTTCTTACCCAATCTTCAGTTATTTAAAAATACAGGGATTATAATATGATATCTTGGCTGCAATAGCACAGAGCAGGAGGGGCAAGAAACTCGTGACGGTGCTACCATCTTGGTGATGGTCCTATCCTAATCCTTAGTGCTTGTTAGGCTTCATCTGAGGCCTGAAAGCCTCATACGTGCCTTGCCCCCTGGTCTGTCTGCTGACCCTGTAGCTTTGCCAACATTTCCACATGGGTATTCTGATAAGTTCGGCTTGTTCTCACAGATTCGGAGGTGGTTTTGTGGTTGGTTTTCCAATTAGAGAGCAAACGTGCAAAACACTTCCAAAAGACAGGCTCCAAAGATGTACTTCTCTGCGTTGTATTTAATCGTTAGTTGTTGGTTTCTGTGGGAGTTACCAAACCAGTTGAGCTGGAGAGCTGGCATGAAGCCAAATGAAAAATACAGTTTTCTTCACTGTAAACATGACTGTCAAGCAGTCATGTTTTTCTCAGCTTCATTTTAAAGGCATTATAACGGAACAAAATGAAACTAAAACATATTTTTATGCCAGTATTATACGTGGAAGAATGCTATTTCTCTATTCTCTTCATGAGGATTTCAGCGAATAGAACGTGCAGAATTACATTACAAAAATATGTGATCAGGTATCTCTATCGCTAGGTACCTGATGGAGTTGTTAAACCAATAGATTTCTTATTCTGGTAGTGTTATGGTAAGAATGCATTTTTGGTCTCTGCAAACATGAAAGATGTGTAAAGTTCTTTATTTTTAGTTCTATTTTGATAACAGAAAAAAACCAATGCCTGATAAAATTTAATGAGTAACAGCAGCAAGCATTAATCTCTATCCATTCCTCCAGGCTTATTTTCCAACTCTCTTTTCAGTGACTGATAGCTCTGGCAACTCATCATCCAATGTTCTGCTGAACTTGGCCGTTCTTGCTTTGCTTTGGGGATGTTTTTTCTTTTTTTTCTTTTTCTTTTTTTTTTTTTTCTTCTTTTTTTTTTTTTTTTTTTTTGAAAAATGCGGAAGCTCAGCTTTGCCTTTCTGAGATAAATGTGAACTATATTTAATGCTCACAGTGATCTCACCAGTACGTCATCCTGTAGGTGCAACTGCTCCAAATAGGGAAAAACAGCATTTTCACTTACTTATCAGAATTAAATTTAACAGTTGTCTGCACTGCCTTTCCGTAACACCCTCCACTTTATTTTGCAGAGTAAGGAAGAAGCTTTTTTAACAAAATGTCTGATCAGCTGCAGCTTTGTAAAATGGCTTTTTGGATACTAAGAACAAAAATTGCATCTTGAAGAATGGGTGCCAGCATCCATGTAACTTGGGGCACCAGAGGATGAAAAATCCTTCAGTTGTGCTTCGTTGTGTGAATGAGCATTTTTGCTTAGTAATAGAAAAGTAAGAAATAGTATCAGAAGGGAGGTTGAAGAGTCAGCTTATTTGTCTGCTCTCAGAACAGAATCCATTGCAGTGGATTCTCCTGACTAACATTTGTCTCACACCTTCTGTATCATCTCCAATTATGGCAACATCAGTGTTTCTCTATGTAATCCATGCTAACACTTCAGGTAATTAGGAAGTTTTTGTACAGTATCTGTAGATACTGATACATAATTTCAAATTTTAGTTTATTAGTGCCAGCACTTTTTTTATTTGCCTATCTCATCCTTTTATTAAAAAATTCAACCTGCATCAGTCGGTCTGGATATTTGCAGGCACAGAGAAATGAGATGATTGAAAACAGAAATTAGTGCTGCAAATTAATTAATGAAATGGTGTTTGACCCTCCAAAGAGGAAGTTAGAAGTGTTGCACAAAGATCTCTGACATTCTTTGCAGATCTCCTGGCAGTGTCAGGAGAAGCTTTATTTTGTGGCTGATGGAAATGGCACCAATCTGATGCTCAGATTTTGCCCTTCCTGTGAGGTTCAATATGCTCTGTGATAGCAATGAATTATGAGTTTTTAAGACGATAGTCCAGGAGTGCCTATTTGACCTTTGATATCTTGCATGTGAGTGGTACCACTGCTATTTTATGTCACAACCTCTTGGGATTTCCCTAACAAACAAGTTTGCTCCTGGAGCCAGCTTATCCCTAGATCCTTAGGGGTCAAGGTACTGTGCCGTAAGGAAGTGCTGGCAGCAGCAGGCTGTTGTTGCATTGGGACTCATGTTGTTCTGAGTGCTGGCAGCTGTATCCTGCCTTGCAGTGTGTCCACAGCCTGTGGGTCTGGGCAGGCAGCCCTATTTTCAAGGAAGCAGACAAGCACTACTTGGCCCCATCACCAGCAGTAGTCTCAGGACAAAGGCAGCACATCTGTTCAGGAGATTTTTCTCAAGTTCTAGATTTTAAGAGTTTTTAAAAGAGTACTGAGGCAGTTCTGTGGATCTCTTGTACACTTACAGATGAAGTTACTGATGACAGAAAAAGGGATGTTATAACTGGAAGGAGATACGAGTCAAGACAGGAGTTTTAGATGTGTACAGACATATCAGAAAAGAATAGATTTGAGAGAAGCTGCTCTGAAAGAGCTGTGAATATTTATATTTAGTTTATTGTTTCTAAAGATTATTTTACTTTTTCCAGCCATTGCCTCATATTCAGTCCACCTGTATGTGTAGCAGAGTACAGGGGAAACTTTCAGCTAATTGGTGCTTTATGTAGAGTTTTAAATTTGAGACTGCTATTTTGCCTCCACTTTGCACTGTGTTTAGCGTGGAAATGATGTATCTGGCCCATGCTTGATTTTAAGGCACATCACACAATCACAGGACCCTGGGCTGTGCTCCACACTGGCACCATCTCTGTTTTCTCCCAGTCGACATGGGAGCAGAGATAAAAGACTCCTGTTCCTCAGCGTGTAACTCCACTACCAGCTTTAGTTTCTCCACAAGTGAAGTCCGGGCATGCAAAACTAGCCTAAGTCAAAAAGGGACTTTGTTCCAGTGTAATGCAATGCCACTAAAGTGTGCTTAGACCCTGCAATTGACATGAATTGCAGATAGAAGGAGTAACTGGAACAGGGTAGATGACAGGAAACAAGCCTGCACTGCCTCCTCTGGATATATTGTACACTGAACAGGAGAGGAACATTGTGTTGAAATACAACTTTACTTGTATGTTTATCCTTAGAAATTGAGTTTGGAACACAAAATGAATAAATAGTTTATTTCTCCATATTCAGGTATCAGTGGAAAACACTGCTTAGAGCTCAAAAATTGAGAATAGTAATGAGCTACTAGAAGAAGGGGGGGTGGGCTTGTTTTGTGCTCCTTGGTGTTTTGTGTGTTTGTTTGCTTAATCTTCTTGCTTTCTATTTCCCATTCTTTCAGCACACTGTAGGCTAATTTTGCTGGTGTGTGAGCAGGGCTTACTACCTACTTACATATCCATCCTTCACATGGCAATGTTGGAAATGAATCCCACAGAGTACGGCTGGCTTCTCTGCGAGGAGTGAAAGCACTCTAGTGTTCTTGTCTTCCAAGAACATTTAGTAAAAGAAAGTAAGAAGGTTAGCATTAAAGCAAAAAATAAATAGAATAGAGGAAAGCTGATCACCAAGAGCTGATAGACGTGAGGGAGAAGTGTTATGTGAGGCTTAGTGTTTTTTGCCTAACTGGGTACCTATTCATAGTGTTTTTTCAGAACTCACTGAGAGAGGAGGAGGCTCTTAAGGAAGGATCAAAGCTGCAAACCCAAGGGGATTTGACTAGATTAGGCTGTTCAGAGTGGATTGATTGCCTTTCGAGTTGAGGCACAGTCAGGGTGTGTACAAGGGCTCCCAAGCTTAGGAAGGCTTCAGGTCTGCTAATTTTAGGCATTGCCAGGGAGGGCTGCTTCTGATTACAAAATGCAGTCAGAACATGAATTACAAACCTGTAGGTGATGTCCGCAGCCTGTGGACATCCATCTAAACTATAGTACAAATAGACTGAAATGCTTAGAGTACCTGCTGCTTTAACTAGGATGTTTTATGCAGGTCTATTTAGAGACATAGAAATGCAAATTACAGGACGCTGATGCTTGTAGATGCGTACTAAAGCAATAAAAATTGAACTTAAATGTTTCTTTTGTTCCTTTTCCCATTCTAACAGTGCTGCAGGCAAAGTATTTCTTAGGTCCTGGTGATTTCAGTGTTTGTTTCACTTTCAAAGTTTTACAGTGCTGCTTCTGCTTTGATTTTCTGTAAAGCCAAGCTTATGCCAGCATTTCACAGTTTTCTCTACTGACTTGGTTTTTGTGCTTTTTGTCTTCACAGCCCGGAAGTCCAAAAAACTGGGCAAATTGAAAGGGATGCATGAGGAACAGCCACAGCAGCGGCAGCAGCCACCACCCCAAAGCCCTGAGGAAGGGACGACGTACATTGCTCCAGTAACTGAGCCCCCTGTAAACACAGCACTTGTCCCCCACATGTCTGCCATCTCACCAGCACTTACTCCCTCTCCTGTTAAGATCCTTGAAAGCATTGAACCAGAGATCGTGTACGCAGGATACGACAGCTCAAAACCAGACACAGCCGAGTACCTGCTTTCCACCTTAAACCGCCTGGCCGGCAAGCAGATGATTCAGGTGGTAAAGTGGGCAAAGATACTTCCAGGTAGGATCATGAGGCATTTGGTGAAATTTCTGGTCAGCCTTCTAGATTTATCAACTATTTGCCTGATTAATTGCATCTTTCGACTATGGGCTGGGTTGAAAATCCTCATAAGGGGAGCAGCCTGATAGAAGATTGTTTTTTCAATTTGTGTCATGTTTGTTTCATATGTTTGTGATAGGTATTTAACAAGCTTTCATTTTGAATAATAGGCTCTGTAGAAGAAAACATGTTTTGTCACTAGAATGAAAAATTATGGTTTTGCTTCTTCAGAAATGTACTTTGTGGGAGTGTTGCTCTTGTTCTTGACTATAATACTAGAAAAATAATGGGTGATGTATTTGCCAGCCCTTGAAGGGCACAACATAGTTCATGTGCATTTTCTGTTTTGTTCTCTAGGATTTAGAAACTTGCCTCTCGAGGACCAAATTACTTTAATTCAGTATTCGTGGATGTGTCTGTCATCGTTTGCCTTGAGTTGGAGATCATACAAACATACAAACAGCCAGTTCCTCTACTTTGCTCCAGACTTGATTTTTGATGAGTAAGTATTCCTTAATGGTCCTTTTCAGTTCAAGCTGGAAGGATTACTCTGTCTTTATTTGGTTTTCAGTCTAAGAAAATTTCAGCTAATCCCAGTTTGAGAAGTGGCTAGAAACATTTTTCTGTGCCTCAGTTTTCAATTAGTGAAGCCTTGCTACTGCTATCCATTTCTCCTTGCATATGTGGATGTGTTCACAAACTGGGAACAAGCTGCTGGCTTGAAATATAACTGATACAAAACTGAGATTTATAAAGAAACATTTTTTTGTTATCTACTGGAGCTTAGAGAAGGATATGACTTCTAGGAAATGTGAACATTTAAATTGCCAGATTTTTTTGTTGTTGTTAGTTTGTTTTTTTTCTTCAGAGCAGTCATATAATAGTGCTTTTGTTAAGAGTATACAGCTCTTCAATGAGTTTTCTTGACAGTCTTTAATTACCCTTCTTTGCAATCATGAAAGAAGCAAAAATGTTTTTTCAGTAATGAAACATAACTTTTTTTATGATGCGTTTAGAGAAAAAAAAGCATCAACCAAGGAACCATTCCTTCTGCATATGTATATTCCTTCATGTTTTAAATTTGTGTTGTAGTGCTTTGCTTTTGAGGAGTATAATTTGATTTCTATTCCATTTGCCTGGTGTTTATTCCAAGCCAGTAAAGTCAAAAGTTGAATACACATGCAAACTGTGGTCATGTCATGTACTTAACCCAGAAAGTATTTTTTTTTCTCGAGGTAAAAATGAGAGGTAATCAGTAGGATATGGATGCTTCTGAAGGTGGAATAAAAACAGAGGGGAAAAAAAAAAAACAAAAATGGGAGAAGAATTAACAAAAAGTAACTTAGTACCCAATCTCTTGAAATCTTCTGAAATGCTTAAAAATTTTTTTCTTCGAAAAGATGGTTTTTCACTGTCATCTTAGTATTTTTAACTTGATTTAAGGATTCCTAAATAATGCATATGAGATCTGGTCCTAAAGCAGTGAGCAGTATCAAAGGAAGATCATTTGTGGGCTGTTTTTTTCTTCCCTCTGAGAGAAGAATCTGATGATTCACTGCATGTGATTGAAAGTGAACTGTTGGCCATTTTCCTTGTTGAAAGTACCTCCACTATGACTCGGGACGTTAAAGAGTTATCACCAAAAAAGCATCTGTTGCTAAAGCTAACTGAAAATGTGAACTTTAATGAATATAATTCTCCTGCAGAAAATGCAGACCTATACGTTTGAACACAGAAGTAATTTTCCCTCATCTGAAGTAAGTCAGTCAAGGGGGTCAAAATCTATTGGACAAGGCAATCAGTCTTACTGGCAGATGTAAGTATACATGAATTGCTAGCAGTCTTGATACTGCAGTTAGAAGCAGCTTTCAGAATTCAAGACTACTCGTGAATTTTGTGCTGCAAGTATGGAAGCCAGCGCATGCAGAAATTATTCTGAGGCTGAGGATCTAGTTGGAAAAGGACAGAAAGAAAGAAATTTTGTAATGGAATTTTGAGATAGCAGAGCAGCTGCTCACAGACTCTGGAATCTCCAGTTCTGGAGATGTACAAACCTTGACTGGGCCCTGAGCAGTAAGCTCTAGCTTTGGTGTTAGCCCTGCTGCAACCTTTCATGGAGACCTCCAAAGGTCTCAACACAAATTATTTTGTGATTCTTGTTTAATAAAAGCAACTCTTTCCCAATTTTGACGTAATATCTCAGAGGTGAATTACTCAAATTGTACAAGTCAACCAATACAATACAGCATAAAAAACGTTTGGGTAAGAACAAAACATAGTAAACAGTTGTGCAAGAGTGAAGATTCAGAACAAAAGTCTGATGTAGTATTAAACTATATATACTATATATATGTATGTTTGTGTATCAAAACCAAGGTCAGTTTGTCTGGTTAATATCTCAAGTGAAAAAAATTGAGATTGAATCAAGCAAACTGTAAAACACAATCAAATCTAAGAAGTTACTCAAACAAGCAGGACCAAAAGCATAAGCAGTTAATGATGTAATTCCACTACAGTTCTAGGGCAATAGATTTTTCAGTGCCCTTGCTTCATTTAGTTTTGTTGCATCTTCAGTATCACTACATCAGAAAGCAGATTGCCTCATTTTTCTCATAGCATTTGCCTTGTGTGATTGTCTGTGATAGTATTTAACCTTAATGCTTCATTTTACATCTATTCCTGTTTATGAAACTGTACTGGTTTGAAACTTTGCTCCAGAATCGCTGAATCCTGATTCTGCCTTTATTTTTAGAGTATTGCGAACTGGGAAATGGTGTACTTAAAAACACAGGCTTTCATTTCTGTGGGATGAGGTTTATCAAACTTCACAAAGGTTCATTCAATGTAGCTTTTAAAATTTTTTTGTTCCGTTTGGCACTTTAAGAGATAGATTAGTCCATGCAGAATGAAAAGGAGATGCTTGAAAATGACTTTTCCTTTTGCTGGCTTGAAAAAGTCATGTACTATTAACACCAGGCCAAGATTTTCTTGATATTTCTTCATATTTTGTCTGGAGAGGTTGTTTCCTGTCCTTGGGCAAGAAGTAATTAGTAGGGGCCCTTGCCACTATGCTGCCCAGAAGGTTCAACATTTTTATTCAATGAGCCGTTAAGAAAGAGTGAAAGTAGAGGTTGGCATTAGCAGAATTATGCTGCTTTGTTTTGCATTAAATGAATTTTCCGTTTACTCTTGACTACTCTGAATAAGAGGAAGTTGTAATGTTTCTGGAAGGCCATGATATATGATATTGTTTTATTTCTTATTCTGAAGGCCTGTAAACAAGATGAAATGAAAACCTGTGTGCTGCTCATAGGCATTAAAGCACCTCTGACTGTGTAAATATGGTGTAAAATGTCCCCTAGTAAATACATAGTTTGACTTTCTGCTGGGAGTATGCAAGGCTGGGAATACTTGGCCACTCACATTTATATTCTAATTAAGTGTACTCTTGGTCTTCGTGGATCAAGCATGTGTTCCACTGCTTTAACTGAGCTTAATTATATGCCAAGATGTGAACCGAGGATAAGAAAATGGCCACACAACCACTCAGTCACTCTGCATGTTGCAGAAATGACAAAATATGTGTATGTTGTATGTGCAGAGAAGGACCTGGGTATTCTTGTGGACAGCAGGGTGGCCGTGAGCCAGCAATGTGCCTTTGTGGCCAAGAAAGCCAGTGGTACCATGGGGTGAATTAACAGGAGCGTGGCCAGCAGGTTGAGGGAGGTGATCATCCACATCTGCCCTGCCTTGTTGAGGCCACATTTAGAACACTGTATCCAGTTCTACGCTCCCCAGTTCAAAAGAGAGGGATCTCCGAGAAGGAGTCCAGTAGAGGGCCAGAAAGATGATAAAGGGCCTGGAGCATCTCCCCTGTGAGGAAAGGCTGTATAACCTGGGTCTTTTCAGCTTGGGGAAAAGAAAACTGAGGGGGAATCTGACCAGTGTTTGTAAATATCTAAAGGGAAGTGGGAGGCAAATGGATGAGGCCAGGTTCTTCTCAGTGGAATGTAGGAATAGGAGAATGGAGAATGGCCTAAAACTGGAGCATAGGATGATCCATACAAAGATGTGAAAGTACTGCTTTATGGTAAGGGTGATGGAGCACTGGAACAGGTTGTCCAGAAAGGTTGTGGTATCTCCAGTGGAAATATTCAAGACCTGTCTGGACACCTACCTGTGCAACCTGTTGTGGGGTACCTGCAGGGGGGGTTGGACTCAATGACCTCTTGAGGTCCTTTCCAACCCCTGCAATTCTGTGATTCTGTGTAAGTTGCAGTATGTAGGCTTTTATCCCATGTCCTTCATAGCTCAGTAGTTGTAATCAAAAGAGTACAGTAACACTGAAATACCATGAGGAAACAGTTTAGTACATTGAAGTGCAGCATCAATATTTCTACAGTATTTTGCAAATGCACTGAATGAGTAATGTTGTGTGTTTTCTTCCTCCTTTGATTTTTCTTGGTTTCTCATTTGCAGCCCAGGAGTAACTCACAAGCGCATAAGTGCGCAGGTTCTGAAGCCGTTTTACTTTGTTGTAACCATGATAAGATTTTTACAGAGATTTTTACATTTCTCAAGGACTTCAATCCTTTCCTAATTAAAAATAGTGCCAGGCACTGCATGAAGTACCCAAAATTATTAAATTGAACTTGAGAAAATCAAATCTAAAAATTGAAGGCAGTTTTTATGAGCATTTAGATTAGCTCTGTCTTTCCCCCCAGTTCCTCTCTGAAATGATATGTTATTGAGACATGTCTCATTCCTATATAAAAAAAATAAAATTAGTAGAGCCAGCAGCCAAGTGAATAATAATTAAAAATATTAGGAGCAAAGTACACTGGTTGATATATTGGCCAGTGTTTGTAAAAAATAAGGAAAAATTTCATGTTATGGATTTTAAGCTGATAAATGACTGTCATTTCTTTTATTATTGCTATTTGGGGCAATTGTGTTACTAATGACTATTTTAATTGTAAAATTAAAACATCAACTCCAGATGCTTTAAATAACCCGGTTTATGTAATCGAGAGCTATGTATGTATTGCACTTTAACAAACTAACTAAGTCTATTACAAAACAATATAAATCCTTCTTTTAACTCAGGAAATGTAACTTTCAATAAAATAAAAATGTGATATTGGAGGGCTCTTTCATGTCATGCCTTTGGTAATTCCCCCAACTGTGAAGTTTAAAAATTTAAAAGCAGAGAGGTTGACGCTAGCAGCAGAGGAAAAAATAGAGAATATATATTTCAAATGAGAGCATTGATGTATAGCAGATGAGGGAGAGAGGGGCAGAAAAACAGCTTTAGGATGTGGGGATTCTGTGAAGATCTGGCACTGCTGTTGTCTTGGGATGTGGATGGGCAGAGGATTTTGTAAGGTTGAGGGAAGTCGTAGACTTAAATTGGAAACGCAGATGTAGCTTGGCTGAATAGCTATTTCATTAGTAAATAGCATGTTCATTGTCTTCCCATTAGATTCCTCTCGTAATATACTTGTGGAAGCTGACCGCTAGGATTTGGTGTTGCGTAACGCAGAGCAAGGATACAGCTGTCTCTCTGTGACCTTTCAGGGCCAAAGCCCTTAAATCTTTCAGGTGTTCTGATTTCTGTAGTCACACCAGGAAGAGAAATCTAATAAAATAACCTGGATGTCTCAGAGCTACAGAGGTTTTTAACCCTACAGACCTCCAGGGGGATGATTCTTCAGGTCATCTGTGTATAGTGAGAGAGCCAATAACTTCTGTTATTATGTAAAAGATACATTTTCCCATTTTGCAGGATGATGGCTGTTAACTCTAATGGTACTGATTTTGGTCTTTTTTGCACTCCTGTTAATCCTGTCTAAATTTAGGTCAATTTTTGTAATCTTTTTGATCTAGCAGTCTCCAAATCCCTCATTTTTAATTAGTATTGCTGCAGCGATTGTTGGTATGAGTTGTCTGTGTTCGTTCTTTGCTGGTAAAGTAAGTGTGTGCTTGCAGGTCTTGTTAAAAGGTCAGCAAACACATCCATGATATTACTCGTATGTTTGTTGCTTACATTATATTATTTAGAACAAAAATGCTTCACTCATACAATCTAATCTGTCAGGTGATTTTAAGGAGATCCGTGGGAATGAAAAAACAGAAAGAAGGTCCTTCTAGCAGTTTCTCATGTTTTTAACAGGCCAGTTGCAAAGAAGGTGCGGCATCAGGACAGGGATAAAATATTTTTTCATTTGCCCATTCCAGCAGTTACTGGCTTAGGTACTTTCTGAATGAGAGACTGCATTCAGTTGTGCTTCATAAGCTTTCTGTATCTCCTGTGAATTTCTCTAATACCTTTCTGAATACATTTATAATTCCAGCACATGAAGTGTTCTGTGACAATCACTTCTGCAATTTACTTACGCATATTTATTTGTTAGAGATGTTTTTAAAGCAGATACTTGATAATTTAATGGAGTACCACTTCATTCTGTGTTTGTGGAAATATGGATATATTCCCTTTCATCCTGTGTACGCCATTTATCATTTATAGATTTCTGTCAGGTCCTGTTGGTTATTCTACAAGTAGAAGAATCAGCTAGTCAGTTTAGTCTCCCTTTGTGTGTCAGTTGCTTGCTACTCCTGGCCATACTCATCTTCCCCTGCGGTGCTTTTGCTTAGCACCTGTGTTAATTTTGGGAACAGACCAGAATGACACACTGTATTCAGAATGCATTGGATTTATGTGGTGGCAAAATTATGATTTCTGTCTTGCTTTCTGTTCTTCTTCTCTCACCCACTGCTTTCATTTTGACCACTAATAAACACCAAGCAAGTATTTTCAAAGGACGGAAACTAAAAAAACCTGCTCCAAATTGCACCTAGGTTTCTTTATTGTGTGATGCTTGTTAATTAGAGCCAATTATTATATGTATAGTGAGAGATGATTATACTGTCTGCATTGTCTTGGAATTAATGATTTTCACCTTCAATTTTGTCAGCCAGCCTCACAGTTTTGCAAGATTTTTCTGCAGTCTTTCATGGGCAGTTCCTGATTTCATTGTCTGGAGTCATCAGCAAACTCTGTCACTTGCACAGGTCTGATTTTTTTTCATATGATGTATGAGTACAGTTCACAGCGCAAGCTTCAGTGCAGAGCTCTGCAATACTTGCCTGGTAGCCTCCAGTACTTTCGAAAAACATCCATTTGTTATTATCTTCTGACTTCTATTTTTAAGCTGCCAATAATCCATGAAGAGCCGTCCTCCTTACCCCTAAGCCCTCTTTAAGAGCTTTCAGGAGATCTCTTTAATAGCTTTAAAATCCAGCTCTGCCCTGTCTGCATCCCAGTTACCTCCTGCTGCAGAGCACAATGTGCAGGAGGTCCTGGACCGGTCATTCCTTGTGCCGGCACGCTGGCACACAGTAGGTACTGAAGCTTGTGCCTAAGCTGCATGCCCCAGTTTCCTTTCTGTGGAAACCAGAGAAAAGGAGAGAAGGGAGGAGAGGGCTGGTTCATGCTTTGTTCTTATCCCATATGGATGTGGGATGCCGCTAGACCTGGTGCAAAGCGTTCCCATCAAACAGGTGTTGCCTGCACCAAGCAGGGCACCTTTGTGCTGTTGTTGCTCATGCAGATGAGTGTGACATGACCTCTCTTTATCAAAGCTGCACTGATGTGCTTCCACTATAGTATATTTATTTACTTGCTAATGTTCCTCCTTTGGTCCTTTTGCTAGATACAGGAATAATACTTCTTAGCCTTCCCATTTCCAGCAGGGACAAGAGAAGTGATTGTTCCTCTCTACTTTGCCTTCCTGAGCCCCCATCTGGAGTACTGCATCCAGGCCTGGGGCTCTCAATATAAGAAAGACTGGGAGCTGTTGGAGAGGGTCCAGAGGAGAACCACAGAGATGATCAGAAGGCTGAAGAGCCCCCCTTATGAAGACATGCTGAGGGAGCTGGGCTTGTTTAGCCTGGAGAAGAGAAGGCAGCGGGGTGACCTCGTTGCAGCCTTCTAGTAATTTAAAGGGAGCCTACAAACAGGAGGGGAGTCAACTCTTCACAAGGGTAGGAAAATGGCAGGACAAGGGGAAATGGCTTTAAGTTGAAGGAGGGAAGATTTAGATTAGATAATGGGTAAGTTCTTCACAGAGAAAATGGTGAGATGCTGGAGCAGGCTGCCCAGGAAGGTTGTGAATGCCCCGTCCCTGAAGGTCTTCATAGTCAGGTTGGATGGGGCCCTGGGCAGCCTGGTCTGGTACTAGATGTGGAGGTTGGCAGCCCTGCCTGTGGCAGGGGGGTTGTAGCTTGATGTTCCTTGAGGTCCCTTCCAACCCAAGCCATTTTGTGATTCTGAGATTCTCGCCTCTGCTCTGTTGAGTGCTCTCTCCCTACTCCAAGGCCCATTTTAAAAAATCAGTCACATTTGTCACCTTGCAAGCTTTTTATAAGGGCAATTTAAGCAATAAGCTGTGCATCACAGTTAGTTTTACAGCGGTTCTCTATTAAAGTTACTTTACAACTTGTGGATGGATGCCATCTGGTCTTGATGATTTATTACTATTCATTTTACTGTATTTTTTTCCTAACCTTTGTTCTATGCACGCTTCAGTCTGAAACTAATTCTCTTACTTGCTGAAAAAGGAGGCAAGTGCAGAGCCTCCCTGGACTCCTTTATGGAGAGCACTGATGCAAAGGTTTTATTTAACTTTTCTGCTATGGCCTGATCTTTCTCAAATACTTCATTTTCATCTGATCATCTCATGGCCCAGTGGATGTTCTGGCCGGTTTCCAGCTTGTGATGCATATGAAAGGATTTGATTATTAGTTTTTATGACTTTAGCACAAAGATTTGCCCAATGATTTTGCATTTAACTTGGCATAATTATGCTCTCTCTCAGTCTTGTCTCTGCATGACTCCAGGACATCCAGAGGGCTTTTGGGAGGATGTCTTTTTCCACTTCCCTCGAGGTCCTTGGCACGAAGGGTTAGGATAGAGAAGAGGTTTGTCCCTTTCAAATTTATGTTTGTACGTGATGCTGCTTTAATCTTTCTGTGAGTTGGTGAGTTGTTCTGTGGTATCTCTGAATGCCTTTCACATTCATAGTACTTCCCTTCATCATTTTCCCAGTAGAGTTAAATATTTATCTTCCAGATGAAAGGGAAATTTCGGAAGTAGATTGTATAAACTGGTACGAGAGGAAGACATGACTTGGCTGATTTCTTCTGAGTGCTAGGCTTTGCATGACATCTTGAGCAAAGTCTTGATTTCTGAGGCGTTTTTGGTACGAGAGGAGAACTGTTGCAGCATGTGGAGCATAGTAGCAATTTTGCTGATGAACCGCTGCAAGTGACAACGATCCTTTGCATAATGTGTATAAAATGATACCCAATTAGTACGATTTCTGCCTAACGATAACTTTCTCTGATGAACTTTAAAAGAATATTTATTGTCGTGTACATTATCATTTATTATTGAATGAAGTATTTATAAAGAATTTTGGTAAAGGCATAATTATGTATTTGCTCATTTAAATTGTGGTTTGCATCTTTCAGAATGCAGATGCAAACCAAAAGAGAGTATTTGGTATCAGTGTTCTATTAACTACATAATTAACTGTTAATTGCAGCAGATACTTGGGGCTTCTTTTGCTTGTTAATGTGCTTGGAATTTTATGGTGATTATTAGGTTAGATTTTCACATGAGTTTTCTGTTACTGTCTGGGGGTTGAAGCTCTTCCTTTGCAGTAATCGTTGCAAATGAAGCTGTTGCCAGTTCCTTTGCAAGTTAGGCATACAGCAGGGGAAGGCTTAGCTGGAAACTTTGAAGCATCTGCAAATTTCTTAGTGTCAGTTACATGGGGTCTCATTCTCCAGGAATGTCAGGAAGGCATTCTTGGCAGAAAACTTCAGATCTGTTAAGTTCAATTTAAAAAATGGCAAGTTAAAGTGCCTGGCTAGCCCTGTCTTTAGAGCTGTTTTAACTCAAGGTAAGCTTCCTTGTCCACCAGTGTTCAGCATAATGGTTCTCCTCAGATACATGTGGCAGGAGCAATGAGGGGGCATCTGCCTACCTCTGTGTGAAGAAATGTGTACATGGGCAAAAGCTGCACAAGGGCACTTCAGTGGTATCAGTCAAAGTACCTGGGAAGGTAGAGGAGCGTGCTGAAAACACAGGCTGTTGTCACTAGAGGCTGAGGTAATGGCACTTTCTGTTTTCCATTTTTTCCCACGGACCTGGCAGGAGATAGTGGTTTCCAGCAGCAAAACAGAGCCATCAGCCAGGGGCTGTGATGTTGTAACCTGGCCAGGATTCACCTCAGCTTGTGTAAGGCAGTAGGAAGGATGGTTGGCTGACTAAGTCACCTTTATGCTGCCTGTAGGCTAGTGCTTCCCTGGTTGAACCACCCAATTCCCAGCCTGCATTTATCCATAGCCAGTTTAGCCACCTGCAGGGGAATAGTTGAATTTCCCATCCCTTACTGTTTAGGTGAGAGTGACTTTCTCATGGTGGTGCCAAAGTTGGGGTGCTCAGTGTTTGTGGGGTTGCTTTTTCTTTTTTTTGGTTACTGCCAAAATTAGAGGGAAAATGGGCATACCCCAAATTTCTCTGTGGTTAAAACTGATGGCAGAAATACCATTGATTTTGAGGGGATTGGTGCCTGCATTTGCCATTGATGCAAGGTAACGTACTTTTTCCTTCCTGAAAGGAAAGCTCTAAAGCTTTAAGGGTTGAAGGCAGTATCTTGAAGGAAATGTATTTTCCTCCCTTCCTGCTGGGGCTTGCAGAATGAGCAGAGGCTGGAAAATGCTGAATAAGTTCCGAATGAAAATTCATGATTGAATTTTGTCTGAATTCTGCATGTGTTTTGTCTTGGATTTTGATCAGTGCAATAACTTAATGATGCTGTTCCAGCATTGCTGACTTCGGTTGCATTTATAATGGGATGGGAAACAGGTGTCTGGGCCCAGTCCATCGAGCACAGTGATGCACAGTTGTTGTTTTTTGTCAGTGTTACCGCACACAAAGCAGTGCAGTGATATCCCTTTTACATTGAAGAATGGGTTCAGGTTTTGCTATGTAGTGTCATGTTCTTCCACTATGTCTCATGATGAAGTTGAAGTAAAATTGTCTGTCAAGAAAGAGTAAGTTGCTGTTATAATAATAAGCTTCTTTTCATGTTAACCCAAGAATCTCAAAACTTTTTCCAGAAAAGTGAACCCCTTCTAGAGCAGGTGAGATGATTCAGACCACAGGCATTTCTAATCAGATGTCTTGAGCAGCTGAATGAGCGACTCTGTGATATCATATCCCTGGTCTTTTTCCCTCTTATCTGCAGTTTGGCTGCCTTGCCAGAAGGATGTCTGATGATGTTTCACTCCTCTCTGCCAAACCCCTTCTGGCATAGTGGAAAGCATACCTTGCTTTCTGATGTTTCCAAACTTGTTTCGACTTCTAAGATTTGGCAGGTTTTCTTCTTGGATTTCTTTTGTTTGTTTGCTTGCTTTTGTGTGTGAATCCATTTTGGGTGATGTACGACTTTGAAATGAGTAGATTTTAGGCTAGCAAGAAAAGCCTGTTGATTATAAAAATTGGAAACAGTTGTTACAGGGAATAAAAGTAAAGTCAGGAAGTACAAAGTGTGTCTTTGACACAAAAGTGTTTCTTTGCTACAAGCATTACTAGGTCTTTCCCTAAGTCTTTTCTGAGCTGCAAAGGCCAGGGGACTAGCTCAGCTGCCTGTGTGTTCTTTGAGGTGCTGTGGAAGAAGCTGTCTTTGTCCAGGTTTTCTCAGCTTTATCAGCATGCCGCTTGAGTACTGATGGAACTTCAAAACCCACCACAGGTTCCCCTTTCTTCTTTCCCTGACTGGGAAGACGTGCAGTGGCTTTGAATAGTATCGGTGAGAAAGTCTATAAAACATGATTTGGTTTGGGGCTGTGTTTTGCCTTTGAGTGAATATTTTTTGATGTGCGGGTTTCTCTGTTTGGTTGCAGAGTTACAGTCTCCGTACCTAATGAGCTTTACAGTACTCAACTTTATGATTTCATAAATTAAAATGTATTTATTCATGACAAGTTCTGTCTGTACAGCATGCCAGTAGTTGCACAAGTCTTGCTGTGGCTGTTGGGTTTCTGTGAAGATCACATGAAGATATGTATGAGACGTGGCTAGTTTGGTATACAGGATGCCTTGAGTAAACCCGTGAGTTCCTCCAGTGTGACTGCTCAAAGCCTGTGTCTCTGCTGAAGCTGAGTAGCTCATCCTGTGGTGATTTGGGATATTTGTCCTGTTTGTGTGCCAGCTGTTTGAGTCATTTACCTGCTCATTTGCCTCTGTGTGAAAGTGCAGCTGCTTGCATGGAATAGGGGAACAGAAGGAGTGCTGGGTTGGTTTGCTACGTTCTCCTTCACATGTTCAACTCTCTCTGAATAGATGCTGAGGATGAAACTGGCTTACATGTTGAGCTGGTACCGTAACGGCGTAGGCTTAAGACAGGATAGAGTGGAAAGATATTGAGGCAAGTACCTGGGACTTTTTTGTTTAGGTACAAATACATTTGCTGTAGTTCACCGAGAGAAACCCAACAACAGCAGCACCCTGCTCTTCTGCCAAGGCACTTGCCATGCGGTTGGGATTTCAGCGGTTGGGGCATCTGCACTGTCTCCTCCAGTGGAAAGGAAGGGAAGGATGCTGTCCCCTGGTTCCAGCAGGGACGTGGCAAGTTATTTAGTGACCAGTTAGTGAAGGAGATTGATGGTGAAAGAAGCTCTATGCAGGCAGATTGAAATTGCAGTAGATGAGGGGAATTGCTGTGGTTGTGCTTGGCCACTCTCGCTGCCCCCACTGCTGAGTTCTCAGGAGGGGTCAGGCAGGATGTGATCCCAGCATTACATTAAGCCTGTAAGGAGACACTCAGGGAACTTAAGATAGATTAACTTAAGGTGTAAAGTTTAAATCATGTTATTATGAAGGAGGATTAAGCTAAACTGAGCTAATGACACCACTTCTGAATAAGTAGCCACACAGCAGGTTCAGAGCTTTGGTTCCGTGCCTTTTATTACTTACATGTACTTGCCTTCTTAAATATCCCCATAAAGATACATGCCCTTATATTCCAGATCTTCACACTCTTCATTTTCTATGTCAAGGAGTGAATATTCTGTGTAAGACATAGATCTGGTTTTCACATAGGTCTGATTTTTTTTCTTAGATAAGTAAATGTGTGCATATATGTATATGTATATATGTATTTCAATATATGCATATATTAAAATCGGGCAGCATGGAACTCTACCTCACTTTTTCCCTATGGCTACAATGGCATTGGTGATGACATGATGGTCTTCATTCTTAGATAAGGAAATCAGTAAGGAAGAAATAGCTTGGCTCATGTTATATCAGCAAGCCCTGAATTGAGTGTTACCTACCAATCTCAACAAATGAGCTGTTTCTATGGCTTTTGTTGTTATTTTCACTTTGTTAGGACGCTTGATGTTAGCATCTGAATTTTCCAACAGCTCTGCGCTCTCTTATTTTTCACTGTGGGGATTAAAATCGAGTGCAAAGATGAATACTGTAAACTCGCACAAAGTGCTTATCTTACATTAAACTGTCATAAACTGGCATAATTTGTAGTTAGCAATAACTTCTTAATAAATAATAAATCAACTGATTTTCAGGAAGGAAACTAATTTAAAATTACTGCTTTGTGGTACAGTAAATCAGCCTGCTTTGTAATTAGTGCTGTATATCATTTTGTATATATGATGACATCAAAATATAAAATATCATCAGGTATTTCAAGTAGATAAAGGAATAAATAGTTAAAATACAATCAAAACACTAACGTATAGTAAAATTCTTCTTTTTAGCCTGTCATCATCCACGAGAGCAAAACAATCACACAGAAAAACTTCAGTGATCAAATGTAAAATGTCACGAAATCTACAGAGCAGGAGAAAAGAAGGTCTTGAGTCAGGAGACTTCTAGGTTAGCTTCCACAGAGTGTTTTGCCACACTGTTTAGTGAAAGCATATGAAACCTGAGACAAAACCTCAAAATGTTTCATTTTATTTGCTGTGTGGCTTGTGGTATCAGATGAAAGCTCTGGCACTTCCTGTGTCTGTGGAGGTCAAACGCAGGCAGTGGTGCTGAAAACTGAACGATGTTCTCAGCCTGAGGAGACTGTCTTCTGTGCCCTAGGGAGGTAATAATGAGCATACTGCACTGGTCTTGCTTTGAGTCCTGCTATTTGATAGACTTCTGAGGTGTAAATTTTTATGTATGCATAAAATACAGTCCTCTAGTTTTTGCCTTTCAACTTCAGTATCAGTCAAGAGGCACAGCATCTCCATCCTAGAGCAGGATTTGGTTATTTCGAGCTGAGTGAGGGGAGAAGGAGGAGATAAATTATCCTCTGGGATCTCTTGGAGTCTCACCTGCTTTCAGAGCAAGCAGTGGTGTTAAGAGTGCAAGTATTGCCCGTGGAACAGGCAACCCATCGTGCCTCCAGTGCTCTGTGCAAGTAGCAGCAGTCACTGCTCTGCTGAAAGGCCCAAGCGAGTGGTATTTTAGTCAACATTCAAAGGTTATTTTCTTCTATTTGTTTATTTCCCTGCAGTCCATGATGGATAATAAAAATAAATAAACAAGGCATTTACTACTACTATTGCAGAAAAAAAAAAATCTGGAAGTTCTTAGTCCCAAGACAAGGGTGGAGCAGGGGAAAAGTGTAGAGCCCATATAACAATGGGGAGTCCGTTTTATTGGTATGGAGGAGGAAAATAAAATCTGCTCTGGCAGTGGTGAAATAGAACACCAGGAAGATTACGTAAGTCTTTGTTTGCACACAGTATGATTCTTCTCATTCACCAGCCAATTTGTATATTTGAAAAGCCTGTTGCTTGGTTAAAATAATTAGCTGAACTTCATCCAGTTCCTCAGTTATGTGAAAAAGTGTTTGAAGAAATACAGACAATTGTTGTTGAGCATTTAAAATAATAAAAAAAAAAAAAGTAGTGGTCTCTGAGCAATTATAGCACCTCATCTAAATACCCACATATATATCTTACTTTCAGGATGAGACAGGCAATTCTCAGCGACTCTGCTTTAACTTCTGTGGTTTGGGATAGCATGTTTAAAAGAGCATCAAAAAAAAACCCCACAAATTCTGCCTGCAACTTGTTCTGGATAGGTTAGCCTGGGGCTGCCTGTGAGAACAGAGAATCTGAAGCTAAATGTATTAAAATGTATGGAAACAAAGACAAGTAAACTGAGAACAACTCATGCATTTTTAGTATTTTACAAGTGACATTCAAAAATCTGTATTAACGAACAATCTTATTATACACTCCTTCACTGTGGGCTATCTCAGATGATTATTTTGGGAAAATCATACACAATTTTTAATACACTTTAGAGTTTGAACATGAAACCACAGCAATAATTTTGTCTAATAGTTCCCACTAGGAGGTCCAGTGTTGCACATTAACAAGATCTTCAGTGGCTGGAAAATCATTTTCCCTTGTTCTTCCTACGTGTCCTTAAAGCTAGACCTTGTGTATTTTCGGGAAAAGGTTCGGAGATTTGGAAATGGAGATTACTTGGGAAAGTTTGTGTGAGTGCAGATACCCGATGTACTGTCTGTCCCCATTGATTTTTGACTTCAAACTCCTCAGTGCACGTGAAGGGCAGTGACATGGAAGTTAAACATTGTGCTATGCCTTTTGTTAAAGCACTTTGTCACTCTCCAGACCTGCCAGCTGTGTCTTTGCAGGGCTGCATTATTTGGGATGATGAGAGTCACGATGTTAGCTGCCATGGTAGAGCTGAATAAACACAGATGATTCAGACACCTTTTAGCCGCACGTGGTGGCTTTTCTGCCAGTGGAGAGCAGGGAGACAAGGCTGGGGCTGGTAGAATCCCGGCCACATCCCCAGCTCCCTCACCCGACCTGAGCTTGGCAACTGCAGTTTGTCTCACTGACCTCCATGCTTGATTTCCAGGTTGTGTCTCGCTTTCCTTCTGCTCAGACTGCGTTGTACCCATTGTGTCCTCATGTGTTTATCCTCTGGTGTTTTTTTTTTCTCGCTCCAGGGAACGGATGCGCCAGTCTGCAATGTTTGAACTGTGCCAGGGGATGCATCAGATCAGTCTGCAGTTTGTTCGCTTGCAGCTCAGCTTTGAGGAGTACACCATCATGAAAGTTCTGCTGCTGCTGAGTACAGGTAAGTTAAATTCATGGGGACATGGAAAAAATTCTAAATTGCAAATAGGTGCAGTGATTTGAATTGGTAAAACAAAAGAGCCCAACTATTTCCAGTGGACCTGAAAAGCCTGTTTGTATGTTACAGGATTTTTCAGTAGGTCTCGCTTTCCATTACCATGGGAGTTGTCTTGATACTTCAGATTAAGTGGTAGGGCAAGGGGCTTTGGTCCCTCTCTCAGTTTAGTAACGACTGGAGTCAGTCAGGCATGCCAAGAAAATGCAACTACTGCATTGTCTTGCACTCTGGGGATTTGAGATAAACCCTGACTCGATGCTCAAAGCCAGTGGTTTGGGTGACTTAACAGTACCTCCAAGATCAAAAGATGTACCGCACTGAGCACTATAAGCCCTTTTGCAGTACTCTGAAAGTTTAATAATTGACATTGCAAGCTTTATTTTTCTCTCGTGTCATCTTTGTGGTTTTTTTAAGATAGGAAACGTCGGTGTTCATTATAGCACTACGTACTAATTAGCAGATTAGTTGATATTCTTCTGCTAAAGCTTCTGAAAATTTTCCAGTCCCAGTACAATTGTATAAATACAGAGGCAGTTTGTACTTTCCCATCAGTCTTGATGAAAAAGCCAAATACCTGTAAACAAACTTTTCTGTGTATGTTCATGCTCTTTTTTGTGAGATTCACTCGGTGACCTCTCAATGAGATAATGAATCAGTCTGATTAATGAGCACTCGTGATGTCACTTCAGTGAACTCACCAGACAGGAATTCCCTGGCAGAAAGGGGTTGGATGTGGCCCTGACTGGGGAGAGAAGGAGCAGGAGATCCAAGGGGCTGCTCCTTGCTTTCAGTTGCAAGCAGCAGGAGGCCTGCCCTGGGGAGTGCTGTCAGGAGCTGGTTAGGACTCCCAGGAGTTTGCTGAATCCCCGGCAGTGGCACAGGCACGGTTGCTGCAGGCAAAGTAAGGTGCCTGCAAAGGGATTTGCAGCATCCAGTTAAGGCCATTGGCAGCCCCTCCAGGTGCAGTGGTGGGATGGACACTTTCACGCTGTCTGCGGTGCCTTTCCTTCTGACCTCACCACCCCGCCCAGCCGGTAGCACATTAATGTGCTTGCCTGTGATAGAAAACATGAAGCTGCAGTTCTCATCCCTGCTGGAAGGGATTTGGATCTGCTAACAGAAACTTCCCATGGCTGTAAGTTTTTGGGCTTGGCTGTCTCGCTTCCTCCTTCCCTTTTGCTGAAGCTGTCCAGCTCTCAGGAGTGGGGCAGTGCCTGCATGAGTGAGACAGGGTCTGGCCTCCAGCTCCGCTGAGGAGTTGAGGGGATGCTCTGCTGGGGAAAGTGGGACCGTGAGGACCTGACAGTCTTTCAGGAAGCAGCTAGTAGCATTTATGTGCTTGGAGGACTTAGCTCTCAGACTGTTCTTGAGGGCATGTCTTGATTGGCAAGGTGGTCCTCCTACATTTCATAAAGGGAGAATATTTAGAAAAAGAGCGTAAAGACATTCTAAAAATGTAGCATCCTTTCTTTAAGATAGGTATTTTTAATATTATGTGGGTATTATATCTCTGCTAGGTGAGATCAGCCTCACCAGTTAACTCCAGCTAGCTGGGTCCCTTTGAAATGCACACCATGGTCACTAGAACACCTACTAAAAATAATGTGTTTTGGGAGAATCAAGATAATTACGTTGAGGGAAAGAGAGAAGAAGAAAATGGAAATGAAGACAGTGATAAAACTCAGAAAGTGTCATTGGAAGAGCAGCAAACTTAGTTTCCAGTGACTGTACCTTGATACAGCATTATGGCAGAAAACACCAGGTTCATTTTCATTTAAGTTCTTTATTGAACCCTGTAATGAGCGGAGTGCAAGTTATTTTGAAACTTTCATGATGACCACATCAAGGAAGTTTCACTCCATTTACATGTGGAAGAAACCACACATTACAACTCAATTGTTTTTTTGCTTTCCACAGACCATAGATTTTGGGAACTTGCCAAAAGCATTGCTGCATGTAATAAGTAGAATCAGAAACACTGGGCAAACCTCCAGAATTTCATGTTTTGCTTCAGTTCTTTTTATTTGTGGTCTCTCTTTCTGTCTTAATAATCTGGCTGGGCTGACGGTATAATAATTTTCAGACAGAACACTAAAATACATACTAGTACACAAAAAGAATGTGGCTTAAGCAGAGCTTAGGAAGACAGAACTGGGGTAAAGGAACTATAAAGCCTGTGCATTTTGCACAGGGGCCACAGTATGCTCTAATGGCTTTACTCATATTGACTGATGTCTCTATATTCACTTGGCTTTAACTGAATTGGCACATCTGTTTCAGACAGTTTATTTTTTCTGTCAGCTGAGTGATGGAAATACTTGGCATCTACAATTTAAAATTTAAACAGAAAAGAGCATTATTTACCAAGTGGTAGGCAAATTGGAGCTCTTACCTCCTAGTCTGCTTCCCAAGATTCCTCCTCATGCCCCCTTGGAGCACTTGGTGGTCCCAAGTTCTTGCTGCTCGCATGGTGGCAGAACTCCTCCTTGTTTTCCATTACGAAATTGCTCTGGTTGATACAGGTGATAGAAGATAACAAGTGCTTTTTCTTAAGGCCTCTGCTTGAGCACTTTGGGTGGTTGTTATGTGCTTATTATGTGATTACACTGAGATAGAAGACAGTTTACAGGATTTCAAAGAGAAGGGGATGGATGAACAAGACAATCTCTGTCAAGATGTTAAATCAGAATAAGCTAAATTGGAAGATCACCCTTTTTCTTTTTTAATAAGTAACTTCACATTCAGCTTACTGACATAGCTTTCCAACTTGCTTAGAAAATAAGCTCAATCCAGTACAGTGTAGTATTTTGTTTTTCCTCTGTAGACTAACATCTAGAGTATAGAAATATCTGACGGTTAAGCGATAGTCAATCAATCCAGGTATTAAAACATGAAAACATTTTGTGTGATGTTGTTAATAACCTCTTCAGGAGTTTCCCAGAGACCTGATCAATAAGTAATTCCTGTTCCTTTGCAGAGCCCACTAGAGTGCAGAATTACTTACAGCCTGTAAAGAAACTTCGTATTTGCTTTTGTAATTAGCATTGCTGAAGTCAGCTGCAGCAGAACATGTCAAAACTCTACTTATAGCCCATTTGTGAAATGATTCCTTTGGCAGATGACAACTTTGATAGGACAGTAGAAACGCTTTCATTAAAGGCTGCAACTGTGCTGTGGTCAAACCCTGGTCAGGATGCCTATTTGGGAAAGAGTCTTGTTACACATGGAATAAAGACCCTCTGTTGTAGGTGTTATGCAGATGCTCACTGTCGTTCAAAGAAATGTTAGATGTTACTTGATGCCACTTTTTAGCATTTCTGCACATCACAGCTGTAATTCTATATGTCTTCCCCTCCTCTCTGAAGTGTGGGAAATCATTCAAGAATGATAAATCACATCTTCAGATTCTAAAGAAGTATTTATGATACATCTGCCTTTCTTGGTGTGTGTGTGTGTGTGTGTGTGTGTGTGTGTGTGTGGTTGGGTTTGTATTGAAAACAGTTTCAGCACGAGGGTAGTATGTGTCGTATTTGTGAGATGTTATTTTGTCCTCTGCCTCAGCCATGTGGTCTGCACTCATGGATCTGGAGAGGAAGAGAGGCTGCTGGAATCACTTGAAAATCTGTGTGCTGATTGATTCTATGGCAGTGTCTGTAAAATTGTGGATGTTACTTAATAGTTTTAATTCTTTCATCCATTGACTGAAAAGTGTAACTTTTTAAGTATGCACAGCAGAAGAATTAAGCAATGCAGTTAATATTAATGTAAGACTGTCTTTTTAATGACAGTTCCCAAGGATGGTCTCAAAAGCCAAGCTGCATTTGAAGAAATGAGGGCAAATTACATTAAAGAACTAAAGAAGATGGTAACTAAATGTCCAAGTAACTCTGGGCAAAGCTGGCAGAGATTCTACCAACTGACTAAACTTCTTGACTCCATGCATGATGTAAGTATAACTCCTCAAGGAGTGCAGACAAGTTGAGTAAAATTCTCTCCGTTAAGATAAACTTGTAGTTTTTAATTGTGCTAATTCACAGGGAGAAAAAAAATCACAGCACATTCTTAAAGAAATGTCTGGGAAAAGTTGTTAACAGACAAATTCAAGGTCAGTTGCCAAGTAAAATGTGAAAGCACAAGTCATTAAGGGCTGGGTTCTGCTGCCTTCTCCTCTTCTAAATGGTGGTGTGTTCTCCAGTGGTTCCTTTAAGATCGGAGGCTCTTCAACTGCAAAAATGATGTTAGCTGTGGTCCTCGGTTAGCTGCAGTGCACATACACCATGCAGGACCTCTGCTGATAAATGATGAGTTGATTTGCTGATCTTTTACAGGTGTTTTTTTTTTTGGTGTTTTTTGTTTGGTTTTTTTTTTTTGGTTTTTTAATATTGTTGACTTTTTAAGACTTTGGAACCAATTTGGTTATTTGAAGCTTTAACTGGGTTTTTTTCAAGTATAAAATTCGCTGTGTTGTTAGGTTGTTCTTTCTGTCCTCTTTCACTCCAGTGCTAGGTGTTTGTTTTGCGTGCTTCAGGGGCGAGATGTCATGGATGACAGTAGGAAAGTAAAAGTTTAGTCCCAAAATGCCCAGGCTGTGGGTGCCTCAACTCCTTACAACTCGGAAGGGTTGTGGTGAGTGCCTGGCGCACAGGAGCAGCTCATGATTTCAGAGCAGGTGTCTGTAACATTGGGCTGGGAATAAATAAGCTGTTTCTGGCTGATGGAGTGGTAAGCGCAGCAGTTTTGGCCCTCTGAGCAGCAGCAGGGCTGTACCTGTACGCCCTCTGTAGCAGAATCCCAAGGCAGAGATACAGCTCCATGGGCATACTCATAGCCTTCACTGCTGATCGCAGCTCTCACATTCCATGCTCTCTTTCAGGTGGGACCCCCTGTGAGGATACAGGTGGACCAGCCATGATGCTCTCCGCAGCCTGGGGTTTTCAGGGCACTGGGTCTTGCTGGGCTGGCACCCGTTCTCTCTGAAGCTGTCATGGTTAGCAAATGAGTGAGGGCTCCTGAGGTCAAAGAATGATTTTAGCCAGGTTTGGGTGCTATGGAGGCGTCATCCCACAGGCAGGGCTGGAACCCAGTAACACTCAGGGATAACATCCCAGTAACAACTGGTAAACGAAGAGAAAAACTGTCCTATTTCACCCTAGGCGGGCAGAAAGGTAAACGTGCTGCACAAAGAAACTATAACTCTTGCTTTCAGAGCCTGAATTTAAATGTACTTCTTTGTACTTGATTTAAATTTCAGTTTTGTAGAGACAGTACAGTACAGTGCACTTCAGGTCAAATCTGTCTAAGAGCCCGAGGTCTGTTTACAGAATGTACATATGGAATTATTTTTCAAATATTGTTCTGTTGTTCATTAAAACATTGAAAATCGTAGTGGGAGGCAGGGAGAGTATTATTAGTACTGCAGTAACAGCTCATTCTTTGGAGATCAGGTTTCACTTGCTGCGTGCCAGCAAGGGAAGTTGTAGTGTTTTAGTGGAAAAAAAGGGGGTGGGCGATAAAATCATTCGCAAGATGTTCACTTCTGAACCTCAGGACAGCTCACAAACCCCTGTGTTTAGATGGTTTTGTGATCCTTTGGAGAACCAACGCTATCTCGGTGTTTAAGTGGATGTGTTTGCATGGTTCGACTGGCTGGGTGGCAGGATCACACTTGCTAGGAATGCCACAGTATCCTACAAACATTTTCCAAAACACAGCGCTAACCACTGGAAGCTGAGCTAACCAGAGGAGGAGCTCCCTCAGACTGCTCTTATGTTTTATTTCATTTTTAATGAAGCTGTTTTTATGTCACTTTTCATTTAATAGAGCCATTTATTACAAAAGGACTTCATAAAGAAAGTCATATTGCCAGCATTCCCCTCCACAAAGACCACTTGTACAGCACTTCCTTTCAGAGGTGTTATCTGAGGTGTTCAGCAAAGACACTTCACTTATTTTTCTGCTTTAAAATGGATTATTTTCGGTTCTTAGTTTTTGAAACCAATCGGAACAAATGCAGAACGGTGATAATATTAATGAGACGTGAGAGCTGCTCCTCTACCCCCACTCTCAGGTAGTGCAGGATTTCTCTGCTCTGTCCACGGAAATGCAAGTTTTCTGCTCAGTTCTTTCCTTGTGAGGAACACTTTTTCAGCTGCCACCTGTGTATTTTTAACTTACTCCATTATAATTTTAGAGGATCAGAATATATTTGGTGCTGAGCAGTCTAACTGGAGCTGAAGTTCCCTGTTTTGTATGCTGCCATAGCTACAGCAATGGCATTTACAGCACAAGCCCAAAGGGATTTGTGTACAGTTGATGATTATTCAGTCCCTGTGCTGCCTCCAGCTTTTGCATGAGAGCAGAGCAGCTTCTCGCCATTGTGGAGTTCGCTTTACCTGAGCATGGCAGCCAGGAATAAAGGAATACTGCTGCTTTGCACCTTCATGCTTCCTTTTATCGACCTGATTTTTAAGTAGGCTTTCTGAGGGCTACATGAAATAAAACATGTGGGAATATCAGGTTACAGGCTGCTTGGCTTATATAACGTGAGGGAAAAAAAAAAAAAAAAACCCAACAAAAACCAATATGCTTTTACATCACTCTGTGTTCTAAATCATTCAGCCACAGTGAACAACATATGTGCAGGTAAGGAAGTGCCGAGATTGGGAAAAAGGAGAATTTTCAAGAAGGCCAGGTAGGCGCTGAAATATTTGGAAAAATCAGCAACTTTACTTGACAGTCCATAAAGCCTCTGAGCACCAAGGCAAAACCCAGAAAGCTGAGATGGAAATCCACCCTTAGCAGACAAGGCAAACACGGGTCTGTGCCCATGCGTCACCGTGCGCTGCAGCAGCGCTCTGTGTCTGCATGGTGCTGCATGGAAGTGGTGGCTGCAGCAGCAGCAGTAGGTGCTTGGAGGCTGTGTCAGCACGGTCACGTGGTGCGCCCCTCCTCTGCCTCAGTGAGACAGTGGAGGTGAGCTGGTTGCCATGTCTTTGCATGGCAGCATGGGTAGCTTCTAGGAGTAATTCTGGGAAGCAATATGATCCACAGATTTCCCTTGGTATAGGGACAGTATTTTTTCTCTCAAGTCTAGCCTGCTTTCCTCATCTTACGACAGCATTACGTGCTGAGAGCCACCACATCACAGGGACAGCCCATGTGTGCCTGGGAGGGAAATGGTTCAGCCTCATGCCCAGAGATGGGCCTGGGCATGTCAGTGACAGGTACACGTGGTGCCTGGTCATAGGTGAACAGTGCTGTGTGATCGGCGAACGGCACACGGGAACATTAGAAACAGATGTACTGCACATGGTATCAAAAACTTCATTTGGAGCCTCCTCAGCATCTCCTGTTGGCTTTGGCAGGAAGCGCTGTATCTCGTATGGCAAGCCTCATTTCATATACAGAGCTTAGGGTATGGTTAGGCGCTTTGCACAACAAAAGCTGAGTTTGGTTTCAATCTGGCTGATACTAAACAGATTTTGAGTTAAGAGGGCTTTTGTTTTGATGCCATGACATTAAACCCTAATGTGAACCTTCCCCTTGTCTTGGCAAGGCAGTGCGCTGCTCTGTCATTTGCTTGTTGATATTTTCTGCCAAACAAAAATAAATTCTTTAAGGCTCATGCTGCTGAATAATTAATTTTTTATGGTTCCTGAAGGGAATACTTTATAGCTGAGGTGGATCTTTCCGTAGGCTGAGAGAGCCAGGATTACACTCGCTGAAAAAGCTGACAGTGGGAAGAAGGCACAACTCCTCCAGGGGCAGATCTGCAAGGCACACTGCAGTGGATGCAAATGTTCTTCTGCACTCGATTCTACAAATGCAGAGCAGCAGATGGGCCCCTCAGCTGTTGCCAGCACCTCTGGGTGCACTCACTGCTGATCTTGATGCGCCAAGGCTGTATCCCACTGCTGATGAGCTGTGTAGTCCCAGCGCCCAAATTCTGTGGGGAGGCGTTTCTGTGTGCATTGAGAGGCAATATTAACCCCTCCACCCTCTGCAGCCACTGCAGAAACTACAGCCATGTGCATGTTGTAGTAGTTAATGCGTGTCTGTGAAGTGAGAAAAGAGATCCCAGCTCCCTGACGCAGACATTGGGCTGCTTTAAATCTCATCTTGCTCCCTTTGTGGTTGGGCATCCTCTGTTACAGTACAAGGTGTTTGTTGGAGGACAGCAGAGCTCTCCATTCCCAACAGAACAAGGCAGGCCTTGCCCAATGCCTACCCTGGCCAAGGGCTGAGGATGCTTCATTAGTGTGTGCCTCTGAGTTTGCATGCATCCTCTGAGTGTACAGAGTTCAGCTCAGGTTCCTCTGTGGCACATCCAGCTGTCAAGATCTAGGCTACCTGCAGTGCTGTGGTTTCTGTGTGCGTATGTTTATGGAAGGAGGAGTGGAATGAGCGCAGGTCCTAAGTGAGATAAATGCACCTGTCCAGGCAGAACTAGGTTCCCTATCTGCTCTGGTTAGATACTTTTTGTGCCTAATCCATACGCTTTTTATCTGTCTTTCACTCCATGCTGCCATGAGGTAAATGCACAGCATGGCTGGATTCAGAAGCTTCTTTCCTTGCCTCTTTTCCCCTGTGTTCTGTGGGAAATGTCAGTCTTTCAATTTACAGTCCCAGATTTCATAGGGAAGGAACAGAGCATCCAGGAGATAGCCACTGAGGCCACACAAACCTCTGAGAAAGTGCCTGAGCCATCCTGGAGTGCTGTGTTCAGCTGCTGAAGCCTCAGGGGAATCGCTGAGTTGCATCCCAGGAATTTCGTAGAACTGGAAGCAAAAGGGGCTATGGTTGTAATGGAATAGCTGAGACTTGGTTGGCGATTGTTTTTCTTGGTGGTTCTGAGGCAGAGTATGCACTGCATGTAAGAGGGCTGCCTCCTGCCAATGCACACCACTCCAGCTCCATAAGAAACAGGCGCAGACTCATTCCATTACGTTAAACAAGAAAGTTTTTGGACTGTCATTGTGGTGTGAGAATGCTGAGGTTTTGTTGGTGATAGCTGCAACAGTAACAAAATGTTACTTGGTGTTGCATTGTTACCCTACTGCTAAGGAGGCTTCGTTACAGACTTGCTTCTGACAGGGCAGTGTCCGTGGACTTCCACACCACGCACACAGATCATGGAAGATTCCCACGTGAGATAACCAGCTTGGCACAGGAGCATGCAGCCCTGCACGAGAGAGACTGCTCCAGGCACTTCTGGCAGCACCAGGCGTGCTGTGAGTGCCAAACTGAAAGTGATGCTTTTTGCTGTCAAAAAAATTATCAGTGCTCAGAGGTCATGGTAACTGTATTAGCTTCAGAAACTTCATTAAGAGATTTCATTTTTCTAATTATGAAGAGCAGAATGGGTGGAAAAAGTCCATTTAATGAAAAAACCCACCCTAATAACAGAAAATGAAGTTTGATTATTCGTCCTCTTTCCCAGAGGCATTTAATACAGCATACAGATGTAAAGATTGATTAAGACAAAATCTGAGGACTACTAGGAGGGCTGTAGCCTTGAGAATGTTTAAATGCAGTTCTGCAGGCAGTGATGAGAAAAGGACGAGCAGTTAGGGACTGATGCAGTGAAGGGTTCCAGACCACAGGTCATCCCTGCCTGCAGAATTCTATCCAGCAGTCTGTTTGGTGAAGAAAAATCATGAGGCAAACATGGAGGTGGGTTATCTTTCTCATTTAGAGATCACTTGTAGCCTGTGGTGTATCAGACACTGTCACCACAAGGACAGAGCTTGTATCTTCAAAAAGAAAGCAAGCTTTTAATTTTCTTACTGGACAGGGAGTTTCTCTTCTAATGCAAAGGTCTAGCTAAATTACTTATCACTTATAAATCAAGTGAATTGGTGTGCTGTAATATCAGATGAATGCTGCTTGGGTTGCAGAAGCAGGCCTCATTTCAAAACTAACAGTGCCAATGGAGCCTGCATTTCTCATTCCTTTGTGCCAAGGCCGCTGGGCAGCATTTGAGCAGGAGTGAACCATGTGCAGAGAAGAGCACTGCTCACTGCTTAGTTCTCAGCCTTCCTTCTCCCTTCTGTCAGTTATTTCTGCAGCCTTTGCTAGCTGACCTTACCATATTGTTCTCATTTTAGAGCTTCTGATTCTCCTATGTAGTTTGTTAAAAATATATATATATATATATAAATGTATAAAAAATACTAGTACTAGGGCCCCAAAGAATGCAGGTTTTAAAGCTAGTTATTTAATGATAGTGCAGTGGTCCTTGTTACACATGTGGTACATGCGTTTCAACTCTAAGCTCTGAATGCTGTTGCTGTATTACACTGACTGATTGTTGTTGAATATGTTGAAGTTGGTAACTTGGCTTAAGAAAGGAATAAGAGGGCCAAACATTTGAGAGGACTGACTTGGTACAGGACATATAAAGGCTCCAAAACCAAGTAGTTTTAGAGTTCTGGATGATATTTTTTCACTTGCTGGGTAAACTTAACTTTTCTTCTCCCTTGGCATGAGTGGTGGCTCTCATGATGTGCTCTTATGACAGCAGCTGTGATCACCTCCTGTTTTTCCTACTGGACTGTTACCTCATTTATTGTATAGAACAGATTACGCTCTTTTCATGAATACTCATATATCTCAGTTCCCCTTTATTCTACATGTCCACATACTCATGTATACTTAATATGACTAACAGCTAGCTGTAAAGGCAGAATTAATAATTTTAGTATATTTTTCTGGTTCACTGTGTTTGTCATTACTTTAAAAAAAATGGCAAAGCAATAATACTGTAAGATTGTCATAATGAGGCAGGAATTAGCTTAAATTTTGCAGCAGGTGAGCCACATGGTTGGTTGGGTGGCAAGGGCTGGCAGAGATGCCCCAACCCGCTCTTCTATTCAGCAGTGTGAGAGTACCTGTGTTCAGTGTCCAGGCAGGGCTTGGTTTGTAAGGGTTGGTTTGCTGAGGTGCTGCTGTTTGATGGCAGGGGCAATAGAATGGTGGCTGTGTGCCAAGAGCCAACATAATGATATATTTTCTGCGTATGGTGTAGGCAGGAACAATCTCCTCCTAATGGCCGAAGTTGAACTTTGGAACATCAGCATTTTTTCCTTGAAAACCAAATTCTGTCTACACTGCTTCTTTAGCATGCATCTGTTTTAATTAATTAGCATGACCTCACGACATGCCAGATGATCAGGAATGAACTAAGCAATGGCAAAAAGACACTCGTAGTGCTCAACAGCAGCAAGTTACGTGTCTCAGTGATCCCAGCGTTTCCTCAGTGTTCATAAACTGCTTGTATGTTTGCAAGAACAGCTGTGAAAATCCTGAAAATGTCTGGTATGGTATCGTGCTGCAGGAGGGCTGTCCAACATTACCTGTATGAGGTTATTTTTCAGTCTTGCTAGAGTACACTTCTATTTCCTGCCTCTTTAACTGAACCTTACTGCAGAGTACAACTCTTGTGTTGAGAACTGAAACAACAAACTTGTATTTGATAAAGGCACGAGGAGAAATGTATAAATCTTTTGTAAGGACAGAAGACACCAATGTTGAATGTGCGTAATTTTTGACTTTGTAAAACAGTCTGCAGTTTTGTGTGGAGACAGATAAAAAAGCTATAATTCATGTAGTTTGGTCCATTTCCTATAAGGTATATAGCAAAATGAAGCTCTGCAGCTGACAAACGAGAAGAACAGAACTTGAGACATGGTAGAATCCAGACTAAATTCATCGGTGCTTTTAAGACATGCACTGTTTTTTTTTTCCCTACAAATCAGAAAGCCGATGGTATCTGTATGCCATTTAGGATTTTAACTTGCAGCTCTTTCTCAGATGGGAGAACTGTGGTAGGATTTCATCGATGAAAACTTTTGCCAGCTAAAGGATTGCTGCTGCTGAGCATAAGGTGTGCATGGGATCTGTGGTGGTCCTATATTGAGCAACTCAGTACTCGAGGTATCATATAAGTTTCCTTTTCTGGGAACTCCTGGGACTCCTTAGAAATTTTTATCTCATGTTTTACATTCTACACATCGTGCTCAGTGGGCTGTTACCAAAAATAGAGAACTTTATTTTTGAAAAGAAGTAATACTTAGCTAAATAGTGCCTCTGGAAGCTTAACAAGAGGAAAACAAAAAGTGTGGCTGGTGTGTGCGTGTATCACAAAGGTATTGACACATGAATACAAATGTTTTATGTGCTCAACAGCTCCACATTCAGCTGGGATGTAAAGATACCGTAGGTTATGGCTGATCTTTTCTCTGGGGGCAGAAGCCTTTACTTTCATGGACGTGTGGAGCACCAGCAGTTTTCATAGTGGCCAGTTAGCTCTTAGTGAAATGAAAAGTGTAATAGTGTTGAAAAATGAGTTTGGCGGTGGTAATGCGGTTTCCCTTCATTAGCTGATTTTTGAACAGTGAAGAAGCACTTTGAGATTTGAGAACTTTTGTTTGCCTGTCGCTTCGTTGCTTCCAAATGGGCTATCCAAGTCAGAGTAAGATACCATTTTCTTAGTAATAATCTCTCATTGTCAACAAGCTCTTGTTTGAATACAAAATTCTCTGCACTTTTCCTAAAAAATGTTTCTTTCTTTGTTTCAGCTTGTTAGTGACTTGTTGGAATTCTGTTTCTACACCTTCCGAGAGTCTCAGGCACTGAAAGTAGAGTTTCCAGCCATGCTGGTGGAAATCATCAGTGACCAGCTACCAAAGGTGGAATCTGGGAATGCCAAGCCCCTGTACTTTCACAGGAAGTGATAGAAAATGTCTTAAATGGAAGAACTTTGCCTTAAGTTTCCCTGTGTTATTCCACACCCATGAAGGACCCAAGAAACCATATTTTAAACATGCTATTTACACTTGTTCTGCAGTCTCTGAATAGTCTAAAATCATATGAAGGGTTTGGGGAATGGAAAACAGTTGACTTGGATTTGGCAAGACCTAGATGTTTGGAAATTACCCCATAACCCTAAAACATTTAGAAAATGTTCCTGTTCCTCTGGATGAAAAGCCATATCTAGTCAATAACTCTTTGATTTTGATATTTTAACAGATGGAGTTTTAAATATGCCATGTAGTTTCTGGTATCGTTTGCTTGTTTTAAAAGGGTTCAAGAACTAATGAGAACTTTTTAAAGCTTACCCTTGGTTTGCACATAAAACGTAAAGTCAATATGGGGCATTAATATTCTTTTCTTGTAAAAAAAAATAAAAACAAACAAAAACTCTATATATACACATATATACACACACACAAAAAAAACAACCCTACTGTGTAAAGTAATAACAGAACATTTGGTGTGGAATACTCTGTTATCCCCACCTGTGGCATTTGTTATCCCATGTTATCCCGCCCTAGATGATATACACTGTGTTAAGTGTCCATTTACTATTTAATTAAGAAGGATAAGATGTGAAAACAAATGCCCTGGTATCAATTTATAGTATCTATTGTGCTGGCTTTACAAATAATTTTTTGCAGTCTTTTGCTGTACTGTACATTGCTGTATGTATAAATTGTGAAGGACCTGAAATAAGGTGTAAGGAACTTTTGTAAATGAGACAAACAAATCTTTAATGGTTAATAGGATGAATGGGAAAGTATTTTTGAAAGAACTCTATTTTGCTGGAGACTATTTAAGTACTATCTTTGTCTAAACAAACAAGGTAATTTTTTTGTAAAGTGAAATGTTCTGCATGCATAATGAACCGTTTACAGTGTATTTAAGAAAGGGAAAGCTGTGCCTTTTTTAGCATCATATCTAATTTACCATCCTATAGTATCTGTTGTAAATAACCACACTTAACCTTTTCAGTTGTATTTAAGCCTTTCTATTCTCCTCCATATTTTTCTCTCTTTTGTCTCGCTTGCAAGTGTACGTGATGAGCACATCTTGGAAATCCTGCTCCATGTTTCTGTAGGAAACGACACTTTTTTGTGTTTGCCACTTACGAAGGTTTCATTTAACAAGACAAATTACAGTCTCTCCAAAGCTTTTGCCAGCATAATGATAGCGTGAGTTCCTGCCCTCGACTCCTTTTGTCTCCCAGGAGAGGAGAGGCAGATAAGCCGTTGAATGATTTTGCTATTTTTAATTAATGTTTCCCAAATTGTGTTTTTTTTTTGTTTGGTTGGTTGGTTGGTTTTTTTTCCTTCGAATACTGGATACATGGAACATCTTTGAAGGTCAGATTATTATTTCAGATTGAGGAGAACGATTTCTGATTATGAGGAAGGGAACATGCAGATCACGACAGTAAGAACCAGCAAGACGGATGGCAAGGTACCGATATGGGCAGATTAGCAGAGTAGAATTTTTAGTGGTAAACTCAAAGCGCGTTTAATTTTATATGAATTTTTGTAATAATCAGAACACACGGAAAAGAAAACTGTTGACGCTACAAGTTCAGCTCGGTCTGATTTTGTCTCAAAACATTTTCTCTAGAACGAGACTGTGAACAAAACCTTTTTGAGGTGATTTACACTATATTTCACAATTTGTAAACGAATACAAATTTTGGTGTAGAATAGAGGACAGATGAACTTTTCTGAGGCTCAACTGTTGCTACCATATGCTAATTTAAATAGAATAGTTTTTTTCTGAGTCCTAATCTGTAGTGTTTTTTCTGGGTGACACTGATGTTTTTGAGCTATGATTTGTCCCTTGACCAGTCAGAATGTAGCATTTCTTTGAAACAGTGGTCCAATAGGAGTTACGTACCCTTTCTGATTCCAAATTTTGAGGTGTGCTTTGGTGCACTGAAGACAGTCAGTGCTACTTGTCTTTTTAAATGACACCTGCCTTATGCAATGGGTAACCTGTAAAGACTGTATTCAGAGAGGTTTTTTATATATAAATATATACATACATATATTATTTGCATTTTGGAAGTCTAATTCATAGGCAGATCTTTAAATACTGACCTGCACAGCAATATGAAAGCCAAACTTCCAGTGTGAGATACACAGCATGCAGACTGGTTGTTTACAGTAAAGAAACAGTCATACATCCATCTTTTCACCTTTTTTTTTTTTTTTTTAATTAATTTTTTGAGTCTAAAATAGACAATTTCAAAGCCAGGTTCTGGGTGAATACAGTCTGCAGCAGCTTTTTATATTAACAAAGTTACTGCCTCCTTTTCTGTCTCAGAGTAACTTTGCTTGATTAAAATAGCAAAGCCATATTCTACACTTCACTGTTAAATGCCTGTCCCAGTCCAAATTGTTGTCTGTTTGCTCCTATTTTTGTACCTTATTACTTTTAATCTTGGTTTGGTACAATTCATAATTCACAGAAACTTCATATAATTAAACACACTAAATTAGTTTTAAAGAGCAATTTATATCTTTATGCAAAAACGTATGTCTGTCTTTGCAAACAACTGTAAGCAGATTATAATAAATCCTTTACTTTAATCACCTGTTGTTTATGAAACCATTCATTGATTATTATTTTTTGCTAGAGCTCATTGAAATTGGATATAGATGTTGTAAGAGGCAGTATTCTCTTATCAAGGACACAAGCAGAATAGCCATCACTTTTTTTTCTTACCTAAACCTGCGTACAGCAGAAAACAAAACCTTTGGTTTTTAGCTACCATGAAGTTATGGTATTTTGAATTTGTTTAGAATGAAATAGGCATTTGTCTCCTGCAAAATACAAGACAAACGAAAACATCCTTTAAGAGTGGGCTTCTGTTCACTGAGCTAAATTATTTTGTTGTAAGAAAGGACGGAGATACACAGTAAGAGCATTGTATACCAGTTTAAAATGTAACATAGTGTCAATGTACTGCAGTGGGTATTTCAGGAATACTACGCGCCGTGCAACCGACAGGTTGCACAAAATAAAATAGACTAAAGTTTGCAGTAGCAAAATCTTATTAAAACGATACTTTACAATCAATAATGCAAAAAGCTAATTCACAGGGTGGTGTTTTTCACTGACTTGTTTAAGCATTTATGAGATTAAACAATTCTACAGTTAATGCACTTTTAATTGTTTATTAAAGATTTGACTTTCTTTTTTTAGAGCAATGTTTTCAGCTGGAGGTCAATGACTTGATAAGATAGACAGCAAGCAGTTCTGAGGCCAGGAAGCTCAGAGGAATGTTTAAGCACTCTTGGAGTTTAACTAGATTCCTGGATGGAAAAATACAAGCAGCCAGCAGTATGGTGTAAACAGTAACATCTATGCATAATGATGCATTTATAATTAGGGGTTTGCTTCTGTATGTTTAAAGCTTTTTAAATAAATAGAAAATATTGTTTGGTCTTTATGTTAATGTCTGCAAGTACCTATTTTTTTTTTTTTATATACAAATTGTACAAATGTACATGAATTAAACTGGTTTGATTGCAAGTACTTCTTGCATTTTAATCTCAGATAGCTGCTGGTGCACTGATAACCTTAGAAAGAAGCTTCTGCGCATTTGGAAACAATATCCAACACCACAGTAACTAACAGTGCAACCTAACATCTGTCTTCATCCACCTAGCGATTTGCGTTTATCTAGCTCTATTTCAGCCAGACAGTGGCTGTGCTCAGGGTGTAATAAGAAATGCTCAACTCTGAGGAGTTTGCTTCCTTTAATTAATTGGGGTCTTTGTGTTTCCCGAGGAAGAAGTGGTGACACTGCCACCAACCACATCCTGCTCAACAAAGCAGGCCCCGCAACCTTCAATAGCTGGGTGAGACTGGCGTCAAGCTTGAGCTATCCTAAGGCTGCTGCCCCACAGACCAGTTGTTTTTTTCCTTTGTGGAAATAGGGAGTCACTGTTCTACACACATAAGCTTTCTCGAGTTAATAATCAGCCTTCTCAAGAGCTGAGCCTCTTCCAATTATGCTAAGAAATTCAGAAGGGGAAACACAGCTCTTGCTATGCTGGTTTGTTCTGTGCTCCCCTAAATATTTATTACAGAGTTCAGCATGAAGCTTGGGCTGCGATGCAAGACCACCATTTAACTGCACTTTGCTTGTTGTTTCTTTTAATAGTAACAAGTCGCGCAAACTTTCCATTGCCAAAAATCCTTGCACCTGCCTTCTGTTTGCTGAATTGTCAGAAAAATTGCCCATCTGCTTGGAAGCAGATGTATCTGTCATATGCTGTTCTAGAAATAAGAAAATGCTATCGCTACTTAAAAACAAAACAAAACTTTTTCTCTGACCTCACGCTGGGACACTGCTTTCTCTGAGGGATCTACGGGGAACAGGACTTCATGTTAAGTACAATAGTATTGCTAAGGTAGAAAGTAGTGAAAAATACCTTTTCATTTCAAAGATGTTTGATAGGTAAAACATGCCAGCCTGCAAAGTGTTAAAACTACATTTTAACTACAGATATCAATAGAATTAGATTTATTATTTAGCACTTACCTGTGGTTACTGCAAGTGCAGATGAAGGTATGTGGATGAATTCTGCTGGAGAGAACTTTGCCTGAGGCATATTGAACCAACAAGATGCGACTCCAAGGAAGGCTTCCCAATTACCCTGTGTACGGCTTTGGTGCATTTACAGGCTGCACAAACCCTCTGTGAGCAGTGGATGGAATTTGCTCATTAAATTTAAAACCAGGTAAGAATTGTGAAATGGTTAAAAGAAAGAAATGAAGGAACAGAAGAATGAAATTGCAGATTTCTCCCCGAGACTTTTCTATGATGCAATTAATTACAAAGGCTCAGCTAGCAAAAGTTGTAAGCAATGTAGCACAACTGCTTGTTTTCATTACAGGGCAGATAAATCAGTCGTGAGATTTTTCTCTCAACGCAGTGAAGGACTGGGCACCAGCAGGAAACCTGCCGTGACCATCAGGGAGGACAGTGGTTAACAACACTCAGCAGCCTGAAAGCCCCAGGGAGAACAGCAAAGTGAAAGTGCCACTCAGCAAGGAGTAGAGCCGAATGCCGGCCAGTAATACATACTGCACATTCCTACTTAGCCCGAGTGGGCTGGAGGCTCAGCTTTTCCATCATTCTGCAAGCACATGTTAGGCTTCAGTCCCCGTGGAGGGGGTTCGATCTCTGTTCCCAAAGCAAGGGAAAACGTCACTCTGCATAAAAAGCGCACGACAGCTGATTCCTAAATCGTCCTCCCCCATTTGCAGCCTGCGTCAGGCGTTTGCTTCAGGGAGTCTCAGATTTTGAAAACAGAGTCATACATGCCACTGTGCACAGCGCATTGCAAGGGCGGGGAAACCCTGCCTGCGGATTAAGCTCTAACCGTACCCACAGCTGGGATGTGAGAACGGTTCCCTGGGAGAGGACTGAGCCCAGAAGTGCTGAGCAGCGCTGCTCCTGCTGCCAGGCTAGAGCCAGCCAGCCCTTCAGCTGGCTTTCCTCATAGCTGATTTCCTGTCTCCTATCTTGCGTCAAGTTAACACTACACTTCCCAAACCGTGGAAAAGAAAGATGGGAGACGTACTCTGAGACCTGTCTTTGGGAAAGAAAACTTGATCCTCAAAGGCGGGAAAAGGAGCCTGAGTTTCTTGGTAACGTTTTTATTCTTTAGCATCCTTTAATCTCTACTTCCAGACAGTCGCTGTGAGGGCATCACTTACAGAACTATTCAACAGTGAGAGTGAAGCACGACAGGTGCCACAGCTACTCAGCTGCACAAATCCATACTCAACATTGGTATGACCAGACTGATGTGGAAAATCAAAATCTGGGGGGCAGCTACCACTGCTAAATTCCTAAGAGGCAGTGTGGTTAACCTGAAAGCCAGATCAGATCTGGCTCTACTCACACCACTGCTTTTGGACAAGGACTGGGATTTGAGAAAGTTTGAATTAGCATTACTTCTGCTCAGTGCACCATTTCCCAGTGGCAAAGTTTTCATCTGTGGGTTCTGCATGGCCCCAACAATAGTAGGAATCTCAAAACACCTCACCTAAAGACAAATAGAGTCACAGGACTGGACTGAAGGGGCAGCATACTATCTTCTACTCTTTGCATCCACCTTTTTTAACCATCTCAGTCAAAAGAAACAAGAAATGCAGAAAGAGCAGAGCTAGAGCTGGGAATTTTGGAAGAAAGCAACCAGAACAAAATCTAGCATGCACTGCACATTTAAAACAGCAACAAAACAACTGGAAGTGACTAAGAAGGCTTGTAAGCTTGAAGTTATCACAGCTTGGCTAACTGAGGATGCCTTGCAGCCACACCTCCTAGGTGAATAACAGGGATTTACATTCTTCCGGTTCTGTCCCAAGATTCTCAGCTAGTAGCAATGGAATCTGAACTTGGCCACACAGACAACATCCTGCATTCAGAATGACTCTCGAAGGTCACAAACGAATCCCTACAGCTATGGTCCAGGTGACACAACATCCAGCCAGAACAGCACTTAGCCACGTGAACAGATCTGAGCAAGAAAACCTGCCACCTCTTGCTGTATTTACTGGTATGACTATTTCCTTAAAAGCATATCAAGGAGCAAATCTGAGAACTGGATTTTTTTTACAGAAGTCCAGAAGTAATTTTGTGTGCTTGGGTCACTCAGCCGCTGTGCCAAGATAAGGACTGCCTATGGCAGAGTCACTGCTCACATACGAGGAGAATTCACCAAATGAAACTCCTCCAAGCTGTGAGGTTTAGTGCTGGAGAGCCATACTGACTTGGCCCACCACTGCTCCATCTGGAAATGATTTGGGCATACTCCAGTGGAGCCTCCACAGTCTAGGCAAAGGAACAAAAAAGCAGTATGGAGTTAAATCTGAAGGGGATAAGAAACACCTCAACCTGAAGGCAGCTTTAACCATTAACTCGTTTACTAATCACATTGGTTAGAAAAACCTGCAAGCAAAGTATGTCTGTAGTAAATTACTCTAAATCCATAGAGTCCAATTTAACAAATAAATGAGCCTGTGCTAACACGCCATCCTGTCAGATTTTCCTGCATCCTCTCCACTGCCTCCCAAAGGGTCTTTCTTGAAGGAGAGAAGAAATACAAAGATAAACGATAGACTGCATGTCACATTTTTATCACAAGGCACACATTTATACACCACAAGGTTTCTCGAAGCTTTTTCTGTGATCACAGATAACTCACTTTCTACACAAATAGTTCTGCAAATTCTGAGGCAGCTACTTGAGGACTGTGATACTATGAAGTATCGTTAAGACCTTACAATCTACAATTATGGGAGAGGAAGAAAGGGAAGCTCAAGAGCCAGCCAGCAGATAAAATAAAGATTTTTCCAGGATATACAAGAATCACAGAGATTTTCTTTTCCTTTGGCTTCAGTTTGCCAAGTTGCCTGTTTTGAGTTCCCCATCCATTTTAGAGTCTCTTTGTGACTGACTTAATAAAGCTGCCAATAATTATTTAATGTCATAACTTACACAACCAGACAAAATATTCTCCAGCTAAAGAAAGACTAAAGTCAAAAACCAAACATCATTTTATTTCATTTACAGTGATATTTTTGAGTAACAAAGGAACCACAGCAGATAGGAGCCTGTAATAAAAGCTCACGTGTCTTACCTTAATAAAATAAATGAAGTCACACACACAACATAAATGAGCATAATCTTTGAAGACATTTGAAAAATGTCATGTCTTGATACCTATAATTTTACTTACCAATATATCTGTTCCACATCATCTATTCCACTTTTTGAAATATAATTTAGGTGTCAGCATGATCGTTTTTTTTATCCAACAGTACTTTCCACACTCGAATAACAGTCTGTTAAAATGGCTGATATGGATGCGTTATCTTCTGGACACTAATTTTTAAAAATCATCTTCAACTGAGAGCTGAGCCACAGATCAACCAAAGATTTGACTTCAAATGCTAGTTACTGTGCAAACAACCATATTGCTACAATTGAACAAACTATTAAAAAAATTAAACCTTCTCGCCATCCAACTGTTCTGTCCCCATCGATTCCAAACCTTGAAGAATCTTTCATTTCTAACTCGTATTTGGCAACACTTAATGTGCTTGAACATACTGGGATCTTCAACCCACAATCAGGCTGGCTCTTCGTTGATTAAAAACGGTCACGAAAGTGAAGAGAAGTGACTATAACAAAAATCCATGGATACCATGTACACCTTGGCGTTCAATGCATAAAGCTATAAAAACTGAACATAATTTTGTGGAATCAGTCCTCTCTTGCCATTTAATGTGCCTTCTAGCCATCCTGGTTCCCTGGAAAATTGCACTGCAAAAGAAAAGAAAAAATACATAGTCTTTTTATGCTCAAAATAGTCCTTTTAGATTTAGCTCCATGGCACCGTGCAAAATATCCATGAAAATATGCAGTCTCTTGCAAACACCAAGTTGACTTGACAGTCTCACTAGGAAAAATGATGAGGATAGTTAAGTAAATGCTTGCATAATATAAGTGCTTGAACTGTCTTCTGCTTTTGGGTGCAGGCGATAACATGAAGGGAACAATTAGATAAAAGGACTTAGAAAGGACAGGTTCATAAAACAGAAAATTCAGAAGCTTTCTGGTGAGAAGTCAAAATTCCTGTCAAATAGTAGGAAACAATTTCAGTAACTGAGGGCAAAGTATAACCAAACTCCTGACTTCTGCAGAGGCAATGAACCTGGAAGCTCAGGGCCACAGAAAAGAGTCCAGATCTCATTCCAGGTACCATCTGTTCACAGAGTAGAGCTTCTACTACAAGAGACCAATGGACAATATTTAAATTATCAAACACATCATGCTATTCACAAAACACAAAGGAACAGCTTGGAAGGTAAACCTTGTTCCTTATCACCATCCTAAGTATTTGCCATTACTGATACTAAAGTTAATGCAAAAGTATCTGTAGATCTAAAATAAGAAAAAGTTCTGCTCAGACTCTAAATGCCCCCAAGTAATTCCGTGAGCAACAGAATAAATGAACTCTGGCTTCCAATGTATTTTTTAACCACATTTGACAGAAGTTAATAAAAGAAGCATAAGCCTCATTCATTTGGAATACAGTAAAAAATGCTCAAAATCCCCCTACCAAATTTCTTAGGAGAACACAGTACTTGTAGCTACTTTACCTATTTAATTGTAAATCCCACACTTCTAGTGACCTATGATGTTCTCCACCATGTTAATTTATCCTCTTAGTGCTTTTAAGATGGATGTTATTTAAAGAAATCATCAGAGAAATGCTGAGTTATGCTGCTGGCCATAACAATGCTTTATTCAAAACACATTAACACATTGAGGAATGTGAAACTGATAGCTTTCATGAAATCAAGGAAGTAAAAGTTAAGTCTCGCTTTAAAAGCATGGTAAGGTTCTCAAAATGAGCACTTAAAATTTCCCCTACCCTTCTGCTCTGTGTCCTAACGCTGGCAGGCCATAGCTAGAAGCTGTGCTCAGAAACCATGGCTTAAATAACAACTCTTTCTCCAAGACACTTAGGCATTTAGAAAACCAGACTGTTTCCAAATGATGCTGATAGTCCATATTCAGAACCAATATGAGCACATAATTAAAATGAATGTGTGCAGTAGAAAGATTCCAAAGGAAAAAAAAACACAGAAAATTCTCTTTTAGAATCTCTGTACACACTGCAACTCACAGTAACTTACATTACTATTAGTAATTAACAGGCCCTCCTCTTTCTTTGTCATTTATAAAACACGATTACAGTGTATACATGCATTTAGAACTGCAATGCTGAAACCAGCACAAGCCCACCTCCAGAAGCTCTGCTGCAACGGCTGCCATTGCACCCAATGAGCCGTCGTGCCAGCTCTAGGAGTAGCTCACCCTCTGCCTGAAGTACCCTGAAGTACCCATGTCTATGGGGCACAGCTATATTATGGGAAGGAAACTCTGCTAGAACAGTAGACAAGAAAGTAAAGCAACCAGAAGAGCTGCAAGTAAGAAATTTCTGCTTGTCCTCTGGAGCTAAACCCAAAAATACGTTTGGGTCAATTTATGTGACAGAGAAGACAGTGATTACTGGCATGTCAGTGTCTATAAGCCAAAAGCCTGTTAAAAACAAGGGCAGCCCTTGTCTGAGGTGATCACACTGGACAGGGCCCTAAAATTTACCCGTAGGAGGAAATGGTCAAACAGTATGGAATCCCTTGGCTTGACACAGCAGCAAATTTCAGAAGAAATGTTTTCCGAACAAGTTTGATCATAGAATAGTGAACTCTGAGTACTGCAGAATGTTCCGATACAACACACGACGCTGAGCAGCAGGGCTGGAACTGGATGATCCTCAAGATCCCTTCCAACCCAAGCCATTCTGTGATAATATGATTTTATCCCATTGTTACCTACAAGGCTGAGCTCTGCACTTGAGGAACTGAATACCACACTTAACACACAGCTCAGAACCTCACTATTTCCTTGGTACAATTTTCTTACGGACTCTGTGAGCACTGAAGAAAGGATAACCACTCAGACTACAACTAAACTCACAATTTCTGGTGGGAAACCTTTTTAAAAACAACAACAACAACAACAACACATCAAGAATTTTTAGTATTCAACAGCAATGGCAACTCTCATCTTGAGTAAACAGATCTCCTCATGCATCAAGGTAGCCACATACATCACTGACTTCTGTGGGCAAATGATGTAAATTCAGAAGCTGCCCAAATGTAAAGTTGTTTGAAACCCCAGTAAGCCTGTCTGCTAACCAATTCCAAAGCATGGTGTACAACAGCATTCATTTTAAAAACCCTCACCACACAAAAGACATTCTGTTATCACACGTCTTCCCAAACTCAGGCCATAGGCTGTTTCTAAAAAAACAGCCTGTTGAAGAGATGCTCTTTACTGTCCCCTTCCTGCCATTTATTCTCAATCAACAGACATCACAATTCTTAGCTCTTTCTCGGGCCTGCCTCATTTAAAAATAATGCTGCAGAAACTACATATTTGGCCATAAAACAACAACTATTATCGGACCTCTAGGACTAAGTCTTATGCTAGCTAGGGAAAACACCTGTAGTGTGAAAGACAGGGAGCAGAGAACTGACAATTACATATGGCACAGAAAGATTTGATGAGGGTATAGCAGCTGTGCAATCAAAACTGGCCATCAAAAGCCCTCCCACTCTGAGGACAGTGGAAATAGCAGCAATCTTCAGAGCCCTGATGGGATGGCAGCCTTCTCAACACCTCCTGCAGTGCCATTGGAGTGGTCTCACTCTAGTGAAGGCAAACTGTACACAGGGAGGATTTTTGACCATCAGTATGGCTGTGAATGCTACACAATTACCCCAAACTCAGGTGGACAAACAAAATAAATAGATTTGCTATCTGTAATGAGATCTCCAAGTAACAGCTTTTCCAATTTCACTGAATCAAGAAACACAGTAAGGTTAGCTTGGTAGTTGCAGCATTCTTTCTTACTTTTCTGTATTCTCTATAGGAAATACCATTAATATTGCCCATGTTATTACTGTCTAACTGCGAACACATAAAAATTTGAAAGCATCTCTTCTATGAGACACCAAGTCCTGACGTACTCTCCTATAGCAGACATCATGCTTGTTTCAGCAAATCAAAAGTTACAGGGATTTGCACTACAAATGAGATCAAGATTCATTTCCACAGTGGTATTATTTCACTGCCTAGGTGCCACTAGCTGCAGAAGGACTGAATCAGGCAAAACCCTTGTGGAAACTAGCTGTTTTGGGAGGAAATCTGACATGCGTGGTGCCTGACCAGATGGCCTCTGTTTCTACCAAGCAAAAGTAATGGACCAAAAGCTACATTCTGTGGGCAACAGAAAGCTCACTACAACACCAAAACACACTTCCATAGAAATCACTGCCAATCATGAATCATAGAAATCATGGCCAATTCTTCATCAGGAAGTTAAATTAAAGCACCCAGACGTGCTTCCAAGTCCTATGTCCTAAGTGCAGACATTGAGACTTGGAGTCTCAGTCCTGAGCTGAATTCATCCCATCCACCAGCTGAGCATCCATGACAGTGCTGCATGCACAACAAGAGGTAATACACATCTGTTCAAACACATCTATGTAAACATCTTCCACTTCTTAGCTTCCCATTAACTCTTTTTTTTGGAGGTTACTGTTTCCACAACACCATTGGCAAGATAATGTCTTCCCTATTCTGTATGCAGCAAAGTCAGGCCAGTTAAAATCAAGCTACCTTCTGTGGCTTTTTAAGACTTCTAGCAAAGTAGGCAGAAATTATGAGCGCATATCTAGAACTTTTTACTGGTGAAGGTGTGACAGCAACTTTCAGCAGCAGTTTGAGGTAACTTATCCTTAATGGTATAGAGGGATCTGAAAAGAAGAATATCTGCCCACCGCCTGTACACTCAGTTTCTCTGGGGGTAACACTGAGACAGTTAACATACATGAACGTTTTGAAAACCACAGATGAAAGGAACACAAAGAAGTCACTTTGTTCTCATTTTCAGCTCAACAACATAATTATTTGCACATACAATGCAATATAGCATTTTGGAAGTACTACTTTTCTTTGATGTCAATCGTTCATTTATCAATACCATAAAGAAAGTCAGTCCAGAAATCTCAACACGAATAACAGGGAAGAGAATGCCTTGGGGGCAAAACGAGGCCAATAACTGAAAATGGCACTCTGTTATTCTGGGAAAAGCAGAGGGGGATGACCATGGCTCTTTAAATGGCTTTTTGTGTTCTTGCTGTGCTTGGTAGTGTATGGGAACTGCTGAATCACAGCCTGAACCTCTGATTGATCACCTGAGGCAAGCAATGAATCAGCCCTGGGAGCACAGGTGAAGGCAATTCAGCTGTGCTGCCGGAAGGAGTGGAGCCTGGCTGCACCTCTCCTAGAGCCATTTAAGAGATGACCGGCAGGGGGAAAAGATTTTTTCTGAAGATCTCTTCTTTGGAGTTTTGCAGTGATCCCAGGATGCAGGTAAGTGTTTTCTTTCTTTATTTATTTATTTTTGGTTTTTATAATCTGCTGTGCCAAACTGTCTGGTTTATTTTGTGCTTATAGCATCTTTATATGCATTGGTTATACAGGTAGGGCCAATGGCTACTACACTTTTGCTAAGGAAAATCCCTGTGTTAAAAAGCTTCCTCAGTTTTCTCCGAAATTGTTATTTTGAAAATTGCGGAAAGTCTTGTTGAGAGCCATTTTGACAAAATTTTGGGCAACTTCACTGTAGAGCTGATAAGAATAATGACAAGGAATTTTGTTGTGCACAACATTTACCTTACCCAAACACTTCTCTCTAGTGTAATTCCCATTTTCTCACTTCAAAGGAGTCTCTTTGAAGAAGCAGTAGTTCAAGGCAAGGCTGGCAAGATTTCAGTGCCAGGCAGTGTGATTATTCCTTTCATGATTATTTGGAATAACTGCTGTGACCAGAAATACTCAATACGACCGGCGTATGTCTCTCATGATCTCAGGTCGTACTTTGTTTCTTCCTGCATATGCCTTTATCCAGCTGCGGAGTCTTTATGCTTTGTCTCTAATCACCTGAATTATAGTGATATGTGCTGTCAATAATACAGCCTGTAGCAACTGGGAAAGAAAAACATGGGCACAGCCTAAGGTAAATTGAATTGAAGATGGAAAAAAAAATGTATTAAAAAAAAAAAAACAGTGGATATTGTTCAGGTTATATTATTCATTTTCTTAGACAATTCATTTAAATTGAAATGTTTGCTTTTGATTTTTAACTTACCAGTTGGTGCTTTAATATTTATGTTCTGTGGCACTTTAATAAAAAAGACTAGGACTTGGGAGAGCATACAAAAATGAAAACACCTGAATATGCGAATGCTCAGATTCTATACGTTCTCCTATCATGTGATGTAAAGCTTAATTTAAAATATTAGTAAATCTAACTTTGTCATCCTGAGAAACCTCTCCTTTTCCGCATTTAGATTAAGGAACTGGAGAGAGCAGTAATGGTTAAACTTTTACCTGCTTGCGCAATATTACATTTAGCAGCTATGACAGGTGCAAAACTGTACCTCACTAAATGCCATTATTCTGTCTCAGAGTAGAGCAGCCAGAAAGATTTTTAGAGGATAATAACAGAGAAGAGAGAGCTACTGCAATCACCATCTACAGACCAAGAGAGATAAAGCAGAAGAAGAACAGGGAAGGGAAGTGAAAAAGTGAAGGAAACATGGCAGAAGAACAGACCAAAGAGAAAGGAGAAAACTCAGCATGCAAACAGTGAGATGAGTGAGACAGGATTAGAAATTGAGACAGGCAGGGTGGAGAAAGGAGAGACGGATAAAACCCTCGCTAATGGAAGCAGTACTCCTTAGTAGACACTAATTTAACAGTTACTTTAATGGTTGATACTAGCTGTATGTCAACTTGATTGATGCGTTGTCACTTTGATAGTTAAGGTTATTGGTAGAGCTGCAGAAATGATGTATTATTACTTTAATTCTTCATTTGGGGGCTTTATTAGGGCATATGGGAATTTAAATTGAGTAACTGAAGAACCTGAATTGATTCACTGGAATCTGACTCTAGCTTAGGCACAGGGTGCCTAATGCAAAAAGAGAAGGCCTGTGTGAAGGCATTTCAGTGATTTCAAACATGAGGACTAGTCTGAAGGGTGAGTGAGGATAGCTTTCCACATTGATAGAGCCTACCTATGACATATCCTACTACAAGTTGTTATGGAATGGCTGTTAAGTTGTTAATTATATCCAGTTACTGTCTTAATACTTGCACGGTCTCCTCCTTTTTGGGACTAGTCCACATCCTCCCCTAGGCTGAAAGTACTATGAGATGAAGAATAACATCTACCAAATAAGCAAGATACAGTGGAATAAATGAAAACAAATGTACTTAAGGAGATGTAGATCTCCAATGGAGAGATCACAATTAGGTTTTTAAAATGCAGGGATTTTCAATGATGTTTTCCAAGCTTCCAAATATACTGGAGATGTTGATTATGGAAAAAAAAATATTCCTATAGTTGAAATGACTCTCCATGTGCTGCTGAAGAATAAAATTCATACTCGTTCTTGTTCTTGGACAGTCCAGCTGTCTAGATGAAAAAGTATTGAGGCTGTAATGCACCAAAAGCATGGTAGCTTTGCTGTAACAACTAGTGACCTCTTCACAAAGGAGAAGAACCTCAACACTGCTGTCATGCAAACACATTATACAGAAGAAACTAACTCTTGTAAGGCTGACTTCCCCAGTGGCAACACAACAGGTGTGCAAGCTGTGGTACTGTGCGTTAGAAATGCCTGTCTCTTATGCACCAGATCTTCCATGTACCAGATTTTTTTCCCATACACAAATTTTACATCTGTGGAAGATTCCTATCAGTCATATTTTAAAAAACTTCAATTAAAATAACTGCTGTGAGAGATTTTAAAAAGAGCAATCATTTACCTAATCCATCTTTAAAAGATTTCCCATTTAACTTGATTCAGACGTGAATTGCCTGCAAGGCACTTATCTAATAGGAAACATCAAGTATGATTTTGTAAAGTGGGTGCTAGGGGGAAGAAGACTGTGGGGACCTCAAACCAGATTACACTTTTAAAAAAAAAAAAAAAAAATCAACATAACTGAATTCTGGACTAGGCCTACTCTTTATTTATTTGGGAGGAGAGAGTACAGCAATTTCCTTACAATCTGCTGCTTAAAATTATGCTTCCCCTTCTTTGTGAAGCCTATGTTTATGTCTGTGCTATTTTGTTGTTGTAATGACTGAGAAAAAAGAGAAAGGAGAAAAAGGATTCTGCTGCTCCCCCAATTTGTTTCAGCTTTATGTGAACAACTTTCACATGTGTACTTTTTGATCCAGTACTAACAGAGTTAACAGGGTGCATTTTGGGAAATGCAATGCACAGTTAGAGAACCTTTCAACACTTGCAGGTTGATTTTTTTTTTTTTTTTTTTTTTTAAATTTTCCTCCAGTGGTTTCAGACTGTACTTTTTTTCTTGCTGGATGTAAACAGGTAATTTGGAATACTTCTCCTTTATTGGATATCCAAACTAAGATTCTCACGTGTAGTATCTGTGTGACTGGGCAGTGTATATCCGAAGTGTATTTAGTCATTCAGAATTAAATAGCACTTTACCTCTGGAAAGTACTTATCACTCTTCTGGTCAAGTAGCAAGATACCAATGGATAAGAAAAAACAGGCATCACTGCAGAGTTCCTGGTTTCTTTAGGAGCCCATGTGCCCCTTACTACTCACCTGCCTCTAGGCAGATCAAAAGGATAAAGTACTGATCTCAATTTCACCAAGAATCTTGAGAAGCTAATTCACAAATCACTTTGAATCCCTCAATCTGCACAACGCTTGGATGAGGATTTGGCTGGAAGTCTTGTTTTTGATAACAAATGCAATTTATCAAGGCCTTGTAAGAAACAGTCTTAAACCGCTCCTGCTATGAATTAATTTGTCCTTAACAGTTGTTATTAAATGCACTCAAGTAACAAGATTTGCTGAATTTGTCCAGGCCCTGTTGATCCATAGCATACCATCCCTTTCTGCAACAGTATGAAAAAACTGAGCTCTGATATCTTTTTTTTTTTTCAGAATTTGTATTACAGTTGTTAGTGGTGTAAGATTTTAGAAGTAAAGACATCCTTGTCAATTCGAAGCCCCTGTACAGATGCTGAAGAGTAGAGTCATACAATTATACTGAGGAGCTTCAGCATTCTTGAGCACAGAATCACGTTCTGGGTGTTCATATGCAATATTACATTTAGACAGAAATTTTTAAACATAGCTTTCATCCTGTGACTATGCCTCTTTCTACATGTACAAATGCACATTAAGCTTGGTCAGAAGACTAAACTCTTCTCTCTACAATAACAATCTAATTCACCGAGAACTCTGCTTGAAAATCCTTAAGTGGATTTATTTTAAGTGAGTCTCTCAGATATTTTACAAATATAGTCTTTATTAAAAAACAGTTTCATAGGCCTTTCTCTATTGCTGAACTTTGTTTTTACTGTGACACGTTTCAACGCTGCTGAAATGTTGAAAGCAACAAGAATCTGCTCACCCGAAGCAAAAGCATTACCTCATAATGCTTTCATTTATGCTAATGCAGTTTCTATGTACCGGAAATCTTCTACGTCACTGACTGCCACAAGTGATGTTGACAGAATAGCAGTTCTGCTTGTATTTTTATCCGAAGCCATTTGAACAGTTTTGTCAGTTTGTTTTTCATTGCTTTAGATTCACTCAATAAGTACTTACCATCTTCAAAAATTGCTCCTGTCTGAAATGATAATTCAGAGCTATGTTCTGCTTCACATGGATAAACTGCTCTTGCTTTTCGGTGGGCAATGCTGAAAAAATGAAATTATGAGATGCAGTTACTTTCAACTGCTAAAGAAAATACTCTTTTTCTCAACCATTCTCTCTCCATTCTCATTGGGAGGTGGCTAAAACTTTCTATGCAGTCTCATATGCATTATCACAGGCTTCTAATTCATATGCACAAATGCCAAAGCTGAAGCTTCACAGCTTACTGTTGGCACTTATGAATATCATACTCCTGTTTTTGTGCACACTTATTTCTATGCCAGTGAAATGCAGCTTCAGCCACTGCTATAATGTTGCCAAGTTCTAATCAGCAGTAAAATCAGTAATAAGCGAAGCGTACCTTATCTTGTTTATAGACTAGTCATTTTATCTTCCAAAATGTTCCCTCATGAACCTTGCAATACAGCTTTTCACTAACACTGCAGAGAATGCTTTTCTGAATCAGTTACAGTACGACATTGGTAGACCAATGAACATGCTGTTTTGTCCTATATGCAATAAGGTTCTGGCAGTCTTTTGGAGGTGCTCTCAGGATGTTCAATAATAATTCTGGCTCAGTCTATATGTATCTTCTGTGGGGAAGGTATTTAAAGGAAAAATTAGATAAAGTGTCTGAAATTTTGTTCTGTGAAACTTGCAAAGGTTGCGTTTCTTGGTATGAGAAAACCACTTATTTACAGCAGAAGACATGAATTAGTCGTTAAAAAAAGATGCAGACTAAAGGGAGCAAATAAATAACCAGCAAAAGTCTAAGAGTGCATCATACCTCTCCACTGCTCTGTCACTTCCAGTGGAAGGATTAGGGAAGGAGAAAGCAGATGGTACGGTGTTGGTAGCAACTGGGTTGGTGCACGGGGTGTTCATCCACGAAACCATCGATGAGCGGCTTTGACCTGATCTAAGGGAAGTATTTTCAAGGCAGAATTAACAAGATGAATACAAAAAAGTTCGTATCTTCACAGCTAGACTAACTATTTACTTTCTCTAAACTGAAAGTCAACAACAGAGTCAAACTAATTTTCCAGATATCCCGTTTTTGCCATTTCATCCCGGAAAGCATTTCTCCTACATGCCCTATATCCTAAGCCAGGATGAATTACCTAAGATGTGTGACATAGCCAGTAACAAGAAAAAATTCCACGTCCCTTATCTAATAAAGACAGATACAATGAAACTGCATACAGCAGGTTATTATTTGAGCTGCCACTTCGCCTTTACAAGTTTTGATGAATCTATTTAAAAATCTTCTCAGCACTGAACTGAGGCATGATGTATGATGGGAAGATTTCAAAAGGCTACAGCTATTACAGCAGCGCATCACGATGCTGCCTCTGGATTGATATCTCTTTTGTGTAACTGCGCAGATACTGCTTCAGTGGCTGCCCTCATGAGCGCGCTGTTCAAGTACATATTAAATTAATGGCTGAAAACATAGTTGCTACAAGAACAGCGGACGAAGCTGAAACACTGAAAAACATATACGAAGTCATTCTGGACATAAATTTGCTCTACAGTTTGAGGAACTGAAGTGTTCCAACAGTGGAAACTTTTCTTCATGGGCAGAGCAACCAAAAATCCAAACATTTCATGTCATCGTGTCTTTGGAACAAAGAACTGAACTTCAAGCAGCTTCCAAGCAGAAACAATTTAAATGGTTCACACACATCTTTCACACAGGAAACATCACTTGGAAGTAACGCAGCTGGGTCTGGGATGCCTGAGGGCTAGTCTTAGCATTGAAGAGGGAAGCAAAGAAGGCATTCAGAATCTCCGTCTTCTCAGCAGCACCTTTTAGTAGGGCACCCACATCATTTAGTAGGGGATCCGCTGTTTCCCTACTCTTCATTTTATTGTTGATGTAGTTAAAAAACCTTTCTGGTTATGCTTTATGTCCTTTACAAAGTTTCAAAGTTTAATTCCAGGAGTACTTTAGCCTTCCTCATTGCATCTCTACAGGCCCTGACAACATTCTTACATTCTTCCCAGGTGGATGGGCCCTTTTTCCACTTTTCATGGATCATCATCTTTCCTTTTAGTTTATCCATGAATTCTTGCTCATTCACACAGGCCTCCTGCTATCTTTGCTGGATTTCTTATTCTTAGGGGTGCACAGATATTGAGCTTGGAAGAAGTGGTGTTTAAGTGTTAACCTGCTCTCATTTATCAGTTAAACTTATTCTGGTACTAACCTTTTAGATGCTATATATCCACAAAGCACCATCAAAATCTCTGAATCTAGTCAAGAAGGATTATCTGGATGTGTGAATTTCCACCTAAGCAAGGAGGATTGACCAATAGCAAAATCCACAGACCCTTCACTTAATTGCAAATGAATAAAAGGATGCAGGAAACCTAACTTATTAATTTGATTTCCATCTTCTTGTACAAGGGGATATTTAATTTCTAGAATAAATAATCACTATTCTGTTGTGTTGATAACAATGCTTACAAACAAGTACAACTTTTACAGACTTATTGTGCCAGCCGATATATTGCATTTTCATTCCAGCAATTGAATACTTATATAGACATTTATTTTGACTATTAACTTTTTAATTTACTGTGTTATAAAATGGTGAGTGGCCCATTCTTCAGTCATTAAGACAATTTTAAATTTGGATCTGTCAGACTGCATTTGGATGAGAATGGGAATTCTAAGTGTACAAAACCAGTATTTTGTAGTTAATTCCACTAATAAAAATGAAACTTAAATGTGCTGGCATCATAGTGAGAAGAGTTCATCAAAACATGTTCTGCTTTTAAAATTATCAGATTTACCAAAGAAAGGTAGAAATTGCATGTAGTAAACTGAATAAAAGCTGGACTGTGCTGATCAGAAACATAAATCACTCCATGCTTTGGGAATAGGGCATCTAGTCTGCTTAGCCATTTCTGAATCTACCTCTAGATAGTAATTTACATTTCCTGTAATTACATACTTCTGAAGACCAGCACCTAATAATGTTGTGGCTTTATGGTATTGATAAGTGAACTTGTTCTCTTCTTACCGTTCTTATGTGTTGTTTTAAAAGTTTCCCTAATTTTTGGCTGTGAATCCATTTAAAGATAATGCAAATATCAATGTTCACTTTTTGTGCTTTACTTGTTTCTAATACTGAGGATAGAAAATTGCTTAATAATACTGGAAAGTTTATAAAGCTTGCTAGAACACAGACCATCTGTCCATTGCTCTGCACACAAGGTATATGTGTAAAATTAATTTTAACTCAATAGCATAGATGGGCCTATGACAAAAAATGATTTTCAGAAACACAAAAAAAAATATCATACTTGAATGACTGAAGTATTAGAGTTACAGCAATCCTGGTACTCAAAGAAAATATCTTTTCCCTTTGGCTTTCAATTATTGATCTCAACTCCAAAATTAAGACTAGGTAAAGCTCATTTCTTAAGCCTGTAAACTACAGAAAATTGAAAAGTAACATTCCAAGTACACAGCCAGAATATGAAAGTGTTACTTCTTCAAACTAATCCCAAGTGAAGAATATCTTTCTGCCAAAATAGTCTTCTCTACTGCATATCTCAATGTTTGGCATTGTTTGCTTCACAACAAGTGAGTGCTAAAAGCTTCCGTTCGCTTGATATTTCTTTGAAATATGCATCTTATTTATCTGTGCAACTTGCATGATCAGTTCTAGGACAACACACACTCCCCTTAGTTGAAGACACGAGATTAATGATCTCAAAATGATGCTCAGAACAAACCCTCTGACACAGGAAAGGAGCACTAATTCATAAGAATACTTAGAATATTGCAGCTGGTTTCTCTTTGAGACTTGACAGAGGAGATTTAATAAATAAATCAAGACATCAACAACAGAGTAGGTGTGCAAAGAAAGGAACAGAGGATGAACTCATGCGTTCAGTCCCTCTTAGGGCACATTTATTTCTCCGGTAACACATTCAACAAGAACAGTAACCAATTAACTAATAAGATTACACTGTCCTTTATCAGGTAGCATTAGGTGAAAGTACGTAAAGATGAACAGATTTTCTACAAATTCTGAGCAACTCCAGCTGAGGAAAAACCATCCAGAAGTGAGGGTATGTGGTGCCCTGGTCTGCTCCCTCCTCCCCTTTTGATGAATTCACTTAATACATTTCAGCTATAGCTAAAGCGTGGCAGTACAGCTCCTCAATTTGCTTGTCACTTTCAGTTCATGGTTACAGATCAACAGATCATTGTCTAGGATCCAGCATGCAAAAAAAAAAAAAAAAAAAAAAAATTTTTTTACAACAAAAATTTTACCATAAAGAAAAAAAGAAGTAAAAAAAAAAAAAAAACCCACAACTTTAATGGCTTTAAATATTAAGCACATTCTAGATTCTAGAATTTCAGCTCTTTTTTTATTTACTGTACTTGGCTATCTCAGGCATCACTTAATTTTATTATTAAAGCAGAAGCTTTTGCTCAACAGGAAAAATCTTTTCCAATGTTGTGCTGTGCAAGCAGTACGCAACAACTTATTTTTTCCTTCAACAGATTTTTGAGATAGCAAAGCTACTTTGCTATGAAGGTTTGCAAGCCTTGTTTATGAAGATTATGCTTAATTAGAAAGTACCCTGTTGTCTTACAGTACCTCAACTTCAAGAAGGTATGTTGAAGAAATGCAGTCTTGTAAGGGCTAAAATGAAAGCAATGCATTTCTTGTCGAGAAAGGAAAAAAAATCCTGACATAACCATTTCACTCTGAGGAAAAAAAATAGGTGGGAGAAGGAAGGAGCAAGAAAATGGTCTTACTGAAAACAAGCTAGAGATTTTGTACTGATATTCAGAAACAAACTCCTGAAAACAAGGTTTTATTGGATGTTTATCTGTCTGGTTCCTAAGGTAACGCTACTAAAGAGCAGCCTCTTATCTTGAGAGTTAGGAAGATACTGTGAAAAGAATCTGCCCTGCAACTCTTAAGAAAAAAGGGGGTGTTTCATAGAAGGGCTTGGCAGCCCCACGGCTGTGGTATCACAGTGTCTGGCTGACGTAAACTCAGTGGAAGTGTTCTTAAAAGGTTTCGTTATAAGATGACACAGTATATCAGAAGGTATCAGCTGTTTCTGACTCAATATGCAATTCAATACTCTCCATCATCAGACAACAATCTTCCTGCATGTAAAAACTCTATGCCTTGGTGAGAGCCAGGAGCAGAAAAATATACGGATGAAATTGTAGAAATTGTCATAGCGGCAGCAAAGCTGGAGACAGAACAAAAGGACAGAATTTCCTGATCCGTGTCCACTGAAAAGAAACTCCACCCCCAAATATAAAGTCTGTAATTCGCACTCAGCATTCCAGATTCCTCGTTTATACACATCAGCCAACGCTGAAATAGATGCTTTGTTAAAGTTGGATTGTGAAGCCTCAGTGAAGCAGCCAATGTATTAGTGAAATGGTATTTCACGCCGGTCTGGTAAATCTGAAGTTTATGTCTCTATAGCAGCTGTCCTAGGCTGCAGCATTTTTAAATGATAATTCAAACCAAGCAAAACTTAAGTATGTACATATGTACGATTATAGCAGACTGCTATTCCTTTTAGGAAATAAATGTGGGGGCTGTGTTTCCTGGAATCATGCAAAGAAAAGAAAAAGAGAAGGGGGAAAAACAAGGGACTTGAGCTCAAAATGGTTGCGTCCACATCCCTCTCTGCTCTGAGCACATGTACAGCTCACCTGGCACTCACCCAGCGGTGCTGCTGTCTAAATGAGCTGTCACTGGAAGACAGGGACATGGCAAAACCTATTTTGTAAGACCCACATGATGAAGTTATATTTTGATTGTTTCAACGAAGCTGCAAAACGAGAGCTACCGTTCTGCTTGCATAACACAGGAATACAAAAAGAAGTGCCTGCTTCATTTAAATCTGTCCTCAAACTGCTGAGTCACTGAAGAGGTGGCAGCTGAACCAAGACCAAACTGCAAAATAAGCACAGTGAGAATCACTGCTGCATACCTGGATTGGGCCTTCTACAGCTGTTTAAGCATCTTCCCTTACTAAAAAGAGATGATTACATCAGATATAGTAAGTTTTCAGGACACCCAAACTGATGTCACTCATCATCTATCTAAATTGCAAATGTACACTGCTGCCAGAAAATACAGAAATAAGCTATTTTAATTTGAAGGAGACCAGATATGCAATCTACAGGTGTAGATATAAGAAGGCTGATGGGAATTCATTCAGCAGTGAGCCAAAATGAGTAACTGTCTCCAAGACTCTTGTTACGTTCAGAACACCACTTTTTCTGCCCTCCCTTGCTATCCAATGGTTCTTTCAACATAGGTTTGCTCACCGGGAATTTGAGCAAGCCTGAGATTTTGCAAAGAATGCACAGATCAGCTTCTTTCTTGGTCACAAAGGCCCTGGAAGCACAGAAGATGCTGCACAGCACAGTTCTCATCACTGTTTGGAAAGCCTCCGTGGACAGTGAAGATGTAAACGATGCCCACAGCACATCGCTGGGCTTCGTAAGAGAATATTAAAATGTCATGATAATGTTGTTAGGGTTATGACACAATAAACAAATAAATGAAAAGACTGGATTATTCTTCTGCCACTGGAATTAGTCACAATCTTCCTTCCTTCTGAGCTATTAGGAAGTAGCTGTTTTATGAGCTTTCCTTCGAGGATTAGAGGATGCAGGCTCTCCAGTTGTAGGAAAGGAAACTTGTATCAAAGCAGCACCTCAGAAAATGAATCAGTAGTGATATGAGCACACAAGATTGTAGAGGATCAGACTGTCAGAAGAGTCAGAAGAATCACAGGAGATGCAGAAAGTGGAAGGAATAGATGAAAGTGGGGCATACCCAAGTCTTACACAAATTCAGACGACCAAAAAAGCAATTCTGCATGTTAGCTCACTTTATTTCCTGGATTTCCATCACAGTGTTTTTCTCTATTCAGCGCTCCTTCTGAACAGTCTATGTCTTCCCCTCACCTTTTGTTAGTAGATCTCAGGTTCCTCTTGTGCCATCTATATACGAATATCTTTTCCTACCAACACTGTCAACTGACTTCCTGATCACCGCCTGCTGCAGCAGTCTGCAGGGAGTGGCAATCTGCAGCAGCTACCAGAAAAAGAGAACAGAAAGAACACTACTAGGAAGGGAGGAAAAGGAAGAAAACAAACTTGCCAAGAGAGATGAGCCATAACTCATTCTCTGATCAACCAGCAATTGAAGCAACTCTGAAAGAAGGAGCGAAAGGTGGATTTTCAGGTCTAAACTTCCCAGATAATTTGCATTTGTAGAGTAGACAACAATTTGGGGAAAACTGATGGCTATGGATAAAAGATGTTTGGTGATTTGTTTTGTTAGAGTTTTTTTGTTTATATCCAGGTCAGAATAATACTATGCATAACTCACAAAATGCATCTATTCTGCATTGAGGGAATAAAAGATTACAATACATCACCTATTTGTTAAACTTAAGGTACAACATAGTACCTATCACTGTATTTGCACATTCTACTTTACTTTTTCTTTTAAGTATATTGACACACTCTTGAAGAGGGGAATATTGTTTGTTTTGCAGTGTCTACAATAACTGAAGGAACAGATCAAAGAAAGCTATTAAAGAATGCCTCTGTGGATAGCCACATTTCATTAGAGGATGCTGTTTACCTTTGGAACACCTGCCTAAGCTGGCCATCTGAATCAGAAGGAATGTGCAAGGAACTGCATGCATCTGAACACGGAAACTCCATTGTTGCTGTTTTGCCCCAGAGCCAACTGTGGTTCTGAGGAAAAACATGAACATCTTGAGAATATTCTGCTGGTGAAACTGTATCAACACCAGTCTCAAAATTATCTGTCAAAAAATGCCTGAAATATGCTTTGCTTGCAAAAGCAGTAACCATCTTGAGTTCTGTCAGAGCAACATGAACTCTGACGTGGTACTGGTGATTGACCTGAAGACGACAGATAGCTGTACAATGTTAATTCTTTAGCTAAAGTGCGAGTGTATGTGGCCACTTAAAGAAAACACAGAGAAAAAAGGAAGGAATGCACTCTCCTAGAGGAAGGAATGTCCCCTCCTAGAGAAAGCCAAGAGGTGGAGGATGTATTCACTTTCATTTGCTGCTGCTTTCACCATGCCAGAAGCTGTAGCTGCTTTCATTTTTAAAGAAAGGACAAGAAAAGTGCATGCATTAAAAAAAAAGATCATTCAGTGGAAGAAGAAAAAAATCTTTTTCCTTGAAAAGAAATACCACAAATCATGTGTTACTACTTAGAGTAAGTTACTGATATAAACTAACCTTTGAATATCTGACATATCTTGACCCACAGTCCCTCCCCCAGGAAACAGAGCATGCAACTTTTCTACTGCTAAGAACTCACCACCATCTTGTTGACTACATAACTCCATAGTGACTGATCTCTTACAAGTAACACCCATGTGTTATAAATATCACTAGAAACTTCAGAAAACAGATCCTGTTATATTTCCATCTTCCTTAGATTCAGTAAATGTATTTACTGCAACTCAGTGAAGATCTGTAATACCATTTTACAGAGGACACTGAGACTTTGAGAATTGCTTTTGTTCCAATTTGGCACAAAACGCTAAACATTTTGAAATCCTGCTAAAATAGAAAGAGGTGGACTGTTCTCCAGCTAATTCTGGAATAGTACAATTTATGAGAATAACCTAAGTACAACCACAGCATTCAACAGCCAATGAATGCCTCCTTTTGTGGACTTGTGAGAGGTACCACAGCTACACCATGCCAAGTCAACCACTACCTTTGCCTGTCCACAGGACTCCATGATGCAAACTGACTGCCAAAGTCCACAAAGTATATTTGCCAATCTGACAACTACCTCTGCCATTAATACAGTGGAATTGTTTTGGTTCTCTTTTGTTCTTTTGTTAAGGCAAGGCCCTCTGTGTCATCAGAACTAAAAGGGGAAGATAAGCCCAACTCAGTGTGAGAAAGCAGAGGAATGAAAGCATGTGCACTGCCTACTATGCCTACTATACACTGCCTACTCTGTCACTGTCTAGGCTTGTCACTGAAGTAGTTTTTAAGCAAATTTCTCTTACAGGTTAGTGGAAGGAACCTTTTTTGACAAATCAGCTAGATGCCTGTAACAAGTTACTTTTCTTTCCTTCCAAACAGAACTGTTTCCAAAAAAAAAAAAAAAAAACCCCTCAAGCTGTGAAACAAAGTTTCCAAAACAGCAGTACAGTATAATTTTTCATGAAAAAAAAAAAATCAAACAAAAAACACTAAGTTTCATCAACATCTGAAGATCCTGAATCTCTGTATTGAAACAATGCTTCCTTCTTTTGTTCTGTGATATTATCAATGCTCTTGTAAGCGTATGTTACCTATTCAGCTATGCCTTCTTTCTCAGACATATCAGTTACATGTCACCCACAGCACTCGTTTTCCATACACACATCTCATTTCATCAACTACTTACTGCTTACAGCTTACTGTCAGTCCTACATGTTACTACTGGAGTGTACAAGAGGAGAAGGAAAAGTGTCCTTCAGTACTCTGAATAAGCAATGCATATGCAAAGTATCTAGAAGTATCTGAACATCTTTCAATTTGGATGAGAAAAGATTGTTATAACTAATAAGTACCCTAATAAGGAGTTACTTATTTGTTTCTAGCTGCAGAAATATAAACCCAGTGTATGGCTGTCCACATATTCTCATGCATTATGTACATCTACACATATATTTTACACTCTCGCTTCATCTGCAGAACAGGCTACACAAAATGCCATTATGGAAAATATCTGTAACAAATCTTTTCTCCCGACATGCTTCTTCCAGCTTCTTGGCACTAAGCTAGAAAACTGTATTGATATGATAAAGTTTGTATAAATAGCCAAACAGAATTCAAGTTCAACTTCTAATTTAAAAAAAAAGGCATGTGTAGCTCTGTGTATCACACTCAAGCATGTACTACAGAGGTAGTACTAAAACCATAATATCCTTTTTTGCTGAACCAACATCTTACTCAAAACTGAACATGCACAGTGTCCACTGAAAGTGATATACTGCACTTTAGTTGTAAAGCAGGCAGTTAACTTGTTAGCAACACGGGATTAACGACAATAATATTCATAGACAACAACAATCATTAGTGTGCATTTAAGTGCATTTATCCAAAACCAAAATTTGGTCTTAAATCTTTACGGCCCTGCATTTAAGTGTAGCTTAACACTGTCCTGACATAAAACCAGTGTAATACATCATATAAAAAAGAGCTTACATATTTATTGCCTAAATAAAAATCATTTAAAATTTTATAATGGGTTATAGTGAAACACACTAGATTTCAGAAGGGAAAAAACTGCCACATTCAGTCAGCCTTTAAGCTGCACCACAGTGTGTAAGCATATACTGTTTTATAACAAAAAAAATGAAAACTATATGCAATTTAAAAAGTGATTCATCTTCTACCAAGCTGAAGATAAATGTGTTTCATATGCATGATTGTGCTAGTGGAAAGCTATTATCCAATATTCAGTATACTTACAGATTTGTTGTCCAGTCTGAAAGATCTCCACTGTCCGTAATAAGGTGATTTCTATCCAATAGCCCAGGGGGGCTACTGGACAACACAGGAGTAGGAGACTGGGAAGAAAGAGAATCCATGCTGCCAGTTGGAGTGTCTTCTTTTGGAGAGCTGTGACTGTCAGCTAGAAAAAAAAAAACAAAAACAAAACAAAACACAGCATGAATCAAAATTATACTAAAAAGAGCCAAAGAAACTGCTTCGGTCACTGCATCCTGAAATACATACAAGGAAAAATCTTAGGATCCTATTTTCACAGAGTATTTTGGAGGACACACAATTCACCAGCATCTCTCCCAAGTTACCATTGCACCATTTCCCCCATCATTATCATGACACTATCTTCTCAAAACAATGTATTCCCAGTTTCCTTTATAACAAGTATTTTCTGTAGATGAAATGATTGGGCGGGGGGAGGGGGGTAGGAGGGAGGGATGTGGTTGCTTTTTAGACAAATGAATCATATCAGATAAAATGATTTCATTTTATAATCTGCAGATTTGTAGATCTCCCTAAAAACATAGTCTCTAAATACAAAACACATTTGAGTAAATGACTGCTCTCAAGAACCACACGTAAACTCTTATAAAATATGGAACAACAAAATTTAGAAAGGACCAAATAAGCAGATCTCTAACAGCAGGCCATTAACTAACACGTGATACCTAAGAATGTTACTTTCGTTACTCCTTTTTAGGGCGGTCACTTTTAAGAGAGCTCATACTTTGGTCTACTATTTGTTTATACAGGTTATTTTTACAACATCGCTCAAGAGACGACATTCAGAAATGACTGCTTAGGAAAAAGTTAGAAGAACATCACTCCTATCTCACAAACAGTAAGGAAAAGCTGCAGTACTCACTGGAGACCATGCTGATACATCTAGCCATGCTTTTCACTGAAAAGCTAACATCCACCAACACCTTTCCTTTTTACTCTTTTAATTAAACATCAATTGAACATTTTATAAGTTCTAGAGGAGTCTTAGGAAATTAGGACAATTGCAAACATTACATTGTCCAGCACAGCCGAACCCACAGTTTCAAACAGGGTCTGTAGCTGTTTTCAGAATATTAATACTTAACAGTAACAAGGGTCATTTCCAGCCATCCTTTACATAGCTCCCTTCATCCTTTCCTTCCCTCCTCTGCTTTCTGCTCCCACTCAAACATGTGACATAGCCCTGATAAATAATATCACATATGTTCTTTCAGAATTAATTCTATACTAGTGATCTCATAACCACGGAAAAAGTTCTGCTTCTTCAGAATCAGAACAATTGGAGAAAAAATGAACAACCAAAGCCTAACATGCCACTACAGTTGCTGGATCAAAAGCTGTTAAAGTATTGAACCAGTCTGAAAATCAGTATGTAAGCAGCACTATATAAGACTTAGTTCTATTTAATATTACTTTCTAATTCTAAATGTTCTCTAAACAGAGAACAACTAAGTTCAATTCAAATCCCTCAAGCTGAGCAGCACTATTGCAATCATAGAATCATAGAATCACAGAAAGGTTTGGGTTGGAAGGGACGACTCAGATCATCCAATTCAAACCTCCTGCTATAGGCAGGGACACCTGTGTCTAGACCAGGTTGCTCTATGCCCGATCCAGCCTGGCCAGGAAGGGAAGCAAAAGCTTCAGTGTGTGCAGTGATCTTGAGCACAGCCATTGGGGTGCCATCATTTCACATTTCTGTCCATTCCTTCAGTTCCTCTTCAGGAGATGGAGGGTGCTGTACACCTTCCCTGTCTCTTCTTGCCCTCTGGCCTTCTACCTGCCACGGCACACTGTTTCACCAGGGGCAATGATTATTTTTCTTCTTGAATAAATTAAAGAAAAGGCAATGAGAATTAAATGTGAACAATGCGAGGCTACTTTCCCTGGATAAAATCACCCTCACAGTTTCATTACTGCTTCAACCAGTCTGATCCTTTCTGTCTAAAACACAGAAAGTTAGCAAGTGCTCAGCTGCTTCCCCAGCCACCTCATCTGCCCCCGCTCTCTGAGAACAACTTCCCTAGACAGTCAAATGAGATGCGACTAAAAACATTCATATGATGAAAGTGATTATCTAAAATTTGTCCTTAAAGTAGCTGCTAATTCAAGGCTCTAAATTAGCCTGCTGTAACAAAGTACAATATGAGGAGGAGAAGTTAACCTCACAGATGAGTCACTCCTGCTCTCCTGCCCCATCCCTCTGTGAGCAAGTCTGTGAGCAGCATGATGTGACATGAGAGCTGCAGGACTCAAAGATAAAAAGTAACCTATTACATCTCATTTGCAGACGTGCGTGACACAGTGATAAACAGCTGAGAGATTAGACACTAATACTGCAGCTTTACTTTATTAAGAAACCAAATTCCTTTAAACTAAACAGATCTAAGACCCTTTACCTGATCAAAATTGATTTTCAAAATATTACTATTAATGCACATCAGATGATAAAACTACACACACCATATTACACAGCCATGTTTACCTAAACTATCCACTTCACTAAAGCACGAGGGCTACCCTATTCTGCACTGTGTATGAGCAGGTCATCATCCCCTACAGAAAAAGGAGGTTTCTCTGTTGAATCATTTCTTAGAGCATGCAGAGAAACAAGAAATACTACATGCTTCAATCCCTGCCCACAGTAGTCTCTACATTAAAAGACTGAAACATGCAAGCAATAGCATTTGACCTAACCATAAATAAAACTGAATGTTACATCTTTCTTCAAACTTCTTCCTTTCTTTGCTTTCCTAAGTCAGCATTTTGGCATGGTCAACACTGCATTGCATTCTCCAGAGTAAGAACTTAGTTTGAAGGAACAAAAAAAGGAAAGGTACTTAAACAGAAAAGTACCTTCTAAATTCAGTGGGATTAAGCAAACAACTTCTAAAACCATGTTAAATGATATTTTAAATTACAAAAGCAGATAACTCTGCTTTTTACATCAGGAAAGTAAAACAATAACTTTATTCATTTAAAAGCTAGTTTGTGTAACTGCAAAAACTAACAATCATCTAGCATACTTTAATAATTAAAACCAATATATGCACAAACATTAAGTCTTCACAGCATCACTGCTTTGATTTCAATAGTACAAAGATGGGCATGAAGCACAGTGTCCCACTCTGATCTGTGCTGCTGCTGCTTCACCTCCAGCACTGTGTGCAGTTTTGGGCACCACAATATAAAGAGGACATAAAACTATTAAGTGTCGAGAGTTGGTTTACAAAGATGGTGCATGGTCTAGATGGCAAGATGTATGAGGAGCAGTTGAAGCTCCTCAGTTCGTTCAGCCTAGAGCACAGGCTGAGAGAAGGCCTACTGGCAGCTGCAGTTCCTCACAGGGAGCACAAAGGCAGCGCTGAGCTCTGGAGCTCTGCTCTCCATGACAGCGACAGGGCCCGAGGGAACAGACTCACCAATTAATGCATGTACTTTCAATTTGTTAGGCTTTAATTTCTGGGCATGACCCATGTTACACACGACACGATTATTAGTTTCATTCACATCAGACTTTTGTTCTTTATGAAGAAGAAACAATCATTTTTTTAAGTTTAACTAAACTTCTTACTAAATGGGATTTTGCAGTTTGACGATCGAGCACCTGCTGTATGAACCTATTCCAACAATCCAGAGTTCTTTCTAAACACTGTACACCAGATCAGAATTCCATATGTTTTCTTCTCACCCCACAAGTCCCACAATGAGCATCAAATTCCATCACTTATCCATCTCCTGTTCATACGTGTGAGGTCTGCTTTTTTTTGCCACAGGATGATATTAGTAGTTTATAATGAGTTGATTGCCAATTATGAGTAAGAGACTCAGGAGAGTCTCTTTTTTCAGTTCAGAATTTTCCATTCTGTAGCTGTGGATTACATCTTCCTTCTAAGATCTGCAGATTTATTTCCTCAGTGCAATCAACCTTATTTTGTCTGAACAAGGGCAGCGTAGCACATGGCAACAATTCCAAAGTAGCCACCACTGTCATTATTGTAACTACGTGTAAATGTAGTATCAAGGATGTGTATTTACCATTCTAAATATTGCTAGTATGTTTGCATTCTCTCTGTGTCTTTGAACTTCTTCAGCATGTTACAAGATGTTTGAAACCACATGACCTTTGAGGTCTCCTCCAACCTAAGCCATTCCATGTTTTAAAAGCTCACACTGCCAAACCATACAACCCAATTACTAGACATTTTATTGATTTATTTATTTTTAGGACAAGTTAGATGGTTTAGCAGTATTCAAAGTATCTGCTTTGCAACAGGCCTATTTGTGAAGATTTCTGCTTGACCCTTCTGATTGTAAATTCCACACTGATTTTCTTAGTTTTATTTAACAGTTCTTCAAAACTTATAATGTACATTGGTATTTCCTCTTCTCTTTTTTCTCTACTCTTTTATTGTATGCTGCTCTGTGGAGACATTAAAGATCCTAATTAGCTGGAGATTTAAAAATATCTTTAAAGTCTTGCCATAGCTGTTTTGTCTAGTGCGTGCTAAAATACATGGCTGGAATTGAATCAGGTCCATGGTTTTTACTTTATTTCCGAATTCATGGGCTTCCTAATATTAACAGTCTAATATTTTTCACTGTTTCTCTCCTCTGAATCTTCTTTATCTCCAACTTTGTTCTACAAGGAGCAGCACTGTCAGATTTCCAGTTTCTATTAAAAGACTGACTGCCACATCAGACTGACAGGTCCTTTCGAAAAGAAGAACTTGAAATTTCCCATTTTTCTTTCCTAACACTTGAATTCTATTGAGTTCTTACATCACAAAAAAGCGAAGACAGGATTTTTTTTTAAAGCTTATTTACATTGTTCTTTGAACACATTTTGGTGTGTTTATCATCTCTTCTCCCTAGAAATTTCAATTCCCCTCTCTATTCTCTCCTATTAGACCTTTATTTTCAGGTACCAGAGTGCCAGACCAGATGAAGGACATGAGGATTCTCAGTACAAAATCAATAGCCTGTGTGATGTACAAAATTTTTGTCAATACTCCAGACATGAACTCTTCATATTCCATACACTTGTGGGAAGCTTCTGACTTCTTTCAGCCTTGAGCTTGGCCATCCCTAGAGTTCCCACACAACTGCACTGAGAAGCTCTCATCGTATACAAAATAGGTATAGGATCCAACTGCATTCTCAGCAGTTATTCACAACCTGTATGGGAGCTTCTGAATCACAGCCTGAACCTCTGATTGACCACCTCAGGCGGGCAATGAGTCAGCTCTGAGAGCACAGGTGAAGGCAACTCACCTGTGATGCTGACAGGGGTGGAGCCTGGCTGCACCTCTCCTAGACCCATTTAAGAGCTGACTATCAGTAGGAAAGGTTCTTTTCTGAATATTGCTTCTTTTTGAGTCTTTCTAGTGAGCCCAAGACAAAGGTAAGCTGTCCAGTCATTCTTTTTTGGTGTGGTAACTTGTTTAGCCTAACTTTCCTGTATATTTCTTAATTATGACATCTGTATATTCATTGATTATACACAATCCCATCACTTTTTGCATACCATGCAAATTTTTTTGGCCACTCATATTCTTTTAAACTGTTGTCGAAATTATCTTACTGTTTTACTGTTCTAATCACAACCCTTATCTAGCTTTAGAGCTTTCACTGCACCTCTGCAGCATATACCTGTGTTTTTGACTGCTCTTAATTAAAGGTGTTATGATGTGGAAAGCGAAATAGTTTTATGTTGGTCCTCACCACTAACTGTTTGTGTTTAACCGGTGCTACTCGCCACTTGAGTTTCTAACCCAAATATCCTTTTTTAACTTACTATGTTTTACTCTTTCTCATGATGAAACATCTGCATCAGATAAGAAAATTCTTATATGGACTAAGACCTTATTCAGCTTCTTTACAATAGATACATAACAACTTTTCTTTCGACTGGATAAGGCTCAGTTAATACAGGCTTTCAGACCCTCCATATCAAAAATGTGAACTCATCTTCCCCCTAGCTCAATGTGACATACCTCCCAGTTGCCTTCTTTTGACTTTTTCCATCTGGCTAGTCTAAGAATATATTTTTTGTTGGCATCTAAAGTTAAGGGTAACTGAAATACTTTGGCAATGTCAAAAATCAGATCTTATTTTGTTCCAAGAATTCTAAATAAGAAAAAGCGTGTAATAAAAACTAAAAAAAAAAAAAAAAAAATCAACTAACACTACTAGTTACTTGTTTGAATGATAGTTTTCTTCTAATCTTAGCCTAAGTAAACTGAAGAATTACTTACTTTACTATTAAAAGAAAGACTAATCTTTAACATTAACATGACAACCAATGTCTGTAGCTTAAGAGCAGCCAGAGAAAGAAAGCGGTTTATGAAACTAAATGTTTCTGAAATAGAAGAGGAATTTACCACAGTTAAACGCAGTTTAACTGTTAAAACAGTTTCTATTAAGATACATAGGGAGCGAGCTGAACAGTTCTGTTAAGAACTGTGTATGCTGTAAATGTTTATCAGATGTACAAATTGTGACATGACTTATTCTACTTTGATAAAGTCACATAGATCTAATCATAGACAAGAGGAAATGGGAAGAATTGACAGAAGTAAATTACAGATGCTGTAAAGTCCCTATTACTCCCTTCAGCTCTGATATTTTCTGCATCATGAGACAGGGAAGCAGCAGCTGCATTGCTGTGCAGCCACCCATTCTTCCCATGAGCATCACAGCTGCATCCAGCTAAGTGATAACAGACACTCACCATAAACAGCTGACTTTCCATAATCATACAGTAGCTTTGCTCTTTCATTCATTTGAGGATATGTATTCTGTTTTCATTTCATAGGAATCTCATATTAGGGATAGAAAAAAGTATGAGTATCATAAGTACTTCCTATCAAGTAAGAATTTTGTTTTATGTGTTAGAGCTTCAACATAACAGAAAAGAGGTATGAAGAAATTCAGATTAGTTGCTTTACAAATAGGGCAAACCCGAAGTGATTCCCTAGTATAAAGTAACAGTCACATACAGAAAGTCAAAAGCAGCTGATCAGCGTTACATTACACATACAGAGTTACATTTGCACTCTACAACCTCCTGAAGGGAGGTTGTGATGAAGAGGGATTTGGCCTCTTCTCCCAGACAATGAGCAGGACACGGGGCAATGGCCGCAAGTCGTATCTGAGGAGGTTTAGATTAGACATAAGGAAGAAATTCTTCTCTCAGAGAGTGGTCAGGCACTGGAATGGCCTGCCCAGAGAGGTGGTGGAGTCGCTGTCCCTGGCAGTGTTCAAGAGGCATCTGGATGATGTGCTGTGTGATATGGTTTAGTGCTAGTGGTGGTAATGGTGATAAGGAGACGGTTAGACTAGATGATCTTCTAGGTCATTTCCAACCTTGTGATTCTACGATTCTGTGATTATGACGTAAGTAGCTGTCTTCAGAATGTGCTCTGAGAATTCCTTCAGTATGTATGTTACTATCAGAAAGAATTCAGTTAGGTTATAGTATCAACAGAACTCATAACAAATTACTCGGTACTAGGAACCAGAACATTCACATCGGAATCATAACAGAAATCAAAAGGGATTTCATTCTGAAGCAGCGTGTCTAAAGCTAAAAGTATGCCATTAACCTACTTTATCAGCAAAACCCAGACAAAACGTGCCATTAGTTCATGCTAACCAAGCATTTGCACCTTGCTGTGCAGTAACATGAGTATCCTTACTCTAGAAAGCCAGAAGTAACTCTACTGGAAAAAAGTCTTTGTGATACTGATAAGAGGACTTTGCAGTCAAAGTACTAACAAAGCTACATTTGCAAAAAAAACCTCTCTCTAGATGCAGAGTTGCGATACTTTGCTCATCACTCTCAACACAAATTATTCTGTGTTAATCATGCCAAGCACCCAGTCAACTTAGACATGATTTAACTCCTTCCCATTTTTTTAATTAAGTCATCTATTTCTGAGTAAAGTAAGAAGTTGTGCATTTTTGCCGAACATATCACTTAAACAGATCAACAGGATCACTGGATCACAGGATCAACAGTTAATCACTCACCTTCAGGCATTAGAAACTGCTATTTAAACATACATTAAATGTTAAAAATTAAAATCAAATGAAAATGTGCTAATAATGACCTATTATTTGGTTAAAATATCAAAGCAAACACTAAAACTAAAATAGAGAATTGCTGAGATTTTTCTGAATAATGAGCGTTTCAGATGTCAGACTCCTTAAAACACTCAGGAAAGTAGACGTATTTCACCACTAAAAACTATTCATTGTCCTCACTGTAAGCAAATACTACACATTGCGGTACTGCCCCAGTATGCAGTTGCAATTTAAGAAAAATGTCACGAGCTCCTACGGAAGTTTAGACATCAGTAGACTTATACACTCTAGAATTGACATAGCATTCATTGAGAAAACAGAGAGGACACAATCGGCATATCCAGCAGTTTCATGCTTTCATGCAGTAAGAACGAGATCTCTATGTAAGCTGTTTTTCCTCTCAGACAAAATAATTAAGACAATCATTAAAGTTGAATACTTTTTTTCCCTAAAGACCAACTTTGATACATTTTTCAACTGTGTGCGTGTACAAGCACGTGCATCTTATGTACAAATTGAATTTCCCACAGAAGGATTGTTTTTTCCCTACTCCATCATGATTCAGAAATGTTAGAACAAGGAGGAAGCTGCTCTAGACAGAATTTGCCTCCAGACAGGCTGATGCAACTGAGGAATTACAGCCAGAAAGTGGGTGTTTGAGTTGGGTCTAGTGAAGAGATAGAAATGTACTCATCTGCAAGTTTCTTATGGATCAGGGAATTTTGAGGCTATTCCTCTGCCCTATTCCTTTCTGGTATTATCTTATTTCTTTAAATACAAGGTTCAACTGTAAACAGGTATACTTCTAGACATACACTGAACTTGTAATAGCAAGCGGTTATTTCAATAAAGATGAATTTCATTTCAGCTCATCTCCTGAAATACTTGAGAAGCGTTGCTTACGGTTACTACTTTACTCCAAGAAAACCCTGAAGAATTGCAGGTAAGCCTTTTGTTGAACAAGCTAAAACTAAATTAAGTATTTGAAGTTACTCCTCAAGCTGTAGTGAAAACATTGAAGACATAATCATGTATACAAGGCTAGGGGTGCTAATTTGTATCAAATAATGCAAATTCACAAGCATGCGGAGGGGCTCCTCTTTTGATTTGGTTATATTGTGATTACAAGAGCAATACTGAACTCAAAGATTACTCACTTTTTACTAGAGCTTGCTTGGCAGGAAACCACACAGGACCTCTAGCTCTACTAAGCTGGCCAAATGCCACACATTAATTTCATGCTTGTAACACACAGTCATGAGCTGCAACTACTTCCTGTAAACTCAGGTAAAACATAAACTAAGTGGATTATTCTAAAGCTTTCATGGTATCATCAAATGTCTTGACTTTCCTCAAGTTCAGGCAACATACACCAATGGCTCAGATCTATTTCAAAGGCTATCAACAGAACATCTGTAGTGTAACCAATGACAATGAGAGCTTTGGACAAAAGCAGATCCAAAAAGGTTGCCTAATATTGTAACTAATACTGAAAGTTCTTTCATGCAGCAGTATGTCTTAAAAGGCATCACAAGATCTAAAGTTCATGAAAATACTCTTCCATCATTGCTCTTCTTTCTCTTCTCTGTCTTTGCAATTCAGCTACTGACTAGCTGGAAGATGTCACTATAAAGATATGTCTGCTGCCAGAAGGCAATGTTTTCAAAAACGGTAGATCTAACCAGATCCAAATGAGGCAAGCATTTAGATCAATCTTTTCTTTCATGCCTGGATTCTTCCGCCATTGCTCATGCCTCTGATTCTGTTAGCATTAGTTAAATGCAAATGCAATACTTTTTTGTGCATTTGGAGAGGCTGCACTGTAGAAGGGACAGGGTGGAGAGGGACCAAGGAAGCTGTGCAGCGCAGAGGTAACAGCAAACACTGGTAATAGCTGAAACAGAAGTGAACGTATTCATCATCAGTGAATTTTTATCCATTACAGCACACTAGCTCTGGGAGATAATCAAACTTGCCAGGCATGAAGCTTGTATATTCCAGCTACCATGGTCTCTGAGACTCTTTTCCTTGGTTTCAGTCAAGTCTCTTAGATAAGTCAGCAATTCTTGCTGTCCCTATTATTAGTACTTTGCTATTATACACCCATAAGAAAAGGGAAAGAGAAGACGAAATAGGGCAAAGACTTCCAAAAGCTAATAGAACAAGAATACAATTGGTGGGTTTTTTCACAGAGTAGTTAAGACTGGCACAGACTGAGCAAATTAGAAAGAGAAGGAATATTCTCTAATTCGTGTGTCAGTTTTTCAGAAAGTTTCTTCTCTCCAAGATCTTATCTCCTATCCTTGTCATCAGTGAAGGGAAGCAAGAGTAAAACCATGTGAGGGAACACCTTGTTCAGGAAATGCACACTCATCCATAGGAAACTGACTGAAGAGCTGAAAAGCATCAAGTCTTTCTTCTGCCTTCATTCTTATGTACTGACTGAGAGCATTTAGCTTTAGTCAGCAGAGGTTGGACGGGGCACAGCTGGCTTGCAGCAAAGACATATCAGTGACTTCCATGTCTGGCATTAATGGCTTTTAGTATGTCAAATTGGCCCCCTTACCATGTGCCCCTGCGTGACTGTGCACAGAAGGTAGAGAATTAAAGAAATAAACTATTATTACAGGAGATCGCATATGTTCATTAATGTCCAGTGTCAAGCCTCTATTGTAAATTCCCCACTCCTCCTTTAAACTCAGTTTTTATTTCTAGTTTATTTATATTTTCCTTCACTACAGTTCTGATCCTGTATAGAAAGAATGGGCTAAAATTATTCCATGCTTCTAAGAAAATAGGTACCTTCTACTGACCCAAAGCTTTCTGGGAAGAAGCTGTTTATCCAATAGGGAAAGGGAGCCCTATACATATCTGTTATTACCTAGGGAAAAGCTTCGTCTTCACTGGCAAATGCTATACAAAGTAAAAATTTTTCTGCTCTCATCCTATTCAGAGCCATCAGGTAGAAAAAGCTGTGATAGATCCTGTTGAATTGCAAGAACTATTCTTGCAGCAAGGTGAAATATGAACTATCTTAAGTTCTACATGGCAAACAGCAATCATCCTGATCTTCCCCTTGCAACTGATATTGGTGTACCTATTTTAGAACAGCATAACTGTGTGTTCTGCTCAGCTGTTAACAATAGCTTTGTAAGCAAGCGTTGCAAGCCCTTACGGCTTTTTTATATGCCTATGTAGCTGCTTTTCTTTCCATTTCCCCTACCATGTGCCAGGTTACAGAAACACTTCCAAGCAGCAGATTCAGAAATAGAAAGAGTTCAAGGCCAGGTTTCACACCTGCAACCTTGTAGCTCTGGGCTGTTCCAGCCCTGAAGACCAATCTCATTATTATAAATTCAAAGCTTCCTCTAACATCACAGTTTTATGCTCAGTAATTCCAAATAAAGTCTACATTTTTTTACTTGCTTGTTTGGGGCAGGAAGGCATAGAGGAGGAGGGAGAAAAAATAATGCTTGGGAGCTGTATAACAATTACGCATCACATTTTACTTTGATTAAGTAGTTCAAAAAATGCCACAGTACTTCATGCGAACTAACTTATCACTCAATTTAAGACACTGTATCACTCCAGTTCCCTCAATAAGGGCCATTTCTGCTTGACAGTTAACATAGCAGTCATACTTAACCTTCCCTAGATCATTCAGAAAATAATACTGATTAGCATCAAGTTGTAAAGGGTTAAACATCAACACTCATTTTTATTAATTTGAGAATTCTACATGAGAACCTGTTTTCTAAAGTAAAATAAATAAATTTTTTAGCTTTCAGCAGCAGCAGAAAGCTGTTCCAAACACTCAGTATGTCTCCAAGTTCCTGAGTTGGGAGTGGGAGACAAACACCTTAAAAACAAAACAAACAAGCCCCACCATATGACACACATGCGTTATCTGCCTATGACGAATTCTGATACAGAGTATTCAAAGAGAATAAGGAATCAGCAGGCACTGTGGCTTAAGACTTCCATCTTATACTATGGTTTGTTTGGAAAGCAAGGTGGACTGTAATTGGGTGAACTGCCACACAAAACCAATTTCTTGACTGCAAGTGTGGATTGTGCAACCCACATTAACTGTCTGGTCATCTAGATGGACTGAATTACACTTCTTTACACAGAGCATGTCTTGCTGTATTGCTCATCTGACTGCAAAACAGTTCAATACTACAATGCTACAAAATAAAATTTAATAAAATTAAAATAAAGCCATGAGGGGACAAAACCGTGACTTTGCTTTACTCTTCAGAAGATACATAAGTAGAGCTCTCTTCTGTAAGTACTGATTGTGCAAATGGAAAATACAGACCTAATGATGTTTTTAGAAGAACAGCATAAACATCTTCCTGTTTTAGCTAAGTCTTTCTCCCCACAGAGAAAAAGAGAGAATGCAAAGTTGTTCACATTTGTACATGGCTGGGACCATAACTCAAGGGAGTTTCTGCAACGCTACTTAGTTGACTTTAAAATTCATTCAGATATTAAAAGTAGGGGAAAAAAAAAAAAAGACAAGAAGGAACACCCAAACCAAAGCATCTTCATCTTAGAAGACTAGAAACTCTGGAAATTATCCCAGTGTGAATCTCAGACAAATCTGTATTTTGCTTAAACAAGAACTCTGGGAGTAGGCCATGTATGAAAGTAGCTCAATGTTCTCCATTAAGAGCAGTTCACCTTTGGATGCTGAAAACCATCAGAATGAGAATTTAATAACTGGCTTACCACTGAGAAAAGAGGTCAAAAGGAGAGTGGACAGTATAGTCTCTGACGTAAATTTGACTGCAGAAATGAAGATCCTTAAGGTAGTACATGAAGTACTCGAATTGTTTGCAAATACAGCATCTAATTGCCAAGTACAAGGAAAATCAATGCCCTGTCAGAAGCCAGCACGGCTAATTACAAGAGGACAAAATAATGATTTTTATCAAACTTAGCGTGTGTTCCTCCACTACTGTATCTATCAGTGTTTATGTTACTTACAGCACTTTCTGTGTGGTTGCTAGATACAGTTTTTGTGCAGTCAAGGCTGAATAAGTGCTTTTAAAAAGAAAAGTTGGCCTGAACCCTGCATTTCCAATTCAAGCAGTGGATTCTGAAGCCTGTTAACTCTCTGGAGCAGCCTATAGTTAAAGACTTGTTTCCGCTTTTCTAACAATTTCCTGGTTTGCATAACAATCCTAAGAGAAACACACTCAAGAAGTTTTCCAGTACAGAGATTTTGTCTCTAATATACTTTTAGTTTCAAGGCACAGAAAATGTTTGTATATAATTACAACAATTTTAGAGGTATATTTCTTTACAAATATATTTACAGACAAATATGTATTCGTTACTTGGTTTAAAACAAGATTATGATAATTTTGTCATATCCAGGAAATACAAAACACTGGCTTATGCCTGGTGCTTAACTCATGCCATTGTGAATAAAGAGGGAAGGGGTTTAATGTTTAATTTCCTGTTAAAAACACACACAGGATAAAATCTTCCAAAGAGCAGTTATAAAACATGCATTTGTTAGCCAAGAAACAAGGTAAATATGGAACAAAGCCCAGGCTTACTTTTCTTCCTTTCCCCCCTATCCTAAGAACAAAGTAACTGAAGGCCATGGCACATATTTGGAGGCACTGAGCAACTATATATTAATCAGCCTAGCTGATTTCTATACCATATAGCCAATCCACTGGGGCAGTTTCTCAGGTAATGCAAAGATGCAATTGGGCTCAAGGTACTGCATGTGATGAGTACTGCACACCTGTCAAACACCAGTTGTACCAACTCCCAACTACCTTCCTGACAGAGCTACCTGTCTGCATTAGCAGGTAATCTGGACTGTCTATAGCCGATTTCTAGCTACAACATATTGACAACACTGCTACACTTGGTGGTAGCTGAAGACATCACAGAGAATATTTTTTAGAATTCAAAAGCAGAAAAATTTTCAGAAACTCAGTGCTGCATGTCCTGGTACTGTGATGTCAGCTGCAGCAATTCAGCCTTCATCATAGTTCTAGCATGAGTAATGGCTTATTAGGTTGTTCTGCAGCTCACCACAGTTAACAGACAAGCACTGAATTTCTCTGCAACAACTGCAGTCTCTCAAAAATCCCAGCTCTTCTCTTTGTTCGGATGCCTGAACTAGGAAAAAAAAAAAAAAAACTGACTGTATTTAGGAGAAACTGAATGCTTAGGATATAGTTTTAAATAGTAATGCTGCATTTTTGGATCTTACAATAAAAATAAACCATCAAATAGTTTCTGTCTACCATGTTAGGATCAAGTCAGGTCCTCAGTGCACGTTTTGAGGTACTGATTTAGAGAAGTATTGTAATACTTGTGATACACAGGGATTCACATTCAAATTTAGATGTAAACAACTGTGAGTGCATTCAATTTTGGTTTTGTTTTGCTTTCTTTTCAGTAAGAATAATGTCACTGTTGCAGATATAGCTGAAGAGCTTTCTTAACTTTGGTAGCATACTATTCAAACTAACACAGCTTAAGCTTTCTCAGCAGATGCACTTCAAATATTTCTTAGTCAATACATTTAGTTTCATATTTGATGTAAAGAAACGTACAGGAATTACACATCTCTAGTGAATTTAATCTGAGGACAGGCATGCTGAATTTCTTGCAAACTCTTTAAAAATCTGGTTTTGAGACTGTAAGTAGTCCTGACTTTATTTCTAAAACTTGCATTTACAGCTGCTGTAGGTACGTGCCCTTGCTCCTTCACAAATTAGTTACTGTTGATCACTGATTTCAAGACAGTTTACCGGTGAATCTCATACTACTGTATGACAACTAGCCTTTATGCCCTGATCTCGTGATTCTCCATGTGAGAAGATAGTTGACTAACAACATTAGTAGAGGGAAAGGGAATAGGATGGAGACAATCTGTAACAGAAAATGAGTACTGACTTGCCTTCTTGGTACTGTATGTACCCCCAGGCAATAAAATTTCAGGAAAATGATTACTTTTCTGGCCAACAGTCAGAATTGAGTTGTATACTCTCTACATGCTGCTGTCACTAACTGCATGCAGAAACAAGACTGTTTTTTTTCTTTGGCTTTTCAACAGTCAGACAAGTTTGTGAGTATTTAATGCCAGTAACACCACGGTATTCCAGATTCAAGTGAACTAGCAGAATTCTCTAGTGCAGTGGTGACCTGAGACTTTAATCCACTTGAATTTACAGTACAGTGCATTAGTTGTTCTCACAAAAGATTTGCTTTAATTTTAGTTATCTTTCCCTTCGTCTTACGGCTGTGTAATCTTCAGTAGAGAGGCCAAAGAGATTTCCCTCAAAGAAACTTGCCTCTTCTTCAGAATCAAAAAGTATATTTAGGACAGTTCATCCTACTTTTAACCACATGTTGCAAGACACTTGTCTATACTTTCCTTTCTCTGTACACTACTTCTTTACACGTTCCAAAGCAATTAAACAAGCATGTATGTGCATGCATGCAAGTATACAAATGAAACAGGAAATGAAAAATCTAATGAAGTCAGAATGCACACTAACATCAATCTGCTGCAAAGACTGAAAGTATTATTAACATCTTACCATCATCCAGCTCAAGACAAAGATTGTACACAGCCAGAGGCCTCTTAATACGTTGCCCTTGTCTTCTGGATTGCCTTGGTGGGGCATTTGGAGGAGATACTGACATAGAGATTGACTCAGGAAAAGTGACATCAGGCAGGGTTTTAAAAATCTGCAATCAAGAACACAAAGGGTGTTAATTATTTATCATGAAAAGTAACCTGTCTAATGCCACTGTAAGCCATTAACAAACAACCTTTGTTTTGGACTTCATTCAAAGCAGGCAGAAGCAAAAAATCCATTCCTTCAAGTCTGAGAGTATGCCACAGATCGTTAATGAGCATTTTTAAAATAAATATATAAATAGATATAAAATGGAAACATGCAAGAGCACTGCCTACGCTTTAACCAAGCTACAAATCAATTAATCCAAAGGTAATACGTGTGTGAATATGCTTGCCAGCTAGGATAGAAAGGAAAGGGAAAGAGGGAGATGAACCAGCCTCCAAAAAGTTTTCAAGTTTCAGCTAGGGCCTATAACGTTGCCAGAACACCCATTTTAATTTTCAAAACTTATGATGTCACTATAATATCTGCCAGATTAAATATATATCGTATTCTAAGACAGCAAAGCAAAGGGAAAATTCTGAGGGGAGGGATTTTTAGTGAGATACCATAGTAACATACCATGTGAGGTTTTTTTCAGTCAACTATTATACATTGAGTCGCATTTATATTAAATGATGATATGCACAAAGACGCATACAAAAAGGACTGCAATTCTGATCACCATTTTATCCTTTGAGTTATGACTATTAGCATAACACCACTTCATAGAAAATATCATGCCACTTCTCTCTGGGTTAACCAGCAAGGCAAACTTGCTCAAACTGATAGTATTTTAACTGACACGTATAAGGCACAGTCTAATGATGTCAATTTACTTCTAGAAAATTACCAGTATGTCAGTGTACAATATAACAGCAGCCTTTTACAACTGATTGTGGCAGATTTTCATGAAATTAGGTCAATTTTTTTTTTATCAAATGGAAACCAGCTGATAAAGAAAAGCACAAACAACAGCTGAACAAAAATACCCTGTGTGTAGGGCACCTTACACCAACACAACACAATATATAACAAGATGCAACGTAACAATACGTGGTGTTCTTTTACCCTGAAATTTTTAGAAGTCAGGTATCCATACAGGACATATTATGAAGAGTAGGCGTGTACTGAATCTGCAAAGAAACAGCTTTTTATGAAGCAGAAATCCATACAGATATGGCAGATAACACATTTTTGTATTATTGCAGCACCTCTCAGATCCAGTACGAAGCTAAAAGCTGACCAAGTTATTCTATGCATAAGAAAAATGCCATAATCATCTAGTGGTAAGGCAGTCAAGACATCATGTCAAAATTATAAGAAATTCCATATGCTAGATTTGTTAATCCCAAATACTACACATGTAGGAAGGAAGTGAGCCAGGAACACATATACACACTGCCTTATAACCACTTAATGATCACTCTCACAATGACAAAATGATGATGGTACAAAATCATCAGAAACACCATTCTGAAAAGTGTGGAAGAAGGATCAGATCACCAAAACTAGGCAGCAGCAAGCAGGAAGCTCCAGTGGAAATATTACCTTACTTCCCAGTGGGGGAATGTTCTGGAGGGGAAGACAAAATGCTAACATTTGAACCCCAGACCAGCTCTAAGAAAACTGGTCCCACTTCTTCACATGCCTATGTACGGCGAATATGAGAGAGAACCAAAATAACGCAACAACATACCTATAAACAAAATATTTATGAAGAAGAAAGGATACCAGCCCAACCTGGTTCTCCCCTGCACAGACAGCATGGCTCTCAGACAGTGATGAAGCTCTAATTGCATTTAGAGTGTTAAAGCCATTTTTAAGCCGTGATTCAATTTATAATAATGAAATCTAGCATGTACCTACATGGCACGTGGCTAGTGGTACCACACTGCCCCCTTATGTGGAAACATGAGACTAGACTGAGCCGTGTCAAGAATAAATATCTGCTTCTGAAAAATTCAGAAGCACCAAAAACTTTAAATGCCATCTTTTCCATGGACTAGATGTTGAGTCTGGACCCTCAGGCAAATAGCCTACTGCCAAGAGGTTGCAGCACATTGTTTACTATGTTACGTTTCCCAGCTGTGTTTATTTGTACTGCCTTAACTATATATCTCTACTGAAACTAATGATGGTGAGAAGAACAAGCATTCCCCACGAGTGCTTCATAAGAGATGAGCTTTCTTATATGCATTTAGGTGACGTACATAGTTTGCAGTTAATTTCTTAAGCAACTCACAAGTATTTGCTTCAAATAAAATTAATAGCAAGAGTCAAAAAAAGCAAAACACAATCAAGACAGCTGTAAAGCTGATCCTTACTTAATGAGTAAGGCAATATGGCATTGAGGTGGAGGCAGAAAATGAATCCGAGCAGATTCCTAACAGTAAGTAGCTCTGTGATGTGAAAAAATAGTTAGTGGTTTGTTGTGTTTTATAGGGAAAAAAACTCACAAAACGAACAGGAGAAATAACAAGGCAGCCACAAAGTCCCATTTCAAACAGCAGTACGCCATTTGGCACATGCTAGCTACTAACTTGGCAACAGTGCTCGTGCCAGGTATCAGGAGCTCCTCAGAATACTTACCCCTCCTCTACTAACATAAAATTTAATGACACTGAGTCTTCTCCTTTACTGCCAGGAGTTTCTCAGAAGATTGTTCTACCTCTTCTGAGAAAGCCTTACAATTCCCAGATCCTTCCTGAAATGGTCACAGCTAAAACTTGGGTGATGTGAAAGAGCACCATCAGTATATCACCTTTACTGTTAATATTTTGGACTTGTCAACAGCAGCTGTGCATCGGTGTTCCCAACAGCAATGCTCATTGAAACCCAGCGCTATACAGAACCAGGCAGGCTGAGTTCCCTTCCATATACAGACACCCAAGTGGGCACCAGTCCTTAGTCCTCTCTCAACTTCTTAGCATGATGGAGTGCTAGGGAAGTTTCATCTCTGGGCTAAATTCAGCAAGTGAGGTACTGTTTTCCAGGGAGCAAGGACTACCTCCAGATTGCTCCAGGGCAACACAAGGCCACCTGCACTCTCGCACTCAGTGAGACCAGGGCAAGCATACACAAAATCCATCCTTTTCCTCACGCATTCCTCTGACGCAATGCTGTTAGCTCCAGCACTTCTTTGCTTCTGCTTCTTCACTACCTGTCTCCATGGAGAAGAAAGGGACTCCTCAAAGCAGCATTTAGGTATAAAATAGGTAATGTAGCCTCTTGATTACCAGCAAAGCTAACTGAAATCTCCAAGTATCCTGAGTTGCCCTTTAGGATTCTACAACAAGCAAACAAAAACCCCTACCACCACCATTAGAAAGATCATTAGAGTGTTTTTTTTCATTGTTTGCTTGTATGTTTTTATATGAAAGAATTAGGAAATATGCTAACATTTTGCATTAAAGTTTGGGGATCATTATTGCCCTTTGAAGTTGCCCATTATTTGAACTCATACCTAATCTCTTATTTCCTATCTGCTTTTTCAGTAGGAAAATAAAATCCAATACAGATCATCCATAACTCGAGCTGCATGTTCAGCAGCCAACATTTCTTTCTGCTGCAGACCCAAAGCTATACATTGTAACACAGTTTTGCAAAGGTAAGCATCTGAAAAGCAGGTAAAAGGTCCACCCTTGCCGTAAAATATGCACATACAGCATTCAGCTTCTCTTTCTTGCTTTAAATTCACTTAAATAGACAATTGCTTTAATGGACATTTTCTACTGCTCAGACAGAAGTTGCAATGTCTCACTGATAACAGGGAGATGGAAGCATGCTTTAGTTCAGTTGTGGGGAGAAAAGTTAGGGTTTTGTTTGTTTTAATTCTAATTTGCTCCTAGTCTTATTACTTATTTAAATAATATTTCAGTATAAATGTTTCACAGCTAATAAAAGATGCCTACTGTGAGGGATTGTTACTAGACGAATGCTGCCTATGCACAGAAGACAAAATTCAAAATCACATACAATCAATGTATTATCAACATATACAAAAATGCTACTAACATTTCAGCATTTTGACCCACTTGCGCAACAGTATGAGAACACATCTGACTAAATATCTTTTTGCACAGCAAACCGTGGCTATCAGAAGCATCATAAGGAAACTGCACATATCCAATAGGGTAGAATTCCTCCCATTGGAGGAACAGGCCTGGAACAAATTATTTAATGGAAGATACGTTTGCCACTTCAGATAAAGCCTTCTTTCAAGTGAAAAAATAAAAATAAAAAAATCAGACCTGCCATCATCAGGTATTTGGATTGCAGAAGTTACCATAGCTTACACAAAGACAAGAATAAAATTTGGTCTTTGCATTACCTCATTCAAGAAGCAATAAAAACGTTCTAAACCAGACTCAAAGGTTAAGGACTTTCAGTCACATACAGTGTTACATAGTTTTTGTGACAGGGGTCAAACAGCACTAGATTTATAGAAAATGATTTATCTGCAATTTAGTTGTTAAACTCATCTTTCTCTTCAACTACCTGACTGTGAACCTGGAAGTTAAATAAAACAATTTATATATGGAAGAACACTACATGCAGCACTCAAAGCGCACAGGAAGAAAAAAAATTTACCCAAAAACAAATCTGACCGTTAATCACTCCTATCCTAATTAACTCATTATTTTAAATGGCTATTTAGGTTTGATCTTATATGAAAAGCAGAATTTAAAGATGCACACTGAGTTAAGTGGTAGATCAGTCTTCAAGCCTGCAGTGTAGAAGTTACAAAAAAAAAAAAGATGAGACTCTTGTTGAGCTACTTAAAACAGTGGCATGTTTGACCTATTTTGCTCTATGCAATAGTACAAAATGAATACTTCACAGGGTTAAACAAACCACAAACCGTCTTGGATATGTCCCGCTAATAACAGCCCTCTCTACAGCAGTGAGCCCAAGGCCATCCCTGCACACAACCATTCCGGTTCCTAAAACTGTCCCACAAAGTCTGTGGAAGCATTTCTTGAGAGCAATGAGCCAAATTCAACATACTATCACACTCTATTCCACCAGCAGATCCATGTGGCAGCAGCCCAAGGAATTGTGCCAGATTCCTCTTAATCTGCAACAACAGTGTTGGCCTCTAGATCCTAAGCTCTTGCTAGAGCTGATTTTAGAAATACAAAAAACCCATGGTTAGGAATATCTAACTAGGCCTATTCCACAAGTTTCTGACCATGTGTATAGTTGTACATAGAAATGTAGATTAGATTCTGCTGCTATAAGAGAATACTGATCTGTTCTTTCAGGTCTTAAGCAGAAGTAATTAATGAATTTCAGTACATTTGCCAGGAATCACTTTAGGAAAAGACCCAGACATCAGGTCATCTCTGTCTGCTTTGTATCGCTGGGGTAATTAAAATTACCTCTAAAAATCAGTGGGAGGCAAACAGCAAAGACAGAGTGAGATGAAAAAGAGGGGAGAAAAAAAAATGGAAGCATAGTAATAGAGCTAATGAGGATAAACTTACAAAAATCATTAACAGCTTAAAGTTGCACCATAATTTTCCTGCAAGACAAATCCCCTGTTCACTCTCATAACACCTGCTATACAGAACATGCATCTATTTTCTCTGAATACATGGAAAACAATTAGAATCAGCTACAGGAGAGGGCAAGATAAACTTATCACCACCATGCTCTTTTCTAGACTTAGCTTCTTTTCAATGTAATGTGAACCCAATTCAGGTTCATATTTTGAACAGTAAAATCCATATTCAGTAAAATGTACAGTTCTACAGGTTCTTTTTGTTTTGTTGTTTTTGTTTTTTTTTTAATTTGAAGAGATTACAGAAGGTAATTGGAGCTACTAAAATTAAGTTTATTCATAATGGACTTCTGGAAATACATGATTGTATCTAAACTGATTGCATCAATTCTAACAGTTTAATAAAATTTCTAAATTGAGACATTATTGGAAATATAAACATGTTTAAATAAAGTGGGTTTTTTTTGCATATTTAAATGCAAAAAAAGAGTGTAAATGCAAAATGCAAAAAAAGAGTGTAAATTTAAATGCAAAAAAAGAGTATAAAGAGTGTTAGATCAATCTGTTTCATTTTTGGTATTGGTCAACTTGATCTTTTTCTTCTGGTTCTCAAAAAAGTCAACAAATATAAAAATATATGCACTAGATGATGATCTTTGTTCAGTATATATAAAATGAAGCTCATTATTTCTCAAAATCACATTAAATATCTTTGTAAAATAAAATTCAATTAAAAAAATTCACAACTTGATTAGAATCTTTAAGTAACTTACCTTCCCAAGGTTATCACTGAGTCCACTTCAATATGCCTGCCTTGAAGTAAATATTCCAACTTTCGTGCTTTATCAACAATACACTATACAACATGATCTACTGTACACTGTCTTCTATGAGGCCACAAAGGATGCAGATTTTCTGAAGTTTGGATTTTGAGGGTGGAATGTCACTACCAACCACAAGACACCTTTATATAGTATTCACTGTCATCTTATTTGGAAAAAAAATAAACTCAGATCAAGAGTTGAGAGATGCCTGAAGTTAAACATCTAGAGGGCCACTTCGCAGAAAGCGTCAATTAATGCTCCTGAAGTTGCCTAGTGCACTCCAGTTACAGCGCAACAGAGTATGCAGCTTGAAAAGAACAGGAGTAAATATCAAAAAGTAAAAAACAGGAAACATCCTTGGTTGGGAGACAAGAGACAGCCCACTAAGCTCCAAAATAAACAACAACAACAAGAAACTTTTCCTTCACTGCAAAGATATCATTTGCTGAGACAATCCGTATAGCAGCTCGGTTACCTATAACCAGATGAAACACTTATTTTAGGGATCTGTGGGCACCATGAGTCTCAACCTTGTACTAAAACTGGAGTATCTGCTGTCTGCAGATAGGATCTAGGATCCGATAGGATCTAGTGCTCCAGACAAATTGCAAACTATTAGAGTGACAGAAGACCTGATGGAAGTTTGGGGTAGATCAGATGTATAGACATGTAGATTCCAACAGCCACTCATTTGGCCTGACTGTTTTGAACCCTGTAGTTCAAGTTGGACTGTTAGTGAAAAAACTAAATATAGCCTACAAAACATGACACTGCAGTCTGGAGGACAGATGTGAAAGGATGAAAGAAAAACATACCAAGGTTAGAAACATGTGTCCTTTGGTCGCTTGTAAATTATGAATTTGTTGACTCAGCCTTTCTAAAAGTAGTGTTACTGATACAACAACTGCAGCATCCACTGTATCACATCTCTCCACCTTTTAACAATTCATGAGAAGGATGCTCCTGATAGCAGCCCATTCACTGCTGTTATTTTATTCATTGAAGGTCTGAAGGAAATGATAGAGTTAACAATACTCCAAGCTTGATACAGCTACTCATTTGTCCATTGCAATGGCAGAAACAGCATATGCACCTTCTCTTCTACACTCACCTACTGTTACTTACATCAAGGAGAGTATTTTAAATAAGGTTATCCTTGTCTATTACAGCTGCACACACTAGCTTTGTGTATATCTTATTTAGCTACAGGAAATACCAGAAAGAACAACAACAAGCAAATAAGCAAAAAAACAAAAGCCTTTAAAGGAAAAGATTAATACTCAATCCACTGATCTAGCTTTCTAAAATATGACATACTCTTACGTAGTTACTAAATGAAAAATAACGTTGAATGTGAATATTTGCAAATATTTGCCCTTGCAAAGAGCATCAGATGTCTTGAGAAGTTAAATGTGGCACTTAGAAACCTAAGTTAAGAGTTAGCAAAAGCAATAACCACAGCCAAACACAAACATGATCTCTCTGTATAATAAATAAATACAAATGCAAATAAATATTTCTGGTGAAATATAGTTTTCTCCAAATTTTATACACAATAATACTAATGATTACACATCAACAATAAAAACTTGCATTTGACACTCTACTACAATGTCATCGAAATGTCAAGCTATCTGGAAATGACACAGTTCCAACCGTACTACACAACCCTGTCATTATTTGTCAGATAATTAACCTGTTGCCACTACAAGGATTTATATCTTCTCTATACTGTTCAGTTTTTTTCTGGTCTTTGCTCCTATTAAAAAGCATTTTTTTAATCTCACATTATGCCTGAAGGCTCTTAAACATTTACCTGTAACAGAACCACTTTAAACATGCAAAGGTTGCACTGCGGAGACACACGGACACACTTCAGTACTGCTTCCTGCTCTCAGATGAACATCTGACTTCACTTGCTTTTATTTCTCCCACCTGATGAACACTGAAAGTATTATGTACTGTGTTTTAAGAATTTTCCAAATACTACTGAATGAAGTTGATGTTGGCTTAAGAGCTCAGTAGCATTTCTTCCATTTAGTTTAAAAAGAAAATTATAAATGGGCTTACTTAAACTTAAGCAAAACACAACACTGTAATAAAGACATATTTTGTCCAATGTATGTAAAATTTCTGCCATTTCTATGGAGATGAATACAGTAAACAATATTTGTGCTGGAAGTATAGAGTTTTTCAAAACTAAAATCTTTCAGCTATCTTACTTTTAAGTTGCTAAAATTAAAAAAATAAAAAATAAAAAACCAACAAAAAAAAATGTTACGATTTGCTGAGCCTATTCCCTTTCAGAAGACAGGTTTTCCAATCTCACTTAGCAGACTTATGTCAAGCTCACCTCTTTTCTTTTTTCTAATTTACTTCCCCTGTAATTTTCATCTTCTTCCTGTTTTTTCAATCTTGGTATTTGTACTCACTATTCTTTCCTCCCCCATACACCAGTTTACATATTCCAGTCCCACTGAGATTTTTTTATTCCAACCTCCTCCCTCATCTTCTTTCATTTCTTAGCCTTTTTCTTTTTTTTTTAAATAATATTCAGGGAACTGAGAAACCAAAATGGCTCATATTACCACTGAGGCATTTCTCAATGGCAAATAAACAACTCCTCTGAATACTAACTGGCATTCATTCCAATGAGATCCCAAAATATTACAATGAACAGCAAGAACACATGCATGCTATTCAGGCAATTGTGAAGCGTACTGCTATTCTTCCTCAGTGCAAGTCAGAAAGCAAAACTGCAAGACCTGAGAAAACCAAGATTTCCAGTCTGTGAAACTGTTGGTGAGAAAAACTAATTCATACCCATGAAATTGATTTAGGAGAAGAGAGAAAAAGCAAGCAAAAAATGTTTCGGTTCAAATTGCCTATCACGATTCATTGCAGGATTACCTAAAGACCAAGCAAGGATTGTTCCAGGCACTGTACAAACACAGCTGCAGTAAGCCTGAGTTCATTAACTCAGAAAGTGAAAATCAAGGGAAAGTTTAGCTTCAAAGTAAAATGACCATGATGATGAGACACAAACATGAATTTCTGGATGCTTTTTTAGCTAAGGAAAGGACATGGGTCACAGACATCAAAAAAAGGCCAGACAAATACAGCTAAGGAGAAGAGGACAAGACAGCCAAATATGAAATTACACTGCCATTAAGTACCTGCAAAGCAAAGGCAATTAAGAGTGTGTACGGCCAGTCAGCAAAAAACATCACAATTCCAAGCAAAACAACAGTCCATTCAATATCAAAGCCGAACAACTTTCTATTTGGTCTGGCATATCTGGCAGACCTCCCCCTAGAGCTATATGGCAGATGCAAGCAAGACAATTTGTAAGTCTTACTGTCTTCGGTACCAGCCTCTTTTCCACAACTAGTGATTCTGAGCATCCTGGATAAAATTTCAGCTTGGAACTATATTTTGCTTTTTCCTTCGCAGTAGAAATGTCTTTCTGAAGCTCATCTTCTGCCTGGAGACTGAGAAATACTCTGCCAAGAAGAGATTTATCCACAGCTGACAAGAACAAAAGCTAAACAATTATTTCCATAATGCTATTCTGTTTTCCTTGTAGTCTTAATGACTGTGCAATTCTAGTGCCCCTCAAGTGATACATCTGCTGTACAACCTAGTGTCCAGTACTCAAATCTCAGCACTCTTTGACTTTGCAAAACATCCTGTCCTCAATCTACCATAATTGGCTCATAGGCAAGGTTTGGATGTATGTATGCAGACTTTAAACAAAGTGAAAATTGCATTTGTTGGTTTCTAAGTAGCAGGAAAAGAGCCAAAAAATAAAAAAATTAAAAAAAAAAAAAAAAAAAAAAAAAAAACAACCACTAAAAACAGCTTATGCACTAAGCAAGATATTCTTATCTCAGAGCGAATCTCCATATCCAGGTTCCCATATATAAACTGCATTGAAATTCTCTGATTAGGATTCAAAGAGTGACGACAGTGCAATGACTGCACAGGATTTCAAAGCCAATAGCACAATCATGTCTCCTACCAGAAAAGAATTACAGAGTTCCTTCAGTAAAGCCGTACACAGAGCAAGACCAAATGAGTTGACTAAATGTTTGAGAAATCACAACCATTTTTATCACTTGGCATACCAAGTTACTGTTTTAAGTGGTAAATAACAATGGCTTTTGCTTCTACATTTTGGAATTTTATTAACCATTTCATTTGCTACATGGGAAAAGAGATGCTGTCTGCAGTTTGCCTGAGATATATATTATACAGACATGAAGCTTGAGGTGTTGCTTCAAGTTTCTGTCAGTGTGCCTCCATCTTGACTCCATCACATTTCTATAGTTCCAGACTTGGTTTATATTAGTAGATGCTCCTAGAAATGCCCTCACAACCCCGAAAGCCAACCAAATCTTAGACTGCATCAAAAGAAGAATGGTCAGCACGTGGTAGGAGGTGATCCTGCCCTCTATTCTACACTGGCAAGACTTCTCCTGGATGGAATACTGCATACATATGATACAGTCCTCAGTACAGCAGAATCCTTGGCACAGTAGAGACATGGACCTGTTGGAGTGCATCCAGAGGAGAGCCACAAAAATGATCCAAAGGATGGAACACCAGTCCTATGAGGACAAGCTGAGAGAGTTGGGGCTGTTCAGTGTAGAGAAGTTTCTGGGAGTGGCCTTTCACTATCTAACAGGGGTGATAAGAAAGAAGCAGACAGAGACTTTTGTGACAGGACAAGGAGAAACGGTTTCAAACTAAAAGAGCGGAGATTTAGATTGGATATAAGAAGAAAGTATTTACACTGAGGGTGGTGGGATACTGGAGCAGGTTGCCCAGAGATGTGGTGGATACCTCATAGGTGGAGACTGTCAAGTTCAGGGGCTGGATGGGGTTCTGAACAACCTGTTGTAGCTGTAGGCATCCCCGTTCATTGCAGGGGAGCTGGATTAAGATTACTTTTCCACCGCATTTCTCATTATGTTCTAAAATATAACACTCTTCTGCCTTTGCAATAAAATATAAATACCTAAAGTATAAATACACAGAGGTCACATAGGCCTCCTTCCCTTATGGAAGCAGATCTAGTGTGGGAGAGAAGTTGCTGCAGGTAGACCACTGATGGCAAGTTCGCTGTTAGAAATAATGGTGAACAGAAACATTCTCAAAAAGTTATAGCCTTCCAGTTCTAAAGAAGACACCAAGACAATGAGTTATGGAAAATGATACAGTATCATTTTGATGTATTTCCAGTTCTTTGCTTCTCCACATTTTCAGAAGAGCCAGAAATGCCAGCACAACTAACGCTTCAAGTGTGAAATTGTATGGGAACTGCTGAATCACGGCCTGAACCTCTGACTGATCACCTAAGGCGAGCACTGAGTCAGCCACGGGAGCACAGGTGAAGGCAATTCACCTGTGCTGTTGGAAGGGGTGGAGCCTGGCTGCACCTTTCCTAGAGCCATTTAAGAGCTGGCTACAGAATGCAGAAGGATGTCTTCTAGAGATCCCTCTTTGGGAGTTTTGTATTAAGCCTAGGGTGCAGGTAAGCTTTCTATTTATTCTCTTTTTGTTGATATAATCTGCTTTGCCAAACTCTCTTGTTTATTTTGTAATTATAATGTCTTTACATTTATTGACTATACAGAAATTCATCTCTGTTTCTGAAAGGCATGTGATTGGGTAGGCGTACTAATAAGCTGGTGCTGATCTGTGGGGATCTAGTGTTTTTAAAAGACAGAACTAAACCAGTTTCTATATGCCATTAAAACAATTTTGATGTACTTTCTCTCTCTTCATTTTTTCTTGATTTGTGTAGTCACTGCAGTAACTACAAAATCATGAGCTTACTTAACTTCATTTATAAGGTTAAAAATCGTTAGGTTTACGTCTTTTTGGATGTTTCTCTCTTAGGACTTAAGCCACATCTGCTGCTGAATCACTTCCCAATAGAAAAGAAGTGTATCTGCTCAAGGTGTATGTGTGGGCAGCATCATATCCTAAGTCAAATAAGCCAACAAAACGCACCATATAGATAAAGCTATGCCAAAATAAGTTTTGCCAAGCCTGTACCATGAAGAGAGGCAGCACAACTGTATTGTAAGAAAAACTTATGGCAGATAAGACTTGACTTAGACAGCCAACTTCAACACTGCTAACCTTTAAAACAAATAATGATTTCACTGCTCAGAGTGCTTAAGACAGAAAGAATAGAAGGTGATAGAATTTTTCCATAGCGCTTTATTTTTTTTTTTTTCTTTCGAATAAGAATGAAGGAGATACTGCATATTTTGCTAGCTCAGAGGATCTTAAGTCTTAAACACCCAGTTGGAGAAATCAGTTAAGTCATGGAAGGACTCCTGAAGGATCACCCAAACAAGGAGGCACTAGTAAAAGATGTATTTATTTACTCTAAATTCCAGGGCTGAGATTGCATACAAATATTCTAGACCATATCTTGTATAGATGAGTCATCTAAGTAACTGGCAGCTACCACAGCAGCAACAATTCCTATGTTCAGTATTACCTCAAACACAAAGACTTAAAGTAACACATATTCAGCTGAAAACAAAAGAACTTTTAATATCTGGCTCCCTCATAATGCTTTTTACCCCAAAAACTCTCAGTACAGTGAAGTCATCTTTTACTGTGTGAACACTGGGAGAAATTAAGACACAGAACAATTAATTCGGTGAAACCTTAGTCAAAGTACTTGACGTAAGAGCTAAAAGATAAGCCTCAGCTCATTTTCTTCTTTTCCAGTCTTTTATCACTTCTGCTTACAAAAAAAAACCATACACAAATATGGTAATGAAAATCTATTTGCATAATACACACGCAGAAGCACAGCTCCTGTCAGAAAATATGCTTTTAGAAAAGTCATTTCACCTATGAAACAGGATATTTATATACTTAATGAGTGTAAATTTCCAAAAGCTTACAGTATCCAGGGGATATTCTTCAGAGTTCATTTGTAACATTGATTTTTAACTCCGTGCTAAACATTAAGCCAAACAGATCATTTTAAACACTGTTTAGAAATACGGAGGTATATCAAAACTTACCTTCTCATGGTTTTCTATAAGGATCTCAACAACAATATTCTGAAACTTCAGGTCCATGATAGCTGCTACGGTTTCTTCTTGAGGCCTCATTAAGGTTGGTCCAAATACCACCCCCAGATTTGCTACAGTCATTAGATTCCTCTTGGCGTGCTTTGAAACACTTTCAGAAAAGAATTGAAGGAAAAAACAGGAAATAGATTATGATAAATTTCCATTACCGTTGGAAAATGCAGTCTACTTTACAAATGAAAACATTACGTTTCCTTAATCTGTTTTTTTTTTTTAGTAGTTTGTTTTCCGCAAAATTTCTTCAAATAAAGTCATACTGAATACTGGAAAACAGAAAAGCCGTTCTTCTACTGGCAATTTAAAAACAAAAGCAGCCTCTTTCTGAGCCTAACTATATAAAATGCTCTTAGCCTTGGACCAGGGCAAGTGTGAAACCAACTTAAATTTGCTAACAGATCTCCACTATTCACTTTGCCAGAATTTGCAAAGAGAAAGTATAATGTTCGCCTTCTCACTTCAATCAAACCCTCAACTGCTGGCGGGACTGCTAAAGTAAATACTTACATGGCTTCATTAATGGATTAGATTTCTGCCTTACCCTCCAAAATATACACAGTATGAGTCAAACGTCTTGTCTGCTTTTGCACGTTTGGTTCTCGGTATTGTGTACGACAGCACTGAGATGGGCTTCAGCTCCAGCTGCACTAACTACGCTCTGTGCAGTTAAAGAAAGATAAGGACAAGGGTTCTGCCAAGGCAGGAAGGAGGTCATAACACTTACTTAGCTAAATGTTTCACCAAAATGTCCAGCATCTCTTTGTTCTTTTCTGGGAGTTTATGGACCAAGAAGTGAACAGCATTAACTCGAGATTCAGGACTCCCACTTTCTACAGGGCATAGAAACAAATAAACAGCTCAAAACAAACAGAAAAACAAAGCTACTTCCACTCCTGCATGGAAATATACTGCACACACTTAGCTTCAACTTACATATTCCGCTTAACGTTTTGGCATTACTAACTGATTGCCCTCATCACAAGCATTCAATTTCACTGGTACTATTTTGCTGGCCTTTTATTTTCTTGTTCTGTATAATTAAGTGACTTTTGCTTCTATGGGTTTCCACTAGTACACAGGTGAAAATAAGAGTTTATAGTAAGAGGAAACAGACCACATATCCATTCAAGAAGGTCGTATTAAATCAGAAAATTATGCCTAAAGAGTGGCTTGTGAGAAGGATGTAAGTATTTCTGTTGCGTACAATATACTTAGCAAAAGGTGTATAAACAGAAAAATTTAGCTCCTATTGAGAAGGCAAGGAGTTTTGATTGCTCATCAGGTCCCATTTTAATCTAAGGCAGTGCTATTTGCTAAGTGTATTACATATATAAAATAGCCAATGTATTTTTGCAGTGCATATTGATGAAGATTTTTTGCCATTATTCTTTGTGCGCTGCTATGCATTTTAAGGATGCTCTTCTATTCTTTTGCAGTGAACATCCCTGTGTACATTTCCAGATCAAAGGTTACCAAAACACAAAATGTTTAGTTCTTGGTCAGCTAATCAAAGTTTAGACAGCCATAAAAAATTAAGCTTTCTTTAAAACAATAATGCTTTCTATACATATGGAAATGCAAGCCTTAATTAAGGGATACCTATGCAACTTAATCACAAGATTCAGTCAAATCTTATATAATTACAATATATCGTGATGCATAATAAAGAAAGGAAAACTGAAAGAACCTTTTTATTTTGGCTTTTTTTTAAATATATATATTACTATATTAATAATATTATACTATACTATATTACTATATTAATAATATAATACTATAAATACTAATACTATATTAATAATATAGTTTTAATATATTATTATATTTATATGACTATATATATAAAATAGTTTCAGAGAAAAGGATATTCCTTTCTATTCCTGTGGATTCTTTGTTGTTATTTTTTATAGCCAACATAGGAAACAACACTGAATACCTATTTTTAACTGAACTTTAACACAGATCTGCAATGTTGATTAGATTCACCTCCCCACTACATGTACTCAGCCTCTGAAGAAAACTTTAGTATTTAAGAGCATAATACTGTTTAGAACATGTTACTTTGTATGATTTCTTCAATGAAGGTGACTACAAAATAGAGAAGGGAAAATACAGTGAGAAACTGCTGGCAAAACTTCATAGATCAAGAAATTACTTACTTAATCCTTTCTAATCCTACTGGGCAGACTTGCCATTTAGGTAACATAATCTTGAGTTTTGTTTAAGCACTTGGCTTCTGAGATGTGTTTTGGCAATTAATTGCATGGGCTAATTCTTATTATGAATTAAGGACTACAAACAAACACATTCTGCAGTCTTTAAAAGTCATTAAAGCAAACCGAGGAAGATAAAAACAATTGTCTCAAAGTTTATTTTAATTTTGCTTTTTATGGTTTGCCAGAAGTGCTATGGGCTGGAAAGAAAATCATTTAGATATGTTTGATACTTTGCCAAAAATTTCTTATACTGTTTCTGTCAGTCCTCTTCCAAAAAAGTCCATGTATATTAGATATCATACAGATGAACTACAAGAGCAGTTCTGTCTTTTCCAAGACTGTGTTTGAACTGCTAATAGTGTGATCTGTCCTGTTCATTCTTTTCTTTCCCTAATAGATGAGGAACATTCAAGGCAGCCTGGATACAGACCTAACAAGGCACTAAAAGCAAGGGTCAGGCAGCCGTGCATTGAAGATTTAAATAAGCCTCAGTTAGTGTCCTTTCTTTAACTAAGCATCATAAAATGGAAGGAAAAAAATATCCCAGTCCAAGTAGATGTTCATCACTATGTAATTAAGGTAATTAGAATAATTTTAATGCATGAATGAAAAAACTTTTATTTAAAAGTGAAAAACTATGTTACATCTGTCACAAATGTTTGTTACTACATATATCATATGTGACGCACAGTAGATCTGAACACATTAAAGTTTTTGTTTGGTTAAAAATTCTTTTATTTCTTATTCCTCTAATTTTACTAGGTTAAAGAATTTTTTTCTGAAATTGATTTTGCACATGCTCCGAAGTCTACAACAGTACTATAAGAAAAGATTTCTATTTGAACTACTGTTAAAACTTACTGGCAGGAATGATGAATTCTCCATGCAGCTCATACGTCATCAGTGGCTCTGGAAGGCTTCTGTAAAACAAGGGTAGCATGAAAGATGTATTTACATTCCATTCTACCTGTATTTATTCTAAGCAGGAAATATTTTGAAATTTTCAGTAGTACAGTCATTGCACTGGAAGAGACATTGTTATGGTGGCTCATGTTTTCAATTCCTAGTACACACAGGAAACACAAAAACCAGGAAGGGATGAAGAACTTAAGACTAAATATATGCACTCATATTTCACGAGCTGAAGTGAAGCCTCCCATCTATTGTAAGCACACCTCCAAAGTACAATATTGAGACCATTTCACTGAGTTACATATGTAATATGGTGAAGATGCCATCCCTGGCAGTGTTCAAGAGGTGCCTGGATGAGGAGCTGCCAGATATGGTTTAGTAGCTTGTGGTAGTAATGGTGGTGGGATCATTGGACTAGATGACCTTGTAGGTCCTTTCCAACCTTGTGATTCTGATTCAACTTGAGTTAGGATTTTTAAAATAGAAAGAATCACAAGTCAGTGCTTTGTTATAAGTGAATTAAAACAGTTAAGTTTGCTGACCAGCAGCAAATAACACTAAAGCTTTTGCAAATGGAAAAACTAACTTGAAAACTTTAGTCATCAATTTAAAATGTATTGAATAATGCATTTCAAAGTTCAAACATGAGAGTTAAAACCTTGATTCCTTGAGTTAACTTCAATGATGCTTATGAAATATTGGAATAAACACTCCAGCAGGAAATACTGTAGGCAGAAAACACTTCATCAAATGCACACTTTCCTGATTCTTTCTTACATTTCCAAAAGCCCTTATCTTCAAAATATTTCTTCAGCGTTCTTTGATAGTGGTTTTGGTATTAAAACCAAAAAACTAAAAATGCTACATGTTTGACACTTAGAAAAAATACAATAAAGCTCTTGGGCAATTTAGTAAAATATCTTGATCAAGAATCAGCCAAGCCATTTGAACAGAGAACAACTAAAATTCTTACTTTTAATACTTGGAATATTGTTAACATTTCATCTAGAATACAGGAGCAAGGTTGAGGGGGGAAAAAAAAAAAGAGAAATACTCAAAATTTCTTAACCATTCCCCTTTTTAATTACATTCAAATGAAAAAAGGCAGAAAATACTTGCAATAACCTCAGCTTTCAGTAAGTTTACTAACAATTCAGATCTCTGAACCACCACTGAAGTTCCATCTAACATAACATTTCCCGTTAACATAAATATTAGTTTTGCTAATTATTCTGTTTGCCCCAAAACAAGCAGCAAACATGATATTTGCAGAAAATACACCTCTGTTCATTAAAGAAAAAAGAACATATGCTACATTACTTGCTTTTCTTAACACACAGCATATGAGAATTGAAATAAAAAACTGATGGTATGAAAAAAAGCAAAGAAGAGAGGCTCACCGCAGATACTGCTTCATAGCACTAGTAATTGTCTTCACTTCCCAGTCTACAGAGTTTTCCAGGTCAACTTCATTGCAGGTTTTTGCATCTAGAAAATATTCAGAAATTGAAGAAAGATGTGAAAAAACTGATGCTAAATCAATATGTTCTAAAAGAATAGGAACATTTTAAACTTGTATATTTGCTCAAGTACTTTTTTTGCTATAATTAATACAACATGACAATGTCCAAACTTCCTTACGAATTTTATGTATGTGTTCTGTTTTAAAAAGCACTTTACTGCTGCTTTGTTATTTAATGAAGGATTAAAAATCCCTTTCACGTGGAGAGATCTATGTAGCAATTGCAATTTTCACACATTTACCAAAACAGAAAGATGTACATAAGAAGTTTACAAAAAGATAAACTACAATTTCTCTTCTCATTATATAAAATACAAATAGATTGAGAATTCTTTAGAAGCAAAAATATGTAAAGCATTAGAAACAGTTATTTTGAACTGATAATGAGAATAGCCAACCAACTGCAATATGATGATCTTTACTGCATGAAAATCTCTAAGAGATATTCCAAAATAAAAAGGGAGCAAGTTGGCTTCCTACAAGACGGCTTGAACGTTGCCTTAACTTGAACAGTTCTAACAAATGTCAATTTGTCCATTTCTCCTGTTTTTTATAAGTCTAGTTGATAGAGTCTCATAACAAGACTGATCAAACTGAACTGACATATGTCTGAATAATCACAAAAACTTAGGGGTTGGAAAGGACCTCTGGAGGTTTTCTATCACAACCCCCCTACTGAAGCAGGTTCTCTAGAGCAGGTTAGGCAGGAAAGCTTCCCTTTGGGTTTTGAGCATCTCCAGAGAAGGAAACTCCGGGAACCTGTCTGGGCAGTCTATTCCAAAGCTCTGTAAACTGCACAGTGAAGTTTTTCCTCATGTTTGTATGCAACTTCCTATGCTCCAGTTTGTGCCCACTGTTCCTTGCTCTGCTGCTGATCACCACTGGAAAGAGCCTGGCCCCATTCTCTTCCTTCCTACCCTTTAGACATTTATTAAAATTGATATAATCTCCTTCCAGTCTTCTCTTGAGTCAACATTCCCAGTTCTCTCAGCTTTTTCCTCATACAGGAGATGCTCTGGGCCCCTAATTATCTTTGCAGCTCTCAAGTGGCCTCTCCCTTGTCTGTCTTTTGCTAGGAAGTCCAGAACTGGAATCGATCAGCTGAAGATTTTTTGAGGCATTGTTATGTTTTTTTGCAATGTTTTGCCATTTTAAACAAACAAAAAAACTGTAAGTCTCAAAACAGGAAATAATAGTTATTTGACAGTCAAGACCTCAGGTATGTAGCCAAATTAGCCCAATATGTTTTGTAATTTCAAGTCCTCAAGCATTTTTATTATTACATGTTCCTGTCAGTTGTTACAGTAAGCTACAGCAAGAGCGAATGACATAGATTATGTGCTGAACCATTCATACAACTCAGAATTCGTTTGTTACTTGGCTTGCCAGACAAATGGCAGATACATTTAAAAAAAAAAAAAATCACATTAGGAGTCTTGATTAAAGGAGTAGTCCTTTTACTGGACTAAATAATTCCGTTCTGAAAGCTGTGCCAACCAATTATTTCTGTAACTGAATATTCTCCCTCATTATATCAATTATTTAAATCCCATATAAAATACAAATCAGACTACGTTTCCAACCAATAATGTTACTAGTCTGCTAGCCACCACCCAAAATCCTCACAACTGTCTTAGGAAAACATTTATTTTTTCTTTTTTACATGCTAGCTTCTCCTGATTTCTAATTCTATTTTTGGAGAAGAAAATCTTTCTACCAAACTCCTTAAATAAAAACTGCCATAACATCAGAAACTAGAAAAATCTACAGTGATTTTATTAATAAACCACTATGTAATATCCTACCCAGTGTTTTTAAATAACTGTTTCATAATCATCAGCTCTCCTTTCCAGTCAAAGGAAATTTTCAATTACATACAACTTGGCGGTGATGATACTGAGGATGGGAAAAAAAAGAAAAAAACCCACCTCAAGTGCTTCACTTCCAAAACAAACATACTAAAAAAATATAAGGTATTGCTGAAGTACTTCATTGTCTCTTGGGCAATAAAATCTAATTTGGCTATGCTACTAACTCCAAACAAACCTTAGTTTCACTGCAGAAACTGATCAAAACTCATTGAAGACTTTCTTTTGATACTTTTAGTTTGACTACAAACTCTACAAAACCTACAAAGCTCCCTACCCACTACCCCATATATGTACAATATATAATCTGACTGCTTCTGTTCTGTTTCCCCCCTAAACATCCAAGACTACTGTACAATCTGGAACTTCAACCAAGATTTCAAAACTTATTCTATTGTTTTCCATGCTATTTGTTTGCATAGCAGCCACTGTGCAATTAAAGGGAACTGTACACCTATAAAAACAAGTGAGTATATTTATGGAACTGATTTTGACAGACCAACTCTAAATTTCATGCACGTCTTCCTGAGAGTAAGGGAGCTTGAGTTCATAACAATAGTTCACTAAACTAAGGTTAGAAGTAGACTTTCTACCTTTGTTTGTGGTATGCCCACTGTAGGTATATATGCATACTGCATACAAAATAATAAGGAATTCAGTGTAATTGTTTTGAAAGAGCAGAGGAACTATAAGGTTTTCTTCTATGAAGTGCAATGTCCAGCATTTTCCACACAAGGCAGTATCAAAAATCAAAACTGAACTTATCAATAGAAATTTCAAATTCTTAGTCACCTCACTATGAGCAAGGGTCCGTATGAAAACCAATCTACCTTAGCAGTCTGTACAAAACACGTGTAGACATTTTGTGTGAAATTAACACCATCAGATCCATTACATAGATCACAGGTGAAACAGGATTTGTCCCCAGTGCTTTTCAAAAACAGAGCTTCTCCATGGTTCTGTAACTTTGTAGTAACTCTGTATCCCTGTTTCCAAGGAGGCATCAGATGAAAGTATCTTTTACCTGGAAATGTACTGAGTGCTTTATTTATCAAATGTCTTAGTCATTCAAATTTACACAAGATTATTGTGGCAAAAAATGCACGTTGCTCTGAAAGTAGTGCCTGCTGTTTGTTTCCATGGAAACTATAACAGAGACAAAGAGCACAACAGCACTAGTTGAGCAAATTCTCCAGTACAAAGCACTAATTTTCAACATAGTAACCACCATCAGCTAAGCATTTTCACCAGCAATAAACAAAAGCCGGAATCTTGTGCTTATAAAAATCTTCACCAGTGCAGGTGACCCACTGTTTCACAGCTGCTATGATGGTAGCATTGGTAGGAAATTTTTGCCCATGCAATCCACCTTTCCTCAGCATGGAAGACAGAAGATGCCAAATCTGGACTATACACTGTATGTGGTAGGACAGTTCCAGCCAAGATTGGCAATGTGCTCCACTGTCTTCAAATTGCTACAGGGTGTAAAAGTTTAAACCTCCAGCTTAGTCAGCATTGTGATGTAGCAGTCAGAACTGATCGAGGTGCTCTTCATTTCAGTGTGACAGCTGTGCATGGCCATCCAGAACATGGCTTGTCTATCATGCTACTGTCATCACTGCTGAAATACACTACCCATTGTGTCACTGTGCTCACATCTACTGTTCGGTCTCTATAAACTTTCCGTAGTTGTTGATGAAGGTGAGTGGGTGCCATTTTTTCTTCATGGGGGAATTCAGTGACACAGTAAAATCAATCCCACCCCAGCTGAAACTAAGACAGCTTCATACACACTTCCATGTCAGACATCATTTTGTCAGCCTGCCTCTCTGCCCCTCTATCACACAGCAACAAAATGCTAAAGAATATTGGCAGGAAGGTTCAGCCTCTACTTCTGTATCACCAACATCTGCCTCTGACGTCGTGAGTCAACATAATGAAATAGGAGGCACTACTTTTAGAGCAGCCTTTATAGAATAACACAGCACAATGCTGTTTACATGCAATTTCAAAGACTAAGTTAACTGCAAAATCAAGTCTTTGTGGATGCTTTTTGTTGTTTGTTTGGTTTGGTTTTTTAGTTTTTTTTTTGTTTGTTTTAAAGCAGAATTGTATTTTTAATTGCTGAACCTCATTGAGCCTTATTTTACACAGGACATTGTTGCACTAAATTACACATTGAAAATGAAAATCTGTGCATTCACAGAACTAGAAGAGCAAATCTCTAAACATACTGGTTGACTTTGTACTCACTTGAATTTCAGTGTACTTTACCAAATTATATAGAAAATAGAGAAAGAGACAGAACCTACATGCTATTAATGCCCTTGGTTACCACTAGGAAGACTTTTTAGCACTTCAGGTCTTTCAGACTGTGAAACTCATGGTCACTGACAGGTATCTTAAAATACTTTGAAATATTATCAAATATTTTAAAATACAAAAAGTTAATATGAGGCTTTTATGATTCTGAACAGAGCTTTCATATAAAAGGGTGTCTAAGAGTATACCCGGAGACAAAGGATTAAAGATTAATCACTCATTTTAAATTCTCTGTAGTACTGTATATCAAAAAGAAACCCTCTTTATTCTTTCGTGAGGACAGTCAGATAAAGAGCACAGATAGGATCACTTTCAACAAATCATCAGAAAAAGAGCACCTGCTTGCACCCTAACTTTTTTTCTGTTCAGTATTTTGTCTTGTCTTGATACCGCTGTATTCTTCCCACTTCAAATAACTATAGGAAACTTGGGAATGAGAAAAAAATGTTTCTAATTTAAAAAATAACTAAAAACAGATGCTGGAATCCCCACTAAACTCTTCCAGCTGCTACTGAACCACTGGCAACCTAAGTCTATTTAATTTGGATGCAACTAATGGCAGAGAGGAAAAATTGTCTGCCAGACCTGCGCGCCCAAAGAAAGCCAGTAAGTGCAAAAATGAAAAACATGTCATGATATTAAATGCATCTTATTGATACTCTTTGAGTGACAGCTAGTCTTTTTTCCTATGGTCAACGGACAAAAATGGTTACTGTTTATTGAGCTTAACTCAAACACAGATAAACAACCATGAGAATCTGCTATATATCAGTCATTATTACTAATCAGTTTGTATTTTTTGTAAAACAATGTTATGCTGAATACTGTAAAGATTTGGGCAGGTTTGTGTGTACAAATGAAGAACTTTTGGGTGCTGTTAATATTGATTAAAGTAAGATACAAAAAATTAATATTTAGCAAGGTCATTATGACAGATTGATATAATATACAGGCCCTCCAGCCTGATGTCTTATCATTTCTGAAGAGACAGCCTGTTTGAGGAAAAAAAAAAGGAAAAGAGAAAGTCTTACAGGTGGCACTGAACTGACAGCAGCATATAATATAAAAGCGCTTTGTCATTCACATAATGTCTGGGGTAATGAAATGAATTCACTTTCTGGCTTCCTCCAGTTTGCAGTGCCAAAGAACACTGTGTTATCAGCACAGATGGAGCATGCATGGTTCTGGAGAAGAGCCTGGTGCAAACTGCAAACAAGCTTCTTTGCATACCAATGAATTCCTGAGAATCAGACCTTTGCTGTCAAGTGACAGGTTTGGAAGCTCTATAAAAATGAACTAATCCCAGTAGTCTTGTCTAACTGCATGTACTGTCAGTGCTCAGGACAAGAAATTGGGAAACACTGCACATCTTGCAGTCATGGCTACTACTCTGGTGAGAGATACCAGGCAGATGAGGGATTTCATGCAGATGCCAACACTATTTCTTTCCCCCCTTAAGGACAGCAGAGTAGCAAAAGAACTGCAGTCACTGGGACTAACGATGCATCAAAATTTCCAGAAGGAAAAAAGTTTTGAGAATAACTTTATGAATCAAAAACGTTAAAAGCTAACCACAGCAAGTAGATAAAATACAGTCTAAGATGTTGTATGGGAACTGCTGAATCACAGCCTGAACCTCTGATTGATCACCTGAGGCGAGCCATGAGTCAGCCACAGGAGCACAGGTGAAGGCAACTCACCTGTGCTGCGGAAGGGGTGGAGCCTGGCTGCACCTCTCCTAGACCCATTTAAGAGCTGGCTACCAATAGGGAAGGGTCTCTTCTGGAGTTCCCTCCTCTGGAGTGTTGCAATGAGCCCAGGATACAGGTAAGCATTCTATCTATTTTCTTTTTGTTGTTATAATCTGCTTTGCCAAGTTCTCTTTTTTATTTTTTAATTATCGCATTTTGATATTCATTGATTATACAGACATTAGCCACAAGTAAGAGTTACACTACTGAACTTTTTTAAAGCAAATCCTTTCTCCATCTGCCTTCCATCTTGGCACAGATATAATTATTATTAATATGTATACTATATTCCTCCTTCTCAACCAAACAGCTTCTTATCAGCAGGCTTAACCTAAATGCTTTATTTTGCGCAATGATCAACTAAAGGCACACGTGAGCAACCATCTGCACATCTTAGACAAGGGAGAGGGTTGAAAACATCAAACAAGGAAGTAATAAGCTTCAAATATTCTTAAACTTGGTATTTTGAGTTATCTGATGAAGCCATTAAACTCAGGCAGGGTTAAATTGGTTTTACGGAATCATAGAATGGTGGGGTTGGAAAGGACCTTCTGAAATAATTTACTGCAAGCCCTGCACCGTCAGGGGCACCTAGAGCAGGCTGCTCAGGGCCATAGCCAGGTGGCTCCTGAAGATCTCCAAGGAAGAGTCTCCACATTCTCTGGGAAGCCTGCGCCAGTGCTCAGTCACCTGCGCAGTAAAGAAGTGCATCCTGACTTGTAAAAAGCCCGTGATTTGTCCTACATATTCCTTACTAGTTCTCTTAGTGTATGCCTACCAACTAATCTTGCACTCTGCACTCAACCAGGGGTGAGTGCTATAAGGATAATTTTCACGGAGTAAAGCAAACTAGGCCCATGTAAAGAACAGTTACAGGAAGATGCTTTCAATTTTAAACACAGACAGTAAAACAAACATGAAATAAAATATGAAAAAAAAAATCATAAAGTAGAGGCATACCCATCAACAGACTGAGAAGTCTCTGGACCTTTGAACTCACCCCCACAACTCTGTACAATCCTTGGTCATTTATACCTATTATGTAAAAAGAGAGAAAAAAAAACAAACAGCAGATCAAATAGCAATAACAGTCAAATCTAGCATTTTTTTTTCTCCCCAGGCAACAAACACTAAAAAGTAAGAAAGACTAAACACTATTCATGCAGTTGTGAGAATAACTTTATAAATTAAGCCCTGCAAGAATCCTTTCACTCTTCTGTGCTTTTGAGGTGCACTCGCAGAGTTTTTTTGAAAAGATTCTACTTCCTATACTAGGAATGGCAGCAAATAAGAGCTAATCTTTCCTTGAAAAATCAATGGTTGTTCTCAGATTTATAAATGGCACTTCGGATGCATCAATGTCCACATTCTAATAACGCAAGAACTAGCCCATCAAATGATAAATTAAGTTTTATTTAATAAGGATCATTTTGCTCTTTTCCTGAAACACCTGCATGACAAAGAGTTGGGATAAAATAGACTTGAGGCTATTATAGACTGGCTGTTATCAGTCCCCAAAACCAAGGCTTTTCAAGTTTGTAAAAGCTTTTGATTTAAGATTTGAGATCTCATTCCAATCCCCTGGGGTTAAGATAGAGTCAAGTTCAGAAGCACTACCTCAGGTTACTGAGATGAGTACCTCTGGTTTTGTTAGGGATGAATACAATAGCCATAAGCAGTACTATGTTTTCAGTCCTTTGCCATCATTCTATGTAAACAATGGATCACCTCCCTTTCATTTCTTTCTTTCCTATCAAATACATTCCCTTCTCTATCATATATCTTCATCTACTTTTCCTTTTCTTCATCATGCTTGGTTTTATCCCAGGGAAATAAAAAATCAAATATAAATTGAAGACATACAAGAGGATTAGAAGAGTAAGAGAATGAAAATGGCACAATACCATATCTTTCTATCTGTTGCGTATTTTCAGAACTTGTATATTGGAAGGTAAAACGTAATGTTCTGAAGCTGGCAAGATGTTTATGAGGCCACATAACAAGCAGCAATCTACAATTACCACCATACTGTACTTCTATATTCAGATTGGCCTAGAAGAGTAGAAATGACACAAAATCTCTGTACTTCTACTGCAAGGAAATCTTTTCAAATAACAGTTTACACGCCATTCTTATTCAAAATATATTTCAACAAAGGAAGGCTTGCAGAGAATTCCCACTTGAAACACCAAACTTCTTCAACCCAGAGAAGGAAAATTAAATCCAGACATTTGAGGAAAAAATTTCTTCCTGAATAAGTATTAGATGAAGTAAAAAATCACTAGTTCTTTAATAAGCTATTATCAGACACAACCATAATACAAAGCAAAATCATGGTGTCAAGAAATCTGAGTCCTTCTCCTGCCTAGTCTTGATATGTTTTTTTTCCCTCTTCTCCCTCTCGCTCCTCTTCCTCACACATCCTTCATCCTCCCAAACCATGTCACATCTCTGAGATCTTGATGGGCTCCTCACGTTTAGCACTGCACAAATCTCTGTCCCAGATGACAGAGGTTACCTGATGTGCTATGACAGTAGCTGCTACTTCTCGCAGTTGTTCCACCTGGGCAAATCAGCCTTTTAATTTCTCCAGGATGCCAGCACTGTTGTAATAATGCTGAACCTTTGGCTAGATCTCAGAGCTGGTTCAAATTAACCAGGTGAGTCAGATCTTCAGCATTTCATCTTTGGTCATCAAAACTATAGCTCTAGAGTATGCTCATTGTTTAACTGTGTACAAAGAAAGAACCACAAAAAACAGTGGTGGCCATAATACTACTCTTCTCAGAATATTAAGTTATCTATTCAGACAAGTAAGTTTTCCATCGATCTCCAGAATAACTCTGTGATGGGATCCTATACAAGTCTAGAACGCTGCCAACACAAAGGGAAAATGAACACAGATTGCTCCATTTCAAACAAGGATGCAGTAGGTATCTGTTCTGAGAACAGCAAGTATGTCCAGGAAAGTTCTGGTTAAAAAAAAAAAAAGTAACAGTAAGCCTTTTAATTCTTTGAAAAAAATGCATCACACTTTTATTACTGATGCCCACCATTACTTTCCTTGAAACACACCTTCTGCATCATATGCAAGAAATTAAAAAGCTGGAGATACTGTCTTAGTCAAATACACCTCTGCTGTAACTTAATTCAGAAGCTGTTTCATCATTTCCTGTGTTACTAACATTAAAAGAACCAAACTCTGTTGACCACAAACATCCACAACATACATTTATTGGCTTAAAAATAGTTAAGATCGAACCACAGAAACTACTGTTCAATACTAAAACAGACATGATATGCATAAGTCTCTGAAATTACAGCAGATTGAAATGTAGACAATCCTCCAGCAATAAGCATGAATCTGTGGTAATCATTATCAGCTAACTGATCAGTTTCAAGTTCATCAACCTGAAGAAGCACAGCTAATTGCTAACTGACATCAAGAAGTGCAAAGATAAATTAATATTTCAACATAGTCTTAAATGATATCTTTAAACATACATTAACATTGATTGTTAAATACTAACAAAAAAGTACTATTGAAACAGCACTATTTCCAATTTTATCTGTACATTTTAGATATTCAGCATGCTGAAGATTGATAATGCTTGGCATTTACAGAACGCAATTGACAAGGTGACTCATTTCAAGGAACAGCTTACCACTGATTAAAATGCTGATGCTCTGTCCGCTGGCTCAACTTGTCACTATTAGCAGTTCTGATCAGTAAAGCCCTGCAGTGCACTTTTCTTCATATTTACACAGTATAAACATGCTTGGCTATATGTTACCAGAATTCAGTTTAGGTGCATGATTCGTGAAACACGCTTAGAAAATTAAGATATTTTAAGTAAAAGAAGTATTTTCACTATTCTAAGGAGAATATGTTTGCAGGCATGTTTACTGGATGGCTGCGTATGTCATTTGTGCCTGACACAGGCTGTTAACAGAGGTGCAAATTTAACTGTTTATTATCAGATTCCGCAGTGCAGAAACAGTCTTACAAGTGACACTCTCAACTTCAGGTAATATCAGATTTCTCTGTTTACTTGCAAAAGGCTTTCTACTTCCTCCTGACCATCTTCTTTCTTTCTCGTGAAGAGAAAACAAAGATAGCTCAATGCTGCCATCTGTCTCCACTGTTCAGATAGGCAGCTCCTGTAGGGTTAAAATCGAGGCAAAAGGTACTACTCTCACTCTTACCTAGCATATGCTCACAAAATGCACAACCACCTACTTGTGCACAAAAAATATGTGCAGTCTTTAATACTGGAACAAATAGCTTTTCTGTGCTTCTCTAAAATTTTACTGCTGCTTGATTATTCTAACTTCAGAATTATACACAAAATGGAATAATCAAAACAGAATCCCAACATCAGACTCAAAACATGCATTCACATCCATCCAGAACTGTGCTCTGTATGTGACAGGCAAGCTCAGCATAACACTGCCTTGATAGCTCAGCACTTTCTGTTAGGTAAGGCACAGCCAGTGTTATTACCCAGCGAAGCAAAAAAACACCTCTCAGTCAAAAGCAAATACATATTTTAATCAAGGCACTATCTTTGATTTTTCTCTTCATTCAAAGGCCATCATTTTGTTCTTGGCTTTATGAAAGTGAATGTAACTGAAAAAAAATTAACCAGCCATTGACAAGTTTATGTTCAATATCACTGTTATGCTCTTCTTTCTCTGAATACCAGACTTTCTGCTATGACATGACAAGACTATTCTCAGTTTCCTCCCACACTAGACTGTCCTCTCTTTCCACCCACACCAACCTCACACCCATTCTGATTAAAAGAGATAAAAACATGGCACACAAGTACAATCTATGAAAAGGCATCTGTCCTGCTTTCTTCTGTCGAACATAACTTGCCTTTGATGTGCTATCATTAAAGTAACATAGTCAAGTAAAAATTGTTTTTAAAACAAACAGAGTACAAAATCTGCAGATCTGAAAGACAGTCTTTCTTTACCGCTGTTCAGTTGAACTCTTTGGAGGTAAATGACAGTGTTCTCCTGACCTTCTTTGTGTTTAGCTCAGCAAATATCCAGAAAAGGTCCTGAAGAAACCATAAACTGATCCTCTGAGCTTGCTTCATTTGGTTTCATGTACAAGGGCTGCTCTGAAAGTAATACCTCCTATTTTACTTTGTTGGCCCACAATGTCGGAGGCAGACACTGGTGGCATGGCAATAGAGGTTGAACTTTCCCACCAATATTGTTACATTTTGCTGCTGTGCAGCAGATGGGAGCAGTAGGGCAGCCTAATAGGGAAGGGGGTATGAAACTAAGGTGTGGAAATGAATTCCTCTATGAGACAAGAAATGGCACCACTGACATTCATTGACACTTACTGAATATTCATGGGGAACAAACAGCGGATGTGTGCACAGTGAGGTAGTTTGTAGTGCAGTTTAGCAGTGGCAACAGAGACAGTGGCTTACCTCCACTAGGGCAGATTTTTACAAGTATGGCATGCAAGCTCCTGTTAATCAACGGCAAAAATGCTTAACTACTTTTGCTATGTTGAGAAATAGTGTTTTGTATCTGAGAATTTGCTCTATCAACTAGTATTATTCTGTTCTTGCATTTGTCGTACTTTCCATGGAAATAAATAGGAGGCTTTACTTTCAGAGCAATCTGCATATGACGTCAGTATTTTGTTTGCTGAGCTTTGTTTTGTTTGTTTGCTTTTAAATGTAGTTGATGTTACGTTTAGAATCTATAAACTCAAAATCTTTGATAGCCCTTGAAATTCTATGGATGAATCAGCTTCATTCAAGCAAAGACGCATGGACTACTGAATCCTTTCAAGATAGCAGTAGTTCACCTAAATCCATTCTTGGAACCCTGGGAACTGAAATACTTATTGAATACTGACTTCCTTTTCCTTAAATATTCTCCACAGTTCAATACTTCTTGAATACTATCTGCACTTAGATCTATTTTCTTTGTCTCCAATTTTGAAGTGCACGTAACAGTAAGACTAACGGCATCCTTGCTTCTGGTGTAAGATTCTAACTCCAGGAAAAGTACTTTAATACTTTTGTTCTTCACTTGTCTCCTTAGCTTTTATCCTTCTTTCTTCAGTGTTTGAATAGATAAGCTTTAATTAAAAGTCAACAAGCAGAATACTTAAATTAATTTGTCTATTCAACGAAGAAAAGAAAGGTACATGAATTCCCTTCAAGATTTAGGGTATTTTCCTAGTTGTACACCAGTATTGTTAATGGAATGTTACAGATAGTATCCATTTGGATCATTTCTTGAAAACCCATTTATTGAAGGAGAATCATACTTAAAAGGCTAGAACAGCACAGAAGAGAGTTCCTGCACTGGTCACTGTGATCTCTCCCATGTAGTCCTTCACAGAAACTTGCAAGGAAACTATATCACACAGTCTAAAAGCAGACCAACTGTTCCACTACTTCCCTGAACAAAAACATTTGGTTGGGTTTATCATTACCTCGTGTTTCAACAGCACTGATGCACTTTTTGATGACTGTGAACCCTATCTTATCCAACTGTGCGCCTAAAAGAAAAAGAGTTTGAAAAGTTTTAAAATGCCATTATAAATATGTCTTTCGCTGAAAAGTAAGACAGAACTTAATGACTAGTACTTCTCAGGCAAAACTGTAAATATTCTTAAACAGAACTACCTCACTCCTTTTTCTAGAGAAATACTCTTTTAATACCCCTTTTTCTCTCACATTCCCAGCTAGCCCAAATAAAAGCATGTCCTGGTGGTGGTGGCTACACTGAATCTATACAAAGTAGCAGCCTTTTAAAAAAAGAGATCTCTAATTAGGTACATCTGTTGGCACATGCAAAAAGATGGAACTTAACAATAGTTACTGCAACACTGACAACATCTGAGAGAGTTAACCAGATGGGACAAGGAAGCACTTAGGATAAAAAAACATAATCAACAGCACATTTTTTACAGAGGCCTATTCAAAGCCAAAGGAATTCCCACTCTAAAGATACAAGACACATGTATATCATTTCACAGCAGTTCTGGATCTGACTGCATAGAAGCAGCTGCATTAACAGAACAGCTGAGATCCAGCATTACTTTGTTGTTTCTCTTATATGTTTTGTTCACATAAAAACTTCATTTAAAAGCTTATATTGCAATGCAGCCCATCTTGCAAACATCTGGCCTTCTTGCTTCTGGTAACCTGGTCTTGCACTACTATAATAAAAATCTGGGGAAAAACTTGTATTAATAAATACCAGAACCCAGCTTTATTCAACAATAATAATTAAACAAAAGCATAAATACTCTGATAATGCAAGAAGGATATTTTCACTTAATTACTTTGCTAACTGAAGAAAACTAATATTATTTAAAGAAAGCTCTCTCTTCCACATTACGTAGTTTGCAGTTTTAATACATGCATTCAGTACTTTTTAAGCCAATCTTTATTTTCAGCTCCAATTTCTTTTAAAGTCATATTTATGCATTCAAACATATGTGTATATACAATCCGGACAAAGAAAATGTGATAAACTCACAAATTAACCCATTTTTAACCCATTTAACGCAAATTAACCATCTAACCCACTCACACAATGAACTTAAATTGGCACAGACTGTCTAGCTTATGTCCAATCTCCCAATTCCTACATATGTACTAAACCGCATTACTGAGAAAGCTCATTAACTACAAAATCTAAAAAGAATATTCAGTACTTGAGATTAAAAATACAATATTTAACTAAGTTAGAACGACAGATGAATTTTGCCTTTGCACACACTTCTCAGTAATCAGTTATACCAAAAGATCACTAAGTAGTAATTCAAATACTTACTTCCCTCTTGCTTTGCATTTGCTTTATTCAAATTGATGAAGAGCTAGCAAAGAAAGAGTAGAAAGACAAATCAGAGAATTTTATTAAACCAGAAACAAAACAATCCCTACATTAATGCCCAGTAGGCACAGCTATAGCTGTTTATAGCTAAGAAATATCACCAAGCTGCAGGACAAAGCCCCCTATTGCCTCAGAAATTAGAGACCTGGGTTTTTTAATGAACTAAGTTTTTGAAAAATTCTCGCAGAATCACAGAATGGTCTGGGTTGAAAAGGACTGCAGTTCCTTAGTGATTCAAGTCTAGTTGGTAGTTAGTAAAATGAGCTGTGATTTGAGTGCTCCAGATTCCTATGTTTCTCTGCAGATTAATTTCTCAGAGTTCAATGAATTCTCTTGCTGATTCCTGGGAGTTATGTCCCGCTTCAGCTTTCTCAGAAATTGTAAGTTTACTGGACAGCTTACAGACAATATATGATGGCAGTAGATACCTTAAAAAAGATCTCTGCAACAACATCAATGAAATGTACTGTTAAAATCCTGAGGAGCCAACTAATGTGACAGCGATACGTCTGTATCATTGACTGGAAAGCCTCATTATTTTTGTCCCTACAATATCAATGTAACATTTACAACTGTAAGAAAAATCTGTTGCTGTGTTTCAGTTCTGCTCCTCACACTCATTTCTTGGTGTGAACAAGATATTAAGCAAATTTGAGCAATCTAAACATCAAGGATGCAGGTTTTACTTTTTTCATCTAGTTTGTTGTTTGTTTGTTTGTTTTTTTAAATAATACCACAACTAACTAGTGCAAGTCTTGCCACTAGAATACAGTACATCATTGAATATGCTTACATTAGATGTTTTATACAATACCAATATCACCACTGTGATGTGAAATCACTCATAATAATAGCATTGTTATAAAGAAAAATACACTTCATATCAGCATTAGTGTACATTGACACTGAGCTTTAGCAACTTACTCATTTCACCTTTTATTTCACTTTTATTCTCTCTTTGCTGAATTCATCATTTTGTAAACTACGTGAATCCAATTTATTCAAGTACAAATGCGGTTGGAAGGGGAGGAGAGATTTCTCCATTACAGTACAAATGAACATTACAAAATGCCACTTACAGCTTCTTTTCCATCCAAGGCTTCCATCCACAACTTCCTGTCCTCCTCAGAAAAGGCTTGCATGGTCACAGGAGCTCCAGGCCTGCAACCACACAGAGTAACATTGGCAACTAAAATATGGCTTTGTCAAACTCTACTTCCACGTATAGTCAAAAGCCCACTGTCTTAAAGGGGTTTTGCTAAATTACTGAACACTGCTTCTCTTTGAAACAGAGGGAATAGAAATTATGTACACAGTAGGAACCAGGATGGAATGGAAAAATGAAAGTGCATGTAATCTCCAAGCTATTTATTTATAACAGTCAATTGTTGATATCATATTGATTGCAATTCTTGCTGAGTTACTGAGCCTTCTGAATTCTAAACAGACTTGGTCTTGTGTTAGTGTGCTATTACACAGGAGAAAAAAAGTAATAATCTCAACCTTAAAGCAGTGACATAAATGATCATAATTATCTCATAAGTATTCTATAAAAATAATCAAGTATTAATGCAGTATGTCATCACAGAACTCCGCTATTTATAATGTTCCTAACAAGCGAAGATGAACAACCATGGAACAAAGGCCTTGATGATCAGAGATTAACGTAAATCCATGTATTCATGTAGTAGGAAAAAGAAAAAGAACAATTGTATAGTTCAGCATAGCACACAAAATAAGAAAAATTCACAGCGCAATACATTGTTTGGATAAATATTAATTTATCCAATTAATATTTATCCAAACAATGTATTGTGCCAATTAAAGAAAACCTTGATTCACCCCCTCGCTAAGTTTGGCGAATACGCAGATTTCACTATAGGTGGACAGACACACAGAAATAAATAATTAATAGCATTCTCTCGGTTTCCTCTCTGTTTTTCCACTTCTAATCTCTTCAAGTAGTAAAATGGCTGCAGGGAAAAATGTTTTCTATTAACTGTAACGCTCATAGAATACATTCTACTTTTACTTCAGAACTGTAACCGTTTGCAGAGTTTAAATTTGCACACCTGGAGACATTTCTAATTTGATTTTACCTTACAAAAAAAATTATCAAACTGATGTCAAGTTACATTTGCGCAAGACAGACTTTTCAACCAAATTTTAACTGTCAAGCTATTAAACTTTTTCACCTTGAGGCAATAGTTAAAATCAGCATATGCTGAATAGAATATTATTTATTAGACAATCAAACTAAAGTGGAAAGAGACAAAGCCTTCTCTTTTCCTTTTCTTTTATTAGTCTCATGATCTGTGTCTGTAGGAAAGCTTTTTCCTACACCAGGAGACTTCTGCTGTCTCTTTTATATAATATAAAGTTTTCTACATTTGCTTCTTTAGAGGAAAAAAAAAAATAACTCTGGCTTTCTTTTAGAAATAAGTCTGTAAACATTCAGCTAGGAGATTCAAACAAACTGTACTCAGGTCACTTACAAGGCCAAACATCTGCTACAGAAAAGCCCTTCCTAAAACTCTGTGGTTTTCTCTCCTTCCAAAGCACAGGAATAAAGAACATCCCATGGCCAGCCACCAGTTTGTTCATTATTTTATAAGTGGGACAAGTTGAAGGATAAGTGTGTCCTGAACTGATACCAAAGGAAATGAGTTAATGGCCTGCAGCATAGAACTAATCTCCATGGGAACATCTCAGTACTACACACATATATTATTAAAAGAAAAATGTGTGATATCAAGGTCACATTGGACCAGTTGTGCCTATTATACCTAGACAGAAAGACAGATTGTATTTTTTCCCGCTTCTGTGAGAATGAAAAATTGTTCTGCAGGATCAAGCAAATACTGCTATCCATCCATTTCTGTTCAGCTCCAGATAACAGAACTCAAGACACACCGAGGGGTTTCAACTGCCATGTCTCACGGTACTTTTTCAGTTGGGAATCTGGTTTTCGTACTGATCAATACTCTGATCTTAGAAGAGTTGCTTTCAAGAGCTTAAATGTTTACTGTAATAATCATCATCATGGCAGTGTTGTAACAGTTATACCACATCTCTATCAAATCTAAAATGCAAGTTCAGACCCCTGCTGTAGATTTATGAGAAAAGCCACCTGTGCTGTAAATAGTATCTGCCACATGAGCTCACCACAGAATAGAACACAACTAATCGGTAGAACGAATGAGCTCAAAAGGTGAGAATGAGAAAACTCAGTAACGTTTCATGAATTTCTACTTAGCATTTAATGTACCAGGAGAACATGGCATTACCACACCCTTACTTTACTGCAATACCTTATTAGGTTGGATTTTCTCATCTTCATAAATAAAGGAAGTAAAAAATGCTGAGAAAAGCACTATTTGTTATATTTAAAGATCTTCTAAGCAAAACATATAAATAAGCAATTCTTCTTTTTTGAAATAAAGCAGTAGAATGGTAGCATTCTGAAAAGGCAGCAGCAGCAATGTTCAAAACACATAACATTATTGTATTGTATTACACTTGTCATATCCCACCAGCAAGAGGAGGGAAGAGGTGAGCCAGAAAAATTGCAAGATTTATTTCTAGTCTGAAAATCTAGCATAATCCAACAGCAACATGACGTTTTCAGAAAGCAGGCTTGTGATGCAAAATGGCCATGATTGTATGAATTATCCAATTTTTTCATGATAGCTACGCATACTTTTATTTAAACCACAATACTTTACCCGCAGTAACAGCAATTCATAACAGTTTCCTTATTTTCGTCTGCACTTTTATGTGATACCTCAGACAATGTCTACTTTTCAATTTAGATCTTCAGCAGTTCTGCTACACAAAACTGAGGTAAAATACAGTAAACTAAGACAGTGCTTGCAGGCTGCTCCAATGACTATTTCCATTGGCAGCTTGAATGAGCACTGAAAGAAGAGAAGAACAGTAATACAGCAGCAATATTTACTACTGGTTAGAAACAGTCTTTTCTAGTATTTCGTAAGCTTACCTGTCTGAAGATTCTAAGTCAAAACAGAATCGCCTGTCAATAGTATCTACGTTTCTTTTGGTGCAATATGTAAGGATGAAGAGTTCCCCATCACCCTGTGAAAATAGAGTTTTTATATGTTTGACTCAGTAAAGCTTCATTCTTCTATTTTATGCCAGACACAGCAATCTCCATATTAAAGGCTACTGCTAACTATCTTAAACACTTCTTTACGCTCTGGAATCTGTCTTACAGAGCCAGTCCTTTCTTCAAGACCAACCAACACTAGATCATGTTTTTCCCTTAACAATTGAGAAATACACAAATTTATCTGTGAATGTCGCATGACTTGTAACAGTTTCAATCAGAATTAATTGTACATTTGAATTATTTTTGTCTTATTCAACATCTCCAGAGGCAGATTTATGAAAGAAAAATTGCACTGAACATTTCAAGACAAGTGATCTTCTAACGTAGCAAAACTGGCTTCATAAATATTTTAGAATGCCAAATACTTACACATATACTTTATTAACTAAAATGGCTTATTACAGTTAGAACAAATCAGTAGAAAAAAAAATCATGAAAGTATTAAAATGATTAAGGAAGCCAATCTTCTAGAGCTTTTGAAATACTATTCCCAATTCAACATATTTGTAAATATACACAGCCCTCTAATTACGAGTGTCATCTTCCACAAATGGGACGTATTTCTCAGAAAAAATCCCAATGTGATTTCTAACCAAATTTGAAGACAGAGCAGTGCTGCATTTACAGCAAGACTGACTTGAGTGTTATTTTCCATTTTTGGGTATCTTTGTTCCTTGCAACAGGATGCTTTTCATACATTCATTTACTGTTTCATCTCTGAAGGTGCTGAGCACCTTCAACTCCCAAGTATTTCAACAGGAATAAAAGCAATTCAAAGATAACAGCGTCTTGAGTACTTCAGATTCCATGAAAGACATATGAAATTATATTCAGTTGTTCATACAATTTGTGTATCTACTAATATCCTCTTTTCTAGTTCTTTTAGTACTTACAACTATGAAAAAAAAATCTGGCTGGAGTGCATACGAAAGAAATTTTTCAAACTATCACATTTTCCCCATTTATATTTCAACAATCCACACACCTCACGAGTAAACTAGATTCTACCTAAATGGCACAACAGTGCACAGTAACTTTCTCTTTTTCTCTGGACTCCTGAAAACAAGCAACTGGAAAATTTGCAGAAGGCTTTTTTATTAATTCATTGAATTGCCTTAGGCTAATTTTCCAAAATGGCAGATTGAACTGCATGTAGAAAGAAAACAAAAGGGTAGAGAGGTGGAGATAAAAAAGACTTCACACATCTTAACTGATACTACCTTGCATCTTCATAGAGGGCGACAATGAGAGCAGAATACAAGAATATACTTACAGCTTTCCCTCCTGATCTATGTTCAAATGGAATCATGGTGAACTTCTTTGTCTCCTTCCTATATGTGCAATAGTGTTTCACCCAACTGGAACCAAAAGGAGCAGGCCCTACATAAAATGGAAGCATTGACTAGTTTGTACTGTTTCCCTCTTTTTACTTTTACTTTCTCATTGTTACTGTTTGTGTATTTCCCTCTACTGCTTTCTGAAATGACACTTCGAAGTCCTAACTGATTTCTAAGAATGTAGTTTAAAAACAAATTGTTTTGCAAAGTCAAACAAATTCTAAACAGTGCTTGGTATTCTTAAAAAAAAAAGAAAAAAAAGAGAGACATGCTTCATTTCATGCTCACTGACAAGTTGAAAGAATTATTAATCAATATTTATCTCACTCCTACAGACAAAACCATTTTTCCCCTATAAAGTACATATTCATCCCTCAAAAATTTGACTTTGAACATTTATTCAGATGACTTTGTTTAATAACCTGTAAATTCTTATTGTCTTTGTGCTGCTTGTATAAATAACCTTTGACTACCTGCATATTATGGGCACTATAGGAATACAAAAATATATCTTACTTTTTTCCTGTACATAGAGATAGCCTTCCATTGTGTTGTGATTTGCTCTTTTATGTTCCTGAGGATTTCTTCTGATCTTGTTCATGAGTTCCTCTACCTCTGATCTTGTTCCTTCAAAACGATTTCGTGTCTAAAACAGGATAGCTAAATAACATCAGTAAAGGGAGTGGAAAAAAGACTTACTCCTCCTGGCAGCTATTAAAACAATTATTTATAAAATGTGAGGACAATTAAAGACCATTTTAGGAATATTAGTGCAAGTTTTCTGACATTCAAAATTAAAGCATTTTCCAAAATAATATGCTGATTTGTTCGGAGAGAATTGAAATCCTGACTTTTAAAATGACCTTGGATTTGAAAATTTAAGTTTCCTAAGAAAAGTACTACCAAAATGTTGGCTTAGCACATGAGATCCTTGCTATTTTATCAGGAAGGAGAGGACTCTCTGTGGTTACTGGAAAAATATGACAGGAAGCTCACCAATAATTAAACATTAATTATATAATATATTATTTAATTAAACAATATATATATATATATAAACGATATATATGTATATACAATATATATACAATAATTAAACTGACAAACCATTCACGTGCCAAATGTTTTGGTTACATTAAAGCTGAATCAAATACACATATATTTAAAGGAAATAAAAAAGAAATAAAAGTCCAGTTTGTTATTATTCCTGGGCGCCACCCATTCAGTACTTGCAAGCAGTAGCAAAAGAAATATTTATTAGAATATTAGTAAAAATAATCAGAAAGTAACCATAGTACTCATTACTTATACAATAATAGTAAACAAAACAAAAGAGAAGCTTACACCTGATGCAAGTAACTCTTCAGTTTCATTTGAAAAATACTGACGGTTGGCAATACACAAATAATATGATAATATCTAGTTTTCTCCATATAGCCACTGACTCAAATTGCACAAATTGAAAACATACACTTAAATTCCAAACTGGTATTTTGCCCAGTTGGTGCATGCATTTTGAGGAGAGCACCTATTTCCAGATGCAAGCTTATATGCCATGCTGCTTTTTGAAAGCACCTTTATTTCCCTGAAAATGGATCAGCTTCTGAACACGATGCCTTACCTCGATTTGCAGGAAAAGTGTGCAGTTGTATGCACAAACAAATGCCTCATACATATAAACAAGTATCCATCCTGTCCCTAGACAGCCAACAGTATGTGCCTGACTGGCAATCTGTACATGCATACTCTAGATTTATGCTGAGAAGGATTTTATTCATGGGCACAAAGAGAATCCATGCAAGCTGGTCAGAGCAGCCACCCATACCCATGTGTTTTAGAGAGGAAAGCTAAATATACTGTTTAGATGATGACTAAAAACAACTGCCTTGTCACCTTTATGTAAAGCAACAGCTCTGAACCCATCCCACATCCATCGTCTGACTCCCAGATAATGTCTGCTCACAAATTAGGAGTCAGAACCCACAAGAGCTCATTTCCAAGACTCCAAACAATTTCTGAAGTTCTTTTTCACAATTACCTGGAAGAACTGTATTAAAAACTATACTCTGTATCCAAGGCAATGACAGAAATAGTGATAAAGGTCTCATATGCACATCATCCTTTCAGAGCACTGATTGCTTCTAGATGTTTCAAATGATTCTGCCAGGACCCTGTATGAGTTGTGATCACAAATCCAAGCCCACAAGATGTGTCCTAGGAATGGCAGGAAGGAATGAACAGGTCCTCAAAACTTCAAAAAACAAAACAAAACAAAACAAAAAAAAAAAAAAAAAAAATACAAAAAACACCAAAACTCCCAGCTGGTGCTTCCCTTTACCTTTTCCCTTCGTCCTATTTCTTCTTCACACTCTTTCACAGCTACCTCCTGACCAAAAGTTTTACACTGAGTGCTCTGAACGCACCTACTAGCACTGAATATCAGAAGCATAGAATTGTTGTAGTGTAAAAGGGACCTTTAAGTTCATCTAATCTCATCCTCCTTTAATCAGCAGAGACATGTGCAGCTAGATCAGTATTTCAGTGGTAAATGTTCTAGTACAGACGAAGAATCAGTATCCTTATCAGCATCCTCAGATTTGAGTGAAATTCTTCCTCTTTCATCTGTGATCACTCCTCCGAATCACTACAACTTTGCTGACAAGTCTCAAATCATTCTCCGTGAACAGCTAGGCTTTCTGTACTCAATCTTGTGCCCTTCTAACATGCGACTTCCTCTGGCAGCTCAGCAATACTACAGTCCTAGCTCATTCTTCTTTTGGGATGTTTCATTCATCTTCAACACTGCAGAACACGTGTTACATCCTCACGATCTTTCTAGATTTATCCTTTTATTTCCCTCTTAGCTAAGAGAGCTGTTAAGCCCTGCTTCCTTTTTCTCTGCAGCAATTTGAAATCCAGTTTGTTCTATTTTTTCACAAAAATTTATCTGACTTCTGCTTATGAAAGTACTAGCATTGAGTGCCCCTACTCAGCTAAAAAAAAAAAACAAAAACAAAAACAAAATATCTCTAGAGAATAAAACTCAGGCATATGGAAATAGAGTTAAAAGAAAGGTATCCTGAGATATTAAATCATGTCACTGTGTATTACAATAACCCTAATCTTCTCTTCTGCTTTATTGCCTCCCTACTGCTACCTGCACATTAAGGCATTCCTAAAAATAAACTGCAGCCTCCTGGAAGTACTTTACGTGTGTTAATTCCAGGTGCCCTTACAGATTAACAAAACAGATGCACTATAATACATTGTTTGCAGGAGGGTAAATGGTCTGTTTGCTAACAAAAGTCCTGAGGCACATCTAAGTTAATTTCAAATCAGTTTTATTTTTTAATAAACTTCAAGAAGGAGAAAAGATCACCTGACTAGTGGCTCTGCCCATTGCACTGCTTCAACCTGTCTTCTTGCATTCTCAAACCCAAGCTGATCATACTGGACAATTTGGTGTGAGGGTACAGCAACTAGTGCAAGTCTCAGGTTGCAAACCAGCAGGGATGAGTTGGTTATTAGGACTGTTTTTTTGTTTTGTTTGTTTGTTTGTTTTTTGTTGTTAAGAGGAGAATAAGAATCCACTGGAGTCAGCAATGATTTGCTGAGCAATGTGCTTTGTTAGCCAGAAGATGGCAATACAACTCTAGAGTTCAGAAGCAGCGTACTAACCACGAGGAAAGCCTTGGCAATACAAATTCTTTTTGACAAAAAATTTAAGAGGCATAAATATCAATCACAACTTACATTTTGTATATTTATCTGCAGGGCCATTTTGTAATGACTGAAGTCTTTAGCGAGTTCATATCCCTGATGATAGAAAGTGAACAAACCCTGAAAAAATGATAGCACCTGAAATGCAAACAAGAGATTTGTGAGAAAGTGAAATTTAACTTATCCAAACATGATTCCTGCATGTAATCTTTTCCATACAGATCAAAGATGACAATATGATTATTTTTTAAACAAATTTCTAGTAATGCCATAGTAAACTTCTGAGCACCTACTTGCATCCAAGCTGTCAGCTACAAACATTTCGGGGTGGTTCTGTCCCTGGAATTTCATGGTTGAGCTTTATTTTAAATCTGACCATAAACAGTGTATATTGCCTATCTCCAAAACTTCTCTATGCGATGTTTTCCACCACCTGCTTTGATACCAGTGATGTTTGGAATAAATGTGGACATGAGGATATAACAAACTTTTTAGTCACTATTTCCCTAGTCATTTCCCCGCCTTCTAATGACGATGTTTCATCATACAGTTCACTGGTTTGATTGAAAGCAGACACTCTCCCTCCAGCAGCTTTACTTTTAACAGCCTTTTGAATGTGGATATGACTCTCTCTCAGAGCTATAAAATTACCTGTATTGCAGTTTGTGACTTCAGTGTTTTGAATAAAAAAAGAATGATTTGATCACATCGCAAGCTGGGTGAGGCTGCACTAGTGCCTGCTTCTAATGTTTAGCTCAGTTGGTTGGAAAGAAGTGACACAGGAAAGAACAACTGTCTTTATTAAACAGAACAAATCAAAGAGTATATTTAATGAAGTTTTAAGATGCATACAAAAATACATTTTCAAAAATGCACCTCCGTTGTGCATATTTTTAAGCATTAAATGCTTAAAACAGTGGAAACAGGAAAACAGTGATAAGAATCTGGTATTAAACAATTTCAGTTTACTAGTGAAAATTTCAAATACAAATCAAGCAAAAATGTTTAGCTTGTTCAGAAAAAGAGAAAGGGACATGTTTTGAAAATACCATTTGAACATATTCAATTCCACCTCAAACGAAACATTTAAAACCACCTGACACTGAGTTTTTAGCTAGAAGCATGCTTTTAGCATATGAGCGTAGATACAAGTTAACTAATAGACTTCTAAGTGTCACCTTCTAATTGAAAAATAACTCCTCACATTAGACAAGGATAGCTTTTCACTGGTTAAAAGATGTTTTTCAAAAGGTAAAAAAGGCTGGCCTTATCATCTTTTTTTGGAATCCTCAATTCTAACTCACACCACAGATCAAGGTTGTTTTCTTTTTGCAGTACAGCACAAAATTTCACATATTTTCTGAAAATCGGCATCAGCAGATCTAATTCTAATTATTAAAATAAGCTTTGAGCTGCTTGGCTAAGTTTGTCTGGATTAAGAACTTACACAGAGAAACTGCGTTAAACTCTGTTAAGTCACACAATTGCATGCATCTTCACAAAAAACAGAGCTCCGTGGCTTTTTCCAATTGCATTCTTTCTCAGTCCTTTATGAGTGATGGGGTAGAGTGTATTAATTCACTGGTACTTACAGGTTCCACGCACTCAAATTTCTTCCGTTCCTGAATCTCTTGCAACTTGCACACATATTCAAGGGAGAGCTCATAGAAGTGTTTTCTATTCTGCTCTACCTGGTTGTCCGCCTAAACACGAAATATAGCTTATGAAGTTTCAAAAATATTTTTCAGACAGCTTCAAACTGACACGTGTATAGCATACAAGTTGCAAGCAACAAGATAATTTGGTCCAGACCAAGACTCATTTACAACAGAGCTCGTTCTTTTACTTTCAAAGGGAAACAGCTGTTCCCTTTTATTAGATAACGTATCATGCTTTGATTCATGAAGCTACATTTTTAGAAATGTTTTGATAACACTTCTTCCAGCTGCTTTTTGATGGAACCTAACCAAATAAATCAGTGCAAGTACTTGAGCACTGATGTACTAATGTTGAAAAGCTGCATGCCTGAACAGAGAGGGGGGGCTGAAAGTGTCAGAAACAGGGGAGATCATCTCTAGTCAGAATAAGCTAGAAAAAATTGCTGAAAACACATTGCTAGTACTGGAAAGAACTGCTGTTCACAGCCATGATGCTATCAGATCCGCCTCACACCCATGCTGACTCTGATTGACAGTAAAGTAAGAAAAAAATAACATTCAATTACTGGCACACATTTCACAACTTTATTTAGATCATTAAATATTTAAAAATGCAGCCTTACTCGCTGCAGCTGATTTTTCTCTCCACTTTGGTAAAATGCCAACATCACATTGATCAGCTGTATTTCAGCTGCAGTTCATTCCCACATAAATATTTAACTGCACAGGATATATGAATTCTTTCTTTACGTTATTATTTACACTGTAAGTATTTTCATTCAACTATGAAACTTCAAAAACTGACTAATGGGATCTTCATTGAAATACATTAAAGAAAGGGCAGAAAGATACTTTGAGTGATTAACTTTTGCATATGCTATAACAGCAAACGCTGCTGTAAGGTCCATTAAAGCTTCTGCACAAAACTACAGAAGGAAATAGGGAAAAGTCTAGATGAAAGGGTCACATTTACCTTCATACACTTTGTCTTAAATACTAAGGTTACATCCTTCAAGCGCTGACTACTATTCTTTAAGAGGATAAATCCAATAAGCTGAGACAGTTTTGCCTTAAGATGTGCTTTGGTAGTCTGCTACAAATCTGTCAGTGGCTAAAGAGGTATAACACCAAACACCATTAAAGAAAGAAAGCAATTATCCGCACATCATTAAGTAAAAGTGTTTCAAAAAGCAAAGCCATTTTGATGAATTCTCTAAATGATGCAACATAGGAATTGTTTGAGTGCTCTAAGTCGTCTGCAAAGCTTACAGTGATATGCAAAAGTATAGACAGACTACACAGCTGGTCTACTAGGACACTTGGCTAATCAGGGGTAAGACTGCTCTAAATACACCAAAGCCACTACAAAGCCTGTTTGTTGTTTTTTTTCCCCATTTCTTTTGTTGTTTTTATTGTTTTGGGTGTCTGCCCCCTCCCAGTTCCCCAAGAACATAATACCAAATACAGCTACTTTATTATTACGCTGCCAAAGAAATACAGAACTATCACAAAGACCACACTTCAGTGAACTTTCAAGAATATCTCTCTACTAACAGAGTCAAAGACACACTCCACTGTGATATTATTTCCATCAAATTTTTGGAAAATTTATATGCAAAACTACAGGCTCTTGCACACAAGTAATGCCCATGAACTTCAGTGAGAGTACTCAACTCCACAACAGAAACTTGTTTATCCATACAAGGGCTGATGCTGCAAGTGCATTATGGAGACATAGCCTACTAATGAAACTTGAGCAGTTTTGAAATGAAACGAAATCTGAGCTTTCATGTTCCTGGGTAATTTATCAGTTACATGAACCCCTTGTTATTTGTGAAAGACTGCATATGTGTGTATATTTTATACGTATAAAATGAGGTAGGGAAGCAGTCAAGAAGAGGAAAATCTCTCAGCTCTTTTCTCACATACTATTTGCTGTTGCTCCAGAAAGAAAATAAATGCTATTACAAATAAGGATGATTATGATAATGAACCGACAGGAACAGAAGGAATATCAGGGAAAACAGATTTATTTTGTAGTTAAAAATGATCTGTAGCATTACAATGTAGCATTATTGGGGGGGGGGGGGGGGGGGGGAACGGCTCTGCAAAGCATGAGAAGAAAAAAAGCAGTACAAAGCCACCACTTTCAGGATTGTAAGTGTTGCTGCACTCTGCATGAAGTATCAACACAGAATGCTTAGTCAATACCTTACATGTAACTGAAGTTACATATGTGGTAAAGTCATCAAAGAAACATGGAGTTTCTCACAATATTCTTGCATTTTGCTATTCTCATAACTATGTTTCATATATGTTTCATGTGAAGCAGTTGAAACAGAAAACAATCGGAAAACTGTACGGTTACACCATCAAGTTGAGCAAATACTGATTTTGTCAGCAACCTTTCAGTTTGACAGAATTTTTTATTTTATCTCTATGAATGCTGCTTTTGCATTTGTATAAAATCCATTTATCTATTCAAAAGACAGTAAATTGAAGGAACAAGAGCAGCAACAATACCTCTTGTAATTGTACCTCCTTCTTCTTAGCTGATAAATTTAAATGCTTTTCTAGCAAACTGTAGTTCTTCTCAGTCTCTTTATCAAACTTCTTCTTTTCCTCCTAGACAAAGGAACAAAGTAACATTCATTTACAAATAAGAACTTTAGTAAAACCTCCTTCCTTATCTTTCAAAATAGTACTTAATCAGAAACAAAGAAAAACAATCTACCACCATTCCATTAAACAAGGAAAAGTATTTCTAACTCGTTCTTTAAAAAAAAATTGAAGGCTAACTTGAAATAAAATCCCATTACTTCATTATGGTGAAGTTTATCAAACAAATGAATGCTTACATATATGTCTAATTAAAAACAAAAACAAAACAAAACAAAAACCTATGTATTGATCCCTGAAAATCAGGAAAAATAAAGTGTCACCTACATCTTCCTGGTTTTGAATAGAGCACTTAAACAAAACATCAGTTTCACTAAAAAAAATAACTTTCCATAACTGATAGGAGTAAAGAGTAAAAAGATCATTTGTGTAAGTTCCAATAGGTTTGCAGTCCTGATACTGAAGTGATTTCAGCTCCACACTCATTAAGATTTCTTGATTTTAAAAGCATCCTAAGAACTCTGTGCTGTATTCCAGCTTCTACCAGATTGTTGCTGCACTCATAAAACAAAAAAAAACATTAAAAGAAACAAAAATCTCCAAGGAAAATAAAATCATGCTAGCAAAAGTGAAGCCCTCACTCCCTCTGGGAGTTCCTTGTCTTTTTTGAGCTGGAGAGCCCAGAATTTGGCACAGAATTCTAAGTGTGGCCACATCAAGGCAGAGTAGAAGGGAAGGATCAACTCCCTTGACCTGCTGGCCACACTCTTTTTAATGCAGCCCAGGACACCATTGAATTTCTTGGCCACAAAGGCACACTGCTGGCACACAGACAACCTGTTGTCCACTAACAGGACCCCTTGGTCCTTCACTGAAGAGCTCCTCTGCAGCAGGTCATCTCCTAACCTGTACTCATGCATGCAGTTATCTCTCTTCAGGTCTACCTACAGATTTTGTTGAACAGAATCAGGTTCTTCCCCATCCAACTCTCCAGACAGTACAGGTCTCACTGAGTGGCAGTACAGCCTGCTGGTGTGTCAGCCACTCCTCCCACCTTTGTATCATGAGCAAACTTTCTGAGAATGGACTCCATCCTGTCATCCAGGCTATTAACAAGAATGCTGAACAAGACTGGACCTAGTACCGATCTCTGGAGAACACTGCTAGTTACAGGTCTGCGACTAGACACTACGCCACCAATTACAACTCTTTGAGCTCTTCCAGTCAGCCAGTTCTCAACCTACCTCACTGTCCACTCATCTGTCCTACACTTTCTAAGCTTCATTGCCAGGATGCTATAGGAGACTGTGTCAAACACCTTGCTGAAGTCAAGTTAACATTCACTGCTCTCCCCGCATCTACACAACATAGAAGTCTACCATGTTGGTGAAGTGTGATTTTCCCTTGATGAATCCATGTTGACTACTACTGATAACCTTCTTCTCCTCCAATTCCTCGGCATCCAGAACAAGTTGTTTCATCACCTTTCCAGGAATGAGGGTGAGGCTGACTAGCCTATAGTTTCCTGAACCATCCTCCCTGCCCTTTCTGAAGACTGGAGTGACACTGGCTATCCTCCAGTACTCAGGCATCTCTTCTGTTGGACAAAACCTTTCAAAGATGATGAGACAATGAGACCAGTTCAGCAATCACCTCTGATGGCTCCCTCAGCACACATGGGTGCATTCCGTACGGGCTCATGGATTTTTGCACACTGATTTTGGCTAGGTGGTCTCTAACCATATCCTAATCAACCAAATGGAAGTCTTCCATTGCCCAGACTCTCTATCTCCAGGTCTGGGATTCCCAAGAGGTAATCTTTGTAGTGACAGAAGCAAAGAAAGTGTTCAGTATCTCCACCTTCTCATTATCTTCTGTTACCAGGGCACCCATCTCATTTAGTGGGGAACCCTCAGTTTCCCTAGTATTCCTTTTACTGCTGACTTTAAAAAAGAATAAACTTTATTATGATTCTTTATTATTCTTTATCTCCTTTGCCAGATTAAATTCCAAGTGGGCCTTAGCCTTCCTTACTGCATCCCTACAGGCCCTGAGAACATTCACATATTCTTCCCAAGTAGACAGGAATTTTTAATACATTACATATGTTTTTGTTTCATTATCAATTGAGGAACAATATGATATGCATATGGGACTAACAGGATTAGACATAATGTGATAGCATGTGAGAAATCTGGAATAAACATTAAATATTTGTATGGATTTTTTCTTTATGTGTTCTACAATTAAGCAAGACTGTTCTATTTAAAGTAACTGAGAGTTCTGTCCAGAAAATGTCTAAATCACATTTAAGAGCTTCAACTTCACAGAAACAGCATGCAGGTGTATGGCAACTGCTGAATCATGGCTTGAACCTCGGATTGATCACCTGAGGCGAGCACCGAGTCAACCATGGGAGCACAGGTGAAGGCAATTCACCTATGTGATCAGAAGGGGTGGAGCCTGGCTGCACCTTTCCTAGACCCCATTTAGGGGCTGACTGTAACTGAGGAAGGGTTTTTCTCGGGAGATTGCACCTTGTAGAGTTTTTGGCCAGTCTGCACTACCAGTGAGTACTTTTCATTTATCTTTTCCAATGTGATAATCTTACTAGCCTAAGTTTTCTGTGTACTCATTGATCACATGATACTTTACAACATCTGTATACTTATTGATCTTACAGTAGGAAGTTAAGGGAAGAGTCGGGCATCCAAAGGCTTGTGAGCATGTAACATATCATGTTAAGAACATCAGAGACAAAATTCTAGAAAACTATGAAGTAAGAAAAGAACATGAGATAATTTAAAAATAAGTATTGCCCCCAAAATGGCAACATCCTTTCATGCAAAAAGAACTCAGTTGAAACGATCCACTAACACAACTGTTTCTATGAAAATAGGTTACATTTAGAAAAAAATAACTTTCCTTTGGTGACTCTCCATATTAAAAACCAAGGGTTTTGTTGTTGGGTGAGTTGTTGGTCCAGATCTCTGAAACAGTTCTCAAACAACCACAAAATTGTAAAAGCCACTGCACCACTAAAATGCAACGACTTAGGCAGAGCATTTTGCATGCATGAACACTGAACTTGAGTTGGGAATATATTAATCATTCCTGCTAACATGAAGTATAATTCTCCTGTAATTAAAAGGTCATCTTAGTTCTTAGGTATCATTGCTGTTGATGTCATTAAATTCTAAAACCAAACAGCTGCAGACTGGTAGGTCAAAAAAATGTAATAGTTAACTTCTAGAAGAGAAAACAATGTTAAATACCTGTACTTCATCCCCTCCCCACCCCTCTCTCAAGTAATCATTTAAATCTGTTCCCACAGGTACATTGGGCTAAATATTTTCCTTACTATGAAAAATGAGTCTGTATTTAACTTATTACATTTACTTTGTTTTATAAACACGATGTAGTAGCAACCTTAAAAAACAAAACAAAACAAACAACAAAAAAAAAACAAACTGATATTTCTATCAAAACAAAGTTTCTTTAAATGAAATCTTGTCTTCAACCTCTTCCCCACTCATACTGAGCTATTAGTGATGTATTTAAAACTGAAAGTAAAACAAAAACTGTTTTCACTTTATGGACTGGAAAAAGAATAAAAAGATTATAAGCTCATGGATAAGCTACTTTGGGTAGTTAATAAGTTTCAGCTATTGATTGTGCAACTGCAAACATAAAGCAGAAAAGGGTTACCCATTAGGAAGGAGAAAAGGCTGCAAGCAGTATTTCTGCTATTCTAGGCAGAGAAGATGAGGTGGGGGAGGAAAGAAGGAAGCAGAAGGACACGTTCTTGTCTTGAGGCATACTTTCCATTGGTTTCTGAAGCAACTTCTCCAAGTAGAAAAATGTGTGAATACATGAAATACAAACAACAGTTTCCCTCTGCCAAATACATGTTATTGCTGCACTGCAATCCAAGTAAAGAAATTAAACAAGCTTATCATAAAAGCAAATGAGGGGCAAACCTTTACAGCTCCTAGCTGCTCTTTCCTAAATCGTTCCAAAGGTTTGATCAGAGTTTCAGTAACACTGAGTGCCTAAAGAAAAAAGAGCATGGGTTAAGTTTCTGTTGCCAGACAAGTCAATTTTAGATCTTTTTAGAAAACAAATAATCAAAAAAAAAAAAAAAAAAAAAAAAAAAGTCAAGCTAGGATACGGAGTTATAACTGAAAAAACAAAAAACCTCTGAGTTGTTTTAAGATCTTGGAATTTGTCATCACTTTTAATTTCAGTTTCAGGAAAGTTCAAGTAAATCTGAAGTAAATGAACAAATGCAGAAACTTCAGAAGTTTAGAGGCTGCATCTAAACAGCAATTGATTTACTTGATCAGGTCAACAGCTTCAACAACTGAACACTGGAATGCGACACAGGATAAGTAACTGTTTTCACTGGGGAGCACACACATTCCTGCAACAATGCAAAACTCTGTAAACAGCTGTAGAACGGACAACAAAGAGTAAATGATAAGCTTTCAACATGCAGTTGAAGTGGTTAGGCACTGAAATATATATTTTCAAGTATTTACATTTGGTTACATTAAGAAAGCATTAAGTTAACCTAAGTAACAAAATCAAGAGGTATGGTGGTAATAAATGAGAAAGTTAGTTGGCGGAGTAGAAGTTTAATCCATCTCTTTTGGAGCATTCATCAGTGCTCTCTTGATAAATGGCCTCACTGCCTCACTAAAAGGGGAAGAAGAAAAAAAAAAGCCACTGTAAGACTGAAAAGTAGCTTATTTAGTCCTGGCCAGCAAACAGGGTTTCTATTTCATACGAAGCTTTACAGGATATGAAGTGGCGTTGGGATTGGTCTTGGTGGAAACAAGATTTAGAATCTTAAGAACACTTGAAATTTCAGCAAAGCTGGAATTTCTTGAATGCAACAGCAGAATTGAAAGAGTGACAAGATGGGTAGTGTGGCAAAGCAGATTCCTTGCAGTCTTAGTTCTGAGGCAGAGCCACAGGGTAACTCAGTTCCAAGACAGCGGCCAGCACAGGCCAGGGCTGAGCTTCCAAGAGTCAAGGAGAAGCAAACACTGCAGGCTTAACCTGGCGTTCTGAAAAGCTCTTATCGTAAAACGTGAGGAATACGTTAGAGATCTGGCACAGCATGAATCTAAATAGCACTGTCTACTCCCACCCAGCCCTGGGGCCATGTAGGGGATTTACTGTGGGAGTCAGCCTGCCAATTCATGGTAACCACAGCAACTCTGATTTTTCAACAGCACTCTAATCTAAATATCTAACTGGAAACCAAATATCTGGCAAGTCTGGGCCAAACCAAGTGTTGTACAGTCATCCTCAGAGCTGACATTTCCTAACTTCAGAGCTGTTGATCTTGTGGCCCAAACTCTTTGGACATTCACTTCCCAATTTTGTCAGAAACACTTCAGCACACTCTCAAGGGGGGAAGGAAGGAAGGAGGACTGACAATCTGATAAGTCTGCATTTCAGAAGTGTGCAGGGGCGCTGGAGTAACTATGACACAGGAGAGCCTTGGTGCAGAGCTGGGGAGGGGGACAGGCAACAGAGCAACTCCTGCTGTGTGTCAGACCCAACTTAGGTTTTTACTGTAGTGATTATCACAATACTTTGAATGCTCTGACACATGGATAACCATTAGTTCCCCATGCTGCTTCAGCTCCTGTCAAAAGACAGCTAGAGAAATCAGTTGTCTCAGGCAGGAGCTGAGCAACGTGCAAGGGTTTACTTAGCCCTTTTGGAACTCTAGGCACATATATCCTAACTAGTCAAGCAGTCAGCAGGAATCTCCAAGGACAGTTTTAGGTTGTGAATATCCCAGAAATTTCCTGGAAACTCTAGGACTGGAAGGCAAGGGCAATGTGTATTTCTAACAGAATCAACCCCACGCAGCAGTTTCCTGGGACACTGCAGCAGCATCTGAGGACTGAGAAATCTCTTTTCTAGACAAAAGGATTCACCCAAATCTGAGTGGAGAACTGCTTGCAGAATGACAGAAAATCCTTCTATTTAATGTTAAGAGGTTTGGTTTTGTTGTTTTTGACAGTTTCCTCTTTACTGACATTGTGAGGGAGAAAGCTGTGAGGCTTCCTCACAGAAGAGCTCGAGTGGATGAGGACAGACAAAGCCAGCAGAGGCCAGAGCCCAACTGGTAAGAGCACCTCACAGTGCAGAACTACAAATTGCTTATCTTTTTTAACTTATACGCAACAAAAAGTGAAATGTAAGATCAATAGGTTCATTAACATATGCTAGCATCAAGTCCAAGCCAAAGAAAAACACAGCAATTTGGTGCAGTGGAAAACAGAGCAAAACAAAAACCAGAAACAACACAGACAGAAAAGGCTCTGGTTTATACACCAGAGGGCTGGCTACAAATCGATTCCTCTGCTATACTGCTGTGTAGCATTAACCATGGGAAATACTAACAGTATTTGTCTGAAGCAGGAAATACGACAAATCACTAAATCAAAATGGGATGTTCCCTCCAAGATAGCCTACAAATAAAGATTGCAGTATTGGCAGTGGTATGATATGCCAGTAATTCTTTCACTAAAGAAAAACAAGTCTTGTCTCCTCCCAGAGGAGACAATTCTCATTTTGCATAATCAAAACCAAACTTTTATAACAGATGGCTTTGAAGCACAATTTTTCCTGCCCTACAGGTGTTTATGATTTGTCACCCCCTGTGCTTTCTCTGTACACATTAAACAACAGTGCTATTGGGTATTGGACAAGTGGGATTTTGTGGATCCCTGGTAATTCATGGAGCTTCACACCAGGCCTACAGATAAAAAAAAACAGGATGAACACTTCTGAAAATAAGTGTGCAGGAGTTTTTATGTACAGAAACCATCAAGGAAGATGTGACTGCTAAATTTAATAGTGAATTACAGAGCTGTTCTTCTGACTCAGAGAAATGAAAACTATGTTCATAATTACAATATGCACATTATTACAAGGAGGAAATCCAAGTGTTTTCCAGTACTATATCATAAAAAAACTACAAAAAATTGTGTTCTCACTAGTGGAACAAAAATATTATTTATGCTATAGTCAGAGTATGATGTTAGGAATGCCCACTATTTAAAGGGTACAGGGAAATTCTTCTCTTGATATCCCTAAGCCATCCAAACCTACCTTGAAGGGATTATATACTCTCTTTTGAAACCCAGCAAACCAACTACAGTAAGCATAAACCATAAGAGAATCAATATGAAGAGGTCGCATCTTCTTCAATGATATCTTAGCTTGTTTTTTTGAATCTCAATATTTCAGGAATGCTTTTTTAAAAGAAAAAATTCTAGTGCCATATGCACACATGCTTCAGTCTGTATATTTGAAACTGCTTATGCCACTTCTGTTATGTTTGCTTCATCTATTGAAATAATGAAGAATTAGTTTTAACATAACCCTCAGAACAACAGGAAAAAAAAAAATCCTCACTGTTAACATCACTTAAGGAATTCACTGTATCCAGCGTTTTCAAGAGTATCTTACAGAAGCTTTGGGTATCTCCTAATTTTAGATGCCCTTAGAAAACTTCACCTGCTCAGACAGAAACGTTTTACAGAAGGGAGATTATTCTGACTTTCACAGTTGCTTATTATGTCAGAAGTAATAAATTACGGGCTTTAAGACTAAGAGGCCCAAGCTAACATTTTCTACAAAGAGACCACAAAGGCACAGATTAAATCCATTAGCAAGTACGTTTACATTTCCAGCAACTTGCCTATTAGTCAGCTGAGTCAACAAGATCCAACAGGTAACCTACCAGTCAGTGCCAGTTCACAACAACTCCATTTAGCCTGTAATTTTTTTCTCTTCTTGGAGAAGTGGGAGAATGGCTGTTGAGGGAGAAACTGCTTTCCCCAAAGACCTCCTCCTGAGCATTGGAACCCAGCAGACAGCGCCATCCTCCAGCCCTCCAAGCTCCTCATGCTTCCTTGTTCTCCTTCAGCAGACAGGAGCGCTCTGACTACGAAATGCAGCACCAATCAGTTCCTGCAGACATAAGCAGGCTGTATTGCAGGAGAGGAAGGTTATTCGTGTAGGCTGTGAGGAAATATCAACCCACACACGTTTTCCAGAACTTCAGTCTGGCCTCTGTGGCTACAAAAGGTAGGCAGAAGTTTATCAAAATTTGGTTTACTAATTAGACAAACGCAACAGTGGGCCCCCAGCATTAATACTAAAAGTATCCTTAGATTCCAGTCTTTACTGGAGGAACAGGAACAGCACTTACATGTTGCTGGTAAATAAATCCTGGTGTGAGAAAAACATGCACTGACTGCTCCACACCAAACCTGAGCTCCCTCACATACAAGAGAGGTTTACTGGAAATGAATATATATATTCACATATAACATACATATGTATTAGAAGGTCATGTTTCATATATATATATATCTTGCTACGGACTGCCCAGTGACACAAGGGTGCTGAGTTTCAAATCCTCATTATAGGCAGTGGAATGCAGACCGTATGCCAAACAGCAAGACAGGGCCGTTTAAAGTTTCCCAGCGCACTGACTGGGAAGATTTATTTGTAGACAGGGGCAGGGTTGTCTTTCTTGACAAAGCAAAGGAGGCCAAAGCCAGCAGGGCAGAGCTCATGAAGCTGAGCAGGTGTCAATGAAACTAGAGCTGGGAAGGAAGTACTGCTCTTCTCAGCTTAACAGAATGCAGGAAGGATGATGTAGCTAACAGTGATTCAATAACAAATTCAGTAACACTGCTGCTAAATAAAGAAATTTACTTTCTAATAAAGAAATTTACTACTTACAATTTCACTTCTGCTTACAGCAAACAGCTCTTTTATGTTTTTCCTAAAGAACAGGAGAATTCAGCCTAACACAAAAGGTCATTTTCTGATAACCCCAGTATTTGGGGAGTATGGAAGTAAAAATTAAAAAAAAAGCCTTTTCCTCCAAGAAACTCTTGTGCTACGTATCTCAACTTGGCAGTGAAATGTCTTGAAACATGAAGATCTTTTCCTGAAAGTCAGCACCGTGTAACTTTGCAGTAGACAATTCCACTCTCAAGGACTTTGTATCTTACTTGCAATTGATTTGTTTCAATAGAGTTTAGTATTTTCTCTTTCATTCTCCACAGGAGTAATTTTCTCTTACAACAGCATTCTCCCAGTGAACTGCATTCGCCAACTCCACTGCCCTCCTAATATAGCAGTACATCTCTCTGCTCTTCAGTACTAGTTTTGTATTTAAATGGAGCACTGACAATCACACAGCCAACACCCCAAAGTTCTTGAAAACCACCAATGTGGTTTAAGATCATGACCTTGTAAATCACAGAATTCCATATGCTAAGCCCTGCCCCCAAGCCATGGTACAGGCAGACTCCTATTCTCAGCACTTTCTGGTTTTCTTAAATGCAGCAGTCTTGGCTTACAGATGATGCAGCAGCAGGACTCCTGTGTCTCCTCTTGTAGACAAAGCTTATTTTCCATTGAGTGGAAGATTATGAATGATCTAAAGGAAAAACAGTTTAAAATGCCTCCTTTTATCTATATGCTGTGCTCTACTCTGAAAGAATGTTTGCACTGATGTACTTGCTATGAGACAGGTGGCCTGGAAAAGTTAAATTGGTATAATAGACAATACAAAATGAAAAAAAAAAAGTCCCTTATCAAAAGAAGAATAAAGAAAGAAAGGGAGAAGGAAAAAAGGAAAGAAAGAAAGAGAAAGAAGGAAAGAAAGAAGGGAAGAAAAAAATAAGGAAAGGAAAGGAAGGAAGGGAGAGGGAGAGAAAGAGAGAAGGAAAGAAGGAAAGGAAGAAAGAAAAGAAACAAATCAAGTTTTAGCAAAAGCTGCTTAGAAAAAGATTAACACTATATGGTCCTGACTTTTGAATAAATTTATTCTTAAGTAGATTCCACTAGAAGGAGAACTACTACGAAACAATAAATGTAACAAATAGGAAGAGAAACAGACAGCTTCACATTAGCAACAGATCATTTTTTCTCCATCCGAAGCAGAGGCAAGCTATGGATAGCCCTTCCAAAGAAAGAGCCTATCCTAAACTGAATATGCAAGAGCTGCATTCACAGAAGAACAGAGAACCACTCCCTGTCCACACTTCAGACTTATAAAGACTTTGACAAAGAAGAATGGCTACTCTGGAAAGGAAATAGCATAATACTCGTTTGCTTTGTTCATGGCTAAGCTCATAATTGAACAAAAAGACATCACTGAAAGGCAAGGAATCTAGCAGTGAACAACAGCATCAGTGTTTAGTCAAGAATGAACTGCCCAATTATTGTGAGGGGAGTCCTCCACAAGAAACAGTGGTGTTATTAACAACCAGCAAAATCCAAACTGTTGGAAGGTTTTCAATGCAAATTCCAAACATTTCCTGTTGATGAAATAACAGAATGAAAATTCTCTACTGAGTTGTATGTTGATGCATGTAAGACCACAATTATCTAAAAGAGGAAGCTGGGGATAATGCAGCTTTTAAGTCATATTCACTCAGAGGCTGAGGAAATACATCCCAAATTGGTTTTGCCCTTTTTTATCCCCTCATACAAACAACACTGATTTCTAGATGAACTGCATGAGTTCACACTCAACTCAGGAAACTATTTCAGAAGATTGTGCTTAACATTCAAAAACTGATTATTCAAACAGCCAATGTCAGGCATCACCAAAACATAAAAGATTTGCCTGAATAGTTTTCATCAGCATACGTTTGCCTATTCCAATAATTCTATGATTTCCATCTGGTTTCATGCCATGCAGAGGATAAATGAAGGTTAGGTTATGAGGTACAACTGCAATTGTTTTGCATGTTCCTAAAAGTGGACATAGATTTTGATCAAATTGAACAGTTCACAGGAAGGTGAAGAAATACGGTCTAGGTCCTGAGAAACCAAGCTTTTATCTAGGCTTTTATCTCTGTATCTGAGATGTTCAGTGTGCTGTCAGCAACCTAATTTTTCAGGAGTGATCACTGACAAATGTCTTGGCAGTTATATTTAGCAGTCTGTATTGCCACTGCATCTAACACAATCAGGATAACATATAATGCCATCAACTCTTATTGCACAGGTCTTAGATATCTTACATTGGACCATCCAAAACTACTGGATAATTTTAACCTAGATCAGTAGGTAAAATGATTGTTCCTTCATATAGATTTCTTCTGATAAATGAGAAAATTGGTTAAGATTTGTGAACCATTAAATATCTGCACACTGAGGAACAAGGAAAAGCTCAGAAAAAATAATACCTTCACAGCAGAGTAGGAAGAGTGTAAACTAAATATGTTTAAACTATATTAAAGTATATTAAACTATACTTAAAAAATAATAGTAAGCTATCCACGAACATTAAATGTTAAGTGAGCACTTAAGCTGTGAAATAAACTCATGTATTTAAGTACTTCAATCATAAGAGGTAAGTATAAATGCATGTAAGTACACACAGACGATTTTGATTTTACCTTTAACTTTCTGAGTGTAAATGTTTGAACCTTAAGAACATCTTTTAACTTGGAAACCCCTCTGCTTCCACTTTTTTTTTTCTTAAGCCAATGAAGGGTGAAAAAGACAAAAAGAAGAGACTTCGCTGTTATTGTCTTTAAAATTCCACACAGAATCAGTTTCTCTTGTTTCTGACAGACACTGAGAACAATGAATTAGAGAAGAATTCTGAACTTGATTCTGACAAACTGGTGAAACATTAAAAACATAAAATGATTCTTGAGAGGCAGGACTGCAAGCAGTTTTAAGAAACGTAAAAGAGTCCTATGGAATAAGAACAACAGACTAAAAGAAAGACGTTATGCTCAAAATCTTAGAATTTACCATCTTTCCTAGGGAGGTATCAAAAGGATTAAAAGCGTGCTAAAACTGTCGCAGAAATAGAAGAGACCATAACAAAGTAAAGCAATGAGTTCATATTGCCTTGGAGAAATTGACAAGAAACACAGCGAGGTGAATTTAACTGCATCAGAAATCTTACAGAAAATGAAATATGAGGAAGTAAAAAAGGAAATATTCAAGTACTTGGGATACAGTTAGAAGGACTGAGACAAAAACATTCTCTATTTGGCAGGGGGCAAAGAAGAACATACAGAAATGAGTCTTTTTAATAGGTACTTCAGAATGCAGAGAAGCTATCTATCCATTATTTAACTGGGAAAAAAAAGTTTAAAGAAAGGGAAAACAAAACAGTAGCCTCTAAGAACTGCAGATTTTAATTTTCAAAAGAAAATTATCTGAATTAAGAACTGAGTGGGATTAAGAACAATTTTGATATAAAAGAGAGATGTTCTAAACACTGCAACTAAATTGAATCAGGAAAAACACAGAAGTAAAACACCGCTTTGAAAGGATAGCGGTCCTCTAGCCTTTGAAAGCATAACAGTGAAAATTCTTCTGTGATGGAAAAGGGATGCGTTTTACTCCATGACCACTGCAGAAGAGGTAAAATAAGTAAATAAATTCTGTGAAAGTTAAAGTAAAGGGAGACTTAGATGGATATCAGAAAAAAAAAAAAAAAAAGAAAAAGGAAAAAGAATAACAACTAGATGTTGGAGTAAAACTAGAGAGATTCCTAGCCCTGAATTTTTTTCTAAAGAATGGTTAGCAAAGCAGTCATCAGGGATGGCCCAGGTACACAAGACCCTGCTAAGAATCACACCTCTGGTAGGGCTGCAGATAAAACCCATCCAACTAACTCAGGTCTTGCATAGAAAAAAGGTAACCAGACAGGACAGGAGAAACTACCGGACAGACCTGAGATATTGCTGGATGCTGCACATAACAGTGAGAGAAGCTGACTGAAGTTACAGATGTGCCTTGAGGGCTTGCTGGATTTAATCAGTGTGGTTAAGGGGACTTCGGGGAGAAACAGCTGAACTCGAGGCAACTCTGTGGGAGCACTATAGTTCTCTGAGGGAGTGGAAACGTGCAAACCCAGCACATCAGAATGTGAGCAGATGACAGCACCAGAAGTACCACACACTGCTGAGGTGACTGAAGGAATGTTAAGAGCAGTATCACACTTGGGCATCAGTTAGTAACGTTAGAAACAATATGGAAAACTGGTTGGGACAGGTTGTTCATTTGGAAGAACAGGATAGAGAAAGGGAAGTATAAAGGTGTTAAAGAGGGAGCTCAAAAGAAAGGAAAGGGGATAATAATCTCAAGCAAGTGATGTGATACGTTATGTCAGTGGTGGACCTACCAGGCAGCCCTGTACAGCTCATCAGCTTAAATCAGGGCAGCAAACAAAACCTGTTTTCTTGCCACATCACAAGAATCAAACTGAATTCTGCAGTTGGGAAAACTGGGGTGGGAGGAAGGTTTGGTGCTCTCTTTCGTAAGCAGGAATAACTGGATGCAGGGAATGCACATCTTAGCATCACCATACTGGTGCTTGTTTGTCCCCAACTTTTTCCTAATAACCTTGTGAAGTTTGCTTCCATCCCTGCAGTTGCATGACAATTTGGTACTGTCAAAAGGGCAGAATGTAAGTCCTAGGACTCATTCCTAACACATAACAAGCACTTCCAGGACATCCTTGGGGACAAAATGACCTGTTTCTTATCTGCCTTGGAGAATGTCAATGAGCTACAGTACTATGAAAAAGCGTAAGTTGTTTTTATCTTGTCTACTCCACAATAGCTCAATGGAATGTTTGGATTAACAATGACTTCTCCTTCCACCATCCACTAAATCCTTTGACAGCTGGGATATGGCTTGGCAGTCTTTGAAGGGGAAAGTGGAGGGAAAAAAAACACAAAACACGGGACTTTGACATATGAATTAAATTATTAAATATCCACCATGTGAATATTCACCTAATGATTATCAAACAAGTGAATTTGTGGTAAACAAAAAGGGAAAAAATTACGTTCTTGATCCACCATATACAATACTCTTACAGAAAACCGTAAGAAGTATAGGTGATGAGCATCTCACTTCAGCTCAGGATGTATTTTAAACATGAATTCGTTAAATACACTGTATGGTTAAGAACAATTTAGCCTTCTTCTCAAATGCACAAGCATTAATTGCACAGCAATTTACTATAGAACTTAATTTAAGTTCTATAATTAATAATGCATTTCATTAAGCTTATTTTAGATGACTGACATTTCTTGTGTGCAACATTCAGCACTGAAACAATCAAATCTTGACCTTCAAAATGATGAAAGGTAAAATGCTCAATAAGCTGTTAACGTGAGTGTATGGGAACTGTTGCATCATGGCCTGAACCTCTGATTGATCACCTGAGGTGAGCACTGAGTCAGCCCTGGGAGCACAGGTGAAGGCAATTCAGCTGTGCTGCTGGAAGGGGTGGAGCCTGGCTGCACCTCTCCTAGACCAGTTTAAGAGCTGACTGCCAGTAGGGAAGGGTCTCTTCTGGAGTTCCCTCCTCTGGAGTTTTACAGTGAGCCCAAGACAAGGGTAAGTATTCAATTTATTCTCTTTTTGGTATAATAACCTGCTTAGCCAAATACTCTTGTTTATTTCATTTTCAAATTATAATATCTGTAAATTCATTGATTATACACATGAGGATGAGTGGATGCTCTTGAAAATAATCTTGCTGTAACATCATATCTTAATGGAAACTCTGTGAATCTCTGACCTGATTCCAAACATCTGAGTGCAGTAACCCCACATTCTCAGTGCGGGCAACAGCTTGTACCACTGTTAAAGCACAGTCTGAGAAGTCAGAGCAGCAGCTGTTGAAAACTATCATTACCAAGCACCACGCAACTATTTTCTCAGAGATTTATGCCCTCTGTTATATTAGCTCACTCTAAAAATGATACATAACATTTGGAGGACTACAGGTGCAGTGATATGGTCATCTGTTAACTCAGAGAGTATCCCCTTTCCAGCTGGAATCAAATATTTGCCCCACAGTATACTCCACAGTTGTGACTGGTCTAAAATGATAAAGCTTTTCATGCTTTTCTCACCGAGAAACTGATATGAATTAGTTTTGGGTAATCAATGTAATCATGAACAGCCTACCAAAAAATTAAGTAGCACTCTTTTATAGCATTCAGTCTGAGAAACAGAAGTGTTTCACTGTACAGAACTTTGGTTTCTGCACAGCCTACCACACAGGCAATCTGTCAGTGTTGAAGATCTATTGACACAGTCAGTGGAACATGCTATATAACTCTGAAAGTCTCGCAAATGGAGTGGAAAACAGAATGAGAGGCTATGAAGTACTTTTCATTGTGAAAAATCTACCAAAGAATTTCACTACACAGATGTATTCAACTTCACTAAAATAAAATGCAGCAATGGCTGGCAGGAATAAACAAAGTAAATGCCACTTAAGAATTACAAAACAAACAAAAGCATTATTACACAGTGGAGCAAATCCTATAATTTGGCAAAGTAACACTTCATTCAGTAATTTGCAAGGAGCTTCACAGATCTTTAAGCTAACTTGGGTTCCATATCAGAACAAGGACATAATAGCACACTGAAGGAATTGTGACCATTGTTGGATTGAGGACTGCCAGAGAGAAAAGTGTATGAAAATTATTTATGATTATTCTTGCTTATGTACATAATCCTACAGTGTAGGTGAAGTTTCCATTAGGAAATCAAGACTGCAAATGCATATAGTAGAGCTCTCAGCTCATGATCTGTGAACAGCCAACCTGATCCAGGTTATACCAAAACCTTAAGCAACCACAGATATTTGAACGAAGAGCCCTCCCCATCTATACAATTAATTAAATGTTTGCCTATGCAATCATGCCCCAGATCGCTCACCCACAAAGAAAAAGTTTGTAAGTCTGTTACTGTATCCAGCCAACAGATTGCATCCCAAACCCACATAAACCCTGAAGCTGATGCCATAAAGAACCTGGATCCAAATGTGGCTGACTTCCCAATGCCGTGTGTCCTGCAGAATTATGTCTATCATCTTGCTTTTCACTCTAATGGGCAAAAAAATGTTAAGGTGGTTTTTACTCCTCATTCTAGCCGTAAGCTATTGGGACACTACCAAGCCAACTTCTACCTCTGCATCTTTATCACAATAGCTTTCTTCTTTAATGAGAAGTAGCTATTGTCTCTATCTCTAGACTCCAGATTCAAAGACTGTACAATGAGAGCTTTCACTGTTAAGCAACCAATAATACCCTAGAGGTTAAAAAAGCAGCCAGCAGCTTTAACTTTGATCTTATCTTTGGCATATTTATAGCTTTTTAAAATTTTTATTGGAACTCACCAAAATTTCTCTTTGCTCTTCCAAATTTTTTAAGAAGTTTGAAAACTCATGAAGAGAAGCATCTACAATTAAAAAAAAATAAAAAAAATAAAAATAAAAAACAGAAAAAATTGTCACCATGTTGCAGGATGGCACAGCGAAAGACATAGTCACTTATAATCACTTCTTACCTACCTATGTATCTTTCATCATCTGTCTCTGCATCACCAATGAATTCAAATTTAAAGTCTCTCAGAGAATGGGCAAATTTTCTCTGGGCTGCTGAAAGGTCTGCAAAGAAAAAAAGCAAGGATGGAAGGTTAGAGAATTATTGTAAGAAGGCTGTAAAATCCTCCTACCCCTGATCAACTTTTACAATAAACCCTTAACACAGGTCTGTTTAAAGACATTACAAGATAACAAATGTTGTCTAAGCTTCTTCTGCTCTCATCTGGGAATCCGTCGCACAGATTGCTTCATATGAGGCTATGTACAAAGTACAAAGCAAGTGCAATCATCTGTACAGTATCAGACCTATTCTTACACTTCACCATATGGTCACAAGCCATACGAACATATTTGTAACTACAGAAGTTTAAGCCGCAACACTCTGATTAAGCTGTGACAGCAAAAGGGTTTTCTGCTAACCTAAACTCACCAGCGTATTTGCTAGTGCAAACACATTTTAGCATTTCCTGTACATGTTTTGTAGGTATAAATATTTGACTAGGAGATATAAGCCAAACTGAAAAGAATTGTTGCATTGGAACTAGCAATTCTAAGGATTTAAAACCAGGCTAAAAGCTAAGTTCACAGTATTAATTTTATATTATTACTTCTTTTTTATATATTACTAACCTATTTTTCTACAGAAAGTTTTTATCTATTAGCGTTTGACAATTTGGGGTCAGAGGTCTACACGCTACATCCCTCAGGAAGTAATTAGATTCTATACTCAGCAGCAAAGCCCTTACTAGGATTTATAACACCAGAAATACACAGTGTACACACGCTTTTCTGTTGTGCTGACGTGTGCATATTTGGTAATGTCACGGGTCCTGGAGGGAAGGAATTGCTCAATGGAGGAAATTAAAAAAAGGATGTGCATCTTGGTACACTCTTAGTAGTAGAGGTTGTATTCAGATTTTTGGTGTCAGCCAAGGCTAAGGACAGTGTGATATGTTTGGTTAATCTGTAACTATTTTCATATCACGTGCAGTTCTGAAAGGGCTAAGAACAAACCTTTAGCACATTGGCTAAGCGTTTCATTTTTAAATACTGAACAGGAACTAAAGGAACTCAAAACTCTTAAATAACATACAAAAAGCTTTTTTTTAAAAAAAAAAAAACACTAAAACTATGTTAGGTCCTACATGCAATACATTCTGTGTTGTCACCTCTCACAGTCAAGTACAATTTTGGCATACAAAGCTGCACTGAAATTTCAACCACATCAAAGGTTAAGTCACAAATACTCTACCAACAGCAAGACAACAACAAAATGCTTTCTGATCCTTCTCATCAATTTCTCCTAAGGTCTTTTCTCACCTATTGTTTACAAGTGCTATTCCCATCAATGTCACACTGTCAGATATTTGCCTTCCTTTTGCAGCTGCTTCTGAAGCCTGCACATGTACTCTTCAGCCCGTGAGCAGCAGGATATCTTGTGGGTTAAGAGGCTTTTAAAGCAGACAACTAAAGGTAAATGCTCTGCCAGAATTCTGAAAGAATTGGAAGTTCAAAAAACCAAGTTTCTCAAATATCTAATGTTATGCTGGTTTGTGAGCCAAGTCACAATGTGAGGCTGAAAAGAGTTTATTTGTGGGAGAATGAGCCTATCAACCCACACTCTTTGAAAATATTTAATTTTTTTGAATCCGATAATCTCTTGCCAAAGCCCTGTCACATGAAAGCTAACTCCTCACTGGAGGAAAGAACTGTTTATTCTGTATCCCCTACTTTTAGAGGTGAAGTACTTGGATAACTCTGACCATGGCACATGGCATAAGGTGGCACGCAGCACTGCATGCAGCCGTACAACAATCCCACACCCCTTCCCAAACCCTCCCCACTGCCAAATCCTACCAGAGCAGTGTGAGCCCATCCCCTACAGGGCAGCTTATCCCACCTCTCTGGTGACAGTGACTGCAGGCAGAAGCTGTGCCTGCACTCCAATGCTTTCAGTGGGAAACCCAACCATTTGTGCTTCTCACAGGCTCAAAAATGACATTCACACACTTCTCCTTACCACATTTGCTAAGAGATTGGAAATTCCTACACAAGGGTTGGAAGCAGTAATGTTTTAACATTCTACAGCTAGATTTGCGGAGTTCCTGTACAGAAGTCATGAAGATGCATTAAAGTTTTGTAAGTATTTCCACATATCTCTGTGAAATGTTTAAGAACTGTTTCACAAAATTTTGAGAAGCATGTGAGGGTGGGAGGAGGTTGGGAGTTTTAGAACATGGAAGAATGATCTCACGCAGCCAGAAAAGTCACAGATATTTATTTATCAAAACAAAAGCAGAAAGAAAAGACACTGAAATAGGATGAGAACTTAACACATAAGAAGTCATTTGAGCAAAACAAAAATCAGTCAGACATTCTGAGATGCAACTGGAAAGAAGTGAACCTCCTGACCAGGTAAGGACAACTCTGCCATTTGGTGCAACGATCGGACTCCCAACTGCTGCCAGAGTAAAGAGATATTCGATCCTGCTTAGTCTGCACATGTGAACTGCAAGATTCATTACCAATGTTTAAAATATCATTCATCTTTTTTTTTTTATTTTTGTCTAAATTTACTTTCAAGTTCACATTCTGCTTTCATTCCTTGGGCCAAAATAGCACTGGTCTAACATAAAGCAAACACTCTGCTGGGCAGAACCACTGCGGCCTCTCTATGCACATAAATTGAAAAATCTCTGCTCTGCCTCTTGTTAAGATAAAAGCAACAAAGCTGGGTAGCAAGTAGAGATAGAGGAAAACATGTGAGAAACGTAGAATGGGAATACAGAGTTTGCTCTTCTACAGCACAGGAAGATGAGGACAACATCTAGACTCAAAAAGATAACATAGTGTTGTGCTGGATTTTCTCGACCCTTGACAAACCATAGCCAGAGAGGTAGAAGCTTGACACCATCTGCAATCAAAACTTCAGTTACGGGGCAAAAAGCAAGAAACAGCTCCACAGCCTTTGCCCTTATAAATTCTGCATAGTCTACAATACATACATAAACATACACAAGTATTTATAAAGGTGAAACAAAAATCTGCCTGTTGATGCCACTGTAAGCACTATAGACTCCATTGCTACTGCTTTATGATTTAAATGCTGAGCATTGTTGCTTAGTGTAGATGTTTCATAGGCATAGTCTGGCTCTCTTCCATTCTGTTAGAAGACCTTTACTGCAGCAAAACTGCTCAGCTGACGCTCACAGATGCACCTCAGAATTGTTCCCCATCAGCAGCAGAGGCTGCAAGAGCAGTATGTTACAAAAAGCAGAAACAGAACCATATGGGTGCCAGCTACATAACAGAGCAACACAGTATGTGAGTACAAAATGTTTATCAAATAGCACTGTCATTGGTGTTTATCAGAATACTACTCAGGTCCACTAAGGAAAAAAAGCACAGTGAGAATTTAGGAGGCCAGAAAGCAATTTCCTTCTTTTTAGTTTCCTCATTCAACACAGTAACGCAGACTGAAAGTTACTGAGCTGGTAAAAGTCGATTGTTGAAAGCTGGTGCTGGTGGTCTAAAGGAACAGGGCATCCAAGATTAAACAGTGTTTAAATATCAACCAAACACTGAATAAACTGTAACTCCTAGCAAATCTATAGGGCAGATTCACTTCAAAATACTCACGTTCTTAAGAGAACATGAATTAATTTTCCCTCTGTTACTGTCCCAGCCAGTGCACTTTTCTTTTCATGCTAAAATGCAGCTACTTAGAAACACACGATCAGGAACAAGAAGCTCCTCTCTCCCTTGCCCTCCTTTGGAGCACTTCCATACCAGGCACCTGTGCTCAGCCCAGCATCCTGCACCAAATGCGCTGCTGGTGCCCCTACATGAATACTTTCCATTTAGGTTTGGTGAAAAATATTTTTGTTTCTTATCTGAGTCAAGCCACTACGACGACATGAGGAGCTAGGCACGGCCAGCCCTCTTCAACATCAGTTCTCTGCTTGCTCGGAGGTCAAAAGTGAGTGCTTCAGTGCTACTCATCTAGAATTCTTGCACAAAGCAAGACAGTACTAGGGCTATGCTAGATCCCTTTTGCATGGCAGGAGAATTAGTTACTTGCAACAGTCCTTTTATTAATGTTTTCTAAAGTAAAATGCAATTTCTACCTCAAGCTTCACTTCTACAGTATCAAAACATTTATCTAAGAAGAGCTGCATTGCTTCTCCATTCCTCATCACTAACTGTAGTCTTCTTTATTCTAACAGACATCCTCCAGGAACGACAGACTGACAGCAGCTTTGTTTAACATGGGTTCAAATTGCTCTCCTTCAACAACTAAGGTTAGCAGACAGCTACCAAACTCATCTTCAGTATGAAACACCAACATTAGCCTTCTCACCAGTCACCCTGCTGCTTCCTTCTTCACAAATTTTGCTACTACCTTCACTTAATATTGTCACGTTACCAATGAGTTTGTGAAAGCTTAGCAAATGCAAGTGTGAGGATTAAAAATGAAGTGTCATTAATCACTGACTTGTCAAGTAGCTTTTTTTTTTTCCAGCACAATACAGCGTTGGCTTTTTTGGAATATCCCACGCCCTTAAAACAAATGAGAAAAACCAGAACAACATTTCATTCTAATTCAATTAGCAATAGCGTTCTGCTACTGGCCCAACAAAACCACGTTTTCCATCCACAACCCCAAGCACTCAGCAGCTGATGCTTCACACCCTCTGCGTTTACGCGCTCAGGTTAGAGATAAGTCCATCAGCACCACCCAATTAAAAGTTTCCTTCCGCTGACATCTTCCCCATTTCAGTGGGCAGCCCTCAGCACTCCTGTTGGGATCACACCAATGCCCCCACATTGCAGCCCCTGCCTTGCTGCAGCCTCCTCTGACTTCACCGTCTCATTCCACCAGCAGTACCTAGTGCACAAAAAAAGCTATGGATGATTAAAAAAACCAATATGGTTTACTGTGAGCAGCAAGTTTTCAGGACAAAAACCAAATACTTTCCCACTGGCCTCCAAAGAATACAAAAAATAATTACATCAAAGTTATGAAGTGTTTATTATTTACTAAATAAGAGAAGTAGAGAAAAATGAATAATGGAGACATTAATATTCATCAGAATATTGCCTCTGTCAGGAACCAATCAGTCTTCAGTCCTTCTTCCAGAGGACTTGTCATTGCTGATGAACATTTCAGTCCATCCTGGGATCTCTAACTGTGGCTCAAATATGCCACAAAGAAACAGGGGCTGATAAGGTGAATGGCTTCCCTGACTGAACACAACTTCTCACGTCAGAGCAAGCCACAACTGAGCACTGTGACAGCCTCATTCTAACCTCCTTCCCATTTCTAAAGGGAGAGAACTACACAGTCTTTGTTAGATCTCAGTTTGTTAGGTTACTATTTTAAGGTTTTCCTTCTGTGAAATGCATAATGCAATATTACAATTGCCACCATTCTTCACATTAATTAAAACAGAATAGTTAAAGACTTTAGATTTGAGTAGATATCTATGTTCACAGATATGCAGAATGCATACCAAAAAAATCCAGAATCTCAATCCATTATTTTCTCCTACAGAAAGCGTACAGCATACTAAAATAAAACATGCATTATCTTTTCTACCTTCTTTCACTGCCCTATGTTCAACCATGGAAACATTTAACTCATGTCTCTTCTTTCTGTTCTTGCAAGTACAGGGGTACAAACTTCACATTCCTCAGCATCAAGGAACCAGCAATTAAGTTGCTAATCACCATGTGTGCAATATCATGAAGTAGCATCTTGTGTGGCTATAGGGAAGCTGCCAAGTCCTATCTTAGTGTCACCCAGCTGCACCACACCTTCCTGGGCTCTGGTTGTTTGCTTTTTTAATCTGGATCTCTGAAATGAGAAAGGCAGCCCTACTCCACCCTGCCAAGGCCATTTTGCATCACGGGCATTTGGTAAATGAGCACCTTCAAAGGCTCAGGGGAGACAAGTGTTCTCCCAGAGCATCTACACCAGCTCTCACAAAAAAAGTGCACCCCTGTGACTTCTCAGGCACTGATGTGATCTTTTGGTTCAGATTTTCAGGAGCACAGCCTGAAATACCACTCATGAAGGGAAAAAAAAAAAAAGACACGCTCTGTCCCTGGCACTACAACCCTGCCCATCAAGTCACTTCTTCAGCTCCCTGACGTAAAACCTGCACCGTAAAAGACTCTGCTGAAGGGTCTGTCAACTATGATGGAAATCATCTTTGTTATTCCACAATAATCTGTTTCCAAGGGAATCATAACCACCTTCCTCCCCACTCTCAAAACCTCCATTTCTCTGACATCAAAACAGACTAAAAGAAGAAATGACTGGAAATCAAGGACTAAGAAAAACTAATTTGCAATGCAGGGAACTATGAGATTATTCAACCACATTTCAACAGTATTCAGGGAAATACCAGCATTTCAGAAACTTTTGGACAAGTTCCCCTGCATCACAGCGCGCAAAGTAGTAGCAGGATGGACATCAGTGTGCAGATCTGCAAACTGTCTTCCAAGAGTGACAGGGTTGGAAAACGTGAAAAAACATTTGTTTGCATAGGAAGTTCCGCACAAATGTGCACAAGAACTTCTTTACAGTGAGGTGACGGAGCACTGGAACAGGCTGCCCAGGGAGGTGGTGGAGTCTCCTTCTCTGGAGATGTTCAAGACCTGCCTGGATGCCTACCTGTGCGACCTACTGTAGGGAACCTGCTTTGGCAGGGGGGTTGGACTCGATGATCTCTGGAGGTCCCTTCCAACCCCTACAATTCTGTGATTCTGTGATTCTGTTTTCAAAGATCGAGATTTTATTATTGTTCATTTAAAGATGCACGAACTCAGGAGGTGAGATTGGATTTCTATTTGCGAATTTTCTAGCAGACTTCGTCTTTTAAAAGTCAACTTCAGCTGTTATGTGGAAGAAGAATTTAAGTACTCTGTATTCTTCCATGTGACCTTTTGTCAAATACCATAAATTTCAAGGTCCTTTTGCATTTACTCATAGCTTCTTTCACTCTTATTTGTTCTGTAGGATGGCTACGCTCCCATTTCTCAAACTATTTATGTTCCACTGAAGCTGTAAGTGCCACAAGTACAATTTGCAAATAAGGATGTTCAGTAAGAAGAAAATGAGATCACACAGTTAAACTTTTAATGACGAGGAGCTATGCCAGTTAGCTGAGAACACATTCCTCAACTGCAAAAGTCTGTCAAAGAAATAAAGTAGTGAAGGGAAAAAATGTGTTTATTATGCAGATACTTATCCAACATCAGCATCAGGAGTGTTCTGACCCTAGAGAATAGCTTTCTTTCCCAGAACTATTTCCCAAACAATAACTGTAATGTTTACATAGAAGAAAATATTTTGTTGAAATATTATTTTTATTACAAAAGAAATAATTTACTGTTAGGTGGACACTCAATTTTGACACTGTATGCTCTAACTTACAAAAGTTTTGTTGATGTGGAGTATTCTCACATTAATCAAGCCTACAGATAGAACAGAGAATCTCTTACAAATATGAAATGAAACAGCCTCTGAATTCAGAGCATTTACTTTCAAAAATTCTAATAACCAGCAGGGCACATCTACCTAATTCCTTAGCTCACCAAACTTCACTCATGGCAGCTGAGTTTTACACGAACACAGCAGCAAGACGTGACCCATCAGTGGAGCAAAGACCTCCCTCCATCCCAAGAAACAGTGTTGACTTCATTATTTGACAACAGAATTCTCATCCTAGAAAGCACAGAAGCAGACCGAAACCTGACTGATGTAGCTGGGGAAGTTGTGGAGGGAACACAGCACAGCCTGAGGCGGGAAGATCACATCACAGCAGGCATGCCAGCAATTACTTACCAATTAGTAGGACTTTACAAAACTCAAAAAGAAAGTCACATTTTCACCAGTTCCTCTGCTCAAATTGGCCATGAAAACAACATAGAATTCTTGTAGTAAGCTGAGAAAGACTTCATCTTACCAAGTACATTGAAACTCTAAGTGGATGAAGATGGAGGAAAACACAGTAAGGAATCAGACAAAGGAGCAGATATGATCTATTATTCAAGAAGTGGTGGGCAAGTGCCCAACCTTCAGACTATTTATTTATTAAAAGGTGAAGAAAGAACATGCTTTGGAAAAATATTTGACAATTCAGTGCATTTCTACACTGAAAACTTAAAACCTAAATTCAAAAGGCAGAGGCTAAGAATTCTGGCAAGATTTGTATCACACTCCCTTTATTTTTCTTCCAGCCTGGGAAAGCCCAGGGGGAACCATCAACATCAAGGAAGTTGGGATGGTCTCAGCAGGCTCCCACGGAGGAAAAAGTTCAGAAATAATCTCTGTATCTAGAAACAAGGGAAATGAATCTAAATTTTGACAGAGAAACAGCAGGCAGCACTGTGGTGCAGAGAACAGACTGTACTTACGTTATAGAGAGCTTTCAGAAGAAGCATAGCATCAGGCAGCTAAACAAGATGCCCAAGTGAAAAACGATTTTGCTGAGTTCATTTCCAAAACTGTGATATACAGATCTTAAGCACAAAGTATCCTAACACTTTTGTGTCAAAAGAATTTTGTTTTAATCTGATAGATCATATCTGATAGCAGTTGTATCTGGCTGAACCACAAAACTGAAGCTTCTAATTGGTCAGACCAAGGCCATACACATATACCACAAAGTATCCCGATTTCTGTATACTGAATACAGGATTCCATTAAAGCAGGAACAACAACTGAAAGCACCAAAACACATGAAATGTGGAAGTGCTCTTAATGGCCTTCTTTCTTAAACAGCCACTAGAGGAGGATCCTGACTTTCCAGCATCATTTCAGCTGGAAGTTTCTCTTATTATTCCAGTTTATTTGCCTGGAGAGCAGAATAAGGCTATTGCTCATTATATGAATGTATAGTAACCAACTCGCCAGGAAGTATTTATTTAAATATTGAACTACGTTGTATGATGTACACCAAAAGAAGAACATGACTCAACTCTGGTGTCTATAGCTGTACAATATGTGAACTGTAAATGCACAGGAACTTCTTAATCCTTCTGTCAGTTTTGGATTACAAACTTCACATGAACCCGATGAACCAGTCATACAATATCACTATGTAATTTTGCACACAACTCCAACTAGGAGAAAAATATTTGACTTTACACTTATTGGCACACAAGCAAGTGAAAGCCTCGCTTTGGGATTTTTCCAAAATGAGTTTCCAATCACAGCATCAGTGGCATCTGGTTCCCAAATCAAAGATTACTAAATGAACACTAGAAAAAATAAACAAAAGCAATTTAGAATAGCAATAACTACATCGCCATGAGAAGCACGAAGTATTAAAAACTTGTAATTCTACATAGCCACAGCAACACATCCTACAAGCGAGAAAGTGAGCCATTTACTCAGTCTTCTAATGAAACTTTCATTTTTCATGCTATTTCCAAACAAAAAGACTTACAACATATCATGCAGTAAGGTACTTTTTAAAGATTTCTTATATCCATTATGCTTTAACAAAAATTGGTTGGTTTACTATCATACATGCTACTTTTGTTCCTAAATGAGCACAGCATGTATAACTGGGAGGTGGTGGAGTCTCCTTCTCTGGAGATGTTCAAGACCTGCCTGGATGCCTACCTGTGCGACCTACTGTAGGGAACCTGCTTTGGCAGGGGGGTTGGACACGATGATCTCTGGAGGTCCTTTCCAACCCCTACAATTCTGTGATTCTGTGATTCTGTGAATTTAAGAGTGAAAGGACATAACTTTTGTTTATTTTCCTCTAGCTGCTTCAGCTGCACTGCTGTGCACCATTCTGACACAAGGTGTTCTCAAGACACAGAAAATAATGCAGTTTCTCTCATCAGCTGAGTGATGGTGTGAAAGGCAATGCACAGAGCTATAGAAGTCAGCTGCTGTTGTTCAGTTGTCTTGCATTTCACTGATGGCAACTAATGAAAACAAAAATAAGCCGGCATTTTTGGAAGAGGAAGAAAAGGTGATTTGTTGGTGTTGGTTTTTTTAATATATAAAATGTTTAGATTTATTTCTATTACCATTTCTGGGGCAAGTGCATGAGTATGCTCTAAACAACTGATTTATAAAACGAGAACTTTTGATTTTTGCTTTGGACCCAGCACCAACAGTTTATATTCAAGCACTGTCCCCGCTTAACACACTTCTCAGCAGCCTACAGACTCACAGCTTATTTTTGCTTTGCCTGTCTGGACATATTCAACATACTCAAAGAGCTTTAACCACACATGCCAGAGGAAATAAGTGGTTATAAATAAATAAATAAATAAATAAAAAGGAGGAACTGACCTATGGCTATTCATAAATGATTAATTTAAAAAAAAACATGCATGAATTCTCTCTTCTAAAACACAATAACACAAGAATAAATGCATTCTTAGTCCAGTAGCTAAAAGAAGGAACTGTTTGACAGTATGTATGGGAACTGCTGAGTCACTGCCTGAACCTCTGATTGATCACCTGAGGTGAGCACTGAGACAGCCAGAGGAGCACAGGTGAAGGCAATTCAGCTGCGCTGCAGGAAGGGGTGGAGCCTGGCTGCACCTCTCCTAGAGCCATTTAAGAGCTGACTGCCAGTGGGGAAGGAGTTCTTTTGGACATCTGTTTCCCTGGAGTTGCTTAAGGAAGCCCATGATACTGGTGAGTGTCCTTGTCTTTTCTGTTTTGGTGTAACAAATGTGTAGCAAAGTGCTCTGCTATACTGTAGCATCTGTATATTCATTGACGGTGCATGTTAAATATACACTGCTCAGAGTAGGACACCAGATTTCAAGGATGTTGGCTCAAACTACTAAATGTGAAAATAAATAAGTGTCAAATAAATGTTTCACCTTTCACCAGGGAATAAATATGCAGAATCTACCTCACACAGGAAGACAGCTATGCACAGTATGCATTTGTACACATGTAATTGTTTGATGAAGTTACCTTTTAAAAGACAACGGTTGCTCCATATGACAGAGCTAGCAGTATATGCCACACTACTTCAAATACAGCAATTATTTTTGTTATCAACTAAACAGTGAAATAACCAACCAACAAGGCTCTTAAAGTAGAATCTGTCTGGGAGGTCTAGCAATGGAAAAATGGCAGGATTCACAGTTATTACATCTTAGGAGAATGTGTGCAATTGTTTTCTGAGCACAGTTGGATAACACTAGAGTGAAGGGGTTGATCATTTAAGTGCAGGACAGCCACTGGAATTCATCAGCATTGCACACTAACTACTTAAGACTGTAGGATAAACACTGCATATCTATTCTTCTGCACTACAGCTGTACTGGCCTTATAGCTCAAGCTTTAGCACTCACTGGCACAAAGTGTACTGGCTGCTTACAACACTAGAAATATGCTTGCCTTTTAAACCAGGTTATTCATACCCCAGTGGAGCGCTAGAGTATTAGAGGCAAGTGTAAAACAAGCAAGATGATGGAAAAAGGGAATTGAATAACTGACATGACCTGATACCAAGTGAAGAATGAACAATCTTTATTAAAAAAAAAAAAGCACCGAACATGAACCATAATGGAGACTGCAGGTTATATCTGCCTAAGTCTGAGTTTAGCTAATGCAAATGACGAAGTTGTCATCTGCCATCTGCTCATTGTATATCACAAAAAAAAAAAAAAAAAAAAAAAAACATTATAAACTATTATCATTTGAAATCAGTTAACTCATACAAATGGCATGTGGCTTACCTCACTTTATGTATTTGGACTGTAAAAGCTACAGGAAAGAAAATTTTTGGCAGGCAGTTCAGTAAAAATTTGTGAGCTGACAAAAATAATAAAAAGATTCTAGCAATTAGTTTTCTGTAGGCTCAACTAAAAACGTGGTGTTTATACACTCCAGAATGTATGGCTTGAGGCAAATGCATGGAGTTTCAGCCTTAAGTGACCAGCTACTGTTTGGAAACAAGAACGCAGGTGACCAAGACTGCTAGAAAAGAACTACTGATTTATGCTCAGGTAGTTCAGAAGGGGGAAAAAAGCACACGCTAAGTTTGTTGGTTTCTTTTCTAAAACTCCTTCCCAGTGTATCATAGACTTTAAGAGCAATAAGCACTTCATTTTTGGAAGTGAACTTGTTTTAAGTCACTGAATCTGAAATCTCTAGAGGAAAAAGGCTTAGCAGAATCAATTGACTATGCAAGCAACCTACAATACAGAAATCACAACGTAACAGCAGGAGGACCCTGGAGTGCAAAAGAGAAACAGATAACCCTAACCCAGTAAAGCCACGTCTAAGACACACTTCAGTGAGCTCAATCACAACACCCATGCTGTAACAGACATTACTGTATGAGTCTGTAACAATTTACAGCCTTTCTATTTTAGGGAGACACATTCTGTTCTTCTATCTTTACTGATTTCTTTTAAGAAGTGTGAAGTGAGATGCGGGAACACAATTTAAAATCAACCATAAGTTAGACTGGAAAGGACAAGAAAGCAGTTTTCCCTTTTTAAACCACTCCAAAAACAGAGATAAGTCATCTCTACTTCTTCAATTTTGTTATTTAAATGAAAACAAAGCAGTAATTTTGTGGCACTTCTCAATTTGTCAAAGACTTTGTTATGTAGATACAACTGTAAAAGCAAAACCATTATCAAATACTTATCCAAGTTCCTTATCAAAACACAGAAATTAAGAGTAATTTCAGCATGGAAGAAAAGCCTCAAATTAACCTGGTTAATAAAGCCAGCCTCAACGTTTCAACGGAGATGGGAGTGGCAGCGTTGTTTGACAATGTAAGATAGATAGTCCGGTTTTCCTAATTCAAGTCTTTCAGTCTGGCTCCTCCGGAAACCTGTTTTGTCTCACACTCAAGAAAGAAGAAAAACCCACAACTCAAACCGACATGAAGGATCCGCTTCCTTCAGACTTTCCATGTAATCAAAGTCATAAGCTGAAAGCCACAGAGCAGAAGACTGACTGCTATGAAGTAATTACTCACTGGCTCAAGTCACAAGGCGGTGTAAGTTCTTGTGCAGCAGTGTTTGCCCCCTTCATTTAGTGATTAACACAGGATTAAAGAAGATGCAATATCAAAAGCTACTTTTCTTTTTGAAAAATGCATTTCTTGTCCTACATAATAAAACAACAGTATTCTACTCTCCTCTGTCAGAAAGATAAGACAGCAGAAAGCACTACTAGAACCACATGAACTGAAGTTCTGCAGTGAGAGAAACAGCAACCGTGACGCCAGCATAGAAGCATTCCCCTCCCAGCTTGGCCTTTTGCCTGACCACCACCAGCCAAACCCAATGTACTCAGCAGCTGTCACAGTGTCCCTCTGGGACACAGAACACAATCTAGGGGTTAATCCCAACTTGCCCTTATAACCATCTCTATGGTGTTTGTAATTTAACCACCTGAGTGTTAAATACATGCATGCAAAAGGTGCAGTTAAGCTAGCTGGATATCATGCTATGCTTTTTGCTTTGAAAAAAAAAAAAGAAAGTTTTTGAACATCCACCAGATAGAATTCTGCAAATGTTTCACACCAACGATCAGCATCCACAAACATTGTTGAAATGTCTCTTTTTTTCCCTGAAGAATAGCCGTGAACAAATGCAGTATCCTTGATCCAGCCGATCCAGTTAGCCTTTATTTTCCAACTGAAAAGTGTGTTCATGACATTCTGCTGTTACTTCTCACATGCAATTGTAGATCACTAAGTGGAGAGCGTATGGAAAGCATTTTTCAGCTTTGAGCCCCACCTTTCCCAGCCAGCTTACAGGCTGGGACAGAATAGGTGGATGTTGCTCTGTCAAGCCCAGTCCTCCAACAACAGCATAGCACTCAGGAGCAGCTCTGCACACCACTCTTCACAGGCACACATTGAAACCAAAACCAACCATAATAGAGTTCTGCTTTATTTAACCTGCCATATACGTTGAAAATGGCAACAGAACAAGTAAAAACCCGAAGTCTTCAGTGATGCATTTGATAATGATAGCTGGAAAGGATATGTATCTATTTCTGCAGGAAGCTGGAGTGCTAGAGATGCCATTAGAAAATGGCACCAGCTGCTCTGTGAGCTCCTGGAACAGTGCAAGGACACAAAGCACTCCCTCCATGCTGACTCCTCAGAACCACACAGGACTTCCTACTGTACTGCACAAGCAACAGTCCTGCTCAGTCACAGCATTTCAAGTAAACACATTTTTACTTCAGGATAAGTGAAAGAGAGATGGTCGCAAATGTCAAATGTGCTCAGCTCCCCTGAAAAAAATCATACCATTTGTTGTGTCCCAGAATCATAGAACCACAGAATCAAAGAAACATAGAATCATTAAATCACACAATGGCCTGGGTTGAAAAGGACCACAATGATCACCTAGTTTCAACTCCCCTGCTATGTGCAGGGTCGCCAACCACCGGACCAGGCTGCCCAGAGCCACATCCAGCCTGGCCTTGAATGTCTCCAGGGATGGGGCATCCACAGCCTCCTTCTTCCAGTACTTCACCACCCTCTGTGGGAAAAACTTCCTCCTAATATCCAGCCTAAACCTCCCGTGTCTCAGTTTAAGACCATTCCCCCTTGTCCTATCGCTACCCACCCTCGTAAACAGCTGTTGCCTGTCCTGTTCATATGCTCCCTTCGTGTATAGTAGTGCTGTTGAACAGCAGCAAACCCAACTTTGCTCGGATTCATCTCTTCCATTGCCTTCCTAAGCCAGGTCTCTCCTCTCCTTTCACCAACATTGCTGCTCCTGGAACACACAAGACTCTCCTATATTTGAACCTTCTAGTTCCCCATCAGATACAATGGAAATTCAGCGAGTACAGAACTTATTACAAGGCGCACAGAGAGACAGCATAATCATGTATGGAAGTACAGCTTAAGGAACCAGGTTAAATAAATGTGACACATCCCTTTAATGGCAACATTAAAGATGCTACCAGCAAGCAACTTAAGTGTTCACATAACAAGTAACTACTATTCTTCAGAATATGATGAAATACTGTATTTTAGGAAGAAAGTATTTATGCTAATAGAACTTGAAAGCATAAGCAGCATGTATCCAAATTAAATCTCAGAAGGATTTCTCATCGTCTTCCTTGTCATTCTTTTTCAAACAAAATAAGGTAAACATTGAACAGTTGTTGCATGGAAACTCTATCTTGCAATTCTTTAGAGAAGAGCAATCCAATATTATCAATGATTGTAAAGGAATTATCAATTTTACAATCCTGCAACATTTACCTATATTAGTCTGCTGACATCAGTGGGACCATCTAAGGATTAAAACTGCATCACCAGTTTCTAAAACATGAAATGGATGCTCTCCTGCACCACCACTAAGCACAATTCACACTTTCCACTTCTTATTTTCAAGCAGTTTGGAAATGCTAAAGATGGCTGACATTCAAGATCTTTCATTTGTTTCTTAATCCATTTACTAGTCATTTTCATCAGGTGGGTAAGTTGTGAAAGAACAAGATCTAGCTCTGAAATAACAACTGAAGACAACAAGGCAGTTATGGCTTTTTGCTTTTCCTTCTGCTCTTCCCAACCAAAAACTCTTCATGAATGTTGCATCTTACACCACAGTTGCTGTACAATGTTGTTTTCTAGAACCAGTGAGCACTGGAAAATTAAGGATCAAATATATATATAAAAAATATTTTTAACAGTAATTTTCTCAATCCATTCCTTCCTTCATTTACTGATGTTTCTTGAGATGAGATTACATACCAAAAATACTCCTGAAGTTGGAGAAATGCCATGTTAACATATCAGCTGTGAGATCCTAAAACAAACAGGATTCTTAATCAGCATTGGGCTTTGCACTCTTCAGTCAAACTTGCAGATTTTCTCCTTGGCCCATTTGAGTTGGCATTTATCCATGACTTACAAGAGTAAGATATTCACACATCTTCAAACACAACTCAAGGAAAAGCCCCGCTTTCAGGTTTAAGTTGTTCCAACCAGTTCCATCACAGTTCTGAACACGTCCAGCGTAAGACAGAGCCTTGAAGAACACAGCCCCTTGCCTGCCTCACAGAACTTCCACAAGCAACACCTTGGCTTGTCTTAGAAGTTTTGCAGGCAAGCAAAAGAGGACCTTCTCTATCTGGCCAGGAGAAAGAAGACTGGAGAAGGCAGCAAAAGGTGGAGGAAGCAGCTCAGTCGAGCCCAGCAGCACAAGGCAGGCTACCACATGAGGTTTGTTCCAGCCTTTACTAATATCACAACAATTTTGGGTTATCTGCATTAAAAAAAAATAACTGCTACATCATGGGAGTATGGTTTCTCACTGTCCTGCACAGATGAAGGCCATGTTTGCTTGATCACAGTCAGAAGGTACATAACAAAGAATAGCAAGCCTCTAATGATGATTAGCTTCAGCATCTAGGGCTGCTTTACTTTTGAAGTGGTGCTTTAGGTCAAGATTCACCCTGCAGAAAAGCTTTAGAGCTCTTTGCAAACCTTATGCTACTGATTCCCCAACTGCAGTCCACTAGACCTCTAAGATCTGTTAGATGTGGCTCATTGAGATTGCACTAAATCATAACCGTCTCTACTTTTCAAGCCAAAAGACCAAGGTCCGTGAGAAATTTTGAGGGCTGACACTAGCCAAAACAAATGCGAGTTGTTTTTTTGTTTTTTTGGGGGTTTTTTTTGAGTGGTTGCTTATGGTACAAAGTCCATAGGGAAAAAAATGTATGCACAGACCTTTAACTGCCACTTAGCTCATCTTGTGACCAGGGTTTCGCAATGTCACTTTAAGTGCAGGGTTGCAAACTAAAAGAAACGCGACAACCCAGGTTGTACAGAGACTTGCTGACTCTCATTTACCTTTGCTCTCACTTGTGTATTTTCTCATCCTGCTCTCAGTCAACACATGACTGCTGGAGAACGGGCAACAAGGATCTCTGCTGGTTGATAATAAAACTCTCCAAACAAGCACTGCAATTCCCCTGAAGCAAGGGAAAACTATAATTACCTTTTTTTTTTTCTCTTCAAATTCATTCCACTAAAGACAATACCTGCAGTTATATACTACAAATAGTCAGAGGGGTAGTTAAAACACATCTGTTTTATTATGTACTCTGGAGCACCAGCATGAGTTACAATTTATGTTAACATCACACCATGACATTTTAGTCACAAACATGTGGCCCAAACAAGAACTGAATTTTTTTCTTTTTTTACATTTTATTTTCATGATTATTCCAAGATAAGAATTACTGGCATATGGCATTTTAAGGGGAACAGCACACAGTGCCTTGCTGAACAGGATGTCAGTTGTCTTATGCAATATAAGTGTTCTTATTGCAGTGACAAGTCCCAGTGGCTCTCCCCCAAACACTTCCCTCATCAATTCATTCATTTTTTGCTACCATATTATAAAGTAATGCAAAATGTTGCCTCTACAGCACAGCTAGTTTCCACTTCAAAAGGGAAACACAGGCAATTTATGCTTTCATTAACTGCTATCTTCTTCTTCCCAGAGCACTTAACACATACACATTCAAGATGATAATCCCTGCAGGCATAAATACTGTACAGTATCCAAGTCATGGAAAGGCCCACATGCACACAGGAGGAAAACCTGACTGTTCAAGTTCACCAAATGTCTCCAAAGGCAGATCAAAAATAAATTAGGAGATAGTACAATAAAGAAAAAAAGTTTCAAACATAGAATTCATACCTTAAAGGACATATAACTACAACAAGTAAATGCAGAAAAGCTGGCATTTGGGTAGTGCCTAAACACAGCAACTCTAAAGTCTGGCTTTAACTAAATGTTACTGATAGCGGGGATAACTTTAACTAAAAGAGGGAAGATTTAGGTTAGATGTTAGGAAGAAATTTTTTACTCAGACACTAATGAGGCACTGGAATAGGCTGTGCAGAGGGGGTGTGTATACCCCAACTCTGAAGGTGTTCAAGGCCAGGTTGGATGGGATCCTGAGCAGCTTGATCTAGTAGTGGTTGGCAACCCTGTCTGTGGCAAGGGGTTGGAACAAGATGATCTTCAAGGTTCCCTCTCATCTAAGCTATTTTATGATTCTGTGATTCTATGAATGCAGATTATCAAAAAATACATTTTTCAGAAAAAGAAAAAAAAAAGACACCATTGACTGAACTGAGACACTATTTTGTGTATTATTACATACACATTTTTATACAGTATTACATAGACTATTGGTGTATGACACCAACAGCATTTATTTTTCAAGAAAGCCTGCTTATTAGAAACAGTGAGCTGGTAATTTGACAATAATAGCACAGTTAAACACAGGACCAAGATGTGAACAGTCACTTCAGGGCTGTGTGAATTCTGCAACCATGAGAGAATATTGTTCAGGAAACCCACCACCCAAAGAGGAAGCAACTCATCATGTACATTCTTTTAAAAGTCACGAAAGCAAAACAATGCAGCAATAATGCAAGAAAAACAGGATTCAAATATGAAGCATGTCTAACCAGCTGTTCAAGACATGTCTTCAACCCACTGTGAGAAACACACAAAGGAGTATGCTGATATCATAATTCATAGCAGCTCAGAAGTTAGCAAAAGCCAGGCATGTCAGTGTCCTGCATGCACACAGCAGGGCTGAGTGTCCTGCTTGGACGTGGTCTCATCACAGCCCTGTGCTACATGTAATCCCCACATCTAACTGGTACTCAAACCTTACACATGACAAGGGCCTCAGCATACACCTAGATGCAAGCTAGCTCTCCAGCTTCCATCTGCCTGGCACTGTGAGCATCAAGTGCTTAAGACAGCTGTGGCTATGCATGAGCTTGAAAGAAGCAGGGAATAGTAATTTCATGCTAAGGTAAGGGTCTGAGAAAAAAATACAGACAGTAACTATATTTCTACCAGTACTCAAGTACTGTGGCATATGTCATATTTAAAAGTAGAAATACATGCAATTAGGAAAGCTGACTTGTACACAGAATGAAAGTGCAAGACTTGAGATTTCTTTACATTTCAGCCCAGGCACAAACTTGGATAAGCTGCTCACTCTGTGCCCCAGGTCCCAGTCCTTACAAGGGCAGGCAACTCCACCTTGAGAGGGTCAGCAGCAGTGAAGGCATCACTGGACAAGAGGCTCAGCTGTTCACCTAAGTCTCACTCCCAACACATTTGTTACAGATAGACACCCATCACCTTAAACACCCGGTTCTTGCAACAATGGATAGAACTTCCAATGCTTATATTTTACATGGAGTAACAGCTGATCTTTCAGAAGAAAAAAAAAAAGATAAAGAAAAAAAAAAGACACACAGAACCGTAACTAAATCTTTGAAAATGATCTATATTAAAAAAACAGAAGTTTCAGGACTGAGGGATCTATCTTTTCAGGCAATCAGTTTACAGGCACTGGCATGATCACAAAAGCAACCTGGATGCAGAACCGTAGCAAGTATTTAAACAGATCTTCCATTGTAAGAATTAGATAGCCACTATAAATCTTAACCATGATGATTCAAAAAAGCAAGCTTAAAGAAGCAGCATCTTCAGCTACATATAAAAGAATTAGTACCCTCATCACTACTCATCTTTTCTCTCATTTTAAATGCCAAGTGGTCAAGTGAGCCAAACATAATATAACCACATATTAATGCAAGCATCTTAATGCGTAATTTCATTTTCCTTCCTGGCTGACTTCCACACTGATATTTTTCCAGATTTGTCTTAGAATGTTCTTTTCAATACTGCAACAGAAGGAAAATGGATAATGATAAAACTACCATCGTTTCTACATAGTGTTAGACAAATGCACTAAGTTGTATGATACTGGAAACAGTCTGGGGGATTATTTATTACCGAGATCACCACATTTATCTGACCTAGATCGTGAGCAACTAAGCAGATGCTTAGTCCTCCAGCTGCCACATTCTTTGTCATGCTGTGAAGGCATCAAGTAACATTCACATTGCGCAAGTATGTGAGACAGGATTTACTACAAACTTCTAGGAGGAAGCACTTAAGGGAACAATTTCTGTAATGTCAGACTCAAAAGAAAACCTGGAAATGGCTTAATTTATTCATAACTGCACTTAAATTTCCTCTAGCATTTTGTAAGTAATAGCCTTTAAGTAGAAAAGAAGCCATTGACAAAGTTTCTATTCTTGCAGTCAGTACTGTGCCACTGGTACACTACAACCACTTTGACAGTAAACCACACGTGAATCCTGTACAAACGATGGTTATTCCCTTTTACAGTGTTGATATGAGTCAACTAACTGGAGGGAGAGAAATGCCACAAGGCATCAGGCAGCACGCTTCCCTACCCATTCTGCTCATCCTCCTCACAGCACACAGATTAACTGGCAAAAACAGATGGCATTATAACAGTTTCCAGGATATCTAGGAAGCAACCTTGGGGAAAATAGGCATGTGATGCTTCTAAAAATAATATTCTAATGCTTTTATATAATGGTCTCTCAAGAATCGTTTCTTCAAATTTGCACCTAGTATTTATGCATTAATGAGAAACTGCCTTTCCCTGAGAAATCAGATTTAGATTTGGGGGGAAAGGAGAAAAAAGAAAGGCAAACTACCACAAAAATCAGGATGAAACAAAGCAAAAAGATAAAAGGAGAAAACAAAAGAATTAGCAATGCACCAGGGAAAAAAAAAAAATCACAGTTCCCATTACTGTGATGCAGCTAAATACTATGCTGTGATGCAGCCAAACAGACCAAATGGAATAAGATGCAAACATTAGTTCCAGTTTATCTTCTATTTATTTGAAACAGCAATGGGTGTGATGACTCAATCAACATTTCTCAACTAACCCACTACAGGCTGGACCAAAGGAACTTCTGACTGCTCATAGCACAGCCCTGCACCAAAGCAGTCTGGCAGTAGATTTGTATAACAAAGATTCAGGTATGTGGGATCCAGGTTAACTGTTAAAAGCTGCTTTAGAGAGCTGCAAACCAAGCTTTCGTTTTGGCATTTTTTGTGCTTTCAAAGAGGTTTCAGTCGCAGACATTTCAGTTCTCCTTATGTCCAAGGCACAAAAGAGTTTAAGAAAATCGGAAATGCAAAAGAGAAGAAGGAAGCTGCACGTAACACAAGTCACAAGCTCACCACATCTTTTTCTAATTTGTGTTTTTCTGAGGTTTTATTTGAGTTCAGTACTTTCATAATCCATTCCGTAACGCCAAGCAAAACTCTTGCAAGCAGAATTGTTTTCTCAACTTGTGTGATTCCTGCTAGCCAGTGGAATGTGTAATTCAGAAAAATGCCAAAGAGGGTTCCCTTCCCCTCTTGCTTTGAATCGTAAACTTCTTGTTTTGAGCTAAAAGCAAAAAGAATCCACGGCCACACAGATTAAGAAGTGAGGAGTCATACAGACAACTGAGCAAATGGCTCAGCTTGAGAGCAAGCACAGCTTTTTCTGACCGTATCCACTTAGACTTTTTTGCAATAATGCACAAAGAGTTTTCCTCTATTAGTGAGTAATTAAAACAAAGGAAGTTTTACAACTAGAAAGCAAGAAACAAACCCGTGCTAGGATCTTTTAAAGGAAAGGAGAAAGACCATTTTCTCCAGACTGCATCACATACTTAACGTCCCAACATCTCTCTCAGGAATTTGTTTATAAGATGAATAATGACCATTTGAATGTCCTTAAAGCAGCTGTCTTTCATTTATTAACAAGCTGAGTGCACTGTTCTTTCTTACTATCAATAAGAAAACTTTGATATACAGTGACACAGGAAGGCAATCAGGGAATAGAAAATACCCCTTGCATTTTTTCTTAAACTTAAAAGCCAACATTTACACATTCCGTATTCCTTCTGCAGAAATGACACCAGTGAAAATCTCAGGTAGACAGAGGATTTGTTTTCTACTGCAACAGGAAATTATTTTGGTCACAATATCTGCAGTTTCACCTATCGAGCACATGAATATTTGTGCACACATATGCTTTAGTTGCATCCTCCTCCCAAATAAATTGTTTCCCTTGCCATTGCATAAAGCAAAAGCAGCACCTAATGTACTGCATCTAAATGTCCCTTCCACCACTATAATCCATTAAGAAGAAGTGGTGGGGGAAACACCGAAAGCCACTGTTGAAATGGAGATACACAGTTTGGTCTTGCTGTGCCTGATAATGATTGACAATACAGACACCTCCTATGATTCTTAGATTCTCAAAATCAGCCTGTTTGGTAGATGGGCAGACAGTCAAATTACACTGTTCTCTCATTTTCAGATGAGGAACACACACAACAGGTGACTGTATAAATACCATAATCTTTTACTTCAGCATAGAAAAATCCAAGTATGTACAAAACATTTTAACACGTTTGTTATGCAATACCCCTTTCCCTAAAACAACCCAGTTGACCCAACACAAACATATTCACTGCTGACAATCCATGAGTTGGCCACATGACCATCCTGCCCGTATTTCAGGTATTAGCTATGTCAGAACTAATTAGCAAAGACCACTTGACGCAGTCTTTTACATTATCCAAAACACACAGAGCACACACTGAATAACAAATCTCACCCAACTCATTGTGGTTTTGCTGACAGTTTTTCCTCCATAAATTAGTCTACATAATCTGCGGCCAGCAAGCTGCTCAGAGAACCATCAGGAAACCACTGCACCACGAGGTGCAACAAATACCGCCTAGGACATTTACCATCAAATGGATGACATTCTCTTCTTAACTGGCAATAGCTACAAAAGTGATACTTGTACCAATCATGAAGGCCCTTGTTAGTTTGAGAAAGTGTGTTTCAGGCTATCCTATCATCAACTTAAAATCCTCTAACTCAATTAATAACCCTGCTTAGGAAAGGACGCCGTACCAAAGAAGTTTTTCTGATTAGTAAATTTTAGTTCCCTTCATTCCTCATCACAGATGAGCAGTACACAGACATGACTATACAAAATATAAGCTCATACACAAATACCACTGGGAGACCATAGAATCACAACATCAACATTACTCATACTACCCTGCTTTTCAAACACCCATCCAAAATGTTTACAAACATCCATCCAAAATGCTTAAACCTTTAGGCAATGTTTCGAGCATTAGTATCTAACTTAAAGTGCAGGAAAAGTGATTCAAAGGGAGGCATATTAGCATGTCTGACTAAGCAGGCATCCTACACAGTGAATATACGATGTAACCTCATACAGGCACAACAGAAAAGCGCAACATACTTTTCCCAGAGATCTCTAAATAAAAGGTCTGCTATAATTTATACTCCATTTTTTTCTCACTTCAGCGAGCAGAAAGTAGAGATTATATATAAACAGTTGTTTGAATAGAAATGACAACTACATCTCCTGGAAGATGCAGAGCAGACAGGCAAAGCAAACATTCTCACAGGACACAGGAGCACAGACACTGAGAAGTGCAGCTCCGGAATCTGCAGTGATGTACAGTGTTGCATCCCAAGTTTAAGAGTGCAACCAATTTGGGACAGCTGACGTACCAGTAGCATGGAAATACTAAAATTCAAACATATACAGCATGAAAGTTCTAGTTTATTCCTTTGTATAAAACTTTAAACAAAGTGCAATCTGGACAGAATAAGACAAACTACTCACACACCATTGGCTACGGAAAGGAAAAGCATTCAGGTGTTTTATTTCTCAGATCAGGTTGCAGGAAACCTACTTCCTGAAAAAATACACCCCCTAGCAAGCTTAGTTCAGAGACCAAATTCCAAAGCGGGCGTCTGCAAACAGTAATCACTGCATAAGCAGTTCTTGGTCTGAAGCCAGCTCAGAGCACAATCATCTTCTCTGTATTAAAAAAAATAAGGCAACTAATATTACAAATACCGAATTACTTAAAAATACAAAGCAATGTGCCTATTGGTAGCTCGCAATGCAGCTGATGGCTGACTGTTGTCCACGAAAACCCCAACACATTTCTGATTTTCATCTTCTTTCCCAGTGGCATAAACAGAAGCCACAAGTGTTTTACACACAATTTATAACCTGTACTCTTAGTAAACTAAGTTCCAGGCTACTTTAATTTAAGACATTTGTCCATAATTACTCAGTGTAAACCAACACAGACAGAGACTTAGATTTCAGCTCAGTGGGAGCCGCTTATTTCACGTTAAAGCAAGACAGATCAGGATTCACTTGCAGGATTTTCAGATGGTTTTTGTTATTAGTTACCACTGTCAAGACACAAAAAGAGAAGAATCCAAAAGTTCAGCCAATTACTTCTAGGGCTGAGTAGCAGCCAGCAGAAATAGTTGTTGCCGGGTTCAGCGAAGGTTTGCCAAATGATGTTAGCATGGGCAGAGAAAACTGCCTTTCTTGGCTTCTATCTGCTGAAGGTTGCAGTCACCAAATTGGGACTAAGGATGGATCCAGAAGGAACAATCGGGGGCTAAATTTAGGACTCCTCTTACCAGCAACCATCTGCTAGGACAGAGGCTGAGTTGGTACGGTTACCAAGATAGGAAAAAAGAGAAAAGCAAGCTCCAACTGGCACTGAACATGAAAGCATGTAGCTGGCTACCTCTGCTGCATCACAGATACAAGCAAGGCGCAGCAGTGCGGCAGGCCCACCTCAGTGAACTGCAGCCAGTATTAACATGTGTGCAGGGAAGAACAGCAACCTGGGACAGAAAGGACCATAAGGCACAAGACCAGGTTTGGATAAGTCAAAATTAACATGCTGAGACTTAACCAGCATCTGAAAATTAATGCCAGTTTAGAGTTAGTTCAGGAACTGAGCAGTAGATTCCGGATACATCTCAAGCCAGAACAAATGCAAACGCTGCTGATTCTGACAGTCACCAAGCTAAACACAATCTCAAGTTTTTGCTTGCTGTTCCAGAAAGCACAAAGAACCAAGTAGAGGTGATCACCACCTTGCCCGAATGTTTAATGTGACCGTGTGCTAAAACCAAACATTTACAGTTCGGCATCCCTTCTTCTAATCTGTGAGTGCCTGTACCAAAACACTTCTGATCATCATGTGGGAACTGAATCGGTAGCCTGAAATTGCAGACACAGTGACTGTGCTGTGATGGAATGGCAATCTGTTTTAGTAAACAGAATTTTTATTCAAATGCCCTGCTTAGAAGGTTAAATGCCTGGGCCTCCTAATTACTAACTCCAACTCCAATAAAGACTTGATGTGCAGTCTTATCTAACAACTTGGTCTCTCATCTCACTCATCCAGCCCAACATACTTTGCAGGATGTTGAAATAGCAGCATCTAAAACGCTGTACACACTTCAGACTTTTTCAAAACACTTTGTAGGCTAAGAGATTTGTTTGTTTATTTAAGGTTAATCCCATACTTGCTCATTTTGAACTGTACATATTTTACATGACAAAAGAAACAATGTTGCAAATAAACACAGGAAAACACTAGCAAGAATTTCAAATAGGTTATGCTTAGGCTGATCCTAAGCAGACAATAATTTTCCCGATGACATTTCCTACACACAGCTCCTTCCACTGTTTTGTTTTGTGTTGTTTATCATTTTATTTTTGTGGATATCCTATGTAAGAACATTTGCTGACACCACCAAGTTTTCAACTCCCTATCGCATAAAGTACAACAGGAGTGTTCCTGTATGCCTTAATCCAAAGAGGAGCAATAGTCCAGAAGTTATCAAAATTTGTGAAGTGACTGACAGAAAACAAGACCAACAGATTTAAGCAAAGAATGTGTGAGGGAAACAACACAACACTGAAATTCGCCCAGTAGCACTCACTAAATGAGAACTATCACATCAGTGTGGTAACATTCTATAAAACGTCCATGGGAACAGATGAGAGTTATCCAAGAGTGCTGAGGGAACTGGTGGAGGCGATAGCCAAGCCGCTTTCCATTATCTATCTGTGTTCCTGGTCAACAAGAGAGGTCCCAGAAGACTGGAGAATTGCCAACGGGACTCCCATCTACAAGAAGGGTCATAAAGAGGATCTGGGGAACTACAGCCTGACCTTGGTGCCAGGGAAGGTTATGGAGCAGATAGTCTCGGGAGAAATCACACAGCACGTGTGGGACAAGTGGGGGATCAGGTCTAGTCAGTGTGGGTTCACAAAGGGCAAGTCCTGCATGACCAACCTGATCTCCCTGGATGATCTAGTGACCTGTCTGGTGGATGAGGGAAAAGCTTTTGATGTAGTCTGCCTAGACTTCAGCAAAGCCTTCAACACTGTCTCCTACAGTATTCTCCTGCAGAATCTGGCAGCTCGTGGCTCGGACAGGAACACTCCTTTCTGGGTAAAGAACTGGCTGGAGAGATGGGATCAGAGAGTGGTGGTGAATTGAGCTAAATCCAGTAACAAAAGGTGTTATCCAGAGATTGGAACTGGAGCCTGTCCTCTTCAATGTCTTTATTGATGACCTGAATGAGGCCTTTGAGTGCCCCCTCAGTAAGTTTGCAGATGACACCACGCTGGCTGGAAGTGTCAACCTGCCTGGGGGCAGCAAGGCCCTACAGAGGGATCTGGACAGGCTGCATTACTGGGCTCAAGCCAAGGGGATGAGGTTCAACAAGACCAAGTGCCAGGTCCTGCACTTTGGCCACAGAAATCCCAGGTAACGTTACAGGGTTGGGGTGGAGTGGCTGAAAGACTGTGTAGAGGAAACAGACCTGGGGATATTAGTCAAAGCTTCGCTGAACATGAGCCAGAAGAATGCCCAAGTGGCCAAGAAGGTCGATGGCATCCTGGCTTGTATCAGAAATAGTGCTGCTAGCAGAAGCAGGGAACTCAGCACTGTTGAGGCCACAGCTCAGGTACTGTGTTCGATTTTGGGCCCCTCACTGCAAGACATACATCGAAGCCTTGGTGCATGTCCAGAGAGCACGAATGGTGTTGGTTGACACAGACATATTTTGTAATGAACTTTGGCCAGGGGACAGAGGAGTGCTTGCAGATTCTTTTTAGCATTACATGCTTCTACTTCCAATATTAGTACTAAAAGAAGCTATGAAAGAGACAGGTTGTTTAATGTCTTTTGTCAAAAGTGCAGAATGTGTGATAACACTGCAACAGCTAGTTAAGAAGTGACACAGAAATTTAAAACTACTCTAAGTATAGAGATTTAAAAGAAAATAAGACATAACAGAAGAACAGTAATATCATCATATCTAGCAGAAATGCTAAGTCACAGCCTGAACCACTGATTGAGCACCTGGTGGGAAGGCAGAGCCAACCCTGGGGAGCACAGGTGCATGTAATGTTCCTGAGTGAGCAGAAGGGGTGGAACCAGGATCCACTCCTTCCCAGATATCATTTAAGGGTTGGCAGCAGAGGCAAGGCTGGCTTGGTGGAGATCTCTTTCTCTTTGTAGACTTCCAAAGGTAAGCAGCTGTTTTCCTTCGTTTCTGTATCTCTAGCTGTTGCATTTGGGCTTGTCCTCATTTGCTGTAGCCAAAGATTTTGCCATCCTGCTATTATCGTGGCACTTTTCATTGTGTTACAGAGTTACACCACACAGCAAAAACTTTTAAAGAGCAAGCTGAAGAAAAATGTTTTGTTTTGTTACAGAAAAGCTTCCTTACAGGAAAAAAGACAACCAAGCAGTTGAACTGACAAAACTTTAGGAAAGTAACTGAGCTTGTTAATTATAATAGGTCTCTTCTACAGAGAGCATACAACCTGGTATTTTAACAGGAAAGCAACACTGACAACACAAATTATACTACCTTGTTCTCAAAGCACTGATGTGTTCCAAACTTGTATTTCAACAAGTTTTTTCCCTAGTCCCTGGTGACCTGGCAAGCTGTTCCCTTCTCTTGTTTGCAAACTGATGCTTTTTCTTTATTGATTTTAAAAGTATTTCTTTTTTCCATTGTACCTGTATTCCATTATTTTTAATGTTTTTAAAGCATGCAAGCTATTATATCAGCTGGCAAAGCTACAGGTTACAACAAACAACAACAAGGTGATCTCTCTCTGCTTTGAGACTTGACATATTACAGCTTTTTTTTTTTTAAAAGGCTGAAATGCTACAGGCTTCAATCACTCCATGTGCTCATTTGCCACTTCTGAGCCCTACTTTAGCCTAATGGGGAAAGGGAGAAATTTAACTATTAAAAAGCTCTTAATAGCAACAGGCTGACTGAGAGCTCCACACCACAAGCTGTACAACCTTCTCCAAGGCCAAGCTCTGATACACAGCTCTGCTCAGTTTTGTCCTGGTTGCTTAAGCCTTCTTGCCAAGTTAAACAGAACATTCTTTTCCCTCTTCAAGGGCACAGAGTCCCAAGCAACAGGTGAACATACAAAAGCTGAAGAGAATTAAGGGATACAGCAACAATCAGATGAGCTGAGACAGTAGAGTTAAAAACCTCTTGACCTACCTAATGACCTGATAACTTCTACCTGCCCAATCCTGTAAGCTAGAAAGACAGCTGCAAGGAACAACAATAAGTTTAATCAAAGATGCAGGCAGTAGTAAAACCACATCAGTTTAAGAAGACTGATTTTTTTTTTTTTTTTCCATCTGTGCAATGCTATTCTTCCCTGCCTTTGCTTCTTTCTAACAGATGACAACCTGAGGATTACGAACTTCCTACCTAGTCTTGGCTTGTTATGGTCACGCTGCTTTTGAGTGTCTGGCTATTTTCTCTCAATTTTTGCTCATGGAAGGTGAGCAAATACGCAGGAGGCAAAAGATGATGCAGGAGGAAACAAAAAACAGAGTAGAAGGCATTCACACAAGAACAGGACAGTGGTGGGAAACTGAGTCCATAGCTGCAAGTAGCTATGGGGGAAGTAAAAACATGCAGCATTAATTTTTGTGTGCCAGGAATTATGGAAAATATCTGTCTAGAAAAATAATTTGAGAACAGCATAAACCCAACCATACTTTCTATTCAGTTTGAATATCCTCTTTGCTGGAGGGATGCTTTTCCAGGCACTTTGGCTATCCCTAGTATGTAGCATGGGGTGTTTCACTTGCAGCACCTGCAGCTGTTTTCTCATCCAGCACAGTCACACATAGCATGACCTTCATGGAGCTGCTGGGATAGAGAGCCCGTGCCAACCTTTGTTCTCACACTGCAAAGTATCGTGGTTTTGTCTTATGCTGTCAGAGAAGATGGGTTTGGTTTAGCAACAGGATAGATTTTTGGGTACCAATCAAAGCTGGCCTATGTTAATGGTCTCTAAACAGTAGTTTTTTCAGCTCTTCTGTACATAATGTGCCTGTGCCAGTCTGATTGGTTATTTTATATTCATTCAAGATTTCAGGAAAGCACTCAATTGCTCAAAATATCTCTTGCCTCTGTACAAAGTTCACAAGAATGATCAACACAATGTGTGATAGCGTGTCTGTAACAGCTGTCATAAGAAAAAAAGCATGTCAGACCTGCAAACTCAGAAGTAGCATTAGAGACTCTCTAAGCCTCAGATGTGAAGGGGAACTCCATCAAACATCCGGAAGTCATAAAAATACCCTTGAATGTAAAACAGAGCACAGAGGTCAAACTGATCAGAGTAGGTAATTAATGCAGTGTCAAAAACCAGCCAGGAAGGAGAGGAAAAGGGAAGCACTGAGATGTAGTTCTTGTATGACACTGCGAAACAGGTTTCCAAATGCTACTCTTGAGAGCGAGGGTGCAGCATCCAGCACTCCTGCTGCTGCAAGTCCCAAAGAAAGAGCACTACAAAGCAGGGCATCACCTCTCTCTGCCTCTGTATCAAACTTCAGCGCACATCACAAAAGGAGATCTGCCTCTCTGGAAGCTCTGAGTTCATTTTAGACTGATTTGAGAGTCACAATTTTTGCTTATCAAACCGCACAGTATATTTGCATTACAGAGCTAACAAGTACAATACCATTACAGGAATGGAAAACAATGGCAGCCTTAGCAGGTGTGCAGCCTTTGCAGTGAATCTGGTTTTTCACTATTTAATTGCAAGCAGGTGTTCTGACTTTACAAACTGTAGAACAGTGAAGTCTCCTTAAAATGAAAAAAAAAAAAAAAAAAAAACCTAAAATCCAGTATATTCCATTTCCAAAAGGTTTATCATTAAATTCAGTAAATGGACTTGATCTACTAGACAGCTTTTGTAAGAATTCTAAACTGCTCCACTTCCTTCTTTGTGTCCTGAAGACTAGAAATTACAGTAGACACCAGTATTCTCTAATGACCACCCACAGTTTATCTAAAGCTGAAGACTGACATTTCCACAAATTTTCACAAGATAGAATCACTTCAGTCAAGAACAACCTGTTGCATCTCTTATCATTGATAAAATTCCTGTATTTTATGAAATGTGCTTGAGTTGACTAGCACAGTGCTGTAGTTGGAATAGAGTGGAAAAAACAGTGGAACACGTGTGAGACAAAGAAAGTAAAGGAGTTAGTAATGCAAGCTGGAAAGATGATTCAAGATGACAAACTGGCATCCTCCACAGAATGAGCTTGACGCTTTTTATAGCTACTGACACAGTAATGAATGATTTACTTTGGGTGGAGCTCAATGCAATGTTCTACTCAGCGTTTTGTTGGGGGGGGGGGGGGGGGGATTTCTTTTTTTTCTTTTTAAGAAAGTCTTTCCCTAATCCTTCATACAAAACTGTTTTTAAAATCAGGAAAAAAAAGCCATCAGATACTATGTTAGTTGCTCAGGCCCTGATGCTTTAGCGCTACCTCACCCGTGGTTTTTATCCAAGTCTGCCCTACTGGAGTTTTTTTCAAATTAATTTCAAAGACAAAGACGTTGGTTCAAGAGCATTTACTTGCTTACTGTCATCACATATAAAGCACACCTTATAACAGAAATAAATGTCATTTCTGAGGTACAAATAGAAAACTAACGTGGCATCTAAAACACAAGGCATGGAAATAAATTCATACCTCCCACTGAATTCAAGGTGGAGGATGGAAAGACAGACACAGCTCATCACTGAAGATTTAGGTATCTTTGCACACCAGTTCTACTAGGACCCTTTTGCAGTCTTCCCCCCTCTTCATCCTTGATAAAGGACTTCAGTTTTTGCTCAATCTTTGGCTGCTTAAAAATCTGTAATAAATGTCTATTTCTTTGAAAGAAGCTATTAATGAGCCTTATATTAATGGTTTTTTCCTTACTTCTTTGAAGTGCACTGGAGTGCCAAAAGAACCATGTTACTGTCACAGAAAATTACTAAGATTTTGAGAGCTGGCATCCATAATGCACTCAGCTAAGTCATTTCATAAATGCAGATTATACTTTGGAAAGCTTTAAAATATATATATATTTAGTGCTTGGAGAAAAAAAGCATTGTGATTCAAAGTAATCTGAGTAACTGTCATGCTGTGTTATGATGCAGATTACAACAGCCTCTCCTGTAATATAAATGATGTCCATTGTCAAACCAAAAAATCTCTCCAAGACCAGCATCTGGAAGTTCAACCAAAACTATGTACTAAGAGAACATGTGAAAAGACAACAATGTTTGGTGAACACAGACATCAGATGGGGTCCAGGGTTTGGATTGGAAGTTTTTCTCCAGTCAACTTCGTCAAAAGATTTAGCCTATTCCAGTAGGTCAAGGGTGGGATTGAGAATGGCTTTATTCCCACTGCCAACAACATTGCCACTCTGCTTATCTTTTGTACAGCAAGCTTGTAAAAAAAAACTAGTGACTAATAACTGAGAATATCTCAGTGGAAAAAGAATCCCCTGGCTTTTTTCTTATGAAATACTCCCTAGAGCAAGCCAGCATTCTTCAGTAACAGCTGCTAGTAACTCTTTGTATTCCAAAAAACTCTTTCTACAGATAAATTTAAGTTGTTTATTGTTTAGCATTCTGTCAAGAGTATAAGGAATAACCCTTCTTTAAAAAACATGACGGAAAAAAAAAAGTAAGAAACAGTCACTAGAGTTCTGAGTAAGTTCAGCTGCCTGCAGAGACTAGCACTAAACTAGAAAGGATGACTGCTTTCTTTCTCTGTCGCACCAAATAGAGCAGCCAACAAGTCAGAAAATCTCAAGGTACAGTAGGATCCATCCTGCTCTCTGTCGAAATAGATGCACAGAGAGATGAATGAGAATTGGGCAGTCAGGCAAGTTTCCCAGGCTGCTCTGGATTCTAGCATGATTGATTGGAGTATTTTGAACCCTGTGGTGCCCTTGTGGTAGCAGCTCTAGATGGTCCTGACCTTATAAAAGGCTTTATGAGACTTTTTAGGTGAGACTAAGAGCTCACAGGTAGCCTCATCCCTACCCAATTTTGCCTGGGCTTCCCCTGAACGGGTATTGCCTAAGGACCATGACTTGAAAGGCTCCTGGGAACACGTTCTCTATTTTCCCAGCTTCTCTCTTTTCCTCTTATTAGCCTTTCACAAAATTGACGCAGTTGAACCCATGCCGAGTTCTCCTCTGATTTGAGCTTACATCCAGGAAGAGTGAGGCCAGGCTTGCAGGCATGGGAAATAACTGTGGGCACACACAGGCACCTTTCCCAAAGCCCTCCTATGACTCATTTTACTCTAACCTGAGAGGGGAATTCCATAATACACGAAGAGGCAGCTCCTGATTTTGTACACTTACAGAAAAGGGCTTCAGAAGAATCTTCAAATTTCACGCTCGTGTTAAAGAGTTAGATAAGCCAAGAATGAGAAAGTAAGCATGTAGCATTTATCCAGCACATTCTGCAGCTTCCAATAATTTGCCTCACAGATCTTGAGAACTCAGAACCAATCCTCTCAAGTTCTTATTTTATTTCAGAATAAGTGTTCTCTGATCAGGCACCTTTCAATACAGTTTCTTTCAACAGAAGAATTACTAACTCCATCCAGAAGTAGTTTTCAAATCATTGTGATCCTCACTTGTTTGACTGAACTGAAATCCCCTGAGATGTATTAGATTTTTATTCTGAAAGGCTTGTTTGTATACTGCTTGTGCTTACTGATCACTGGAAAAGTAGTTTACCTGTGCTCCCTTTAGATGATATCTAACTGTTTTAAGAAATGAAAGAGACTCTATTGTTTACTCACACAACTTGGCAATTCAAACCATGACACAGGAAATAAGACAGCTATGAGCCTGTTTTGTTTATCTTTCTATCAGATTCTTGAAAGATTTAATGCTGCAAAGATACACTTGATATGTGCCTCATACTGACGACTGGAAGCTCACCAAATGACAAAGAAGAGATCAACTTTTATTTTTCTACTAAAAGCAGTGTAGTCCTGTACTGACAAAATCAGTTATTTAAGTTTATGTGGAAAACACGCTTTCTTACAACCATGGAGACAAACAGGAAGGTCACAAAGAGGGGATGTGCAGTGCTGTTATTGTTGTCCCAGGAGGTACTGACAGTGCCTATGGTCAGAGGGAGCGGTGGCAGTATCTGCTTATCTTGCAAGATGTAAGCCAGAGTGAGCAGCATCAAAGCCATTGGCAGTGCTGACTGTCAGACAGGAAATATGATGTACTCAGTCACTGAAGTTACTCACACCTAAAGATCCTCACAACGTTTCTGGTAAGCTGCTGCTTTTCAAGAGAAATAGGGAAAGCGTGGTTCTGAATAAAACTAAGAGAAGGAAGTGCAGGTGTTCTCTATGCAGTCAGTTCATTTCACACAAACTTAAGAATGCTGGGTTCATACATTCTGTATATTGCAGCCCAATCAGATAAGTTTATTATGTTCGCTTTTGGTAATCAATATGCTAGAAAAGAGTAAACTTTACAAAATAAATCACACTCAACTGTTGCCTAAGATGCAGTCTTAAGCTCTTGAAATGCCCTACTTTATTTTCACATTCTCTACATCATAGCAAGCCAGACTTAGTTTAGAAAACATAGTTAATGTACAATGGGTGTATCCAGACCACTTCTTGAGCCCGTTTTTTAGAGAGAATATCTCATTCAGTTTCCTGACAATGAAAGAATCGGATTCCTCAGCACAGTTACATGCTGATCCTTTCTTCTGAAAGCACAAGGAGAACCACCACACAAACCACCAGTGTTTTAATTGGTTGTTTGTCTTCAGTATCCATTGAACACCTGAGACTGCATTACCAGCAGGAGAGGAAGATGACTTAGTTTCAAACTGTCAAACAAGGCTTTCTAAGAGGGAAGACTTACTGAAATGCATAAGCAAGTTTAGCATACAGAGCTAAGTCCCTCCTGCACAGGATATTGCGCTGCTGTTATCAGTACAGAACTGTGCAAGAGTCAGGGGACTCAAAAGTTAGAGCTTTCCCTTGTGTATGTGTGAAACTGAGGTTGTGGGGCAATTCCTAGAGTATCTGAGAAGTACAAGCAAAGGAGGATGATTCCACCCTACCTTTCTTGGTCAAGTTTAGACACTTTTTTTTTACTTTGTACTGCATGTTAAGAAGCATGGATTCTTACACATTTGAATCACGTTCAAATGGCAGGTTAAAAACCATCCTTAAGGAACACCTGATCTGCAAGAACTGAACATTAACTGGACAGCAAACAGGAGTTACAAAATGAAACATGATAAAGCATTTTCAACCTTTTCTTTTTGCTGGAGCACATCAAACAGAGAAAGACAGAGAAGGAAATTCCTTTATTTGCATCTGACAGGTTACCCCAGTTTTGAGGACCCCCATTATATCCGGACAGCTGAACCGCCCCCTCCACTGGCCTAATCCTTCACAGCTTACTTTAAGGAAACATCTTGGAAGTTGTGCTTCTCTGCTTTCAGATGTTTTCTGTGACGTTGGAGACACAGAACACTTTTGAAAACGCAGTGTCACACTGCTGTGTTAGTTGTTCACTTGAATAATGGCTACAGACAGTCATCCCAGTAGATGTTTAAAAGGAAACTACAGCGCTATAGCTTAAATGGAAGAAATTACATTACTACTGGACTACAGTAACAACATGCATTAACGTGGGCACCAAACCACAGCACAGCTACTATTTATGCATAGTATATACAGATATATAAAATACATGAACACATTCAAGAAGGGCAAAAGGAAAAAAAATCGTCATGTTTCCAGAGGCCAAACACAGAGCTGGTAGCAGCGCTGTCCCCACAGAACCGTAAGCCCTGTGATTCCAGAGCAAACTGAAAACTGTAACTAAAGCGTCGTTTCAGCAGCTTCCCCACCGACACCAGGCGCACACGTGACACCTTTCTTTATTTTCAGAGGCAATTCCCAAGCCGCTCGGCTCGGCAACGCACCGGTACAACGCCAATGCACTCCTCCCGGCAGATTAACACCTTAGCTCACTCCGGGCCCCGCTCCGACAAAGACATAAACCAGGGCCCGGCCAAGACAGCTCGGCGCCGGCGTTCCCCCGCCCTCTTCACTCACTTTTGGTGGCGGCGATCAGGTTTTTCCCATCCTTGAGCAAATCCTTGATAAACTTATTGGTCTTCTCTAGCTCGGCCTCGTGGGCTCGCACCCGCTCCCTGAACCAGGGGCTATCCAGGTAGCAGTCGCTGAACTCCAGAGGCTGCAGCCCCATGGCTGCGTTCCTCCTCGCGGCGACCTCCGCAGCGATCAGCGCGCGCCCCGCTGCACGGCGGCCACAAAGAGCTCAGGGCTGGGCAGGGGAGGTGGCCCGCTCCCGGCAGCCCCGCCGCCGAGCCCCGCCCGGCCGAACTGGCGGACCGCCTCTCAGCGCCGGGCGGCAGGGCCGCGCCAGGAGGCTGGTGAGGAAGGGCGAGCTGCGAGCTCCTCGCAGCAGCGCTTCGGGGTTATGCTTTAGAACGGAGGCTGTCGGCTGCAGGTGACCGGGCACGCAGTACACTTCTTCGGGTTTTAGGGCAAGGAGGCTTGAAGGGGGACACAGGCTCTTAACCGAAACCTGCGGTTTTAGGGCGACCCGTTTTAGTGCCGACTGCGTCTGCTGTTAGAGCCAGCTAGTGCCCCTCAACTAGGGTCTGACCCTATCCTGCTCACGTACCTGAGTGTGAAATTAATTGGGGGAGGTAGCTAAGCCTCACCCTTATGTCTTCGTTTAGTAAACTCATACAAAATCTGTAGGAAGAGCAAGACTTTCGGGAAGACTGTTCTATGTACCTCAGTGCTGAGCTGAAGGCAGGCCAGGAGGTGCAGAGTACGCTCAACCCCTTCAGCCAGGCATTCCCGCTGCTACGTCACAGCGTGTGCTCTGACTGCTTTCTGAAATCATTGAACTGCCAAGTCAGTATGCTACTAAAAACTGGGCTAAGATGGACACTAAAAATCAACCTTAAATAACAAACAATCCTTATTTCTGTTTGAATTATTGGAGCAGTGTTTGAAGAGCAAATATTTCTATGAACAGATTGTTTACTTTGTCCTGTACTCATCTTCAGGAAGAAAATTAGAATAATATTTTTCATGGTTGTTTATAGTTACTGCAATTTTCCTATTATCGTTCCACTGTAATGCTGTAAAGCAATTATGGAGTTGCTTGAATTCAAATTCAGAAAAAGACAAAAGAATAATCTTTATGTTTACATAAAGCCAATTCAATGTTACACTGGTATTCTACACTGTTCACCCAGCATTGTTATCCTGACAACACCCTGTGTTCTTAGCGACTACTGGGAGAGATTGTGTTTTGCAAAACCTAACCCACCGGTTCAAACGCAATCTCATCCTGAAATGGTCAAATTGTGGGGGTAGAAATAATAACTTATTAAATTAAACAGACAAAAATGACATGTTTGAGCAAGAAAAGTAGCTACACCTTCTTTGCTAATGAATCCTGTAAGTTTTTGTATCGGTGTTTTAGAAAATTCTCCTCTTTTCTGCCATTCTCTACTCGATGTCATCAAATTTTGCAGCTTTGTTGCAGGCTCATTTAAAAGACTAGTGTAGCTTGAGTATGTGAACCTTTAGCAACATCCTGTCTATATACCGTACCATCTTTGCTTTGGTTATTTTCTGTTGTTAACCATTGCAAGCATGGTTTCATACTTCAAGTTATTTTACACAACAGGCTTATGCTAGCAAGGTATCTGGTTTCACTTCACCTTATGTTCTTGCATACAGATACCTGTTGTTCGTAGATATCCTGATTTTCATGTAAGTCAGTGTTCTGATGTGTTTTCCTCCGACTAGTCATGCTTCTAATCTGCAATGGAAGGATGGATTACAGGTTAGTAAGCTTAACTCAGTCTTACTGGCATTTTATTTGCAACGTGCAACTGTGCTTAGTTGTTGAAAACATTGAAGAAAACACTATTAGCAGCAACATCCTTCAAAGGTATTGTAGTTTTGTCTCCTGCCTACATGCTTCTACCTCAGGAGAAAAATCCTTACATGGGTTAGAATTTAGTTTCATTTCAGCTCCACCCTTTTTTATTATTATTATCTTAGCTTTATGCAAACATATTCTGTGACCATTTTTTTTTCCCATAAAAAGTACAATATGGGTATGAACTTAGGAAAACCCTACCTAGCCTTTGAACTGAACTGACTTTTTCCCATTGCAAAGATTTTACACTGCCAGTTTTTGGTAATCTTCACCCATTAATGTAACTGCATGAAATATCAATTTATATTGGGTCAAATTAGCACACAGCAGTACTTAATTTACACTTAGAAATAAGTGCTGTAAAATATAGTGTCCATCTGGCATTTTCTCCGATCTAGAAATATGGTTTTAGAGGATGATGGAGCTGCTAAGATACTGGCCCATTACAGTTTTTGGGAGAGTCCCACTCTTGTAACACTTCATTGTCCGTGGGTGATAATTAACAGTGCTTCCTGTTTTCTCTTTCCAGCCATGTTCTGCAGGTATTAATGATTTCCCTCTCGCAGTAAGGTCATCTTACAACTGGGAAGCATAATTAAGCTAAATTCAGAGAAGCTTGTTCTCCATCTGCAATTCATTTGAAGTTCACAGTTTTGTTGCTTTTTGTTCTTTTCCCTTCAAAATGGAATGATGGGCTGAGTGCCTGTTTATACCAGTTGACTTAGATATTAGGTCCTGCTTTACAGCTCAGTTTAGATCTATTTTATTATCCTCTGACGCTAATATTTGCACATCCTCTTGGAATTCATTTACCCTAAGCACTTTATCAGTTCTTGGAATTTGTTCACCCTAAGCAGTTTTTTTGCGGTTTTCTGGCATGTTTGTTCTCTGTGGGAAGCTGGTGGCAGTGTCATTCAGATTACCTGTTCTCAGTGCTTTCCTTTGGGTCCCTTCACTCTGAAAGTTCGTTGACTCACCTCCTCCTCCCCTGTGATATTGCAGAACAGTAGTATGTTTACTATGGATTATAGTTTTAACTGTTTCTGTGTTTCTTTCAGAGTAACTTTTTTCTCCATTTGTACTATTTTTCACCTTGTTCAAAATGCTGGCTTGGCATTTTTGTATGGTGATTATTTTTTTCTCCTAAATGAATGCATCTGCAGCAGCCACAGCTGTAAAACCCTGGGTGAGCTGCATTCATGCTTTTCAGAAGTGAAGCAATGATGAACAGCTTCTAAACGCTTTGTAATTACTGAACAATGGCATAGCCTGTTCTTGTCTCAAAAGTAGGACAAGACTGAATGAACGCTGCCTTTTTTTGGAAGAGAGCTGCACTCCAGGGTTAATCCCAGGAGGAGGCAGCCTGCCATGTTCTGTGGTGGAAGAAGATAAGCAGCGTCACTGGCATGGGAGGAGGCAAGGTGAGGCACTGAGGAGTGGGAACAAAGGTCTGGATTTTGCTGCCCGTGATCTGTGTTGATACAGAGCAGAGTCAAAGGCTGAGGCAACTCAAGTTTGTTTGTATCTTAAAGTGGTATGAATTTCCTCCTCAGATGTCATTGTCCAGGCTTATCAGCAATGTAATTCATATTAAATATTACAAACACCACAACTACAGTCCAGTTATAGGCAGTGCCTGCGCAATGTGCTGTTCTTATATCACATCCTGTATCATTTAAGGTGATGGGAGTTCTTACACGTAGAGCAGGTCTGAGCAGCACTGAGCAGCTGGGGACTAGATTGGCAGTGGATTTAGGCCATTTTTAGCAAGCCCTGCGTTCTTATGCCCTGAATTACCAGTTTGAAACGTCGGAAGTGGGCGGCAAAGTAACTTGAGCAATTAGAAGCACCTTTATACTACATATATATGAGTGCATATATACTACTTGTATATATATATATATACGGCAGAGGGAGTGGGACGAGCAGTACAGGAGCAAGGGTGAAATTTTAAGAAGGTTTTCTAACCAAGGCAGCACATTTCACCTCAACCCGAGGCAGGAGAAGAAGCTGCAGCCTCTGACGAGGCGGAGCACGGTTCCCGCCGCCATCTCAGGAGGCGGCACCGCTCTCGCGGCGCCTGTTGCTAGGCAACGGCGCGCGCCGGCCCACGGTCCGCGCCCGTCGCTTCGCGCATGCGCCGCCGAGTCGTTCTGGGTCCTAAGATGGCGGCGGCCTGTGGTGTCTGAGGTGGGTGTTCGGGGGCTTCGGCCCGTGCGGTGCAGGTGGTGACTCTGGGAGCTCCCGGGTCGCCCGCAGAGAACGGGCTCCCTGGTTAATCTCCTTCTTTTGTGCTTGCAGCGGTCTTGAGCCTCGTTCTGCACTCTCTTTCTTGCTGGGCTGGTTGCGGCCTGTGGGGCCGTGTGGGGCTCCCTGCCTGCCTGCTTGGCATCGCTGGCCCTAGTTCTCGCACCGGTTCTTCAGGCGCCTGGGTGCTCTTGCATATTCCTGTGCAACTTATCGGTGTCTGCTTCATAGATGGCTGTTGCTTTCTTAAACAAATAGGCAAGCGGTTATTGTGATTTTGTGTTCCTTGCGGTCACTTCTTATGTAATGTTTGCTCTCTTCAGCTTTAGGATATACCTGAAAATCCCGGACGCACCGTTAGGCCCTTGTGTGTAGGTAAGCCTTAAAAATGTAAGTGGTAACTGATACGGGTACAAAAATATACATGCTGTTTCTCATAACAAACATTTTCTTGAGGAGAGATAACCATGTTGTCTTTTGAGCTTGTTGTCTGTGCAGGAGACATGGCTTTATGGGGTTACTGCTGTTGAAGTGAAAGAAGGTTAGCCTCAAATTCTTCGGTTGACTGGAAACTCAGTGCATGAGCTTTTGGTGTGCAGAACTACTTGCCTAAAGACATGCTAAAATATGCAATACCAAAATTATTTTTTAAAAGCTCAGAAACCTAAGCTGTTTGCAGGACCTCATGTGACACAAAAGTGATGCATGCCCAGCTTTTGGATAGTGGAAGTTCGTTTTAAAGTTGATGGAATTATCAGTGGTATAAAGATAGGAATGTTTTTGAATGCTCAGGATTTAGGAGGAGGGTCTTCAATACTTATGAAAATTTTGATGTTGTTTAGTCTGTCTGCTCTGTGTAACCTTGTCCTACAGCTTGTGTTACTTGTTTCTTTTAGGAAGAGCAGTGCTTACAGCCTTCAGAATGTCCAACTCAAATGCAACGTTCCGTCGTAGTCACCGAGGTGCTCAGGAAGCTGGCAGGCGGGAGCTCATTTCTAGATCTTTGCAGAGTGCTCAGCATTGCTTGGAGGACCAGGATTATGGAACTGCATATGCTCACTATCTCCTAGTACTAAATCTAGCTCCCGAGCTGAAAACCAGTGTGAAAGTAAGTGCCCTTCGATTTCTTCTTGAGTCTGTGTGATGTGGTCTGTGCCTTTGGTTCTTTGTCTGTAGCTGATCTTCCCATTAAGTCTTGAAAATAAAAGAAGAAAAGTAATTGAGATAGCAACCTGTTTAATGAATTGCATGTGTCTATAGAAGGAAATGGATATTCTTTTTTCTTCGTGCTGTATGTGTCTACTGAGTTTAATAAAAATGGGCCGTGTTAATATTGACTTGTTCTGTAGAATAATGTACAGTAGTACGTGGGTAGGCCCTTAGTATCCATTTCTGGGTGATGATACTTTGTGTGGATATTTGAAAGTTTACTTCTGTTACTTCAGGTGAGCTAACAGATTTGGGACGATAATGAGTGCTGTTGCTCCTGAAGGGAAACTTGTGTGGCCAAATCTGATGTTTTCAAGTCTCAGTTCCCCACTTCTGGTAACTATTTTCAACCTCAGTGCTGTACGTTTTGTTTTCTAGGAAACATTCCAATTTACTCTCTTTAAATGGGCAGAAGAACTGGATTCTCTAGCACGAATTCAAGATCTATTTAACTGTTATGAACAGGCACTTGAGCTGTATCCAAATGATGAAGTGATATGTAACAGTATGGGAGAACATCTTTTCAGGTTTGTAGTAGTCGATACTCAGTTTTTATGAGGTTTGAGTTTTAATATTGTATGTTAAGAAACAGTAGTCAGTTGAGATTGTATTTATTTCTTTTAAGCATAGTTTATGCTTGATTTTATATAGTGCGTGCGGTTGAATGCTGTGTGCTCGTCAGCTTAAAAAGTTGAGTAACAGTGCTAAAATGTGTTGATACAGCAACAATTAAATTGTGTTTTAAAGAGCTCTTCTACTGAAGTAAAAGCTTTAAGTAAAAACACTGCATTTAAGTATTTTTAAACTCATTTATTAAGTAATTACTAAACAAAAAAACAAGAAAAAACTGTTCAAATTCATCATGTTAAGTGTTGTTGTCGTTAATATAGGATCTTTTTTTTTTTTTTTTTTTCCTTTCTGAGATCTCTGAACACCACTGCTTTTGCACACTGTCTTTAAATTTTGGTTTTTCTTTAGATCATGTAGGATTGGACCTTTCAAATGAGGAAGCTAGTCATGTGTCTTCGTAGGACTGATTTTTCTTAAACAGTTCAAGCTTCTGCAATTATTTAATACCAAAAAAATCAATATTTTACAGCTTTCCCCAGAACTTGCAACATATGGTGCTTGCTATTCTGAATTTTAAAGTCTTTCAAGACTGGACTTTAAAACATCAGTCATGGATCTGAGCAGTTTTGGTTAGGAGTGCCTTCTGTCTGTTTCATGTGCTTGCTCTAAGAATTACCCTTCTTGCATGGCAAGGGAGTTGTACCCTTTAATATATTTCATAGCTTTTATTTTTCAGTGCAGTTTGCTATCAGAGAAGTTTGCTTCAGTTCTCCATTTGACTTGAAAATTGTCTTTTAACGGAAGCACGGATAATTCAAATTTTCATTGCTCTGTAGTATATTTGAGTTAAATATGGTGAGATAAACTTGGATTTTGTAGCATTCCCTTGCAGTTTGAAAAATCTGTGAGACTGCAGGTTTGCTATCATCATACAGTTACAGCAAATTCTTGTAAATCCTATTCTAACCCTAGTTAGAATATGAATATAGAAAATGACTCTAGTTCATAAAAGGGTCCCATAGCAAATGAAGGCTGTACACACACGGTGGTGTTTTTTACTGCCTTTGCATTTTGAAGTGATTTGGTGTTCTAAGTAACGTGTATATTTTTTTAATAAGCTAGTGTCAGTATTTTTATAGAGCATCTTTCTCACATAAAATATTTCTGTTGTCTTTTGTCTGATACCTGTAAATCCACAGTCTTACAATTGGTGTCTGAACATATGCTTTCTATTTGTTGTTTTTACCATTAGAATGGGCTTTAGAGATGAAGCAGCTGGATATTTTCACAAAGCAGTGAAGCTTAACCCAGATTTTGCTGATGCAAAGGAGAATTTCTACCGTGTTGCAAACTGGCTTGTGGAACGTTGGCACTTCATCATGCTTAATGATGCCAAGAGGAATCTTACTTATCTAAAAGCAATAGAGAACGCTGTGTGCTCAGGGTGCAAGTCTGTCCTTGATATCGGAACAGGAACAGGAATATTGAGGTGTGTGGTAAGCATATGTTTAACATGTAATTACTAGAAACATTTGTTGTCTAACAAAATGTCATTGCTACTTAAAAAATTGTTTTACATTTGTACCTTGTTGAGGCAAAACTTAAGAAAGGAAACAAAGTTTTCTGTAGTCAGTGAGTCTTGAGGTTAGTGCCCAATTCCAGTTGTGTTTGTTGCAGTAATTTTCTTTGTATTGCAGGTTTTCTTTTTGTGCCAAGAACTACTGTATAGATTGGACAATTCATATTGCTGTTGGAGTCGTAATGTCAAATATTCCGTCCCAAGCTGTTGTGTAGTATTTAATAATCACTTCATTTATGTGGAAAAAGTTAGTAAATGAAGATGCTGTAAAGAGTGGATTTAGTATAGCTGGGGAATCTCCTGCTGTCCATGTTGGACGTAGCATGTCAGCAGGATGTCAGTTTGTGTGGCATTAGTGTTCATGCAAGAAAGTTAATGGTTTATTCAGTGGCAAATTTTAGGCAGTTTCTTAGAAATAAAAAGCAGATGCATAAACAGAACTTCAAAAGACTCAGTATTATGTTATGATGTGGAATACTAATAACCAAAAAGTCATAGAACTATGACACATACTTTACCTAAAATGATACAAATAGGAGGGAGAAAGCTCTGATTCTTGTATTTCAGTATGTTTGCAAAGAAGGCAGGAGCATCTTCTGTCTTTGCCTGTGAATTGTCAAAAACCATGTATGAACTTGCCTGTGATGTAGTGGCAGCAAATAACATGGACAGAGAAATCAAGCTTCTACATTTGAAGTCATTTGATATAGAAATTCCAAAGCACATACCGGAAAGGTGAGTTGTTGTATTCTATTGTGATAACATTATAATTTTGCTTTTCATTTTAAGATATGTTGTGACCTAAGCAGGAAATACCATAAATGTGGTTAATTACCACAGGGAAAGTTGAGAAGGTTTTCATGGAGCATTGCAGACATTGTTTTTGAGATCATGTTCTATGGTAAATCAGTGATGCTACAAATGAAGTATTTTAGTTCTTGGGTGGTACCTAAGAGGCATGTCCAATTATGTTGCATCAACAGGAAAGAAGTAGTAGGGTTACTACACTGTGTGTGCACACGTAACAACGTGGGGCTCATTTCTGCAACTGGTGGATAGGATGGAGGTGTATAATAGGACCTCCGAAAGAAGACTGGGTCTGAGATATATTATAGTCCTGCGACTCTATGTGACGTTTTGTGTTTGGCCAGAGAGATTAGAAATGCGGTTGTCTACCTCTTATCAAGAAGAGAGGTGAAGCTTCCTCTTCCCTCTTGTCGCATCAGAGCCTCATACTGTTTTCAGAATGGAGAAGGAAGTGCCACATACTGTGTGCAGGTCCCTCCTGCTTTCGTTGTGCCATGGATCCAAAGGGCGATGAGAGTAGCGATAGGTGCAGGAGTAAAATTCAGTGGAAGAGTGTTGTAACTTTTCATCCGAGAACAGATTTTAGTGTTGAGCATTACCTAGGATGAACTCATATGGTACTTACACGTATTTGCCTTCTGTAGCAGAGATTCATGTGTTATGGAAAACTAAGTAGCTTATATTTTCAGTATTAAGTAATGGCTTTTAAAGCAAAATAAGAGCCATTGAGGCAAGTCAGCAACTGGGAATTCCTTTTGGCAAATAAGAATTGGATCCATTATTATAGCTTTCACTATGTGCAATTCAAGTTTTTTAGGCTACCTTACTGTTTTTTCCTCTGTATCCCTTTCAGAAGGGGTTCTTCAGGAACATTTTTAGCAGGTATAGATCTAAAGGGATGGTAGTTTGTTTTAGTATGCTCAAAGTGCTGGTTTACCACTTCAGATGAGAGGGAAATGTTTTATTACACATTACTAATGTGGGATAAAGTATCTGTGCTGATGATGGTACAGACTCGATAATATGGAAAAGCAAAGTTGCCATGCTTACACACCTGTCAAGCTTTGTCTGTGTCAGCTGGGCTGTACTAACTGAGCATGTGCATCCTCTCTGTGTCTGTCCTGAGTTACTGGGTTTCACTTGTCAGGAATAAATTGTTACTGTTCTGGAAACTCTAGTCTTCTGCTATATACTTGGTTTAAGAAGTTAAAAGGATTTAGGATTTCAGGATCCATTTGTCTACTTAGTAATTTTATTGTGCTTTGGTTAAAATGGAATATTGGAAAAGTCTGTAACACGTGGGTACGTGCATGAGGTACAGACAAAATGCATGCTGTGTCTCAGGCTGAAATAACTTCCTATTTGGGTTAGATTCTTTCCCCACAACATATTTTTAGATACTGACCAATAAAATGTATGGTAAATTCCTGCTCAGTGTCACATCTTATTGGTATCTTGAATGATTTGTTAGAAGAATTTAGTTGCCTATCAGTGTTGAAACTTCAGAACGCTGGGAGAAGTTGTGCTTTGATCTCATGTTGGAATCGGCTTTCTTGTTAGTGTTTTTCTTGAAAAGAATAACTTAACAGATAGGCCTGATATGAAGTGCATTTCATGCTGTCTTTTTTTTCCTTTATGTAGAGTTTCCTTAGTTGTCACAGAAACTGTTGATGCTGGTTTATTTGGTGAAGGGATCGTGGAGAGCTTGATACATGCTTGGGAACATCTTCTTTTACAGCCAAAGGTAGGTGATGTAGGTAAGTGTAAATGTGATTTCTGTTTGGGTTATTTTTTTATATATATATACATTTTCTGTGTTCTGCTTTGATTCCAAGTAATAAGGATTCAAATCAAGTCTTAACTGGCAGAAAATATATTTTGTCTAGCTGGAACTGATGACCTCTGGTGTTAAGTACAGGAATTATGCCTATGGAAAAGGTCCTCAGATGTTTCATCAAATATAGTGGGATACAATTTAAAGCATAGATTTAGAATTATGGAAGTAGTAAACTGAAAAAGTAAAAACTGATGTGCAGATATATTGACATACGCTGTCAGGAGAAAGTTTGATCTGCAGGAAAGACAAAGACTTGGAGATTTCTCCTATATACTGTGAACTTTGTAATCCTGACTTAAAGTAGGCTTTGAAGTAATTACAGAAGTAGGTCTAAGTGAATGTTCCTATTAATATTACAGCCAAAAAATCAAGATGTCCATAGTAATGACTACGGGCAAGTTATTCCTGCAAGTGCTACAGTATTTGGAATGGCAGTGGAATGCAAAGAGATACGTAGACATCACAGGTATGTTTAAACTCTAGCATGGTTTGGACATGCATTTGTTACTTGGGAGAAGACTTTGTGACTTATTAATTAAAAATTTTCAATTGTTGTTCTCTTTATTTTTTGAAATGACTGCATATGTCTCACTAAGCAGATTACTGCTCCAATTCTTTCCACTCCTTTCTCAGGATGCTTTTTTTTTCTTTTTCCTTCTTCTAAATCCCTTGATTTTCAGTAATGCCGAAATAATATTAGTGCATATTAAAGACGTGCTGTTCCTGAACAGTAAAATTAATTCCTAATTTCTGTATTGGAGATTCTTGGATTAGCAGTTGCCCTTTATCCTCATTTTACCTTCTTTATAATCTGCTTCATACCTCACTGTTAGATCCTACGCCTTTCAGATGCGGACAGGATTTTGTAAAGCCTAAATGTTAATAATCCCACTTTGCATTATCCTTCTCAATATGTGCCTTACCTCATTTTGAGCTAGCAGACTCTCAGGTTTCTTTGTTGATACCAGTTGTGACTGTATCAGTTACTTTCGTAGTCGCTTTCATTTTCATCTTCTAAGACAATATCATTGTATGGAGACTGTCTAAGAGGTTTAATCTTATTTTGTTTAGGATTAATCTTGTTGCAGATTAACGAAAACACTGACTTATACAGATACTTTCATGTACTGGAACAGAAAAATACTTGTGCCGTATCACTGACTTTTCTAATGTGTTAGCCCCTAGGAGTAGTCAAAGAGACAGAAGTTCTCATAGTAATTGGTCACAGAAGAACTTTCCCTTTGGAAGAACTCTTTAGGAGTAATCACAGCCTTGAAAGATGGCAATGAGTATTTCTTAAAGATTTTAAACAGGATGAAACTTAGATTGTGTAATTAACAGTCCATTCTAACAGTATAGTTTAAGGTCAAGTAATTAGCAGGGTTGAAAGAGTTTCCACCAGTTAATCATATGGTAAGAAAAAAGTCACTTGTAAGCTTTCTGTTTCCTACCTTGAGATCCTTTTTTTTTCCCTCTAATGGGCATAGCTGTTGGAAGCTAATACTCATACCAAGGGCTGTAGCTTTTTGGAAAGCTTTGTCTGTTCTCAAGTTTGAGTTGTCCATGTCTCTTTGGATTCTTGTGACGTACATCTCTGTGTTTCCCTGGGTGTTTTCATGATCTACATCAAAACTGATTTTTAAATGTTATTTTTGAGCAACTTGCTTGAAGATGCTTGGAATAGCAGTATAAAAATATCAGCTTCCTCATGCTTTTTATATTAACTAGTGCTATTTTTTTGTTTTGTTGTTGTACAGTTCATATGGCTTTTCAGCTTTTCCTCATCACTTCTTTGCCCAAATGGTTTTAAGTAGGTGAATAGCCCAGAAGTCTGTGAATACTTAAGGTTTTTCTTTTTTTTTCCTGAAGTACACTTAAGAGTATATTTCATCTAGCAGCAGACACTGAGCCTATATCTGGTAGGAAATCAGCTTTCATTCTTAAGTGTTTACAGCCTTGCATCTTTGTCTGATGCTGGTTGTTTGCTCTGTGTTCCATTGATCAGCAATGCTGTCATTCAGTGATTTATTTTTTAAATTTTATTGAAGTTAGGCTGTATTTCTTGTGCTCTGATATTTATTTTTGAGGGGAGGGGAAGGGAGTTGTTTGTTTTTTCCATTTTCTCCTAGGATGTACTGAAATGCGGGATAAACCCATTTTCTTGTAATTCTGTTTCTGGTGTCCTTAAGTCAACCTAACAAAAAGTTTCCTACTGATTTACCTCTCTCTGTAGCTTTATTACTTCATCTTCAAATGGTAATTTTGATATTAAGTATAGCAGATGTACTTAATACATCAAAGTGTATGTCTGCATCCATTGCTTATTTTCCAGAAGCACTCTAGGGCCTAACAATGGTTTTGTTTATTTTTTTCCAATATGCTTCATTTTCTTTTGAAGTTGTTGCTCTTTCTTTAACGCAGTTGTTTCAAATCTAAGTGAGATACACTTACTTCAGAAGAACAGACGAACTAACGAATTTGTGAGAAGATTGACCTTCTGCTAAAGATACATTTTGTTTGTCACAAAACCTTTAAGATACCAGAGTTTGCTACATGCTGTTTCTCAGTTTGAGTTAGGTAACTTGAAAGGGTCGTGTCACGTGACTGTAAGGCAGTATTCTGGAAGAACATAGGGTCTTCTAATTCTTGTGCACTGCATTTGAAAGGCTTAGCCAGTCTTGAAAGGATTATGAAGTTTATTTTCTTTCCTCTTCCTCTCCCCCCAGAGTGGGAGCACACGAAGTTGCTGGTGTACACTTCCCACATTCTGTGAAGTTCTTTAGTCCGATGTATGCCTTTGCTGGCTCAGAGGAAACTGTCGAACCTTACACCACTGAAAAGCTCAGTCGAATTCCTGGAGGTTATGTACCTTTGACAGAACCCTTTCAAGTAATGACAGTGGATTTCAACAATCTGCAGGTAAACATGCATACTTTTTTTTTTCTTCTTTACGTCCTTTAGAACTAATCTGTATATCAAAAGAGGCCCACATCATGTTTGGCACGTTCAGTTCCGCAACAGTTTGCGTGCGCAAGGTTGGCAGTGCTGCCTTAATCCTGTGCTGGTTTTCATACTTATCTGATTATGTAGTTATCTGATTCATCAGGTGACAGTCCTTGGGTTTTTGAAGGTAAAGGTTTTTTTTGTTTGTTTGACGTTGTTTGGTTCCCCAGACAAGCTCACCATAGGACCAAACAACTGCTAGCATCAGTACAGGAGATGGAGGAAGAATGCAATAGATCCATCTTCAGTCGTTTATGCATCAAGGAGCTGACTAAGTTAATTCCTGTAAAGTTACAGGGAATCTTCAGAGAAGTTGTGGAGATAAGAGTGAGGGTATGTTTCACACTTGGCATAAAGGGTACGTAAGTGTTTGGGGGCGTGTAAAAGAGAAGAGAGTAAAAATACCACATCCTATTCAAACACGTTGATTCCACCCTTCAGCTCCTATGATATTTGTTGTTCAGCTTTCTAAAATACAGTAGGATTATTTTGTGCGTTTTGCACAGAATGTATTTGTATGCCTATATCAAATAGGCCTGGGCTGTAAGGCAAGAACATCACCTGCTCACAGCTGAGCATGCTGAAAAGATTCTGCATCTGGTCTCTGGTGAGTTGTTTCTTATTCAGTGACCCATGGTGAGGAGTTAACATCAAAGTGGTGAGTCAGATCTTAAAATAGATTCTGTTATATAAATGAAATTATTCTTGGCTACTGCTTGGCCAGGAATTGCAGTGTTCTGAATCAATAGCTTTTTCTAGTTGGCATGTCTGATGTCTTGAGGTTAAAGATGAGAAAAGACAAAGGGTCTCTGGAATGTTGCTGGGAGCAATTTCTGTGACCTGACGTTGCTTCTGCTTCTAGCATAAATAAGCAACTGCTACACCTGAAAGATGTCTACTTCTGAGTGTCTGACACTGACAGACATGGAAAGATTATCTTGAGTGAAGATCTCTAACTTTGAAGCTTTGTGTTAAGTACTCTGGTTATGAAAGGTGGAATTATCATGAGTAGAAGTGGAGGGAAGAAACACAGTTAAATGATTTGGAATAGTTGGTTGCAAATTTACTGTTACTTTTGTTATAGGACTAGCATGTTGCTTTCAAAGTAGAGATCAGAAAAGTAATTATAGCCAGTCAAAATAATAATAATAAAAAAAGGCCTCTGACTTGTGCTGATTATTTTTACTGCTGTTATTAGCAGCAGCAGTGCAGTTTCACCCCAGCAGGGGAATGGGATGTGGCTGTAATTGCAGGCTGTAGACATTTGTACCTACCCAGGTAACTACCTGTGTGCCTGTTTGCTAGCAGCACATTGGTGTCATTGGGAGTGGAAGTAACTGTTTACCTTCACAGCTGGTAATTACAGCTGATTACTCCCTTCAGGCCCTGAAGGAACTGAGCCATTGCCTACAGAGTTTTTTTTCATTATGAACTTTATTGACATCCTGTAATTTTGACACATGCATTGTTCAGCTCGGTTGTGAGGTAGATCAGCTTCTGGAGAACACAGGCCAAGAATAAAATGAGAAGAAAAAATGCAGCTTGAGAGAACTAGTTGTGTTCTGGCAGGGAACTTTCTTTTGCCTTCTGCATTTTGTTAAGATTTAAATTTAGAGGGAACAGATGCTGACGTGAGCTCTTCTGTAAACAAATGAATTCTTAGGCAAGGCTGTTACTAGTATAATTGATTGTAACTAAGAGAACCTTGGTCCCTTGTGATTGATATCTTCTTACTGGCCTGTGCTAGAGCTGTATAAAGACCTCAGAGCTGTGCCTTTCGTGTTTTTGAATGTTACTGCAGAAGGTAATTACTGGGCGAAGTGTGTGTGAAAAATGACTTCATTCTTATTACCTATTGAAGACTATTTAGGAAATATTCAGTAGTAAAATTTTACACAAAGTTGATAGTGTAGGTTGCAGAGAACATAGCCTCCAAGATGTTTGATTTGGTGTTTTTGTGATGATTGTGCTGAACTTTGGCTGTAGTGAACTCTGCTTGCATATAGTATTTCTAGAGGTGATTAAATTTGAACACAGGTTTTAGCTGAAGCATGTGTCTGAGTGTTGGCTTGAGTTTGATACAAAAGAGTAACTTCTCATAAGGCATGCTTTGCCAGATGAACTCCTTTGTTACAGTTTCTAGTTTTTAAATACATACTTTTAGAGGTAGTTTTGTTTGCATAACCGTGCTTCAGTGAGGGAGGAGAGCCCTGTGCTGATGAGTGTAATGCTGATAGCTGGCACTGTAGCAGTTTGCTAACTCCAGGTTTCTGCCAGGTGCCCTCATGGAGTGGTACAGCAATGTGAGTGACTTGATGGTGACTACTGTGAAACGATTTTGGATGTGTAGAAAGGAGCTTTCTCACACTTGTTTTTCCTTTCCACTCTGCTCAGGAGCTGAAGAGCCTTGCGCACAGAAAGTCCTGGAAGCTCAGCCAGCCAGTCACTAAAGGAGGAGTGCTAGATGCTATTGTGGTATGGTTTGTACTGCAGCTTGATGATGAGCACGCTCTATCTACGAGTCCCAGTGAAGAAACTTGCTGGGAACAGGCAGTCTATCCTGTGCAAGGCCTCCCTGGTGAGTACTGTGGATTTTCTTGGTGCACTACATAAACTGAGTAGCCCAAGAACAAAATGAAACCAAGTTAATCACAGAGACTAAGAAATGGCAGTAATTGGATTAGGAGAAGTTCAGTAACATGTAGCTGTGAGGTGGTTCCTGATCAAGTTTATGGACTGTACTGGAAAGTTGGTGCAGCAAGTCTTGTTTGTTGGACTCTGCTGTGAGACAGATAAGAACTTTGAGAACAGTTTTTCTTTCCTATACTGAATCAAATACTTTTTGGAGTACTTCCAAAATGTGAGGCCACTGGCTCTGTGTAATCAGGACGTGACATTTGAAAGGGAGGTGAGGTGGTAGTTGCTGGCTGTTGCTGCCATAAAAACAAAACTAAAAGCTCTCACCTATCCCCTTGCATCCGTTTTGGATTACAACTTCATTGGCCACAGCTGTTCCTCAGTGCCAGTGTCATTTGCAGCAGCCTCTGCTCTGTTCACCTGCTTCCTATTCACTTGCCTGTCTAGATAGACAGTAGGGGCAGCTGTGCCACGGACCAGTTTAATTTAAAGCATAGGGCAGAGGGGAGACGCCTGTAGCTTACGTTGCCACTGGAAGAAGTGTTTGTTAGACTATAGCCATTTTGTTTCAGATTTTTGTCTGTATTGGTAGATGCAGGCCAACTTGAACTGTGTTTGTTTTAGATAAAACTGTAGCCATTGTTTTCTGTATAAATACAAATTCAGCTTTGTCTACAGGAAGTATTAAAATGTAAATATTAAATATGGAACATTTTAACTTGGTAGCAATTTCTTTGTAAGTATGTTTTTGTTCAGCTCTGCTGTTGACAGGACGCTTAGAGAAGTATGTATTTATTTTAAGCTTGTTTTGAGATTAAATGGATTTGCCTAGTGCAGGACGGATTAAGGCAAATGTGAACATAGTAGCAGATTTCAGTAGTGGGCTTGGAGCTTAGTACTGAAAATTGGAGGAGCCTCCTCTTGAAGGGGCTGTTCTGGTTCCAGCCTATTATGTGTTGTGTACCCAAGCCTCTTCATCTGTTCTGTCTTGTTCTCTCCTGTGGATTAAGAAACATGACTAGAACAAATCTTTCATACATAGTGGAAAAAAAAAACAAAAACAAAACTAATGAAGCAGTGAGATAATCTTTGCTTTTTTATTCTTATAGAGTACTGTACATAAGCTGCAGTGGTAGTATTTGCTGTAATGGACATGATTTTGTGCTGTTTTTTCTAAGATTATTCTGTGAAGGCTGGAGATACTGTGATGATGGAAGTTTGCTGCCAAGACTGCTACCTGAAGATCCAGAAGATTTCTTTTTTAACTTCAGAGTGTGGGATGGACTGCAGTGACAGAGATGACACGCTGAGTTTGGGCAATGAGGCTGAATTATGTAATGCTCTGGCTAGTCTTCAGACAACTAGCAAACAGGATGAGAAAGGTCAAGTATGTGTGTTGGAATCCACAGAAATAGCCCTGCTGAACAATGTACCATACCACGAATGCTTCAGAGCTGCCATGGGCGAGGTTCTGTCATCATTAAATCCAAGTAAGGACTTGGAGTCCATGGATATTGACAGATATGGCAGTGGGGTGAACCTCCAAGAAAGCCAGAACAAGAGCTCTTTAGATGTGGTTCCTGATCCTTTGTACGTACTAGATGTATCTGAAGGCTTCTCCATCCTACCAATTATAGCTGGCAAACTTGGGCCAGTTAAAGCCTACAGCTCTATTGAGAAAGAACAGCATCAGGCAGTCCTTAATGTAATTTCAGAAGCTAATAATTTCCCTAAGGAAACTGTAGAATTTTGGCTCAGCCATTTAGAAGATGAAAATGTGGTGCTTCAGAGACCCAAATCCGATAAATTATGGAGTATTATTATTTTGGATGTTATAGAGACATCTGGTTTAATCCAGCAGGAGGTGATGGAAAAGGCTGCAATATCCAGGTACAGTACAAATGGACAAAAGGAATTTGGGGTATCTGTAATTATCTGAAATTTTTTGAAAGCGTTCCTTCTAGCAACAGAACTAGTGTCTCTTCTATAGAGCGTTGAAAAAGGTTGTTTTCTGAGCAGGTTGAACTTGCGCTTCAGGAGTAAATTTCCCAGAGCATCTGGAATGTCTGACATAACTAGAAGTGTCAAGATCTCACTTCCATAGGGTGCTTTATTTTTTTTGTGTGCAGTAATACAAGTGGAAGATCGTGCTGCTTGGTTTGCTAGGAAGTCATAGAATAGCCACTATCTTGCTAATAACTGAGGTAGCAAAGTTTGTTGTTTTTTTTTTTTTAAAAAAAAAAAAGAAAGCTCCATCATGTGTACATGGAGCTATTGTTGGCATAAAGTGGTATTGCTAAGAGACAGATACAGGGGATTAGAACAGCCAGGGAGGCACCAAAAGAGCTACTAGATATTGGTGCTTTGAGTAAGTCCTGCTACCTTCGTCTTGAAATAACATTGTTTCCAATACTGACACGGAGAAAATGTTGCTTAGTACAGAATTACTGGAGGAGTTCTGATTTCTGTACAATACAGCTGTCTGGTCAGATGGATCAAACTCAGATGCTTTTGAGCACTTCAGAGGAGGAACTAGTGTGTGTTTATTTATGTTTTAAATGTAGGTGTTCTTTCCTTACTGTTGAATAATAAGCTTTAGAGGTGAAATCTCTTTCATTTTACAGATGTTTACTTCAGAGCGGAGGGAAGATATTTCCACAGTATGTGTTGGTATATGGGATGCTTGTAGAATCGCAGTCTTTGTTACTGGAGAGTGCTGTTCAAGGCACAGAACCAACTCTTGGGTTTAATATAGCTCCTTTTATCAACCAGTTCAAGGTATGAAGTTGTTGGATGTCTTCCAAGTACAGTTCCAAAGCATGCAGCTGTTTAATTGTTTAGCTTCAGTATAAAATGGAAGAAAACTAAAAAGCTGAAACTTGATTATGTTTTGATATCCGGAGAGATTTCTGTGATCAGGAAGGAGCTTTGAGATGAAGCTGCACAGAAAAGCTTTTGTTTTTTGTTTTTTTTTTTTCCTGGAAATAGAGTGAGAATTTGTCTGAGTAATGGGAGATGTAATGGGAATGTACAGAAGAATGACTGTGCTCCTAGGTGTTCTGTCTCCTTCGTCACCTTGTATTTCAACAGTGACATTTCAGAAGGGGTTAAAATGGTGCATTTAGAGTTTTGGCTGTTTCTTACCGACATTACAATAATTTTTAGAAACTTTTGCATTATGATTATCCCAAACTTACCGCTTTTGAATGACTGTTGATGTCTAAAGGTATGGTCTGTACTCTTAGGTACCAGTTCGTGTTTATTTGGATCTCTCTACATTACCATGTGTACCTCTGAGTAAGCCAGCAGAACTATTAAGGCTAGACCTCATGAATCCTCTGCTAAACAGTGCAAGCAGAGAGGTGAAGGTGAGTTGTGTGTATGTGTGTATGTAATTACATACAATTTTAAGTGCACTAAGCTGTCATTCTCTAGAACTGCCCAGTTTTTGTTCACCTGGTCTGAAAATTTCACTGCAGAATTTACTTCTCTGCAAATGTCTCTGATTGAAATGAAGTTCAAACTAATCATGAATGAAGGTCAAACTAATATTTTAAATGTTTTTTAGGTACAAATTTGTAAGTCTGGCCAAGTCACTGCAATTCCCTTCTGGTATCACATACATCTAGATGAAGAGCATAGTTTGAATACATCTGATGAGTTCTCGCATTGGAAACAAGCTGCAGTTGTTCTTGATGAGCCTCTCCAAGTGCAGGTCGGAGATGAACTTGTGCTTGATGTTCAGCACCATAAAAGCAATATTAGCATTACGGTTAAACAGTGAAGAACGTCCAATGTAAACTGCACATACACCAACTGTTCGTAACATCACTGATAATAATTTATATTAAAGTCTAATTTTTATGTACTGATCAAAAAGGCTATTTTACTGTTTTAAGAGTTGGTAGTCTTGTCCATCCAATTGACAGACTAAAATGGGCACTGCAAGGGTATCTTACCAAGCAGTTTTGGCTAAGTATTGCTGGGGCTGCATCTAAAAATCTCAGGGACAGATTTCTATTGGTGCCCCATCATCTGTAGTGAAAGAAAGGCATTTTAGATGCTTTATGTCAGAAGTAAATAGCTGTGACTGTGTAGTCCTTGTTTCACAAACTTTGGTTCTGCTTCTTGGTAGTCAAAGCATCCTACATAAGTGCATGGAGATGTTATCCTAGTAAAAAGGACTGTAATAGCATTCCAGCTGCAGCATCATGTGGTCATGTTGCATGTAATTACAAAAGGTTATAAATGAGTGTTGTAAACTAAGTCTAGCTATGTAGTACAAGGTAAAGCCAGTAAGCCTTTTGGAGTTTCTTACAGAGTCATATTTCTGGTAATATAAACTTTTTTCCTCTTCAGAAAGCTGATACAATTAATTAAAGCAGCCACGACAAGCATTTGTATACTGTTCTTCCATGCAGTTATAACAGCATTTCTTTATCTTTCTTAAATCTTCTATTCAGATGAAAGACTCACAAGTCATTTCTCAGCATTGATTCAATCCCTGTAGCTACAGGGAAGAGAGGAACAAGGTATTTCTGTAGTGAAGCATTAAGCTTCTTTTTAATATTGTTGCTGTCCATTCCATGTACAGCACACATCTGCAATGTGTCCTTAACAAAAGCCTGTAGAAGAGGCATTCACAAACCATTTTTCTAGTGTCATTGTATGCAAAAATCACTGTGTACTCTCCCTTAGGTGAATGTTTTAGGCAGGCTAGCTGGGATCACCTTGAGGGACTGAGTAGTTCTGTTGCGGCCACAGGTGTCTCAGCCTGCAGCTCTTGGATTGCTGTAATAAAGCTCCTTCTAGAACAGGGAAGGACAGGTCTCCAGTTTATTTTGAAAACAGTAGTGGTGATTAAGATCTCTTAAAATTAACCAGATACCATCCCATATTCAAAGGTTACAATGCATAAGAAAATCTAAGAGTAGGACAGAGGCTCTTCAGTGCTGTTTTTTCCCCTGTTTTTACCTGTGCACATGCTAGAGCAAACAGGAAGTCCCCACCCATTGCAAGCTCTTACAAGTAATTTTCTGTTTTCAAAACATGGCTGTTAAAAAGGAAAAGATTGAGTCAAGCATAAGTAAGTCTGATGCCTGATAAGCTTCTGGAAGATTTCTTTCATTATACTCAAAACACTGGAAGAAATTACAAGCACTTCTACTCGTTATGCACAAGATCCCTTCCTTCACAAAGAGAACAGTTGCCATCATCTGTCATTTACATTCTAAATGACAGTAGCAATAAATCAAATGGAAAAAAAAGCCAAAGAGTTTAAATAAAATATTTAATTGCTTATTTACAACAAAGGCAATGACTTGGCAAAGTGGAAAGTACGATTTGCACTTTCCCCCTAGTTTCAGATAGAGCAAATACAGTCAGCTATAAAATAGGCAGCCTAGTGAGTAAGGCGCAGTATTTACATCACACTAGTACTGCAAAATAAGCACTTAAGATGAATCCCACTGTGACAGACAGAAGTTAAACATTTATCCTGTAAACGCCAACAACGCTGGGAAAAAAACAACGATGTGTCACTTAGTGTTCTCAATTTGTAAGACTGCAAACATGCAATAGTACTAAAAACCCAGTAATGGGATTTTTAAAAAAGCAGCTGCTTTTGTCAGTTTTGCAAACTGTTTTGATACAAATTTACTCTTCCTTGGTCTAAAATATAATGCTCGAGTAACTCCAGTATTAGACTAGCTACTTAATTTTACCTTAGCAAAGGTCTCTTCTCTGGGACACACGCACAAATGAATTATTACGTTTAAATAGGCTATACTAGAAGCATAATACAATAATCACAGATACAAATGTATGAATACAAACTACCACAGACATCTTGTTAAAGCACGATATGTTAACGGCTTAAAAATTTAGGTGTTAAAAGAATTTATTGCAGCCAAAACCAAAGAAGTCAGTTTTGTTTTCGGTGTAATTTTTGACATCCTTTATTCCCCTCTCCTTACTGTTATTCTAGGATAGGAAAAAAAGCCAAATACGAAGGTACTAATCCAAAGCTTACCTACCTGGCTGTACACTCTGAATGCAAAAGACTGATAAATTAAGAGGTACAAGAACAAGAGTTAGGCCAACTGTATTTTATGATGAGAACCAACAGGGAATGCTTTTTCTTTTTTTTAACTAGACTTTTTTTTTTTTTTTAACTGATGCTTTGCAATAATTATCTTCATTGAAAGGATTTTATTTAACTATGCTAGCAAGGGAAGAAGATGGCATGTGCACAGAAGTTATGTTCATCCACACACCATTCAAGCCTAGGGGTATGTAGTTAATATCATCTTAAGAAAACCAAAACCAATACCAATATAAAGAGTTTTTTTCACTGCCCTCCTTAAATTACATTCTCTAAATTAACCCTTCCCACTGCTAGTAGTATTTACGTTTCGTGTTTTGAAGAGCACAGCATTTTTCAAGCGTTTCTCTTGCCTTAGTAGAAAGGAGTATGGTTTTACTGTACGTTCGTATAACAGATGTATAAACGTCCAGCAGTTCAAGGATGTGATTCCTGAATTTCTGCAGAAACTTTTACAGTGTGCGTTTTATATTCATTGGGTACTCAGGTACTCAGAACATTAAGATGTCAGTTACAGCCGTATCCTCCTCCTGCCTGCACAGTAGCTACTCCATGCTATCCAACTTCCAGGGCTAACAGTATATGCTAACTGAAGGTATGTGGCGAGAATATAACAGGCTCCTTGACATGTTCAGAAAAGGTGAGTCTAACTTCTATCCAAAGCTTTCTCTGATGAATTGTGCATTAGTTCAGGCGATTCCGCAGTGTCCCGGGTAGCAGAAGTGTTATAAATACCATCAACTGCAGGGACTGTTGTTGGTGTTGTGAGAGGTGTCACAGTGTGTCCAAACCCCTGGTAATGACCCATAGGTGATGATGGCATTGAAGAAGCATCAGAAATTGGGTCTTGAGTAGAGGAGGATAGTAAACTTGTATGCTCGTTTTGCTCATGATCCTCTGCAAAAAACATTTTTCTTGGCTGGCCCAGAACAGTCCTTCCTGGAGTTATATCAAACAAAAATAACACCTTAATGCTTAGAACAGTACATCAAGGTCTTCAAACAGACACTAGCCTAGGCAAGTTGGAATTAGAAGCCTAGTCTTCAATTCACAACAGTTCTACGTGGGTAGTGTTATCTTCAGTTAATGAAAGAATATCTTTCCAGTAAGGGAAAGAAGGGGGCAGAAGTAAAAGACATTCCTCTCTACTCCAGCTAAACACCTGAATCCCTCAGATCTATTTGAAAGAAAAATTCAGAACTAGACAGTTAACTCACAGGATTACTGGGACAATGTAGTGCAAGATACCTGATGAAATGCTCTAAGGATTCAGCTGCCACTAATTTGGCATGGGATGTTCTCAAGGAACTGTAGAGATGCCTAACAGTGCAAAATGAAGCTGGAAATACGTAGACTGTTTTACAGATAATGCAGGTATGTCTGTTACTTACCAACATTTCGAACTTGTTCTGATATATCTGCCCTTATATCAGAAATATCCCACATTGCAAGAAAGGAGTCGAAGCATGACCCTTCTTCAGCTTCTTGAACATAAGGTTTATAGGAAAAACTGTAGTGATGTGCAATAGCAGCTAGAAACATTTCAACACAAATGATGAAATCCTGCAACAAGGAAAGAGGTGTTAACTAAAACTTGATCACTCGTAACTGGAGAAAAGAGTTCTTCATTGCATGACTGACAGTAATTGCACTGGGATGCTGGCATCAGCTACTCTTAAACCAGGGATAGGACATTCTTGGCAGACATCAGAGTGCAATCCATTTGATTTAAATGCAGGAACCAGTCCTTGCTGAATGGAGTGTCTTGGTTTAAGCTGTTCCTTCCAAATAACACAGGAAGGGATAACATGGATTGGGAAGTGTTGAGCATAAAACTCACTTGGGGTGACTGGCTGAGACGTAGTCCAACGTACTATAAATTCAGTAGTAATCGAGCCTATGCTAGGTAAGATATGTTAGTACTTGCTTGAAATCATAGGTCATCTTATATAGAGTGATTTCTCCTATGAAGTCATGGTCTTTGCTCCTACCTGTAGGCCTGTAGCCACAGCTTCCACGCTCTGCCATTCCCAGGTGTGTTTCTCAGAAATAACACCAACTTTCACCAGCAATGCAATAAGCACAGCTTGCCTATAAAAGTTATTAATTATTGTTATAATAGTGTTGCCTACAAACCTCCAAGCAAATCTGGTAAGCAAGGCCTACTTTGAAGTATACTTGTGTATGTATATACTAAGAATCTCATTTAAAAAAACCTTGCTGTTTGTTTAGGTTTTAAATGAAGGGAAAGAGAACAGGCTAATGTTAAAATAATAGAATCACCAAAATGGGGATAAGACCTCCAGTCCAACCCTCCACCTACCACCAATATTTCCCATTAAACCACATCCATCATCACAACATCTAAACGCTTCTTGAACATCTCTAGGGTCAGTGATATCCCTGAGCAGCCCATTCTAGCACCTGACTACTCCTTTGGAGAGGAAAGGAAGTTTCTCCTCGTGTCCAACCTGAATCTTCCTGGCACAACCTGAAGCCATTCCCTCTAGTGCTACTGCTGCTTATGTGGGAGAAGAGGCCAACCCCTACCTCAGCACAGCCTCCTTTCAGACAGCTGTACAGAGTGGTAATGTCTCCTCCCTGAGCCTCTTCCAGTCTAAACAATCTCTGCTACCTCAGCCACTCTTCGTAAGATCTATGCTCTGCATCCCTCACCAGTTCTATTGCCTTTCTCTGAACATGCTCCAGAGCCTCAATGTCTTTGTTCTAGTGAGGTACTTAAAACTGAATGCAGTACAATATTTACTCATAGCCCTAAAGACCCAAAGAGAAGACAACGTAAGAGCTTGTTTTTTCCAGTTTGTTATTAGAACAACCTGCTTCTTTAACAGAGTGTTACTGCACCACTCTGAGAGCAGGAACTAACCAGTAAGTAATTAACTTACCAGAAAGAAACAAAAACTACCATCTTCACACACAGGAACTTTCCAACAGGTTGGATAGGGTTCAGTTCTTCACGTAGTACCTTATAAAACAGCACTAAACAATACATAGCAAACTAACAAGGAAATAAAAAAAAAAAAGCTTTTAAATATTTACTTGATTTGTTTACGACTTCTTCAGTAATAAAACACATCACAGTATGGAACAAAAGTTGTCTTTTGAAAAGAAGGTCTGTATTTAGGGAATGTGTCCTTACTGCATTAAAGCAGGCTTGTTTTTTCCTTTCTGAAATTTTGTTTTAGAATTGTATCGTCAAAGACTGAGGTCATCTACCTACAAAAGCCATTTTAAATACAGAAGCTAAAAGAAAGTGTAGGAAGCTGCCATGTTTCTCCAAAACCAAGTGCAGCTCTACAGCAATTGCCATAAAAAGCAGGTGTTCTTTCAGACGTCTGTTAAGAACATCTGAGAGGTTGTCTCTTTATAAGAAAAGGTAAATGACTGCAGTCTTTGCTGCAGATTTGAACAATCTAGACTGCAAGCAACCAAGCTACCAGCAGCCAAACTAAATTGATCTCTTTTCACTGATAATTCTCCCAGCCTATTACTGCTAAGTTTCCTTAAGCCATCATGTCAACCTGAACGTGCAGAAGTCAGTGCAGCTGCTGGGACTGTTGTTGCAGCAGAAAGCAGCTGCAGCTCATGAGTTAACCAACAGTCACCCAGCACACACAGCCACAGCACCAGGATGAAACCCTTTTCAGGTGGAATGTCGTGCTTTTTCTAAACCTGCTGCAGAAGTGAGTATCCTTTTCCCTTGAAAGGCTAATATTTGCCTATAGGGTCTCAAAAAAATCTTGTAATTTTGCTGTCTTTTTTTTCCTTTAAAGGATGCATGCTCTGTTTCCAGTTTTCAGAGGTTGTTCCCCCCACCTTTGTAACAGTATTTTTAACAAAGTCACTGCAGAATCTTTGTATGGGTGCTGGGAGGAAGCTAGGATGCGTGGGTCAGACAGTTCATCAAACAGTTTGGGGTAGAGAGGCAGGACACCTTACTGCTTCATGGAGTTTAGGAGTTTAAACATTTTGCACAAACGGTATTGAAAAAGATAACAAGAACAGAATTACAGTGAGATATTCTAGCTATAATAATGATTTGACATTCATGCAATTACTCTCAATAGCTCACATAAGCAGAATCACATATTCTTAGTATGATGACTTAAAAGAGTAGAAAGATGCACTTTTGATACTCACTAGCTGTGACATGTTGTTAAGTATAACCAGGTAAGTCCAAGCATTGTCAAAGCTGAAGTTTCCTTCATCATACACACCTACTAGCTCACAAATTCTGAAAGAGTTATTAGAATTAGTGACAAAGTAATACATTAACAGTTTCTTGAACTGTTAAGCCCCCATCACATTAATCAACTATTAGAACTGTTCTGGTTGTCAAACACAGACAGTGAAGGTCTGCACAATCATTTTTCAACAAATAAATTAAGTAGATACTGTATTTCCACAGAAGAAATTGTGTTTGCGTACCATAATGCATATAGGTACATGAAATTTTGCTTTCTGGCACAGCAAATGAGAAGGGAAAATGCAAAGTTAGCATATCCCATTGCTGAATAGATCAAAAAAATAAACCTCACATTTTAGCTGCTTTGCTTCTAACTGTTAGAACGCATCATTAATACAAATATTTACTGGATATTCTTTGTGAATAGCAGCTTTTTCTCAGACCTACAGAATTGATTGCACGGATCAACAATACCAAGTTTATGAATTTAAGCTTTGAACATCAGTTGGCTTAACTGCCTGCTCCTCCTTTACAACAACAGTTCTATGATATAAGGGCAGAAAGTCAGGCTTATCACATGTAAAGTTTAATACAACCTACAAAATTACATGAAACCTGACATTAGAAATACATGGTTGTTAAAACCAGGAAGGAAGGAGGAAGAAAACTCTAAAATCGAGAGAATTGTACTCTAAAATGTCCTTCCCACCTAAACAGTATTTTACATCTTTTTCCACTCCTTTCACCTGTGGGCATTGAGTATTTATTATTTCAATTCTGCAAAAAGGCATTTGCTGTAGAGAAGCCATAAAGAAATCAGAGGCTGTTGCAAATTGCAAGGACCCATTTAGAACGCAACACAACTACTTTGCTTTCAAACTGCATTGATTCAATACAAAGGGCATGAAAATCATTTCCAGTGTAACTCAAAATTATGTCCCAAAGACCAATGTACATTATTTATGGGTGTACTTACAAAGCAATAATAGTAGTAAACGGTCTGACAACAGTGTACTGCAAAACGCCGAGTTTACACCTAAATAACAGAACTCTGCAAAACAAACGCAAAATTAATTGTACAAGAATTTAAAGACAGTTGACTCATGGAAAATTTCTTTTCTCAGTGGTTTCACTAAACTGCATTTTTATTTCACGGTGACTTGAACTTAGCTTATTTCCAGAACTTCAATTGTAAACGTATTTTGTGCAAACACGCAATCAAATAGACCTGGACTTTACAGATGCCTAACATTAAATACCTGGTAATTCACTTCCAGCCACAAAAAGATTTTGACTGAGCTAAACAAAGAGAATGAAATTGTCCCTGCATTTGGGTATGTTTAGGAGTTGCATTCATAGTTTAACATTTTTAAACAGCTTTACTGAAATCTTTTGAGAGGAGGAAAATTGACTCTGCTCATCTGAGTAAGTATACAGAAATGAGCAGCTCATGGGCATATGGCCTCTCTTTTCTCAGCTATGGAAATACAAACACTATGCTGTGTGGTGTCACTGAATCAAAATGAGGCTTTGGCAAACATTCTGTGATAGCAAAGGAAGGAAACTCAGAGAGGCTTCAACATTTTTCAAAAATAAGTAAGTGTTCCTCAGCAGCACTGGAGTCAACATTAGGAAGTAAGTGTGATTTCTAGCATCTTTTACTGCTAGATGGAAACACGCTCATCCCAGCTGCTTTCAGTCAGAGTTCATCTGACGAACAAGGTATGCTAACCATAAACAGACTATTGCCAAGCAGCAACAGTACACTACTAAATGCAGAAAGATCTGTATCTGACTACACAGCTTAACATCCAGTATGTCATCAAATACTCACTCTCCCATAGCCCACGATGGACAACAGCACAGGGGAGGCAGGTGTCTCTGCTGATCTTTCGCTTCTATTATTAATACGAGGTTTGGATATCGGTTGGTTAGGTAATTTGAAAGAAAAACCATAAAATTATAGATGACATAAGCTTCATAGCATTCTCGACATGTATCCACATATATTGCAATGTTGGGGTATTTCAAAGCTATCCACTGCAAGAAGAGAGGTACACAAGAAGTTACACACTAGAAAGGCAGAAGTGATTCCAATGACAACGCTGGCAGGCTACTTCAATAAGCAATGCTACAGTAGACAGGAAGCACTAATTAAACAGAACTCAAAGTAATTTGTCTGGCAAGAGTGTGATGCTACTGACAGAAAATGACATTTTCTAAAAATACAAGTGGAACTTTAGATGGCATCTCTGCTTCTTCAAATGAAAGCAAGCTTATAGCACTGCACAAGGGGAGCTCTGCATCTCTCAACACAATTCAATCTTTTAAATTAAAGGTAACTATGGAGATGGTTTCCTATAGCTGACCTACTCCTATTAAAAACAGACTAGGTAGAACAGCTTCCTCAAATTCACATGTTCATAGTCAAAGTTTGTGGTGTTGGAACTAGATATCTTTAAGGTTCTTTGCAACCTAAGCCATTCTATGGATATTGATTTCAAAACTAACTTTTTAGTCCTTTGGTACAAAGTTCATGTCTAATGCGTAAATATTCTAGTGTGTTTGTAGCTGTAGCAGAAATGCTAAGTCATGGTATGTAGCAGTGATTGAGCACCTGGTGGGAAGGCAGGGCCAACCCAGGAGAGCTCAGGTGCATGTAATGTACCTGAGTGAGCAGAAGGGGTGGAGCCAGGATGCACCCCTTCGCAGAACTCATTTAAGGGCTGGCAGGGGAGGCAAGAGCATCTTTTGCTGCTCGTTCCTGTGTACCTGAGGCCATCTGAAGGTAAGCAGCTTCTTTATTTATGTATTCGTGGCTGCTGCATTTAAGCAAATTCTTACTCTCTGCAGCCTAGTATCTTGCTGCTCTGCTGTCATTGCTGCACTTCCCATTGCATTACAGCACATTACATGATGGTAGCTAATTAGCCTCTAAGTGGTAGTTGGTCATCACTCTAAGCTAGCATTTCTAACAGAAAAAAAACTGAGTTTTTTTTTGTTTTTGTTTTGCTTCCCAAACAGAAGGAAGTATTTTGAGTTTACGATGCTTCCAGAAGCGTAGCAGAGTGAATACTGTGCCTTTTAGACCGACCTTCTTATTAGAACTTCAGGAAGATGCTTAACATGCTCATTCTCATTATGAACTGCTAGAAGTAACAGCTCCTGCCATGTCTTTGTGGACAATATGCATCTAGTTGAATTTGATAACTGAGCTTTATATTCAGCTCTAAAATATCATACATACAGCAAAGGCTGTAAGATCCAAGAGCTTGGGGAAAGTTTTTAATACCTGTCAGAAGCACTGGGGAATGCCTGGATAGAGCTCATATAATTAGCATGCATTTTACTTCTAAATGAAAATAACTGAAATATCAGTCTGAGGTACTTGATATCTCCTACAGGAAACAGATAATGCTGCTTCCTTTAAAAAAGTACATGAAGGTGACACTTTATGTAATCTGAGGACATGAGAGGGGGGGGAAAAAGCTCAAAGGATAGGTTCCTGGAAACCTGTCTTCTATGGAGTCAATGTAAGTAACAACAACGTCAAGAGGTGACAATAACGTGTAAACACACACCCTGTACATACAATCCATGGAATTGTTGTGCTGCTTAGCTGTATCCAAAATCATCTATGCAAGCAGCAACAGATGACACATACACAAACAACTTGCAAGGCTACCTGTCATATAAAAATACTCAGAAGTGGCTTGTTGTGAAGCCTTGTTCTTTCTTCCCCAAGAAGGAAGATTAGCACTAAACGTTTTTTGGTAAAGAATTTTAGTGCTAAGCCTAATGCAGGAAAGAAAGGTAAGGCTCTGAATTTTGAGAGTGCATTTGTATTAGGCTGGTCAACAGGTTTCCGTTTCAGCTGTTACTGAAAATGGAAGAACCAGAAGTAAGCACTTAACTCCATTTCCAAAGCACTGAAAGAATGTTCAAGGACTGAGAGGGTTAAGAAGAGGCTGCAAAAGTGATTTTACAGGATTCCCAACTAGCATGTAATACTGTTAGAACACTTCTGATGTACTCCATAACACATAAATAGAAGCTTCTAGGACTACAACTTTGTGTGCAGCACTGTTTCTGCTGTGACACCATTTTTCCTAGCTCCCATAGCAAACAGTTTTATTGAGCTGTTAGCAGTAAGAGAACACTTACACTGTCTAAACTGTAAATCGGCACCATCCACAGAATCCTGTTACAAGAACAAAAGAACACTTAATGTTACTAGAGATATCTTTCATTCGAATTAAATTCAATATTTGCAGCAGAGATAAAAGGTGAGATGTTACCTTATTATTGGTTTCTGCAATTCAGGTTGAGTATAATGGACTAAGTGTTGTAGTATTCCCCAGAGGGAGATGGGTATGGTCATCAGTAGAAATATCCCTGCAATAAACCATGCCTTGGTATGGATTCCAACCTTGCAAAGAGAAAGAAGAGTGCAAGATTTAAGTTCTGGGATCAATCCTTGAAAATAAAACAGGTAGAACAAGAGGTTGCTTTTGGTTTTTGTTTTTGTATATATTTTTTTGCCTGTGAATCATGTTTCAGGAAGGATGCTTAGCGTGTATTCCAACACTGAGTTGAGTTTTCTGCTTTTGAAACGCATAGAACCACCAAGTCTCCGTCGCTATCTGTGGATCCGGCTCGCAGTGCATCCCGTGCTCGTTCCACCAGCTCGGCGTCTGCTCTGCAGGTACTGAAAGAAGGGGAAGGAGGGAACGGCCGCCCGCTGTCCCGTTCCGCCCCGCTCCCGCCCTGGCCGACAATGCATACACACACGCACACACACGGGCCGGCCCGGGGCGCAGCCGAACACCCGGGCCACTCTGAGGCTCAGGGCCTCTGTTGTACCGCGGAGGCCGCTTCCCCCCCACCCCGAGCCTCTCACCTCCAGCTTCTGCAGCTCCCACACGCAGAGAGGCACGACCACCAGCAGCCCCACGATGTACAGCAGCACCACCAGCGGCCGGATCCACCGCCTCCAATTGCCGCAGGTGCACGGCATGGTCGCTCCGCTCCACTCGGGCCCCGCGGCGCCTTAGCGGCTCGGCGCCGGGCCCGGCATCCCCCGCGGGGCGCGCATCACCCGCGCAGTCTGCCAGGCCTCATCCGCCGCCCCGCCCCGCGGCAGGCGACTCCACGCCGCCCCCGCCAAGCGACGCAGCGCGGACTCTGCTCACCGCCACCCCGCCCCCGCGGCACTTCCGCCGCGCGTCGCTTCCGGCTCCCCCACTTCCTCCTATTGGCTGCTCGTTCTGCCCGTCGCTGGCCCCTTCCCCCCCAACCGCACGTGGGACAGCGCCCGATGTTTCTCCTCGAGACGCGGCACGCGCAGCGACCGTTACTTCAATGCGGTAACGGCTGTGCACGTGCCCGCGGCGCTGCGCGGGCGGGTCGCCGCTGCTGATGTTTGAGGAGGACCCTCTTTTTTTTTTTTTCTTTCTTCTTTTTTTTTTCTGTTTCTTTTTTTTTTTTTTCTTTTTCCTCAGAATGCTCCAGAAGAGCAATATGGGTAACGCAAAATCTGTATTGCGATTCAACAATCTGTGGAACGCGCGTTTCGGACTGAGTGGAAAATGCTGAAGCGCAGCTCCGCAGCTGTGCCTGGTGAAGCACAAGAGCTGAGGTGCTGGGCTGTGCTGGCACAGTCAGAGGCACTTTTCTGTGTGTTTGAGAAGCGTGTGCTGGAAGGAACCATACGAGGTGCTAAAGAACAGTGACTTGGCTCTCCTCTCTGTAAATTCCAGACCGTTCAAACTCATCTCCTTTGTTTGCCCAGGCTTTCTGCTGTTACATTACCGAAGCTGCAAGGACTCAAATAGCGCAGCTCTCTTTTGAAATGGGCTGCGTTGATGTAGCAGCTGATAGTGGTAGCCAGCGGCTCCCACAAGTGATGACAATTCAGCCCACAAACCAGCAGTTAAACGATGTTGGCTTACCAAGAAGCTGAGACTGTGCTATTGGGCTGCTACATGTTCCTTCTCCATCCAACGTCTGAGGAGGCAAAGCTAGAACTAAAGCGACATTGATATTCTTAGTCACTGGTAGGTTCCCTTGCAAGTGAGTGTGGAGTTGTGTGGCCCTTTTCTTTTGCCTATTTCCTTTAGCTTCCTTTCCTTACCTCGAGTTCAAAAGCATGTTCTGAGTTAGTTACCCCGGTGGCAGCCCTGCCTACATTAAGAAGTCCGATACGCCAAACACCATTGGTTTTTCTATTAGTCAGTGAATGAGCTACAAATTTAAATTTATAGATAAAAAATGTGGCAAGAGAACTGAAAGGTCATCCCTGTGTTATGGACAAAACAAAAATTTAGTGGAATTTGCTTAAGGTTATGGCAGACTCGTGAACAGAAACTTTTTCACTGATAATGGCGCTAACAAACAGTACTTCCCACATTGCTTTGAAGTGAAATACTACATTTCTGTATTGTATTACCACATTAGTATTAAGGAGCCTGTTCTGCTCACCTCTGGTGCCTCAAGAACTCTCGGTGATGGTACGAGATGTCAGTGAGAAGCTAACCTGTTCAGTCATGCAGCGTCTGATGCACAGACTAAGATGAGAATGATCCAAATCATTTATTACAAGTTCTCACATCACTTATATACATTCACAAGTTTTCTTTTTCTCACTTTCCTATCTGCTCCTACAACTTTCCCATCCACCTTTACATGCCAACAGAGCATTCTACAAACTCTTTAACCATTCACACAGGTGCTTATCCAGTCAGAGCCGTGAGACGTTCTTTCTTTTTCTAGAGGTGTCCTTGGTTCTCATGCTGTTTATCTTGCTCCACAGCTTCTGCTCTGAACAGTTTTTCTTGTATTCCCACAAGTCAAACAATAAGTGTCTAGGTACAAATGTTTTTCTTAAACATGTTGCAAATATAAAACCAAGAGTTTTCAGAAAAGCAGATAATGCAACCACTGAAGTACTACAAATAAATATGAGTACTTATCTATAATTAATATATTTAAAATGGCAAAAACCAATTTACATTATTAATGAATGTATGCATTGTTTACAAAGAACTTTGGATTTTTTCTTATTTTCCCAGTAATTTGGTTCTTTGAAGGCTACGGACTTTGGGTTGTTGCTGTTGTTATTTTCGGTGTCGTTATGTTGTTTTCTTTTGTTTTCAGTTTTTCTAAGAGTATGAGGCTGAGGCCTGGTCTCTTCCTGACAAGTTCTCATATCGTTTGTAGCAGTCAGGGTTTCTTCAGCGTTAGTATTTTAGGAGGAAGTTTTTCACACAGAGGGTGGTGATGCATTGAAACAGATTGCCCAAGGAGGCTGTGGATGCCCCATCCGTGGAGGCATTCGAGGCTAGGCTGGATGTGGCTCTGGGCAGCCTCGTCTGGTGGTTGGCAACCCTGCGCATAGCAGAGGGGTTGAAACTTGATGATCATTGTGGTCCTTTTCCACCCAGGCCATTCTATGATTCTAATATTATGTACAGGGGATTTAGGTCAGACGTTAGACAGAAATATTTAACTCAGAGGGTGACAAGGCAGTAGCACGGCTGCCCAGAGAGACTGTGAGTGCCCCATGCCTGGACTCAAGGCCAGGTTGGATGGGGTTCAGGGCAGTCTGAGGTGCTGAGTGGCAGCCCTTCCCACGGCATGGGGTGGAGCTGGATGGACTTAAAGGTCCCTTCCAACCCAAGCTGTGGTTACCTTTGTTCAGGACTCAAGCCTTGCTGTAGATACACACTTATCATAAGCTAACACACATCAGTCACTATAGGCTAGTTCCAATTAATCTCATATTAGAAGAGCATCAAACATTAGACTAGAAAACCTAATAAATATTTTCAACATTGCTGTCTTTGAGAAAGCTTTTGTACAAAGTGAATCAGAAGTAGATACCTTTTGTTCTTTTTTTTTTTTTTAAACCACAAATAAGTGAGTAGTACTCAAACAACTTTGAAAATGCCAGCACTTTACAAGGGCATGTAAACAGAAATGAGAGGTGAGACAATCATTCTGTTTTGCTTAACTGGAATAGTGTGCAAGACCAATAAAAGGAAAAAATGTATGTACTGAGAAGCAACTAGGATGATCAGAGGTTAAAAATACAAACATACAAGTTCTATCAGGAAAGACTAAAATATTTGTGTTTAAAATTCTTATGTTTAGTAAATGAGAAAACGTTTGCCACCAAGAAAAAAATAAGTTTCATTATTTTTGATGGAATGACACAAGCATGTTGAAAATGCAGTGAGGGAAATTAGGATATTTAAGCACTGGATCAGGTTCATTACTGTGATTTCTACTCTCGATGGTTCTTATTGAAAATCTCCTTTAACTTCATGTCCCAGAAATGATTCTATTTTGATCAAAAATTGGAACTTCTCCAACTTATGAGGTTCTCTTCTTCTGTTGTGGTTTTAGGCAATACTTTTTTCACTACCGTCTCTTAACAGAACTGAGGGTGTTCTGTCTTTATTATGCCAAGCTTCCACTGTCAAGAACCAATTCTACTCTGAAATAACTTCATAGACCAAAGTGACTGAAACACAAGTGAACATGAATTAATAATATGGTCCTCTGTAGCATAAATGCCAAGTCACATCTTGATCCAGTGACTGAGCACCTGGTGGGAAAGCAGTGCCAACCCAGGGGAGCTCATGTGCATGCAATGTACCTGAGTGAGCAGAGGGGGTGGAGCCAGGATCCACCCCTTCCCAGAGCTCGTGCAAAGGCACCAGTGTGGAGGCGAGGGTGTTTTGCCTGAGATCCTTGTGTACCTGAGGTCTTCTGAAGGTAAGCAGATTTTGTTTTGTTTCTGTGTTGACGGCTGCTACATTTGAGCAAGTCCTTGCTGCAGCCTAGGACTTCGCTGCTCTGTTATCATTGTTGTGCATTACATTGTGTTACAGCTCTGAAAATGTAGTTTTAAGGTGAGGTGGTATTGTCTCTTGGTTCTGATTCAGCAGTGCAGGAAATACAGGCTGATTGAATTCATATTGTTGCACATGAATATATGTTTTTTAAGCGCTGTGCTGATGCATAAGAGATCCCTTTCACAAGTGTTGGATAGGTTTACTGTGAACTAGCACCCTTGTTTGAGACTAGTGCCATCTCCAGAGTATCCACAGAGCCCCTTGTCTTCAGCAAGGAGATATGAGTGAGATACTTCTCAGAGAAACAAACTGACAGAGTTCATCTTCACTATTAAGACTTCTAGCACTAGAGAAATGAGCAAAAAAGCTACACTCCAGAGCTTGAAGTTAACAGCTGTATTAGTACCATTCTCCGCTATCGAAGAGACTGAGGTGTATTACTGCTGATGTCAATCATGTGTACACTCTGCTCTCATGAATTTCAAATTTATTTAAAAGAGAGTTATGTTGGAACATAATAAACGAGGATTATTCTTTAGTATGGAAACCTATAAATAATTTGTTAAGTTAAAACAGAAAAGAAAATAGACTGTTTTATAATTAGAGCTGGAAAACTTTGAGGCATATTTTATTCATGAGTTAGATTTTTATTTATATGCCAATAATTTCCTAGGTTTCCTCATTTTTCTTTACTTTGTTTTATACAAGTGTTTACCCTCAGTGAGAATTAGGCTGCCTGCTTGGTGTACTCAGAATTTCAGTGTTGGGTGACCAGGATTAAATTCAAATTCTCGTGTAGTCAAATTCGGATTTCCTTTCTTGTACTGTGGTAGCATTACTGCCGGCCTTTAAGAAAGCGTGCCTCCATTAGAGCGCTGCTGATTAGTTCAACCTTCACTCACAGCAGCAACATTACTAATGCATTTTTATTTCACTTTATTAAAACTTACTGAGAGTTAAAAACTCAGTGTAGTTTCTTGAGTGTTACCAGTACTAGGGTTTTTTCTTTTTGTAATCAAATGTCTGTCACACTTCTATCACAGAACTGTCATCAGTTGTAAGAAATTTATATTCCTTGTGGAAGTGCTGCCATAGCATTCTGATTACTTCCTTGCCTCTTTTGTGGATGATCACTGAAGCTGTTGTTCAGCTCCAGAAGCATTTGTAGCTATCATTTTGGGTGATGATTTATCATGTGGCTTCTTTATTTTCGAGATCACATAGATTTTTATTTTTTTAATGTTAGCTACCTGGGGACTTGTTAGCCACTTACTATTGCTGGGCTGTTTGGCATTTTATAGCACGAGCTTCTGTTTCAGTGAGTATTCAGTGAGTGTATTTGCTTAGCCAAGTTCTGCCAGAGTTTTATTCATTTGTGTGAGATGTCTCAAAATATACTAAGCAATGTAACCAGCAGGGGCTTTGTAAAAGGAGGGGATGAACATGAAATGATCAAGTATAAATAACCCTCATAAACAAATCCTCAGAAGGGCGTATCTATCATTCCTGTGTTTTGTATAGAGGGAATGCATACCGAGTGTTTGGAAATTCAGCAAGATGATTACGAAGTCGTCTTGCCATTTGGTTCTCAAAAGAATAGCCTTCCAGCTCTGTCAAATTCAGTAACAAAAAAAGCTTTTCAAACTGTTACCAGGTATGGTAACATATTACCATATAAACATATTACATTCAGAATTAAACAAATCCAGTAGATTAGTAGAGAGGCAGTCTCCAGTGTAGCTCAGGTAGTACTTGTCCTTACAGCCACATAATACCAATTCAGAACGTAAGTTTGTGACTTGTGATAAGAAGATTGTTATCTCTTGTTTTGTAATTACAGCATTAAAGCACAATATATGCACCCATTTGCGATTGAGAACAGTTTCTATTTCTTGTACATCTCTCTTTGTTCATTGCTTTTATACGACAAAATATGTGGGACCTGCCTATGTTCCTCAGCAGTAGAGAGATGAGTGGACTTCCCTTTCCACCTAGTTTTTATCTCAACCGGACTGAGATGTTAGTGTTGCCAGGTTTATACCTTGAGCATGAGTCAAGCAGCAGAAGATCATGAAGCTGAAACTAGTGATCCTCTTAAGTAAGTTCTGATTTTTTGAGTCTTTGGAATAGGTATTGTCTGTCCTGACATCATGTTTGAAAAACGTATTCTCTTAAATCCGTGAGTAGTATTAGTAGAAAATATTTATTCCATACTAATATGGCTTTAAGCACTTTGACCATGAGCAAAATACCAAAAATATATCGGCAATAAAATTTTTCTACACCAACTGGAAGTGATTCAGGAAGGGAAAAGAATAATATGAACTTAAATATGAGGAAGGAGTAAAATGGAAAGGTCATCTCCACCATCACCTACATCTGACCTTCACAGTATCAGCTTCTGCTGTGAAACTCTGCTTTTATCTGATTCATATTGGCCTGAGGGAGAACTGCTACAGCAGGATGCAGGTGCTCAGCAAGCAAACAATAATTCAGCTGTTCAGGGATATAGTACTGCATTTACAGTTCTGTTCCTTTAAGGGACAAACTTGATCTGGTATTTCCTACTGAGAAGACAGACATGATAAATATCATAATATCTCAGTGATCAGCGAGTGAGAAATATGCTCAATGACTTTGCAGCTGTACAAAACTGAATTCACCCAGGGAGGAGTATCTTCAAGATTTTCTCTATGCATGTCCATATGAAAATAATAATTACTCATAGACATCATTGTAAGAAGTCACTTGAAACTCTCTAAATAGGGTTTTTATAGAATGCTATTTTAACACAAATAGTATCTTGTTTGTTTATCTTGTGTTTCTTTTATTTTGATTGCCTGCTCCTTCGAGAGACAGCTGTCTCTTGATTGTAGTATATACTTGACTGGCAAAAAAAACAACTTCAGAGCTTTGTTATGGGTTTGTTTTTGTTGCCTGCATTTTTAGCTTTTTTGACTAAGTACCAAGTAATTTGTATAGTCCTTTAGTCATGTTACCCAGGTAAAGTTTCTCAGACGAAGGTGAATACAGATTGTTATTTTCTGTTTGAAATGAAAATAAAAGGACAAACTGCACTGCTCTTAATTGCATGTTCTAAGTATAGCTAAAATATACATATTGGGAAATACGTTCTTGCTTTATATATAGAAGCAATTTTAAAGTCTTCTATTTTCCTGAATTATCTCAGTTTCATTTTCTTCTAAAATCCCAACTTTGTTCTTTGTTGTTCCATAAAGCAAGAAGCGCGTGCGCTGAAGGATGCCTGATGGTTATTTGTGCAGATTCTAGTGAGGCAAACTGAGTATAAGAGGACGGAATGAATTACCACTAGGTTGTGCTGTTGGTCTGATATTGAGGCTCTTGTATTTAACAAACTGAATTTCAAAACTATCAGCTGTGATGTAAACATTCTCATTTGGAGTTCTCAGAATAAAAGTACAAAATACATCATTTTGTAAGAAGAGGAATGCTGAGTTTGAATGATGGTGGGTTTTTTTTTTTTTCCTATCATCCTCTGTAGTCATGCTTTTTGACACTTAAACCTGGAAATTATTTCATTTGCCAGGATTTTTCAGAATTTGTTACTTTGTAGCTAACATATTCCGTGTTTGTTTAGAAAGCAGTCTGGTAAGCCCTGCAACAGAACTTACAGGAAATTCTATGAGGGCTGCTCTGAAAATAATGTTCTGAAAGTTCTAATGTTTTGTTCTAATGTTTTGTAGTGTTGACCCATGAAGTCAGAAGCAGGTGTTGGTAGTTTGGCAGTAGAGATTCAGCTTTCCCCCCAGCTTTCCCTGTGCAACAGATGACAGCGGTGGGGCAGTCTGACAAAATGGTGCCTGACATGGATGAGCCTGTAAAGCAAAACTGTCATTGAACTCCTCCATGCAGAACTGACTGCACACATTGACAGTAGTTGATGCTTGCTGAACGTTTTTAGAGATCGAATGTGAGCGCAGCAAGGTGGTGGGTAGTACATTGCAGCAGTGGTGATGGCAGTGTGAAAGACAAGCCTCTTTACAGATGGCCGTGCAAAGGTTTTGCACCATGAAGTGGAGCACAAATTGGATAATGGTGGTAAAAAAGTTGAAAAATAGCATTTCATAGCTGAGAATTTGCTCTATCAAATAGTGCTACTGTGGTCTTTGTATCTGTTGCCATTTTCATGGAAATAAGTAGGAGGCATTACTCTTAGAGCAGCAAAAGTATTATAGCAGTGAAAACCAAAAATATGCTCTGAAGGGGCTGGTAGTTGGCAGTCCTTTCAAACTACTAACTATTCTTACAGACATCCAGAATTACAGAATCCTTCAGCAATGAAGGGAGAAAAAATTCTATGTAAGTTTTTTCTTCTGGATTTTCCATTTTAAAAGTAAAGCTGGAGCATAAAATGTTACAGATTCCTAACATACCTTTAGGTTCATGTGGTACAGACAGCACTTTTCACTACTAGTTGTGATTAAGTGATCTAGTAGGCCTATTTTTAATTTCTGTGATTTTTCTAACTTCTGCATCATGCTTCCATAATATTAAATATAGTATTTCCAATCACTTCCTCTAAATCCATTCCAAAAATGAAGTTTACAAAAGATATGCTTGGGTCATGCCTTCTCAGTTATTTACCTATTGATCTTGCTAATGGTTTGCCAGAAGTGGAAGGCAACACAGCAGATGTTGATATTCTTTGGCAAACAAACAGACAACAGCAAAAAATCCATGAGATAAAGTGTTTTAAATGAGAAAATCTCAATCAGATTGAAACATGTCAGCGTAACAACTGTTTCTTCTGAAGAGTATGTTTTCTCTCTTAACTTTTGAGAGGCATGAGCTGGTTTCTAATCTGGGAGCCAGAGATACTTAATTATTAACTACTTAATAATTATAAATCATTCTGAAATACAGTATTATGCAGATACCATAATTATTTCTGAGCAGTTGATTCTGTCCTAGGATGAGACCCAGAAAAAGACATGAACACTTAATGTTTAAGTCAGGTGGAATTTAGGGTCCTCTAAGTATTTACACATCTGCTCTGTAACACTTGTGGTACACTTGATTGGAGGCTTAAGTAGCTTTTGTTATGAGATGTGTAATAAAAAGAGTACTCCAGCAGTGCTATTTCAGTCTCTAAGGTATTTAAGCCCTAAGACTAAGCAGCCTGGTAATTAACTCAAGCTAATGTGCAATAGGTGTCCAGAAATGAAGCGTTCCTCTGTAAGTCTCCCTGGAGCAGTCTGTCCAGTAGGTGTGCTGTGAATATGCCTAGTGAGCCAGGACCCTGCAGCAAGAACTGGCCCCATAGTGGAAAAATCTGTTTCCTTTCAGACTGGAACTAAGCGCTTAGAACTGACAGAAGTGTGGATGAGTTCCAGGTTCAATCCCTTTCTCTGTCTGAGAGGTCTCAGCCCTTGCTTTGGATTAAGCCAATGGGCAGCAAACTCTTCAGAATGTAGAAAAGATTCTCCAATCTTCATTTCTCTTTCCAAAATATATATTCCTTGTTCAGGAATTTAAGTCTTGCAATTATGACACGTTGGTGAGAAAGAGTAGCTTGTCTTTTTGTTTGTTTTTTGTTTTTGTTTTACAGAAACTAGAAAAACAGTCAGTCCTGAATCAGTAGAAAGTAACTGTAAGTGCTGGGACTAGAATCCAAAATAGTGTTCTCTTCAGTTACTGCCTGCTTACGTTAGTTGCCTCCCCACAGAACATGATGGTTTTTCTTAACGCACTTTCCTGTATGCACTGTAAAAAGATTCTTAGTAGAGGATTCTGGGTTCAGATATGCAGGCCAGGAAGATGAAAATCAGATGCTGTGATACTTAGGAGTGCAGTGCTTTGTTGTCTTCTGGATTTGCCGTAGATTCAGTAAGAGAGATCTGTAAGATAGGATAGAATGAACACCATCTCTCTTCTCTCTTTGTTTCTTTCTCTCTATGCCTATGCCTGATCTTTTTCACCATAAGTCAAAGGTGAAAATTCTTATGATGGCAATGAAATCAGAATTGGGTTCTGAGTATTAATAGAAGAAGAAACTTCTTAAGAAGCTTCCTGTACGTAGTATCAATTGTACCTATTACCTATACATTTCTACGGGGATTTGTTCAAACTGTTTCTGCTGATGCCTTTTAAAGCACTTGTATGGGAACTGCTGAGTCGCAGACAGAAGCACTGATTGAGCACCTGGAACAAGATCTGATCAGCCCTGGAAGCACAGGTGAAGGCAATTCACATGTGACTAAAATGGGTGGAGCCTGGCTGCACCCCTTTTAGATCTCATTTTGAGGCTGGCTGCCACTGAGGAAGAATCTCTTGCTGGAGATCACTCCTTGGTGGAGTCTTCCTGCGAGTCTTGGTCTTTGGGTGTGAGTGAGCATCCTTTTTTGTAACACCTCATTGTGCGTATCCCAGGTTGGTCCTGCTGCCGTTCCAGTACTCTAAAAAATTAAAATGAGCTTTACAGCAATACAAATTCAAATATTCTGAGGTGTGAGCTGTTAAGTGGCTAAAAGTACTGTTAAAATGAGGGTAAGAAAAGTAGGCTTTTTTCTCCCTTCCTTTGTATATGTTTGATTTTGCTTTTGTCTTTGCATGTATTTGTTTGTAACAGCTTGTGCGGATGGATAATCAGTCATTACAGAATGAAATCATAAAGACTAAGTCTTCTGTTCTAGAAGAATGTTGGTATAGAGATGTGGGAAGAACGTTGAAAATGAAAATAGATTTTGATTCTTGTCAACATACAGATGTGGCTGGGGGTTAATCTTCGCATTAAAACCATTTCAAATAGATAGCTACTAGCTGTTAATGGAGAGCAAAAATGTTTATTAATAGCTGTAAAAATGCCTAAAGCCAAAAGGTGTTTTTCAAAAGCAATGGTGGAGTTTAAGTATTGTAGTGTTAGGGGCTTTATGGGTGCCCGTAATGAATTGCTTACTTTCCTACTGCAGCTTAGCTGGAACAGTCTGAAACCCCCTAACTGGGCCTCAATTAAAAAAACCAAAAAAAACTCTTCGATGTTTTAAAGTAGCTTTTCAGGCCTCCTGAGTGTTTCTGACACATCATTCTCAGACCCTTATGGACTGGGATGCTGCCAAACAGCTCTTTTCCCACAAACTTTAGTAATCTTTGAGTGCTGGATGGAAAAGCAGTACAGAATTTGAAAATACAGTATAGAAATTATTTTCTGAATCAAATCTGCAATATTTTTCTTCTGTTTTGTTACAAATATAGTAAGTTCATTTCTATGTCTTAAATTGTTTTAACGCTTTGTTTTTTTTTTTTCCTATTTAAGAAATAGTTCTGTATTACCAGCAGTACGATTCCTAGTATTGCTCTGTAAATTATTTGTGCTTTTCCTAATGTAAGGATGCTTTGATTTTGCCAGACATTGTACCATACTTGCGTTTAATTACAACCACATCAAAATATTTTAGAACTACAAAATATTTCATCTCAGATTATGCAGAAGAAATATACTGAGGGAGCCATGCATGGGCTAAATTCAGATCTTAGTTACCATGGCTAAAAGAAGCAAATCCAAGCAAGTCTCAAGAGTTTTGTATTTATTTTTTGGCAGGGTGGGTGGGGATTCTTATCCATTGCCAGACCTTACCAAGTTTTAGCATTCTCCAACTTCACTTAGAAACAAAAAGTATCAAATGTCATTGAAAATGGTGCTTTTATATATAATTTCTTTTGTTTTCCATCTCTTCCCTTACATCCTGTGCTTCCTTGAGTTTGACGTAATCTTATTTCGTGTTCCTGATAGTAATACTGCTTGTTCTCTGTGTGCTTGAACTAGTTGATTGCTAACATAATTCTTCTGATGCGTTTTGAAGTCCTTAGAAGGTGGTGAAGAGAGCACTGTAGCAAAAAGTTTTCAAGTAGCCATTCCAGAGTCCTAGTCAGTGTGCTGCAACTGTTACTGCAACAGTCACAGAGCAGGAATAGTGAACTTGATTTTAGTTTAGTTTGTGGAGCTCTCATTGATCAACAGCGCAGGGATTGCTGTCAGAATGTTCTGGGTCCTGTACTCCGAGCCAGCACTCTCAGGTGCGTGTAATGCTGTCCAGTAGTTTTGACTGAGAGCTGTATTCACATAATTCAGAGCAGAATTTTGAGTCAAATTGTTCTTTCAGTTCTGAGCATGTAAAACACCAGGGAAGTTTATTTCCTCATGAGTTTTGCTAGAACACGGAGTATATGTTTATCTTCCACCTTACAAACGCTCCTTGTCCTATTTTCATTTACTTGTGTGATTCTCTAATAACACCAATAACAAGCTGATTCCTTTTGGAGCTTTTGTTCACCTACTTTTACAGATACCATTACACAGAAAAAATAAATATATTCTACTTTAAAACCATTCACTGTTATGGTTTTGCAGTATTCAGAAACAGACACCTTAACACATGTAAGAACACTTCATCGAGGAAGAATATCTTTGTCATTTTGGAGAAAGATGCAAATTATTTTACTGTGGGGTGATAGAACTGGAACAGGTTGTCCAGAGAGGTTGTGGAGTCTCCCTTGGAGATGTTCACAAGCCATCTGTTTATATAGCCCCTCCTCAGCAATAGGTTGGACAAGAGTCTCTCCATTTGTTCCCCTCCATCCTCAACCATTCTGTAGTTCTCTAGAAGTGGACAGTAAAAATAGGAAGAACAATCCTACCAATGGTATTGTTAACTATTTCTGAGCTACTTGTTTCAAGACATGCTTCTCTATATTGATGTGGCCTTAGCTGTTCTGGGTAGAAAATTATTAGTAGGGGCACTGTTATGGAAGGATAGTCACTGTGTTCCATGCTTAGCCATGATGACCCTGAAGCATTTCCAGTACAAACAAGTCTGTATAAATGCACTGACATGGAAATAGACAAGTCATACAGCTCTTACTCTTACTTTTCTTCCTCTTAACAACTTCGTTTTGAGTTTGTTACTGTTTATGTGCTATAATGTGAAGTTCTATCTTAACAGGATTTCAAGTGATCTCCCATCCTCTGTTACTTTGTTGTCATTTTACTGATGCTCTGAGACATAGAGATATTACCTTATGACTTAGACTAACTTAACAGTCGAGCCCCACTTAAGTGATGTTGGTAAGATCTTCTAGTATGATTTTAAACAGTTACTCTAAGTGCCGAAATTGAAGAAGAATGTCTCATAAATTATGTTCAGATCATCTTGCTAAGAACAGTTGTTAACACTGACACGTAAGTTCAGTATTATGATCCTTCAGCATTTCTACCACCTTAATTCTGTATCTCCTAAACTATGCAGCAGAATGTTTGTCTAAATACATTCCTTAGTGTCAAAGAGGAACACTTTGCTGGAGTCAAGAGAATCTGTGTAAGCTTAGTGGCAGAAACTGGCCAGGGTCACTTTAATCTGATTTATATACCTATGAATGTTCTGATTAACTGGTTAGTGAGACCACTATTCCCATCAGGAAGTTTATCAAATAGTAATCAAAAAATACTGTGTTCTTCTGCAGAGAGGTATTTCACCAGAGGAGACAGCAGATTCTCATTAAAAGAAGAAGCTAATTCAGCAATTGTTTGCTCAGGAATTCTAACAGTAATTGCTCTTAGAATTTTTCATGATTATGTCATTTTTCTATTTTGTTGTATTTTTGTTCTAATGTCTACCAAATACTTCTGAAAACACACGTTAGTAAAGTTTTGATGGTACAAATACAGTGTTAGATAACTACAGAGAGATAAAGAAAAAAATACTTAGATATTTTGCTGATGCGCCTGGGTCATGTTGGTCTCTCCTTCTCTTCCATCTTGAAAATAATCTAGCAGAGCTCCAAAGAATAGAGAAAAGGGCAAAAAGACCATTCAAGGTAGAGAACAGTTTTCATACAACATGAGTAAACAGGCTAGGAAGCAAGTAAACTCATGAGCAGTGAGGTAAACAGTTTTTTACTGTTTCTTAGTACAAGTGCAATGGGATACTGAATGAAATTATCAAATGGAAAGTTCATAGCATATCCTCACAAAAATGTTAGTTAGCAAACTGATTCATTGCCTCAAGATGCTGTGGATATCAAAGGATTGAACACAATCAGAAAGGGGAATGCAGAGAAATACTTCTAATTTATCCCAAATATACTGATTCTCCCCTCAAATTGGTGAAAGCTTGAAGTGATCTATCAGGGAGGTTCCTCTGTGCTTATAATGCCCTTTTACCCTTCCCTAGGTATCTGCTTTTCATCATAACTATCATAACATAGGAAGGTCTGACTCAGTATAATTGCTTTTAGCTCTTTGGATTCTTACAATCTTTAATATATTAGTATTCTTACGCAAATAAAAAATGAAGTTGGCTTGTATGTTGGTCAGGAGTGTGTTCATTTCTCATGGGGAGTTCTAAAATATTTGTATAGCACTAACTTATTCTTGCACCAATTTTTTAATTAGTATTTTTTACTTATTTTTACTTATTTTTACGTATTTTTTAATTAGTAGCTTTACTTTTGAAGGGCATCTCAAGAAACTGGTTTATTCACTCCCTAAAAAATGTTATACATAATGATTGTATATTCTGAATGCAATAATTTCATTTGAAATCACACTACAGTCCCATATTAAATCCCTGTCCTGTGACACTTAATCTCTTTGTGCTTGCCCCAGACTGCATTTCTCTTTTTTTTCCCCCGCTATATTCCAATTGCAGACATATCACTTACTTGGTTATCGCTGTCACCTGGAGGTCTGTTTCCACAATTCAGTCTTCCCAGTAGGTAGTATCTTTTGATCATCTTTAGATGCATTCCTTTCTTTTTCTGCCAATTGATACAATTTATCTTCTGCCCATGCTTTTCTTGTTTTAGGGTGTCATCTATTCTATGATGTTATTATAAAATAAAATTGATTTACTTCCTTGCTTATAGTAAAACCTTCTAGATTCTTTTTCTTTTTCGAGTAATATTTGTGAATGTCAGGTTGTTCATCTTAAAATGCAAATTCTCTAGCTATTCTGAGATCACTAACAATATAGCAAAAGCTAGATCTCCCACACTGTAAAGTTGCACACATTGCTGTGTTAATCAACTTTAAGTTTGAATTGAAGGGCTTTTTTTCGTCACTGTTTACATTGATGAAATGTCTAATGCAGCACTCCTACAACTCCACAAATAAAAGCAATGTTTTTGTTTTTCTTGGGAAAATGCTCTTTTGGGACAAGGTGCTAGTTTATATTAGTTTCCTTTATAAAAGAAGTACTTTAATCTGAGTCTTGAAGAGATTTGCTCTTTCAGGCCTTTGTTTGCAGAGATTCATAATAAAAATCATGTCTTCCACAAGTGTATTTGACCTAGTTCTAAATGAATTCATTTGGATGCCAGTAACCATTAATTGCAGTAAAATGTCATGTTGTATTTACTATGCTGCTGAGGTGTTTGGTCTGTCTAATCTGAGCTTTTTGCCTCTGTACTGAGAGTACAAACACCAAATCTAGATTAAAATTATTTTATCTGTAGTTCATAACTCTGGAACTGTTTGCAGTGTGAATGTTAATCCATCTCAAATGAAAATTCAGAATTGCCTATCTTTTTATAAGCATTACCAATTTTATGACTTTTAGCTTAGTATAAGGACTGTATAAATCATTTACTTTCACGATGTGAGGCAGACCCATTCATCATCTTATTCACTGTGAGTCTGAGGTGGCTTTGAGGAAAAAATTGATAGGAAGCCTTTCCTAGAGATAAAAGCTAATTTCAATACCAATGCTAAATTGCTCTTTTTCCCTTTAATTTTACTCTGTTTCCTATGTTCACTTACCCTAAAATTGTCTTATTTTATTTAGCTTTATTTTCAGTAACTACCCTAACAATATAAGGTATGTTTGCACTAGAATTTTTGGAACAGGATAGTAAAACCAAAGGCCAGCTTTAGGCCTGCGTAGTGTAAACTTTTGGAGTATTGGATGTAGTGAAGAGTTCAGTATAAGTTAATTCATCCTACTTCTTGGCAGTGGTATGTCAAGAATTAGATCTCAGGGAAAAGGACAAGGTAACAGCAAAGAGATACCAAGGGCAAACTCTAAGCGCTGAGTAGGGGGACTCGGAATTTAGAATTCAATACGCAGCTTCTCATTTCTCTAACTGGTCTACAGACTACTGAGAGAAAGTTTCTGCCTTTTGAATCTGCGGAGTTCTAAGGATACTGCAGAGTTTGGATAATTAAAACAGGTAATGCTCAGAATTTCTTGTAGATCACTTAGTCATCATAAAATATTAGCATTAAATATTATTGGCTTTCATTTCTAATGCTTTTTATGGTTGCAGTGCAGGCTACGTTGCCGTGGCTTGTGAAGTATAGTCTCGGAAAAATTTTTAGGGTATTTGTACAACGTGTATTTGAAATAGATTTTCAGCTCCCTGATGAGATTGGAATTGTTCCTGAGTTGCACTGTTTGTTTATTTGGGATAGTTAATCCTCTGCATTTTCTGTCCTGGCACCGACTGTAATAAATTGTTGTTAATACCTCTGGAATGGCCAGGTCACAGCCTAAACCAGTGGTTGAGCACCAGGTGAGAAGGCAGGGCTAAACCGCGAGCTCAGGTGCAAGCTTTGCTCTTGAGTGACTGGTAAGTGTGGGGACCGGATTCTCTTCTCCTTACCCTCATGTAAGGGTTAGCAGCCAAGGGAGCAGTATCTCTCCAGATAGACTGCACTGCTTTTGAACTGTCACTGTTTGTTGGAAGGGGTGGGCAAATGTTTTTTCTTCTTTGTTACCTTCTATTACTTCGTAGCACTTACATCCTAGTAGAAAGCGCTGTCACTGTTTTCCACTGCCATACATTAAAGTATGGTAATTTGGGGTACAAAGTAGTGCCATAGATGTAAAGTGTTCATTAAATTAATTATCTGTATTAACATAGAAACTCAACAGTGAAAGAGTTAGCAGGTTATCCTATAAATTAAGCATATCTTGTTACTCTTATCTTACATTCAAGGGAGAGTATTACATTTTACCTGCAGATTAACTAAAAAAAGTAATATACTGTTACTAAACAGAGCTTGATAATAATTATTTTCATCTTGGTTTAGCTATAGAAGTTCCTTTTCTTTTGACATTTAACTCTTTTTTTTTTTTGCACGTGTGTTATAAGCTCTTCTTATTATTTCACTTGTTAACTTTATTTGCATACAAAACAAGCTTTAAGAATGCTTATACTTGTGACAGAAACTTCTGAGCGGGAATGGAAGTATGTGATGTCTTCATGCAGCATTTAGTTGGTGTAAACTGTTTTCCCAAAGCCACGAAATACATCCTTAGAACAGCTAAGTGTGAAATCAGCTACAGAAGATAAAATTCTTCTGAAAGGCACATTCCAGAGGTCTGTGTAGCAGGAGAATAGCAAGGGTTTTCACTTGAAGTCAGCAGGGCGCACCCCCAAAGAGGTGTTTTGCTCTTGTGTAAGTCAATGCTCCAGAAATACAGCATGCTATGTACCTGCATTAGTAAATATTGATTCTGTGATTCCTCTGTATAACATTTCTGTATTTCTGAGGTATGTACCCCCATTGATTTCAGCGTGGAGTTGTTGCAGTAAAACTGGTCTGCATAACTGCAGCAGGCATGTAAAGGACATGTAAAGTTAGGATATGGATAGGCTTTTTGGGTAGTCACAAAGAAATTGCTCTGTAGACAGTGAATTTGGCTGTGTCAAGTTGGCAGTGGTCGGGGGCTGATGGTCTTTCCTGGGAAAGCCTAAAACCAAAGTTTCCTTCCGAACTCCTGCATTCTATTGTGACTCCCGCCTTGTTTGAGTGCTTGCTAGTGAATGGTTGGCAGAAAAGAGCCACAGTCATGTATTGTTAAGGTTCCAAAAGAATTAAGAATTTAGCATTGTTTTTAAAAAGATGAAGAGTAACAAAAGCAATGGTAGCCCATGATAGTGCAAAGCTGTGACTCCAGCAACAGTTCATTTCAGAAGCAGGTGTATATATACGTATGGGACAAAAAGTTGATTCTAGGTGGAATACTGGAGGTCTTTGCATTTCATTTGCATTTAGAGAAAGTGAACGTGACCTACAGTTTTCTATTATCTTCTTTCCCCACATATGGAGTGTGTTTCTTAGTTAAGACAAACCTGTTTTTTGTTCATTTGCTTTGTTGTTTTTTTTTGTGTTCTTTTTTTTTTTTTTTTCCTATGCAACTAGGTGATTACTTCTGTTCTGTAAATATGTAATTATCTTCCCTTGTGGAAATGCTAAGTCGTAGCTTGAACCGGTGATTGAGCACCTGGTGGGAAGCAAAACAACTTAGGGGAGCTTATGTGCATCCATTACTAAGCCAAGCTTTGCACAACTGATAGTTTGAAAGAGATTTTGCCAGGCAGTGTTGCCATGCAGTTCAAGTGTGTTTCTTTTAACAAAAATGCTTACTTTGACTCAGGGACATTTGACAGAGATCTAAGTGTAGAAATGCATGGAATTTGTACCATCCTCCTTTCAAACTGAGACTCGTAGTGCTTCTAAGAATCGTATGATATAGTAACAAGGTTGTGGTAAATATGCAAATGGTGAGAGGGAGAGCAAAATCAGTAATTCCACAAGCACTCGAACTTATGAATACTGGTTTCCAAGAGTGTTTGTTGGTTTTATTCTCAAATGCCTTACAAGTTGTAACCTCTAATCAAAATAACTTTTCAGCTGTCATGTTCTCAACACTACTGTATTATGTTAACTCATGGAATACGTATGTATTCAATTTCAGCAATCTTTTTTGTAAAGCATGGGTTTTTGTTCTTCCATCCATCCATTTTCACAGAATCTGCTGTAACTTTGAAACTCTATCAGATTTGCTTTAAATTGTCTTTTAAGCCAGGGAGTCATAATTGTTGTTGAGAGATGTAGGTATAGACAGGTAAAAACCTAAAACTGACTGCATTAAAAGCAAAATAAATGTATTCAAACATGATGGCTGCATATACCTGCTTTCAGGAAACCCGAGTAATGGTTTTATCAGGTAAAATTTAGGATGAACTCTTACATAGGCAATTTAGCAAGAGTACCTAGGTCAGGTCTAAAGCACAGTTTCATATGTAAATGAACACATGCAACTTAAATGTAACTAAACACATGTATGCTGTATCTGTGAAGTAAAGATAAGGTACACAAAGGGGAAATGTTTAGTGAGGTAGTTTCAAATAAAACATATTGTAAACAAGAGCACTTGGGTTCTAAATTTAAAGAAATGTCTGGGAAGTGCCTGATTTTTAACTAGTGAGATTGTACGTAGGAGAAAACAGTAAAATTTTATGCTGACAAGAATTGGCAATTTTGAAGTCCATTAAAAAAAATATGATGATGATAGTTAAATGGATTTTAATTATGATGTACAGATAATACAAAAAGTGAAAGAAATTAACCTGGACATGTGGAGAACAAGATGTAAAAATATTAATTTCAAGAATTGTACTGAAAATATGGTAATAACTTCTCCTGCCCAACAGAAAACAGTACTGAACCTTTAAATAGGAAGGAGACAACTTTAAGCAGGAGTAGGGGGAACAAGTATGAATATGAAGGAGGTATTAAATGTAAACACTACATGAAGTATGGATAGCAGGTAAAGATGAGCTGAGAGGTGAATCCTGTAAGATTCCAGAAAATAGAATTGCGGAATAGAGATTTCTGTATAGAAACAGCTGGGCTTGGTTGAGCAAGAACTGCAAACTGGGGATGTAAACAGATCTGTAAAATCAGATGAGTAAGGAAGGATACTTCTTGTGGAAGGTTATTAGGATGCAAAGAATAAAACAGCTTCTGTGCAACAGCAGAGCAAAACTAAACCTGCAGTAGTTTTGGTGCACAAGAGTAAATGTCGGAGCACTTTTTTTGCTAAACAAGGGGATAGGGTTTAAAGTTGAAGGAGGGAAGATTTAGGTTGGATATCGGGGGAATTTCTTCTCTATGAGAGTGATGAGGTGCTGGAACAGGGTGCCCCAAGAGGCTGTGGGTGCCCCATTCCTGGAGGTGTTCAAGGCCAAGTTGGATGGGGCCCTGGGCAGCCTGGTCTGGTATTAAGTGTGGAGGTTGGTAGCCCTGCGTGTGGCAGGGGGGTTGGAGATTCATGATCCTTGAGATCCCTTCCAATACAAGCCATTCTATGAACTTGGCCAAAAAAAAAAACGAAAAAAACTTATTACTAAATGCAGTTGAATTTCTGGTTTGGCTCTTTTACAGAAAATGAAGTGCCAATTTATTGAAGGTCACTCCCCGTGTCTGTTTTCCTCTTTCATTTAATATCTGCTCAATACATTCAGCAATGAGGGTGTGAGGATATTAAAGACTCCGTGTAATTAGGCCTTCCATATTGAAAGCATTGTTACTAATTTGCTATGATTTTTGATACGGTTTGAGGATTAACAGTTTTGAGTGAAGTTGAGCCGAGTTGCATTCAGTAGAATTGCTACAGAGCACTGTCAGCAGACCGTATTTATGCTAATAACATGACCATAGTTTTGTATGTATTTATAAACACATAGAGCATGGAGACAAAAGCAAACAAATAAGTTAAAAAGTTTTTTTTAATATACTTGAGAAGATCTGTGTGAATGTAAACATTTGGGAAATTTGTGCAGCAGGCTTCACTGTAGGCACTAGCATTTTGACCTTGTAAATAATGGTAGAACCCTGCATATTTTTTACTTGAAAAGTAACACTTGCAAAAAATTGTGGGAATTCAGTTACTGTTTCTTAATATGGCACAAAAGAGTTACAGATTTCCTGGCAGGTTTGTGCGCATTTCTGACACCATGCTGTGTAATTCCACTACTGAATAAGCCTACCATTAATTTTTTTACACCAAACAATGAATCTCTTGCCATGTAACCACAATAGGTGGAAATAAATAAGTAAAATACTGGTTTATATGTATGCAAGCAAATTTTTCTATATGTTATTAACAGCATTTTTTGGTTAACAATTCTGTCAAACCTCGTAAAAATCTTTGAACATGGTGAGAGTAAGGCAAAAAAAACCTCTGTAAGCAAATGGCACCAAATACCTGTGTGCATATCCAACTCTTATGGACTTCCACAGTTCTGCGTTGGCTATGACTGTAGTAGCTTCTTGTTCACCATGTGTAAGTAGTGTTATGCACAGTTGCTATGGAAGTAATCATATTCTCAGATCTCTTTGAACAGGTTTATTAATATTTCACTGTGTTCCAGTGACTCATTTTGACACAGATTTAAAGCAGCTATAGTCTAAGTAGATTAATATGTTAATATAGTTTACGAATTAACATGACAGGTTAATTGAAAACACATTGTAAGATGCCTGAGGACATCTTTTATTCATTTTTCTGATATAAACTGTTTATTTTGTACAAAGCTTTAAAATAAATAACACAGCGCAGTACTGCATTATTAGTACCTCTTTTTTGGTATTAATCGGTGCTTAAGTGCCAAATGTCGTTGCTCTTTTGTATGGTTTCTTCCTATTTTTGGGTACTCAAGTGCTGTAAGTGTGAGCTGCCCAGCTGATATCATGACTTATGTTACAATAAGTAAATAACATACTGATGTGGAACAAAACATTTTCCAAAATAAATCTGAGTAAAAATACTGACAACAATACGAAAAATGTAGTGGTGCATGGAATATATCCACCACAAAAACAGAAGTCGAAAGACAAATGGGCAGAGAGGAAATATACACAGGTTCCACTTAGATATTTTCAGAAGAATTCCATAGTGATAATTCTTAGTGACAATCAGGTAAGAAGACTGATGTACCAGTTAAACGTTGGATAGTTTCTGCTTGGTTCGGAAGAGCAAACCACCTGTATGGGTCGTGTCATTTTTTAGGTTTCATACTCGTCATAACTCTCAGAGACAGAATTACCATCCAGTAGATCTCAGTTCACAAAGCATCACAGCTGTAGTCTGTCAACTCTAGAGATAGCTACAAGGATGTACACTTCTGAATTGATGATGGAACGCTCATTAGGCTTCTTGTAGAAACAACTTTGTTGTGATAGTTATTTTTCTGATTGATTCCGAAGTGGTGACAGAGTCGTTAGTATTCAGTTTATGCTGTCTTTATGGCTGCTTCGATCTGTGTTGTGATTGTTTAATTCTTGGTTTTTCCACTGGATGCTTGTTCCATTCATGGGCACTGAAGTCGCTAAACTTTTTGACTGGGAGCAGCAACAACAAAGACATGACTGAAAATTTGGGAGGAAAAAAAAAAGTTGTCACAAATCTGTCAGCTCTGTAAACACTGCCAACAATACTTTTTATTTTGAAATGAACAGAGGATTCTCACTGAGTGAGTGATAGGCGCATGTGAGCAAAATTTTTACCTTATGACTGTAAATGGTTTATAGGCACAAAGTTGCACATAGGCCTGTCCTTTGCCTTTGACTTGAAAACAGCTTTCATAGGAAACATTGTAGAAGTTGGGTGATGGTTTTTCCCTCCACAATTCAAATAAAATGTAAGAGAGAAAAGAGACTTAGGTCTCTTCTGACTTCTTAGAAGAAGGCAAAATTGTTTAGGAAAAGGGATGGTGAGTATGTTGAGCTCTGTATCATTTTTCACCTTTAAGAACAGATAGTAAACAAAAAGAAGGTAATCCGTGGCTGGGATGTCCTCTTTTCTCACCTGAAAGGATGAGGAATTACTCTTCAGCTTTTCTCCTGTCCTTTTGCAGAAACTAATGCTTAACTCTATGAAGATGGAAGCTTTGCTTTACGGGAAGAGAGTTAGCTCCTCAGAGGAGCAGTGGCAGTAATAGCACTAAATCCATAACATCTCTGAGCAAAGTTAGCAGGAAGTGTTGGAGAAGGATGTGGCCAGTCGTATGATATATATACTATCTATGTGTGGGTGGGGATATAAAATATCAGCAGAGGAAGAATATTAAGCTTGAATATGAAATTGAGAGATTGGCTGAAATGATCATGTTGTACTAGAAAGGAAAAGGGAAGTTATAATATGAAGCTGGAAAGGATGAAATCATATCTGAAAATGACTCAGCGTTGTTGGATGGAGTTATCTTTTGGAAGAGCAAAGGGGAAAAAAATGTAGTAATGATACGAAGAACATCCGTGTTACTTTTACTTGATGTCAGGTCAACACATGTTATCTTCTCCACTGTTCCCAAATGAAGTAGGAGACCATCAAAACCAAAGCTGATTTCATGTTAGCCATGTGGAAATACTCCCCTGACAAACTTTCCCTACTTTGATCATTTATTACATTGTTTTCGATATTCTGTGTCGCCTATTTGAATTCGGAAAGTGTTGTAGTACAGCTCTGTCTTTGTTTTTCTTTGCAGATTAACTATGTCTTCCTATTCCCTCTCACCACCCTATAACACTATTTGCTCTCATTTTCCTTCTGTCATTATGGCCTTGCAGAGACATGGTGTCACAGTTATTTTAGCCTTAAAATATGTTTTCCAGTGTAGGAACTGGAAGAATGCAGGCAGAAGCCATAATGTTTATTTACTTACCAAGGTCAACTGAAGTGCCTGCTTTGATATAAAAGTCTGGAAACTTTAGTTGGGATTGTTTAACTGCTGTCAGATCTAGTACCCTACGTAAATGTCTTTTTTGCTCATCTAGAGCAGTGAATTAGGGTATCAACTGAATTCTATTTAATATACAGGTCACATTCTTATAAGCACCACTTACAAGAGCGTGTCTATCTTGCTGATTGTTTACATGTGAAGACTGTGTCAGACTTATTTACTGATCTAGCATTTCAGATAAAGTGGACAGTTTCCTCTTTGAGTTTTATATGTCTGCAGTATGACCTGCTAGCTGGTGACAACTTAGTCATTCATTTGCATGCCTCTCCTCCTAGGTGAGGAAGAAAGGTAACAGCTGAGTGATTGAATGCTGTTTATCAGCTGGACATAGTATCAGAAAGATCTTACCTGAAAACAGTTTTTAAACTTCTTGCTGACAAAATAGAGTGCTATTGGGTTTATGCAAGAGTTCATAGTTGCCAGGTTGATGCTGATATAATCCAATGGCAGCAAGAAACTAGATGACAAAAAAAGAAATCAAAATTCGTTCTTCATATGCTGTGGAAGCATACATGTTTTCCTGTTTGCAATCTCTTTTGTCACAGAAACAAATTCTTTCTCACCTCTGTTATCTTTTACCATGAGATACCTATAGCGGGCAGTCTCACAGAAATTCAAGAGCCCCAGGAAAGAGATTACAATGGCAATATATATAGTATTTATTGTAATTATGCTACGCCGTAAGAACATCCACCTGAAAATGGGTGTAGTTGAAAAATCATAAAATGAAGTTGCGTGTACAGTGACATTTCTCACATAATATTCAAATGCATGACATGATGTATTTTTTGAGTATAAATAAGTTACTGATATGGAAAATGAAGTACCTGAGCAGTTCACATCTGCCGGGATCTCTTTCATTGTATACCATTTTCTTCAAAATTCGGCTCAAATGGAGGGGGAACCAGCAAAGAGCAAATATCACTACTAAACAGAAAACTGTCTTTGCGACTTCTCGGCGCTAGAAAAATAAGATAACAATGATTTAGTGTCTAGTTCATACTGATAAGAGATTGTAGTGATGTTAGCAGTAAAGTTAAATTGTTTAGATAAGCATGCAAGGAAAGTGCAGCTTCCAGACCACCTGATGCCTCTGAACTTTTTTTTAATGAGTCTTGCTCTTTATTTAACTCTGGCAGTCCTCTACATTACCTTCTCATCTCTGAAACTGGCACAGCTGGAGCATACAGGGCATTGTCAGGACTTAGTAGTTGTTAGGCTAACAATATCCACTGCTGAGCATTCCAAAACCTGACAGCTTTCCCAGTCTTTCTTATTCCTCTCCAGTGGACTACTTTTCTGGCAGTTTATCATCTTTCTTTAAAAACATACATACTCTCTAGGAAATTTTTTTCGTGTATGATGGAAACTGAGATAACTCCTATTTGATAAAAACACTTTCAGGTAACCCTTAATGTGAAGTAATTTGTAAACTCAAGGCACCCAAATCAATTGGCAATAACAATTCTGTTGTACAATGTATCTAGTCAGGATATCATTCTCCATGATATCTTATATTTGGTACGCATCCTGTCGTATAGAAGGGTACTGCACAGTATTATAATTTTGTTATCCTTGCAATGTGATCTTTATGTTCTTATGGATTCTTTCTACAAGCAAAATTACAGAAATGTCTGTATTACAGCTTAATCTCAATGCTTAGGAAAAAATTTATATTTAATGGATATTTTACACAACTTTCAAGATTTACTGATGTATTAGTGGATTTTGGGCGATGTCTACCAGCGTTCTTTGGCAGGTGTGGATTTGATAAAGAGGATTAAGTGGGGATAAGAGTACCACTTCTAGAACTGTCTTTGTAATGTGACAGGAGTAAGCATTTCGAGGTTGTTATTAAGAATCTTGAATGTATGAGCAAGTCTCATTAGGTGCTATTAGTGTTTCTTCTTTCTTATAAAGCAGTTGTTATCAAAATAGAAGAAACGTAACTGGAAAATAATGTGGACAAGACTGAAGAAAGAAAGAAGGACAAAAAGCGACAAAGGGACGAGTACTGGTAAACAGAGGCATAAATTCATCCTCCAGGATCCAGTCCAAGTAGTGTGCTCGCACTGCTTATCCAGTTGTGGAAGCTGGGGGGCAGATTCCCCTGAGCATACCATTGTCCTTCTAATGGGTAGAGTAGTCTTGTGTGGCCCTAGGATGGGCTGAATTGTGAGTCCTAGGGTCTGATAAGGGGGAGAAGGTGGAAAATCTGAGAAAGGCAAAGATCCCTCTGATCTGCCCTGTTCTGAAATGTGGCAGCAGAGAAGGAATCTCTGAAAGAGCTCGCTCAGCTAGAAAGAACTGCTCTAGGGATTCATACTGGTAAATGTGGAATTTAGAACAAAGTCGAATTTGAAGGGCTGAAATTAATATTATACCCTCTTGTCTGACTAACTGCAGTGAAAAAACTACAGGTTGTTTTTTAAGTTTCAGTTAGCAATGAAAAATCAGACAGTGCTGCAAAAACATCATAGTGAGAACTGACGGTTCCGTGAGTGACTTTGTGATCATTTGTCCTAGTCTTACTGCACTTTTCAAAGCAGTGAAGCTACAGCAATAGTAACTGCCACAGTGCAGTAAGACTGAAAAAAATATCTGTTCTAAACTAAGTTACTCTAGAGCGGTTTTTCATATGAACCTAAAATTGCATATCAAAGTGCACCAAAGTAGGAAGGACTCATGTAGTAATAACGAGGCAAGAAAAAATTTATTTTAAAATCTTTGTAGTTACAAAGATTAACGAACGGGAGAACACAACCATCACACTTTCTTAAGAAAAGAAATACACCAATTACTTTCTTGAGCTGCCTTTAGTATCTCCTTATGTTACGATTTAGTCTTGTGTTCCAGGATGGACTGAATACCTTAATATCAGAAATAGTCAACACCCTCACCTCCTATTTCTGTAACTTATTCAAACATAGAAACATTTCTAAAATAACCCTAAGACAGAAGAATAGTATTTTCAAACATTGGTGGTCCTAATATTTACCTGCTTAAGGTGTTCACTGAGAGCAATTCTCAAGTTGCTGTTCCTTCTGTTTAACATTTCACAAGTCATTAGCGTATAGAAGATGGCAGTACACGCCAGTGGCATGCAGAAATAGAAGCCAAACAGCCACCAATCCTTTGCATCTTTGTAAAACTAGATAAGGTAAAGAAAAGAGAAAGTATTTTTATATGATTCAATAGAAAGTACCACAAAGATACGGGAAATGGAAAGTTAGTATGCTTGTATGCATCTATTTGCGAACGGCCCTAAATTATGTAAACTTTATCAGTTGGATATACTTCGGACCAACATCAACATGTGAATTGTGGCATTGTAAACATTTATTTTACCTCAGTGACAATCTGCCTATACCCTTGTTGCAATCTGTCTTGTATGGGAAGAAATTAATTTTGATTGTGTTTTCTGAAACTTTATACTTAGTCAAGAAAAGGAGTTCAGCTCCAACTTCAGTATGATGTACAAGCAATGTAGACACTGAGTGTGAGATAACAAATATCTCTAAATGCCTGTCTCAGGAAATGCCATTTACCTCTGCAGCTTCTGCTCTTATTCCAAAAAAGGAAAATTCAAAGCGTTTTGTAACTTTAGCCACCTTTCCTTATCAGTGAAAGTGCTGGTAGTTGGTTGTTTATATGTAGGGCTGATAGAAGCCTCTCTGTAGGTGTTTGATATATGGAAAGCTTAGGACTGGTGTCTTCTATTGGTACAGTTACTTTTAACCCTTCATGTGCCTTGCATACCATTTGACTTTTGTGACAAGACCCTGAAGAAGGAACTGATAGAGTATCCATATTTGCCTGTGTAATTTAAATGCTAGTTGTGTTTTATGTTAACAATTTATGCTCTATGGGAAACAGCGTATTTGAAACAATATTCAAAATTATTGTTTTCTGTAGGCTATTTTCAGGCTAAAAACATTATTGTATCTTAATTCTTAAACTTCATGCACAGCCAAAATTGTGCACTGACATACGACTCTTTAAAGACTTCCTGTCTCTACATTATTAGTCACTGAGATGACTATGTGTAAAAGGGAACCTTCTTTCTCCTGATCTTTCCTCAAGCTTGTTTATTCCTAGCGGATGTGCTCTTGTAACATGATGGTTCCCACACCAAATGTCAAAATGCTAATAACTGAGGATTATACAGATCCTGTTTGAAGAAGTCAAACTTTGACATCTTGTTTACATTTAAAACTGAAAGGCACTAAACTTTGAAAGATGAAGGAAACAAATGCAATGCAATAATCTTTAGTATTTAGTAGTGTTCGTTTCTTAGTCTGCTGTAGTTGCATCAGAGACTTGATTTACTGAGGAAAAAGGAAATGGCTTTTATTTGTCTCCATCTAAACCCAACAGTTATCTGCTTACTAAGCTTGTTAATTTAGAGTATGCTGAGGTATCTAGGCCACAGCCCTGCTCTAGAGGCATCTTGAACTGTGCTCATTAGCTTCTTTCCTCCTCCTTATTGTAACCTCATCCCTGCACGAGGAGGGGCTGCAGTCTAATGCATAGTTACACACTCCTCTAGGGCTGCATTTTCCCAGCTGAGACCTGAGTTTCTGCCAGCAGAAAAACAGAAAGCAAAATGCCTCGTATTTTAAGAGTTTGTACTGAGGGGAAATCTAATTACCACTCCTCCTGCAGAGAAAAGGATTACAAATACATGGAGCAATTGCCCGTTCTGTGGGAAATTCCTACGGGTTAGACTAGAAGCATATTAGTTGGGCAGTACAGTAAAATGCATACTGTGTGAATCCACACTATGTTTAAAAGGAATAAGTTTTGTCATTTGTTAACCAGCTTTCATGAGTATTGCATGTCAGCCAATGCATTCACAGTCCTGTTTCACAACCCTGACCAATACACAAATTCTGTACAAAAACCTGACTATGAAGTAACAAATCCTACACAGAAATGTCTGCAAATGGTTAATTATGGAATCTGACTTTGTCAAAGCTTACATCAAAGCACAAAACTGGGTTGATTTAAGAGAACTAGGCATTCTTTTGTTTGTCTTGAAAGCCCACATGGAACTAGTTTTCTACAGGAAATGTGCATTTTAAACAAGTTTCCTAGTGCACTCAGCCTCTAGGGAATCATGGTCTAGCATGAACCTTTATAGTCCTTCAAGAATAGTTTTAAAATTGAATGAATTAACCTATTTAAAAAAAAAAAAAAGTTAATCATAAACCTTCCCCTAAGCTCAGTAATTGTTTATTTGATGTTTGTGTTAGTGAATATATTTAAGGTTAAAATATTTCCATTTTAATCTCTTGTTTCTACTTGCTTGGATTACATTGAAACACAACATTTTTTTTGACTGATGCATCCAACATTTATTCTCAGCTTGAACCTAAATGCTGATTTATATCCTTAAAAATCAAACTGGCATGGAGTGATTTAGATATTTGAATTATTCTGAGCAAATAAAAGTTACTAATTCCTGCCAATATGCAAAACAAGCCAAGCCGTTCTACTAAGTCCATTAGGAACAGAAAAATAATCATTACTGTGCCTATGTGGGACCTGAACTACTGTGCTTTGGAGAAACAGGATGAGAAAAACATAAAACATTTTTCTCAGGGAGAGAGGAAGTACAGATTGTCCAACCACAACTGTGGAGAAAAGTTGTTATTAAAAATGCACAGACTTACACTCACTGCAGTAAAGCATACTTTTAACTATCTGCAAGCCATGTTGTCTGTGCAGTTAAGAAATATAGTACAAGTTCTGAACAGTTTCACTTCCTCTTCACCTGTATTATTTCCACTAGAGATTTGCTTTTGTTTTCTCTTGCTTCTGACATCCCTGCAGCCTGTGGAACCCTGCCAAAGTTGATGGTATTCTACTGAAAAACACAATTCCTGCACCCTTTTTATTTATTATTTATTTTATGCGTGTTATATGCTAATTATTTATTTTTATACATGTCCTCGTTTCATTTGCCTCACCCTTCTCAGTTCTAACCGAAGCCACGTGAGGTTACATTGGATCTAGCCCAAGATCCAGTAAAAGTACAAGTATGTGGCATTTGAAAACGGAAAACAGTTTTGTCATGAAAAATTCTGGGTCAGGAAAACTGTGGAGTTTCCTTCAAGATCTTGCATTACCTGCAACAAAACATAACAAATCCCTTTTTTGCTACCTCTAAGAAAAATTAATTTGTGGATGAAGAATGGCCCTTCCTTGGGTTTACAGGGAAGAAGGTGTTTCTTTTCCTTTTCCTGAAGGTAAGACCAAGCAGAAACTCACTATCCCTCTATGCAGTAGATGGGTTAACTCTGTAGTGACTGCTCATGTGATGTGCTTTGAACAAGCTAATGTGGATATTTGTGACTGGAAAAGTGCAGTAGTACAGAGGCAGAGGGTTATGAAATTTGCCTAAGAATCCTGGTGTGTACTTCAGTATTTCTCTTGCTCTTGAGTAGCAGTGCTTGGGTGACAGCTAACAGTGCCACAGCTACCTAGGTTGGACATATGTCAATTTCATAACTGTAATTTCTGATAAATGAAGGGATTATTCTCTGATTTTGGACAAGTGTTTTAATAGGAAAAATGAAGTTAGAGCTTTGATGTGTTATACCTGGAAACACAATGCCTCCTAGGGCTGTGACACTCTTGGTTGTTCTATAATTAGGCCCTAATTGCAGATTTCTTTATTAAGAATCCTTAGCAGTGAATGATGCTGTAATGTCACATTTGATATTTTCTGAATGAAAGCAGAGGGCTGATACCTGTAGACTGAAGACCCTCTTTGCACCAATACATATCAGAATACATTTTGCACCTTAACAGATTAACAAAGTGCATGTTAAGTGTCTAATTTATAAAGAGAGGAAAGGATGTTACTTACCAACATAAATTTATTTGTAGGGTTGAGCATGCAGGTAACATAACTTTCATCTTTGTATCTGAAAGGTACCACAGCAAAACCAATGGCTTCTGGAATAGCCAGTATAAAAGACAGAAGCCAAATGGAGAAAATTTCAATAGCAGTGATCATAGGGATTCCAATTCCCTGAACGCGGCTCCAGGAGGCAACTGCTCTATACCTGCAAGAGACAGGCATTAATTTCTAATCTTTTTTCTTCCTCAAATTCAAACATTTTGCATCAGTTTGATATATGAAGTAAAATCCCAAAGCTGGCATTGTAACTTTATATTGCTTGTTCTTCTTGCCTACTCCAAGAACTCTGCTGTCCAGCCATCCAGGATACACAGTAGAGCACATCAGGGAGTGGATAGTAAAGAGTTGGATGCAATTGTTAGGCTAAGGCACATGATTGTATGGCATTCTACTGTATGGACTGTTCTTGTGGTTACTAATTAAAGTAGGCAAGGTCTGTGAGGGCAGACTGTATTTTATGCTAGCTCAGGTGATGTTACAGCAGAAAACAATTTCTAATGCAGTAGCTGTTATAAAAACGTGAGGCAACTATAATCTTTGGCTACCTCAGCTTAACAGCAGTGCTGTCTAAAGTGGTCAGCTTGGCATCCAGTGAAATATTGTTAAAATAGTGTTCATCATGTGAAAATGTATTTATTTACACAGTGCTAAAATACTGTTTTTATGAGGCACGTTCTATATTGGCCTTAGACTACAACAGAGTTATATCCTTCTGGCAGTAATCTCAGCCCCTGCATTACCTTTCTTATGAGAAAATGAAGAGTGTGGCTAAGAAGGGTGTTCATACCAAAAGTAGCAGTTTTCTCCACAACTTTATCCCCTAGGTTCTAAGTTTCTGTTTGTTTGTTTGTTTTTAAAAAAAAGCAAAACACAACGGCACAAAAAGTCTAGAATTACTGAAACCAGCTTTGCTGTATGAATGCAACAGCTTGTAACTCACATAAAAAGTAAAAATTCTAAAAAGTTTCAAATATAGCAAGTGCACTTGCAACATTCTCCCTTTTCCTCTTCCCCTTTTTCCCTTCCCTGTCCCTCACATGCTAGATTCTTGTTACAGGCTGCAGCTTTTCCCCCATTAAGGGAACTGAGCAGGTCTTTCACTTCTACTTTTCTGCCAGATTTCAAGGATCTTGTAGGAATTTATAAGCTTTGAAACTTCAACCTCTCTGTCAGCTTTGATCAAAAGGTTCAAAAATTATTGAGAGAAGACTGATAGGAATGTAGTAAAGTCTTTAATTTATGGACATATCAGTCCATAAATTAAATTTTCAGTAGCGGATTTGATTGTTATCTACTCATAGCTGCAGCAAACAAGTTACTTAGCCTTTCCAGAAATTTAGCAAAGATAACCATCTAGAAGTCATGGAAAGAACAAACACCAGTTTTGTTTTTGTAATAATCTGAAAAGCGTTTTGGAGAGCCTTCTGTCATTGGCAATATCACATTTTCTAAACTGTGTTTATTTTCACAAAGTAATAGCACTTTCTCATTTTGAATTACAATGCTTCATGGGCTTCTAGTAGAACTAGTCTTTAGCTGAGGAGAGAGAATTATGATTGCAGGAAGTCAAAGTGTTGATATGGGCTTAAGGATGGCAGGAGTTGAAGGAAAAGAGTAGCTGAGAACTCTGGATTAAGACGCTTTGTACTGAGAATGGCTGGAGTTTGAATTTCTGAAATGAAGCAGTGAAGACCTTCTGATGGGATAAAACTGGTGAAGGGTGTAGGGCACAGGCTATTGTTATTAACGGCAACCACACCTCTTCTCTAATCAAAATACTAGATTAACATCGTAGATTCACATACACAGCATTTCTTCTAATTTTCCGTGTCACCACTCCCCTCTCCCCCTTTTATTTCTTTGTAATTGTGCTCATTATCAGGATGAAACACATTAATGAAATCCCACGTATCCTTTACATTAGAAGGAAAATGATGCAGAAATGCAAGATCAGGCCTTCGTAAAGTCTTCAGAAGGCATTATTACAGAACGTCACTGGAAAGTGTATGTTAAAATGGTTGCAGTAAACAGATTTGAATCCTTGACTTTGAGAGTTATGGTAAGATCATACACAGCACAGTCACAGGTGCACTAGAAACAGATTCTTAGTGCAACATTTTAATTGAAGGGTATTTACAAAGATTTTGAACACACCAAAGCAAACTAATGTATTGTGGATTTGCAAATTAAGAATACATTTAGAGGTTTTTGTTTTTATCTCCTAAAAGATCTCAGGAGGGAGGCAATAATTTACTCACATAGAGGAAGTCTATGAGAACGGTATTCTGAGATTATTGAAACAAGCTATGCTAAAATAATTGAGAGAATAATTTTTATCATCAGATCTTCTCACATATTTATATTAAAATACAAATTAAATTTGGAATAATTAGTGATCTTTTTATATTTCACTTCATCAAATATCAAATTTTAACTTTAATTACTAAATGCAATATTCTATGGAGTATTCCCAAAAATACTCAGTATTTGTACTAAGTAAACTTTGAAAATAGAGCAGCAAATGTGCAGTTTATTCTTTGCTAACTGACAACCTTGCAATCAGTTCAGTCAGCTGCAGTGCATGGTACTGTCCCATCATCCTTGAATGATATTCTTAAATACGAGACTGTGGACTACATTTTTTTCAAATAAGAAATAATTTTTTGTGCTGTGTTGCCTGTGCAGCTATGTAAATGAATACAAAGAAGTTGTAAATCGTGAATCTAATTCTTTTCATTCTTGTATATTTTTTGTACCTGTTCTGTTCAAGTTATGTCTACTTTGAACAGGAGAAGATCAGCGTGCAAGGGTTTGGATCATACATCTTTTTTTTTTAGTTCACATTTCAAATAACCAGCAAATGAGGAACCGCTGACTGAAAAATGTTATGAATGGTTTCAGCTAAAGGATAAGCAGCTTACTAATTAGATCAGAATTTCCTGAGTATGTACTAACCTGCAATTACTTGGTCACTGCTTATTGCTGTAACAGTGATTTCAAAAACTCTGGTAGTAAAATGTTTCTAGTGGGTGTTCTGTAGGTTTTATTATTTGCATAATCTTTGTATAGGCACAAAGATCCCATAATTAAGAATGGGAAAATACTGCTGGGTTTATTTCCCTCCCATTTAAAAAATAATAATATAGGATGTCTGCCAGGGAACTGAAATAAATTTAATTCCTCAATCTAAAATTTATTTTATCTTATTTTATCTTTTTAGTTTGTTTCCTTTTTCTTTCCAACCTTGTCTAAAGTGTTCAGCTCTTTTCCATGTCATTTCCTTTTCCATGTTTAGTGCTGTGGCTTCTTTTTTTGTTTTGTTTTTTACTGCTCATGCATATGCTGTCAACTTGAGTATATTGTGCCCTTCAGTTGCTCTCTCCTCTCCGTTTCCTCTCTTTTCTCTTCTTCCATTCTGGTCTATTTATTCCAGCTTGCTTTTCATGGATCCTGCAGGCTATCCTGCTACTTGTATTCAAAGATGCACAGTATTTGAGGACAAGGGATTATTGCATCATGAAGTATCTGCACTACATAAAACTAAATACTTTGCACTCCTACCCAGCTATAACTTCTTTCAAGCGTGTCTTACAGATGGCATCTTGTCTTGACCTGAGAAAATTAAAAGCAACACACCTTCACCTTTTCTTTGTGATTTCTTATAGTCAATGCCCTCACGTGTAATTTGTTTTCTTTAGGTATGTCTGGCTGAAACTTTGATTAATAGGTTCACATTATATCTTTTTTTGCAAAGCTAAAGAGCTCACGAATAACTGATGCATCATCTGTATTTCAGAACTTGGACATAATATTGAAGAGGCTTCTTCAGTATCATTTCTGAGATCTGTAAGGCCTCTGAATAATTTCTGATTTTTTTTTTTTTTTTTTACACCCTCTCCATGATTTCACCATTCCTTGATAAAAAAAATAGTTCCTGAACTCTAGTTAGCTTTTCAGTGTTAGCCTCATTAAAGCTGTAAGTTTATGTTTTCAGCTGTGACTTGGATTTGTTTCTGGAATATTTTGGAAGTTCTTTTTACCATAGTGGAATCTAATCACAATTGGAAAAGAGAATGTGCTGTGGGCCTTGTGAAGTGATATCAAGGAGCATATGAAAATTAAATCATGGCCTGTAAGTTTTCTGTAGCCAATCATTTCTCAAGCTTGTTGTCTTTTGGAGAAAGTGGCTTTGTTTCCCCATTTCTTTTGACTGCATTAAAATTAGATGTTCTAATGACCCACTAGTACAATGTATTTTGGTTCTGCAAGTCGTACCAGGCCTTTATAAAAGGAGAAAAGTAGTAGAAAAGTCATTCAATATTTGATCAAGTACATGAGAAGTGGTTACTCTCGAGGTTAGCATTTTATGCCTCTGCTGATACTGATCTATTCCTCTTTGCTCCTAGAGATTACAGCAGTTCCTCATTCTGAAGATAGCTCACTGTGTGTTGACTGCAATATAAGTTAATAATTAAAAAAAAAATTAAAATTATGAATCATTAATATATTGATATTAATCTAATATCTCTTAATATCGTAAGGCTTATGTTGCTTTTCTTTGGTATTGCAATCTTGACTATCTGCTACACTCACTGGAAGTTGGTCCAGATGAAAGCAACTAAGCTGAGTGTCCTATAAATTTTCTGTGCAGAAGAAGTGAGAGTGTCTATTTATGACGTGATATCCTTATCTTGACTCTTCTTAAAGCCATCTTCTCATCAAAATTGTTATGTCTAAGATATAAGCAAAAGTAAAAGTTCAGGAAGGATAATATCCTTTCTCCTCATCGCAGTCAGGGACTGTTTAGAAATAAGTCAAACTATCATCATCCTCATGACCTGGAGTTTAAAAATGCCTGAGAGGCATCTGAAATAAATGTGAACTTTCTCTGAAAGATGATGACTCTTTTGGTGTTTTTTGCCATCCTCTTGAGATCATGTGTAAGTGGACATTGTTTCCCTTGGGAATATACAGTTAATTTTACCACACTGTTAGAGCAAGCTGTTCTGTGTAAGGGGGAACTAATAGTGAGTAGAGTTTCAGTAGCATGCAGTTAACAAGGGGACCAGTCCCTTTAGGAAAGAGCAAACGTTCTAAATCAAGGCTGTGGTCTACAAATGAGAGCTAGGGAGTCAACAATTATCAAAGCTATAAAGCTCTGAGTTAATTATAGCAACTGATTCCATCTATTTCTATACTGCGGAATGCAATCCCATACATAGGCACACAAACTAGCTGTAAATGATGTCATTTGCAGGAGCTTTTCTATGGCAAAAGAATAAAAACAAAATGTAAAAGTAGCCCATAGACCAGGAACAGTCCTGCTGTAGCAGCTCACAAGTCTATATTTACTCATTTTCTTTATTAAAAGGTATGTAATAGCTGATGTAGAATTTTGTGTTGTGACTATGACTGATGCTCCACTGCCTAACGTAATTTGCTTAAGGTGCTTTCAGATCCTACTTTAATGTCAATTTAACCCAGATTCACTTTGTGTTAGCCACGACAAGACACTGGCTATGCATACCTGTTTTCTAACACATGTTCTTGTAGGTGTGTATTACAGTAGTATCAGCTGATAAAGTCCTTGGTGAAGTATGCAGTTTAGATGAAATAAAACAGTCTGAGTCTGATCACATACAAGATTTTATACTCAAATAGAAATAGCACTTGATTCTTGTAAGGATTAGCAAAAGATTGCTTATAGATTCGTATACAAAAAGACAGCTTCAGCTGAGTTCCGATTATTAAAAATGTGCATAGTCATAGGACTATAGCTAGTGAAATGTTGGTGAGCTGCATTGGTGAGAATGCTGTGAAGAAACTGTTAGTTTCATATGTGTTTGATCTAGAGTAGTCTTTGGCGTTGTATTTTATACTGAGCAGACATTGTTTGAGAAGTAGAATTATTTTTACAATTTTGAGACTTATTAAAGAAACAGAGCGTTTACTTGAGGAGTTTGTTTCTACTGAGCTAATGAGCTCATTTAATGAGTTACTAATGTAATAAGGAATTTATTACATGTAATGTAATTTGTATTTATTTGTGTAAAATGTATTTTGGGTATAGATACTACTAAGTTCTCATTCATTGTAAAGCTTGTATATCGAATTTTCATATACAATCAAACTAATATTTTTCAATTATCTTTGCATCTCTGTGTTATTGTGAAGAGGGGATTTATCAGTGTTTCAGAATTGCTATAGACTAGAATTTCATCAGGTTAACTCAAGATCAATAAAAATGAAGAGATTTAAGAGAAGTGAATTTTCATTCTACTATTGCTTAACATGTATACATAAAAAAGCATAAAGTAATAATGAGCTGTTTTCCTCCCATAATATTTATGTACCTTCTTAAACCCTTTTAAATGAAACACTAATTTTCAAACTACCAACATCAATATATCAGAGCAGATTTCTGGTATATTTTTCAATAAATTCAATTGGCTTTATGAGTTATAAAAATAAACGCTGTAATTGTAGTATAGTGCTAATGATTTGAAAAACTATTTTTAAGTCTAAAGCTTATGATCCTGTTCAAATATGAAACAGTGTCATATGAAAGCAAAAAAGATTGAATACTGACTGAAATCCCAATTACATTGTCTGTCCAAAGTGTGAAATATACCATACCTGTCCACACTAAGTGCACAGAGATTAAGGACTGTGATTCCCACTGATGCCTTCTGTATAAAGGGAAGGAATTTGCAAAGAAACTGCCCAAATTCAGAATCTCCAAAAGGCCACTTCTGAGCCAGGAGCTAAAGGAAAGATAAAAAATAATCAGAATATTTGAACAATACTTTAGCAAGTATGTAACAAATATAATTCTTTCTTGTCTTAAACCTAATTGTAATCTTGAGTTTTTCATACCTCAAAGATATCTTTAGTGCTGAATGAGTCTGGGAAGTAACTGCTGCTGTAGAAAATGAAATGAATGCTGTGAAAATGTAAGCTGAAGTGTTGACCTTCTATGCTTGTATTGATAAAAGATGTTTTGTTGATGTGCTTCATCCACTAGCATTTAATAGTGAAAACCTAACTCAACCCCATCGGAAGTGGTTGCAGTTAGCACATCCTAGAACCAAGCATTCAAAGCATAATTCATAGTTCATAATAAAATACCTCAGAGCCAAATTCTCATGTTTACATGCAAGTAGATTCTTGTCAATGTAAATGTACTTTTGCGTAAGTCATGTCAGTATTCACTGCCAGTTTCTTAACTGCGTGTGGAGGAAATAGCGTACATACACAATAAGTTCCATATTACGTTCTAAAGGACTAGCATCAGACATGGTAACAGAAAGGCATCTATTGGAAGGATGTAAATGGGTGACTAGAGTTTAGATCAGTATGGTTTTTTTCTTGCATACTGAGATCTCTCCTTTCTCAAGGAGAGCTGAGAATCTTATTTGGTATCAGTACCACTGCAGACAGAATGGGACCATCTTTGCAGTGGTCTTCCAGTTTAGGCCAATCGTATTTAACAAAAGCAAATCCCCTTGTACCAGAGGATAGTTAATAGATCAGTAGAATTGAAGATTTCACTATTGTCAGTACCTTCAGTAATGAATGTAATGAGATTGTTTGCAAGCTGTTGAACTGTTCTTTTGGTTTTATCTGTACAAACTGAGTGAAACACATTGAAAGCTCCAGTAGAATTATCTTCTGGATGGATTGGCAACTATAGAACAAATGTTTTCAAAGCATATTTTTGCTTTTTGCCAGAAAATCTTGCATGAATCTATATTTAATGTCAGGGGCTGCAGAAAGACTGTTAGAGAAAGAAAGACCAATCTGAACCCGAAGTGGATTTCCACCAGTTCTAGTCGCATGGAATTTCAGCTTCACTTTCTCAATAGTTAGTGATCATCTGGTATCTGGGTTTGGTTAAAATGTGAGTGGTTTTCAGCAACCATTGAATGAAAATTAAGTAAGTGTCACTGCCAAGGAAAGAGGTTCTAGCAGACTTTTATTGATCTTTAACAGTTGTTATAAAGAGCCCCAAAACTGATTTATCATTATAAATCACACTTCAAGTGGCAACAGGAAAACAGCCCTGAATTTGTGTGCACTGACTGTGTCTGTAGCTTATCATCAGCAATAGAAATGAACAAGACTTTGTACTGACCATGAAACTGGTACTACAAAGCAAATATTATCTTCAAAAAGAGAAGTGTTGTACTTGAAAAAGGTTCACTTAGCTATTACTCCTCACTGGGAAGCTTTATGACAGTTTCAGCATGTACACATCTTCCCTGAACCCCAGGAAGCTCTCCTTTTTTTAGATGAAAAGTATTTTATTCCTTTTGTTTCTTACACTTTTCCAGTAATTGAAGTATCGCCAGTACCAAATCATTAGACATTCTTTTCAAGTTGATTTTAATCAAAATCACTAGGATCAGGATCAAGTTGCTTGATTTTTGAGATCATTTCCATACATATCCTGCATTCTCATTCCACATCGGCTATGCATCTTCCCTTTGGATCAGGTGCCAGCTTTTTTCTTCTCTAGATATTTTTAGTCAGTGGTTTCCTAATTTTTGCATCAACACAAGTCCACTGCCCTCTCTTCTACTCTAGCAGAATGTAGAAACTTCAGAGGGAAGTAGCATGTTCCTTTTGAACGAAAACTTAGACACAGAAATTTAACTGAATCAGTTCTGATTTACTAAGATACAGTACTGGGCCTGCTTGCTTTGCTCTTCCAGTGCTTTTGCATGTTTTAATATCCAAACAAAATGGAGGAAAAATTCTAGCAGATTACATTTTCTCTTAAGCCATAAGGATAGGAGGAATCAGGCTGATTATCCTAACTTGTATCCTAGTTCCCCATGAATTGGTCAAATGGATTCTGCTTTTGCAACCCCGCTCAAAAAATCTCGGAGTTTTCAAAATAAGACTTGAGGCAAAGGAAGTACACTTTTCCCCTTGTGTATTTGCAGCCTAAGAGTATTTCATAAGGTTCAACTGTGGAGCAATTCCTGTACCAGAAAAAAGTATAGTCCACAGCATATTTTTACACTGAAATCAGAACAAAAATTTCAAGGTTCAACAGTCTTAAAAAACAAACAAACAAACAAAAAAAACCCTCAGTGAAGTGACCAGAAAGCTGCAGTTTCCCCTCTTTTCTGCTCCTTTATGTGGCCTCTCTGCCCCAATGCTGCAGCTCGAAACAAACAAGACAGCAGTGCTGAGAACATTCCTTTGCAGTGATTTTTAAATGTCACTCAGCTGATTTTATTCTACTGCTGTTGCTATTTTCTAACCGCTGTTAGCATGCTAGATGATGTACAAAACACAGATAAAGTCCCACTGTGCATCCTTAGCAACTTATATATAGTCTAAAAGAGAGAATGTTATAATCTAACCACGTGAGCATTTATCAGCACATGCTCATATGCATCCAATGTTTATCTAATTCTAGGCTGATAATGTGTGTTTAAAGGCAGTTGGTGACCCTGACACTCATCCCAAAATAGATGGACTGGATTGGATGCTGGTTGTGAAATGACTCTCTAAAACCTGCTTTCGTTCAACAACTGTGTTTTAAGATGTCCTCTTTCTCTTCTTCATGGCACTGAGGTTGAAAGCAAAAATTTTAGTATATCCACCTCTTTCTGCTGTAATTACATACTAGTGCTCTAGCATCTTCCTTTTCTTCCTGCATCTGCTTGGCGTCATTGCTGTGCAGATAGATGAGATCTGTTTCCCAGATCTTTTTCCTGTGTTGGATACTCTCCTGACTTTCATGAGCTGCAGGTGCTTGGTGATTCTGATGGCACAACTCTGGCAGTCAAGTTTCAGCTGTGTCTTCAGTAGGACAAATTGAAATACTCTTTTTTATTCCCTGATTTCTGTTCAGCTTGTGCAATGATGGGTACAGGGTCCAGAACAGCAGATTTCTGACTTTTAGTTGTATAAGCTGCCATCATCTTCTAACTGTGCAGTAGGAGTTATAAAATTAGTGTACTCTTGGGTGATGTCCTTTCCTTGCAACATAGCACAGAATGAAATATGAGTCATATCGCATGGGATTTTGTCATGTTTCCTGTAGGAAATGTTGAGCTGTGCAAATGCAGCTCTGTCTTAAATGGTCATCTACAGTTAGGTATGTCAGTTTCAAGGCATGGGCCAAATATTGTATCTGCTGTTTCAGCTGGAATTCAGGTGGAATCTGACTGCACATAGAAGCATCCAAGAGGATACTGACTTAACGACATTAAGTGACAAAAGATGTTAATTCTGACTGAAGTGTTCCTGTTTCCAATGTGTAAGACTCATTGATTCGAAAGAAGTGTTTCTGCTTGTAGTATTTTGGTTGCAATATTTTGATTTAATGACTCAGCCAGGACCCTTCATGTTCCTATGAAACTTCACAGCACAAAAATTCATCCTTTTAAGTCTTTCTCTTCTTTCTACGAACCCTGTGCCCTGAAGAGAATTGCATTGCAGGAGGACACTCATCCATTTCTACTTTAGGACTGCTTCACACTCCAGATATATGCCTCAGCTCTGTTCTACCACTTTGCATGTGAGGAGAGCTGTAAGGGTAAAGGAGAGAGAATACTGTCTGCCTCTAAGTATTCCCACTGTTTGCTCTTGACACTGCTGGGGTGAAAGTCCTCAACTTTGGAAGGGCATTGAGTATGGGAAAATTAGAGGAGAACAGGACAAATTTTGGTAGTGCAGGACACAAGACTAACACTGAGAATATCGAGGTGACTCAGTAGTTCAGGCTTCTACTGTCTTTGTTATCTATTAGCATTTTGCTTACACCTAAAAGCATGAAGACAAACTTTATCTCTTCTGCTGTTCTTTGCAGGAAATATATTCTTAGTTTTGGTAAAATCAATAGCGGTCATCTTTCCGATTTCTAGGGGGTTTCAAGATGGACTGTTTCTTCTGGAAGGAAGAAAGGTTTTGTGGGGATGCAGGAGTAACTTCAAAGACATTTTTTCCTCTATTGTTCTATTATAGCTCATTCTGCCACTTTACTCAGCTGAGTGAAAATGAGCAATCATTTTCTCTCACTTAGGCATCTGGGGAAAGGAATGTATAGTTTTTATACAAGGGAAAATAAATTATGCTTGAAGAGCCCCGGAAAAAAAAGGCTCGATTTTGAAGGAGAGTTTTCTGTCTCACTTAGCAGGTGAAAACCATAAATCCTAGTTTTTGCATTCTCTTTAAGATTTTTATATTTATTACGAAAATCTACTTAGCAGCAAAGCATTCCAGAAAACTCTAGACATCTTCCCTGTGATGTTGTGCTGCTTACGGAGTAGAATTTGTTCTTTTTTTCTGGTTGTTTAGTGCTGATGGCTAACTTCCCATCCTTTTAATTAAGACTGTTTCTCAAGCTGTGCTCCTCTTATTCAGAAATATGTACTGCAAGATGTGCTTATGTGCATAGTGATTTGCTATGGGCTTGTCCTTGCACTACTTCAGCACAAAACTATAACTACTGTGGATGTCACTTGCTCAGTTAGTATACAGAATCCCTCCTGCTATCTTTGGTGTCAACGGTTTATGGGTTGGAATGGTTTATGATGTGGAATATCAGTAACCAAAAATCATAAAACCATAACACTTGGTTATCCGCATTGTTTGTGTATAATATTCTGTCAGTGAAAGCAATCAGATAAGCCAAATAACTTGTGATCTAGAAGAGATGATTCTAATGCTCCTGCATTTGCTCTGATGTTGAAAAGTGTTCATGACTAAGAATGCCTGAGCTAAGTCTTCCTTTATGGCTGAAAATATCTGCTTACTGACAGCTAACTTTTACATTTAACTTTATAGAGTTCTAGGTGAACCACTCAGATTTAGAAGCCATTGACACTGTAGTGTAAACATAAACATGAATAAGAAAATGTAGTTTGTTAAAGAAAGCAATACTGTGATGAGCTGTTTGAAAAGTGGACACTCATGCTTTTTTCTGGGTAGATGTCTTTTATGTTATACTGGTAAAATAATTAAGGAAAAGTATGTAAAAATCAAACAGGTTAAAAACTGGCTTATTTGTTTCATTTACTTTTCGATAATATGATGACTTAAAGAGTTAAGAATATTAAGATTTAAGATGATAAAGTTAACGTAAACCTGATGTAGTTTCCTTTTCAGTAAGTAGAATTCATTTAGAAAGTTTTGGTTTTTTGTTTGTTTGTTTTTTGCTTTGGGGTTCTTGGTTGTTTGTTTTTTTTTCCTTCATAAAAATGGAAGTGGAGACTGCTCAAAGCTTCTCAGTAACTTCTTTAATGCTGAACTTTGACATTGTGAAGATGAGAACCTGGACCTAGAATGTTACTAGCTTCATGAGCTCAGGAAACTTTCTCTTTCAGAAGCAAGAGAGATTTTTCTATGGAGAGAAGCTAGCTAAACTAGACAGTGATAGCAGCAGCAGCAGCTGTAAGGGCTTTCCAAAGGTCTAGTACAACCAGGATGGACATGTTCTGCTCTTCCTGCCTTAGTAATCTGGCTAGATTCTTCATAGAAGGTAGTCCCCTAAATAAACCATCATACATGAAGTCCAAACTTAACTTATTTCTGCAAGTGGCAGTGATGGGTAATGTGGGTGACGCAGCAGCTTTCAGGGTTGTGCTGTGTCACCTGATTATAGAAAAGGAGGTATGAAACTCTCTCTTCTTCAGTGCCTTAACCTTGCCTCTATAGCACCACAGAGCATTATAGTTCACAGTCTCCTTTTCACTGAAAATAAGTAATTGCCACTGATTTGGAGGCTTCATGTTATGATATCGTGAATATCTGAGATTTGTATGTTTTGCATTAAGAGAAAACTATTTGGGTCCAGGTTCTGTAAGTGTGATTGAAAATCAAATTGTGTTAGAATGAGTTGCTCAGTCCATTAGGTTGGATTTATAATTGGCATCCTTCTAGTAAAGCTCATTTGTTAGAAATTTTAATATTGATTTGATCCTATAAGTGAATATACTAGAGGTAATTAAGCCTGATGGGACTTAAATATATTCAGAATATCTTCAAAGGAGGCTAGTGAATATTACTAACATCTCAGACCATTTAACAAATTGCTAAGGGGAATCCACCATATAATTACCGTAATTGGAGAAAGTAAGTAGTAATTCTTGAGTCTACCATATAGTACAGGGGATAAAAATGGCAAAAATCTGTGACCGTATCTGTATCTGACATCAATTATGTAATTTCTTTGTTTTTTTTCTTATTTTCTTATTTTCTTTTTCCTTTTTTTTTTTTTTTTTAATTGTCACATCATTGTTAAGTGCATAACAGAATCATTGACTCTTTCCTCCTGTCACTACTGTCTTCAGATGGTTGTACTTGTAGTCGCCATCCTTTATGTTATCACTCAGCTAGGGGAACTAAATGGTGCCACAGATTTGAGGATCTCTTGAGATACAAATAGGAACGACATCTAATGATAATCTAATGACATATTGCTGAATGGGTAACTTGAAAATTGTCCTGTAACTAATAATTTCTTAGCAAAAGTGATAGCACTCACTATAAATGCTACATACACACCCATGTTTCAGAACACATGCAGCTAACCTTATACAACAAGGTGGCTGCATATGAGAATTTTTCAGTAAATAATTTTGGATGTTCTAGCACTCAGAAAACTACTAAAAGCTAGGTTTATGCTTGTCATCACGATTTTAATTCTGAGTTGTAGCATGTAAGAGTTGACATACATTGATGTCAGGGGTTTGCAGTTTCATTTGCAGCCTTTAATTATCAAATACTTCTCTGCAGTCCAGAAAGATATTTTGATATAGTCTATGGTCATGTTCAATAGCACAGTTCATCATACAAGTTATAGTGAGGCTAGTGAACTTTCAGAACACACAGGGCGTCAGAAGATTAACTGCAAAAATGTATTTCAAAATAATAAAAGGAGTTTAAAAATGTAGCTTGTTGCTTTTAACTAAACTCCTTAAGAATTTTCAGAAGACTATCAAAAGGCAGTTCTGAAAGGCAAAATTAATTTCATATTTCCAGTTCTCTTTCAATGCTTAGATACAGCGCAGCTCTTGAAAGGTTAGAAAAGATTTTGTAGTAAGAATACCTATTCTTTCCCAAACTTAGCTTGGAAAAAACACGTGCCATATTTTCCTTCAATTTTCTTATCAAACATTCCAAAGAAATAAGAACAGTACCCTAGCAAATATCTATAAAGACAGCAATGCATTATGGGAGATGTAGTCCAGGCTATAAATCCAATTTAGTAGTGAGAATGAAAATATGCAAAACCCTAATCTCATGTCTCATTAAGCATCCCATAGGTATGGAAGACAAAGGGTAATCTCAAGTCAGGCAAAGGCTAATCATATGCATTACCTTGAGAATATAAAATATTTTCTTCTGCTATCTTATCATTAAATTGAACATTGTATTTTCCAGATGGGATACAGGAAAGTGGAAAGGAGCATTTCCATTAAATCATGTTCATTATGATTAACAGCCTTTTTCCTGTTTTCAAATTCATACTATGTTTAAGCCAAGTTTAAAGATTTATCTGTAATTTATACTACCGTAAGATCAGAATCAGGTCGTGCATGTCACTGTTGGTTATATGGCTCTATAGAAACTAAATGTATGCACATACGCATATTTTTAATTCATTAATGATTTCAAGCTGTTATGATCTTGCTGTATCAATGCCTGTTTTATAATGCAGGCCAAGTCACTATGCAATAAATATAACATATTTCTTTATTCAGCTCACCGGTGGGGTTTTTTTTTTTTAATTTAAAAATCCAACTGGAAACCATGGAACACTACTTAATCTAAATTTATGCATGAATTAATTTGCTTTGTTTAAAATTCACGTACCTAAAAGTTAAGTTTCTATGATCTGTAAAGGCCAAAATGTGAGGAATGGTTGATTCATTATGCTACTTAATGTTAAGTTTACTGTCAGAAATGCCTCAAGTTTTTACTGATATCCCATCAGCTCTGGATTTGTATAATCCACAAGGATTACAAAATTATTTGAAGACTTTCTAAAACAAGTTAACATCACTGAGATACATATATTCAAAAAGGACTTCATTCCATTCCTTCAAGCCTGTCCTGGAATCGTAGAATCATTAATGTTGGGAAAGACCTCTAAGATCATCTAGTCCAACTGTCCACCTGCCACCAATATCACCCACTAAACCCATGTTCCTTAGTACCACATCTACATGTTTCTTGAATACTTCCAGGGACGGTGATTCTACCACCTCCGTGGGCAGCCTGTTCCAGTGCCTGACCACTCTTTGGGATGTTACATTAGTAAACATATATTGCGTTAGAAAAAAAGCACCATTTTATGGCTTTGTTTGATTAAAATGAAAGATAAAATTTAAAAAGAGAAAGAACAAGTGGGACAGAAGTGCTGAAGACCCCTTTTATACGTTGAGAAAACCAGATGAAATTTGATTCTTCAAAAGAGTTCTGTGATATAATTAATAATTACTAGCCCTGAAATAACTTCGGAAATCTGTTTTTTATGAGTGTTGAATTAAAACCTTAATTCACAGCGTAACTGACACAATGTCTCTCTGCAGTCATAACATGAATCTTGCTGATCACAGAGTATTTTCTGTAAAAACATAAAGTAAGGATAAAATATTCCAAAAATAGCAACTAGCCCTATACTATATATATACTGCCCATAAAGTGGGAGAACAACTTATAAAAAGTCTACTCTCACAATTTGTTTTGTTAGCAGTTAGGATAAATGAAAAGCTACTTGATATAGCACGAATGTAGGTTGGAGCTACATCTTTAAATGAAGAGGTTAGACCTGAGAGCAAGAACGTTGTTATAGAATGAAAGCAAGTTGTGTTTTTTTCTTAAGTGAACTATTCATTGACAAAGAAGTACTACTTAGAGAAGTAACCAAAGAGAACTAGTGTACTTGTAAGGAAACTGCAGTTAAAAGGTGGTGTTGTCGCATCCTACCTTGTACACAATGATAGGAATATCAATGACAATATAGATAAGGTCTCCTAGTGCCAGACTGGCTATCAGTGCATTTGGGCCATTCCTCATACACTTGTTCTGGTAAATGATCCTCAGCAGAGTTGCATTCCCAACCATTCCAACGATGAAAATAGCACAAGATACCACTGTGTTAATGTATTTAAAAGTTTCAGCAATCTTAGTCTGCTGGGAGCATTTGACAGTTTGGTTGGATACCAGGGGCCGTCTAGTGGCGGGGAGTAGGCTGGATTCAATCCCTGAGGAAGTGGAAAGGTAGATTCCCACATCACTCCGATTGGTAGCGTATCTGTCAGAGCTGTCACAGAAGACAAATCCCAAAAGCAGCAGCAGCAAAGAGACTCGTAAATACAAGGCTTCCATCACAAAGTCCCAAATGGGCAAAGTCAGCGAGGCAGGTTTTTTCAGTATCTCAGTGAAATACTGAGCAGTTTTTCACCTGCAGAGAAAAACAATTAAAAAAAAAAAAAAAAAAAAAAAAAAAAGAAAAGAAAAGAAAAAAGAAAAAAAAAAAAGAAAAGAAATGGAACATCAGTACACCAAGTAGGGTAACACATCCTATTTCTCATGTAGAAAGAAGGGTATTTGTGCACTTTCTGTAGTGCATGTATGTAAACACTTGTTTGTGGGTGTTTTATATCGTGTTACTCTGAAATCTAGATTGCCCCCATTCATTAATTCACTAACAAGACACAAAGACAAATGAGATCCTGCAGGATCCTTTTAGTTGGAGACAGAATTTGTATGTGAAAGGACAAAATATGGTGGGTGAAGCTTTGTTTTAAAAAGTAGTCTTGCAAGAAAAGTATACCATTAAAGGGAGCCTTTGGAGACTGTTCTGTGGTATTTTAAACAAAATGAAAGGTTATTATTTTGGCTATTTAAAGGTAAGGTACCAATTCTGCATTAATAATTACAGGCACTATATTTGGTTGTTTTTTAGTGTTTTTTATATTTTGCAATAATTAGTCTTTATGTTATTTTTTTTAACTTTATAATTACCCAGATTTCAGAAGAAGTGTGAAAATACATGTATTTCAAATCAAAATTTGGACTGGATCCAAAGTCCAAAGATATTGGGGGGAAGACTTTCATAATCTCAGGACATTTGACCAGAAAAGTCCTTAAAACTGTTTGTGTCAATTTGCTGAGATAAAGATAAGTCTTTGGTTCTTGAATCATGTAATTGTAGCTCATGTTGCAGTCCTTATCCAGGGTTAAGTTAATTATGAAAAAAAATCACGCTCTTCCACAGATAAAAAAAAAAAAATAAAACAACTTGGTTTAGTATTCTAAGTGATAACTCATGACATTTCTAGATAGGAAAGGAAGCATCATAGCACTCCGTCCTGGTATAGCTGCCTGTTTGTGTCTCCAGAGTTGTTGGCTCCTGCTGCAGGGGGCAGATAGCACCTTCTGTGAAACCTGCTGGAGGTGTAAGCCAAGGAAGACGCTCTAAAATCCGTTTCCTTCAAATCTTGGTCTAATTTAGGATGAAGTTTCTTTAGGTGGCTTGTGGCAGTGTTGCCAAAAGAAGAATAGAAAGTCAAGTATTTATAACTTTCTGATTTCTAGAGACTTGCATGAAGGGAGCCTTTAAATAAGTCCTTATTTCATTCCCTATAGAGCTATTAATTCGGTTTATAACAAGAAAACAATTTACAACAGAAAAAATGTGGCAGACAAGTTACTGATAGGAGCTCTGCGCAGCCACACTATAAATATTTATTATGTGATCTGTAAAAGTGTGTGCATGGCTGTATGCAGCTTCTGTAAAGCTAATGGCTATTTCTGTCTATTATGCAGAGCATATGCAGACCAGCGATCCAAACTGAGTCTTCTGTCGTGGTGCATCTGAGATGGCCAGCTGACCAAGTGTGAGTACCTGTGTTCTTTTAAAGTTTGATATGCTGAACAGCAAATCCTTCTTTGTTAAATGCCTGTTACAATGGATGGTCAGCAGCAGTCAGCAGGATGGAAGTGCTTTTGCTTTACGGTTCTAAATCACATCGGAAATAGCAGGCAACTTTTTTTTACCACAACTCTTTTCAGACAAATATTTATACTTATATCGTTTACAGTGACTACAGCTCCCACAGACTCTCTTAGTCACAATATAGTGTACTCCTTATTTAATGACGTTTTCCTGTGACAACTTAATATGCACGTGCCATATGGCATGGTAATCACACAGACAGCAAGCAAAGCTGGGAACAGAACAGCCGGTTGCCATCTCTTCCCTCTTTCCAGCAGAAACTTTCCCATAAGAAGCAAAATTAAATTGTGTTTTTATAAAATAATTTTTAACGATCTTTTCCTGTGGATTCCTGACAAATCCACAGCGTCTGTATTATTACAGCATATGATAACAACCTGCGACCCTCCTCACGTAGGTAACTCGGCGGTACCCTTACTAACTTTCAGCAATAATGTACTCTAATTTTCTTCTTTCGCACGGTGTGAGGCGATGGGGCAGACCGGCAGGCCACGTGCGTGTGCTTTCCCTGTGCTTACAAAGTCCGGGCTCGGGAACATCCCGTGCTGGGGTAGCAAGCCCAAAGCTCTACGCGCCTCGAATCGCAAGGAAAGCGTACTGTTGTAAGTGAAAGCGTTCTGAGCATTAAAGAGCAGCTAAAACGTGAACAACGCTTTATCTGCCCTAAAAGCGGCTGAGGTACAGACGAGAACAAGATCTGATTAAACCAGGGCTCGAAAGCTGTGAAAGAAGCAGCGCCGACCAAGTGAGTTTCTCTGGGCTGTCTCCCACCGCGGCACAGCGAGGGCTCCTCGCTGCCGGGATGACTGCCTCGCAGTTCTCCCGCTGACACAAAAGGCTCTCCCTCCACCCGCACCACTACCGGGGATCCACCCTCACCCCCACCGGCCGGTCACGCCGTGCCTCTCCATTACCTGCGGGCTGCTGCCCCGAGGCCGGCTCCGCGCACTCAGCCCAGCCGTGCGGCCGGCCCCGGCTCCGCGCTCATGCTGCGGCTGCTGCCCCCGCTGCCGCGATTTCCTCCGAGAGCTTTTCCTGGGATGGTCTCGGCGGATCCTCCCGCCTGCCGCTGACTGGGTGGGATAGACAATCTCCACCTCCGCTGAATCAGTAACGGAAAGGCAGACTGAAGGAGAATGCTGAGCGTCCTCTCCGTTCTGCCCCCTCCCCCAATTAAAACAAGTCTGCAGCCCGAACCGAGCCCCTGCCAACGTTAAACACAAAGGCTGCCTCCCGGGCACGGGGGAACACTGAGAGCTCTTTAACTGTTTCCTCTCTGACATGGAGGTAAACTACTTGACTGGACTCATTTAAGCAACGGCCTTTGGGAATCCATCCATTCCTGTAGCTGCCTCCTAACAGTGCGTTGGGTTCACGCAAAGGTTGTGTGTCTGATTCAATCAGACGACTTACGAGCCGCAACCAGACTGGGGGAAAAAAATATGATTAAATGCACAGCTTTTGTTTGCATTTTTCCCTGACTTGGTCAGGATTATGTTTGCAAGGCAATCAGTAAAACTGGACGTGCAAAAGTTTCAAAAACTCAGGATCTGTAAAGTGCTCTTGGGTGAAATTTTTTGTGGTCCATCCAGGACGTACCTTGTTAATACCTTTTATTTTTCAAGGCCAAAACCACATCTACAAAGATAATAAAATCATAGGATTTTCTGGCATTCATGCATTTCATAATACTGCTCTTCTGACAAGGTAGTGACACAAAACAACTTAAGCAGAAAGTTGGGAAGCTCTCTTACGGTTAACAACCGTCTCTCAGTATGAAGAAAAAAAGAGAGAGTGCAGCTTGAAATTGAAACAGTTTCAAGTTCCCTTCATGCTAACAAGTTTAAGAAACGTCGAATCCCTTGTTGAATCATTCCAAAGTCCTAATTTCATGGCAAGTTTCCATCTGGCTTTAGCACAGAAATTATTTTCTTCTTTTGAGGTAGTCTTCCCAAATATAATATAAAACTGCGTGGTCCTAAAGAGATGAGAACAATCTGAAAAGAACACCAAAAAAATGCAATGCCCAGTAACCTGCAGAGTTAAGATACCTGGTAGTAAATCATGTAAGAAGTTGCTTAAAACTTTATGAGTGCTACACAGTTAAAAGAATGTTTCTGTAGACACTCTTAAATCACCTGATAAAGCTTGAACAAAAAATCCTACAAAATCTGGGAGTCTGGATCAACTAGAACAGCAATGCTTCATTTCTTCTAGAGAGCCATCTGTATTAAATGTGTCAAAGTTCAAGATGCTTCAAGGAATGTAAGTTCCTTGGTTCAGGCTGAGAACCACAAGAAGCCTACTGCTTGCAAATCAATTATGAAAGCTTAATTCAAAATCTTGTGTTACCTTGAAGCTGAAAAAAGGCTGCCTAGCCACCTCCCTGCCAAGGGAGGTGGTGGAGTCACCAAGCCTGGGGGTGTTCAAGGAAAGGCTGGATGTTGTGCTGAGGGACATGGTTTAGTGGGAGCTACTGGGAATAGGTGAACGGTTGGACTGGGTGATCTTGAAGGTCTTTTCCAACCTTGGTGATTCTATGATTCTATGATTCTAAATTGTCCATATGATATTAGTAAAAATAATTTTAAAATTCTTTACAGTTTGATCAGAGATGCTTAGTATTAATGTTGTGCTTTGTCAAGAATCATCTGTATGATAACGTGCTGGAATACCTCTTGAAGTGCTAGGAAGTCTGTACTTAAAGTTCACACACGCATTATGGAGTGCTTTCCCTAATGCAATTATTGAATCTATTATATGTTCTCTAGACATTCTTAACAACCTGATCCTTTGCTATTGTCCAAAAAACTAGAATTGCGTGATCCACTCGATGAAATTTTGGTATCTGCTCTTATTCAAAAACACATTTTCCTTTCAATTAATAATTTCATTAATTTGGAGGGTTTATATCATATGTTCATACACTGATGTGCCTAACTACATTTTCTATTAAATGGAATGAATAGATCTGCTAATGCCATTAAATTTTAAAATACAGAAGAAGGAGAGGTATTTATTACCATTTTGCTTTCTTCTGTTATTGCCAACCCACATAAATAGTATTATTAGAAATTACTGTGTTGCTCATAGCAATTCTGTGTTCTTCATTTTGGTTTTTGTTTATTTGTTTGGATTATTATTATTATTAATATTATAATTATTATTATTGTACTATTAATTAATTGGGCCTTTTTTCTGTCTTTAATTTTCAATTCACGTCTTAAGCTCAGAAGTTGTACTTAATCATTCCTGATTGTTTTTGGTGTTGGTTGTGGTTTTCTTTTCTTTTCTTTTCTTTTTTTTTTTTTTTTTTTTACTTTTTCAAGAAGTGTTTTAGAAAAGTAATCATGTATGAACTATTCTTAAATTGGATTTTCAAATGCAGTTGACCTCAGCTACTACGAAAAGTGACTATGTACAGTTTATCACACCAGTATCTTTTTAAGTACAGTAGAAGCTTTCACCGCTGTTGTAGGACTACTCTGTGCATGCGTTCTTTTATGGATGAGCTCTTGACTAAGATCTCAGTATTTCAGAATCAGTGTAATGAAAGCGTTTCCTTTGACCTCAGCTTTCTGTCTTCAACAAACTACTTAGTTTGACTTGCATAACTGCAGAGATTCAGACTAAGGGTAACATACTCATCTTATGACACAGAATCTCATTTTATTTAATTTCAAGGGTATCTGAATTTTGCTGCTAGAGTCATTCTTCAAGAAGACTCAACGTTTTTGAAAGCTGTTGGTTTTCCTGAAGAATTCAGGAATTACAAAAGTGTGCTTTGTTACAAGGTTATTAGACATATATACCTGAAGTGACTTTTATACAGGTTTTATATACAACAGAAAATACAAGAGGATCTTTAACTACATTTGGATGAGCTAGTTTGGATTGAAATGCATCTCCTCTGAATTAGAGTTAAGTAGAAACTATGTTCATGAGTTCATGAAGTCTAAAGTCCCATTCATAGGACTCAAAAGGCCAAAATAGAAAATAGATATTGGTCTACCATTGGCATTTCATAACGTTTCAGTTTGCCACGTCTTTAATTTGTAGCATTTCCAGAAAGTCAAAAGAGTTATTTATGGCAAAGTATGTAAATATCTAGTTGTTCTGCTTTCTTCCACTTGATATGAATTCATAACACAAAGTGAATTATAGTGAGTGTTCCTTTAATATTAGTTTATTATAGCGTTGGAAAAGTTAAATGTATGAGAACTGCTTAAATATTTCTGCGTTTGGAAAGCTGTGGAAAAAAAATATGTAATAATAATTCATACCAGCGCTTCTTGAATCTAAGTCCTTCATCCTGTTCCTGTTAGCCATTATCTATATCTATTTAGATTTCATGCAGATGTGGAAAACTAAAATTATTAAATAAGAAAAATAATTTTTGAAATTAATATAATTTCTTGCTTTATTGAAAGAGCTTTTTCATGATCCATCTGTAGTGGGGCATCATTTGCCTCCCAGCCTTCCTGCCTCTGTTGACCATTAACTAGTTAAGTGTCAGAATAGCAGAATAGCAATATTTTACCAAACTACTTACTCTCTTAGTCCCTTGTGAAAGATCCATGGCCAAAGGTGTCCCTGTGTTTAGAAACGTTGACACCTTAATAGATCCTGTGCTATTTAGACTCAAACCCAATCCATTGATACATTAGATCCATTTCTCCTTATTAGTAGTTGAAAGAAATTGTCTTAAGACCAGTGATTAAAGTACTTCCACCTTTACCTTACACTAATCACTAAAGATGATTTTCTTAATGTTTTCAAATATATCCTGAAGTGGAATGTCTATGAATAGAATGTATAAAAAGAGAGAAGAATGTTAATGTGCTAAGACCCTGAAATTAGCTATAAGCTAAGGGATTCAAGGAACCTGCTCAAAAAGGCTAGACTTTAATGATAATGGATAAGAGAATTTCACATGACATTCTAAATATGAAGTAAAAAAAAAAAAAAAAAAAAAAGGAAGACCTGTGAAATACAAAATCATACAGGATGCCTGTACTGTAGTTTTGCAATGAGTGAAACTATGGAATGAGTGACTGTGTCACTACTGAAAAAGAAAAATTAAAAGAAAAATTAGGAGTAAAGACAAAGACAAAGCAAAGTTTGTTTTAAAGAACACTAAGATTAAGAGAATAGATCAGATTAGATTTTTTTTTTTAATCTTTATTTCACATAAGCAAGCTCCAAACCACACACTTTCTGTGTTAGAGGAATGCTATTCTACTGCCAGATCCTTCTGTTATTATATTAATCACTTCTAAAATTATCTAGAGAAGATAGTGAGATATTAGAATGCCATTTTATCTTTATCTAAATAAGATTAGAGCTATTTCTTTTGACCACTCTGCAGTGAAGATGTTTTTTGTGGAAAACCCTGACTCATCTCACTTACTTCTAATGTTTCCAAGTTATGTAACTTTTTTATTAGCATAACTATTAATTAAAATAAGCAATGTGTTCATTTATTTTGATACAGCAAGTTACTCTTTTTGTATTATTCAGTGTGCAGTGGTTACCTTAATGTAGAATTAGAGAATCACATAATTGCAGGGGCTGAAGGAGACCTCAAGAGATCATTGAGTCAAACCTGCTGCTGAAGCAGGCTCTCTGCAATAGGTTGCATAGGCAGGCATCCAGATGGGTCTCGAGTATCTCCATAGAAGGAGACTCCATAACCTCTCTGGACAACCTGCTCTAGTGCTCCATCATCTTTACCGTAAAGAAGTTCTGCATGTTTGTATGGAACTTCGTATGTTCAAGTTTTAGGCCATTGCTTCTTGTTCTATTGCTACACACTACCTGGCCTCATTCATTTGCCTTCCATTTCCTCTAGATATTTATAAACATTCATCAGATTGCTCCTTGTCTTTTCCCCAGGCTGAACAGATCCAGGTTACTCTCATATGGAAGATGCTCCAGGTCCTTTATCATCTTTGTGGCCCTCCACTGAGAGGTTGGGAGGAAACTAACCTTGGCTCATTTCATTTCTCTTCCATCTGAACTTGTAAGAGCCTTATCTGTCTTCTTTTGCTATATTCTTTCTAAGAACTTATCTTCCAAGTATATTACATATATATATTTAGACATGAAACCTTAACAACAGCACTCACCTGCTCTTTTTTCTACTGATTCTTGTCCTACCCAGTGTTGATGATCTACTGTAGTTTCTTGCACAGGTGGTAGTGTGCGTTATTTGTTCATACACTAAACATTTTCTAGCTTACCCTTAATCTTATAGTGCTGTAGTTTGGTGTGATAAGTAAAGATGGACAAGCAAATTGAGAAAATGTTATGCCCACCTGTGATATCCTCCTTGGGTGCTGACTCCCCAGCCCTGTAGGAATGGCTGGCCTTTGCTGCTCCCAGAAAGAAGGCATGCTGGAATGAAAAACTAAGGAGTGAACTCCAGTGTCTCAGTCCAAGTATCCTAGACAAAAGATCTAACTCAGTTACAATGTCTTCAGACAGACACCTTTTATTTTTTTCCACTGGTAACTGCAACCATATGTTTTCTAATCAAATATCTTACTCTGAATATAATGTCTCAAACTTTATTTCTATGGAACCTACAGCAGATACAAAGAAAACAATAGCACTTTTTAAAAGAGTAAATTCTCAGCTGCAGAACACTATTTTTCAACATAGTTACCACTATTAGCTATGCATTTCCACAAGAGATGAACAAGAGCCTGCATACCATGCTCGTAAAAATCTGCACCAGCAGAAGTGTCCTGCTGTTGCTGTCACCACTGCTGAAGTGCACCAGTCATCACCATGCTAACCATGCACTTCTTGGTCTTCATGAATGTTCAGCAAGTAGTGATAAATGTCAGTGGATGCAATTTTTTCAGCATGGGAGAATTCAGTGACACATCTTTGCTTCATATGTGCTTCTTTGTCAAATGCCTTTTTATCAGACTGCCCCTTTGCTGTCATCTGTTGTACAGCAACAAAACATTACGGAATATTGGTGGGAAGATTCAACTTCTACCACTAATGTCCGCCTTTGATTTTCTGGGCCAGTATAATAAAATAGGAGGCATTATGTTCAGAGCAGCCCTCGTATTATGTAGCTGAGCTGCTCTCTGTGTACCAAGCTACTGTTGTGGTTCTACCCAGTGTGATAAGAGAGAAATAATATACAGGAAAACTCCTACAGCAAGGTATTTGTATCAACCTGTAACACAAGACTATTCCATCTGTATAGATTGAAAAATATAGAAGTTCAAGGCTATGCAATTTCCGGGCACAATAGTGTAGCTAATAACTTTCTGTGATAATTCTTATGAATATAGCAAAAGTACTATTTCTATTGCTAATACATATAATAATGTATTGTGGGTAACACCAACTAATACATTTTTAAAATGTTCAACTATTACTTTTCCTTGTCACAAACTTTCATCAACTCTTGTTGATTTAATATGCTATTCAATTTAAATATTTAGGAAGTAGGTTAAAAAATACCATCAATAAATATATGCAAATTTATTCATATGTATTCCTTGAACCACGGAGTTTATAATTTGCATCGTGCTTTCCAAAGGAAGAATATCTCGAAAAGACACTTTTCAGTGCTTTAAAAACATCAAACTCATATGTTCTAATCTATAAGCAAATATAATGCTAAATCTTAACTACTTCAGATCTAAGACAGTAGAAATGCGAGGTTCTCTTTTATCAGAGGAAAGTTTTGTAGTTATTTAGAATAGAATATTATGAACATACTGAAAAAACATGCAAATGTTCATGAAACAAAGATTGAAAACATGCACCACTATCATGATCAAATATCACCTATTTACTTCAGACCCATCTGGAGTACTGTGTTCAGGTCTAGGGCCCCCAATACAAGAACGACAGAGGTCTGTTGGAGAGGGTCCAGAGGAGAGCCACAAAGATGATCGGAGAGCTGGAGCACCTCTTCTACGAAGAGAGACTGAGAGAGCTGGGCTTGTTCAATCTGGAGAAAAGAAGGCTGCAGGGTGACCTCAATGCAGCCTTTCAGTTCCTGAAGGGAGCCTACAAGCAGGAGGGGAGCCAAATCTTGGAAAGGGTAGGTCACGGCAGGACAAGGGGAACTGCTTCTATGTTGAAGGAGGGAAGATTTAAATTGGATATCAGGGGGAAGTTCTTTTCTATGGGAGTAGTGAAGTGCTGGAACAGGCTGCCCAGAGAGGTTGTGGATGCCCCATTCCTGGAGGTGTTCTAAGGCCAGATCAGATGGGGCCCTGGGCAGCCTGGTCTAGTATTAAATGTGGAGGTTGGTAGCCCTGCATGTGGCGGGGGGTTGGAGATTGATGGTCCTTGAGGTTCCCTCCAACCCAGGCCATTCTGTGATTCTTTGAACCACTGAAATCAAAGATACTTGTGGGACTCTATTATAATATTGTTGTACCTGATTTTCAGCTGGCACGAGTGTGCCAGCTTATATTTAATGAGCCAGTATATTTCTTGATGGACCTGGAAATACAACTATTTGTATCATCAGAGAATGATCATAAATTATGTAATTATTTCAGAGTCATTAATATACTCTGTAGGGAACCATGCTGTTATGTACATATATGTCAAAATATATCTAAAACAGGACAGTTGCTGCAATTTTCTACAAAGCTGTTCATACTTCCTCAGATTTTTAATTCTGCCATTTTCACATTTTCTAATATGTCCTGGTTATTTATATATTAGTTAACTAGTGGCTATAATAATTTTGACAGTACATTTTCAATAACTTTTGGAAGTTAGTTGAAAATCAAATTTAGATTTTGAAATAATCTGTATTCTGAAATATTTTTTTGAAAATATTTTCCCATTCCCAGGGAATGACAATATTTGAAGAAATCTGTTTCTAAACAGGCCTTAAACTGTAATAATACACTTAAGTATTGGGTCTGTGAATGAGCTCACTTCAAGTATATTTCATTTTCTTTCTATTTAATAATTGCAAGTAATGTGAACATTTGTACAAAATTATATTGTTCATGTGTAATTTATAATCAAAGATAAGGTTGTTTGAAACATCTGAACAATCAATTATACAGTTGTATGAAGATCAAACAAATGGATAAGGCTGGATTTTAAGTTAAATAGTTTAGGTATTTGACAAATATTCACAGAAAAATATCTGAATGAAAGCATCAGCAAGTGCCCGTAATTGATTTATAAGATCCAAGTAGCTATCTCCTGTTTTTTCAGTTGGTGCAATTCAAATCTCATCTGCACTATTACTTTTGAAATAATGGCCAAGAGCAACAAAAGAAACAGTAACAATATGGGAAAAAATGAGTTTTTTTTTTTTTTAATTTAGATTTACCATACTGCAGTGGTCTGGCAAAACACAAGATGGACTAAAAGACTGCTTCCAGTTTAACTTGGAACCTGTACTTTATACCATTGGCTGAGCTTTATTTGACTCAGGATCTGTGTTTTGGCTTTCTCTTTTCAATTTATGTTAGTAAGTGAAAAAATTGGGAAGGCCATACCGAAAGCAATTTTTTCCTGAAATTTAATAATGCTTTTTGTTTTGTTTTCTTCTTATTATTTTGCAGTATATTGAACTGAGGAGGAGGGTTGGTTTAGATGAGCTGCTACTGAGATATTTTGGTGTCTGCAACCTTTCTTAGTTCAAGTTATTGAGTGTTTATTAGCTCCTCTAGCTGCACCTTCCGATTAAATAAGTTTACTCACCTTTGCAGTTCTTTGAATACACATGCCTGTACACATATATCAGATACAGAACACTAAAAGATTTTGTTTGTTGTCAAAATGCATATATGCTAAAAAGTCTTTCAAGTTATGCAAAAGTAGGAAAAAAGTCTTTATGATTTTAGCTGCTAGCATTTGGCGAGACTAAAGGGAAATGAAACAAACAGATGTCCTATAAACTGTCAAGACCTAATAAGTCTGGTATTAATAGACATGTCTGGGCCAAGTACTCTCTAGAGATAGTAACAATAATTGTTGCCTCCAGATAGTCACAAACCTAGTTTGCAATTTTCTAAAGAGTTCAAATTTTCAATTGTTGTGTTTTTTAAAAATTTTAATTAATTATTACTCTCATTATAATACTGTCTGTAGATATAAGTACCCACCCTTACGGAGGTGTCTTAACATGAAACGAAGTTTTAGGGTTCTTTTTAAAGGTGAATAGGAGCTGATATTTTAATTCCTTTTGCCTTGAAGGGCTGGTATGACTTGGTATATTAAGAAATGCTAGTTTGAACAGATATGTTTGGCAACTTATACCAAAGTGTTGAGACTCAGATTCAGACAATTTTCTTGTATAAGAATGTACATCTTATCCTCAATTGTCACCTTGTGGTTCTGTCAACTGCCACAGTACTTGATGAAGCATCTCAAGTGGGCAGGAGGGTGGTCAGGAAGGTGAATAAGTAATACTTTTAGAGACGACAGTTTACATTTAGGACATTGGATATGAAGTGATATTAACTAAGAAGTTTTCGACTTCTGGTAGAGCACACCACTTTTTGGTCTCTGATTTAACTACTGTCAGATCACTCAGATGGAAACCCATAGAGCTAGTGGAAGACTTATATTTCTTACAGAAATCACAACATTCCTTAATGAGAAGCAGGCCTGGAACAAACGCAATTACAAACACGCAGAGAAATTTAAACTATCAGTATTTTTTAAAAATATACTCTTTTGTATGTAACATTACTGTAGAGGCATATGAAATTCTCAGTGGCAGAGCTGTGGCTTTTTTCAATAAAGATTTTAGATTTTTTTTTTTACTAAAATGGTTGACAAATGTTTGCAACCACTTAATGAAAACAATCTGGTACTAAGCTTTTAAAACAAGACTAAAAATGTCTGGCACTAGAAAAAAAAATCCATGCACAGAAACTGGAACATTTTTTGAATTTTGTGGTATTCTTTTGGGCGCTCATTTGGAGGGACTGGAATACAGAATCTGCTTTTTGATTACTTTGAAGTAAAATGGCACTTTTCTCTTAGTTCAAATAGGTGCTAAGCAGATCTTCTGAATTTAGTTGTCCTTATTTAAGATGCTGCTACCCTTCCATTGCTTGTCTACAATCAGAAGTAGGACATGTCACCTCCCCATAGCTCTGTTAGGAGCCTGTTCCTGCATATTAAACTAGGACAGCTGGGTTCCTGAAGCAAATAAAGAGCTGCTTGGGTAGGCCTCTTTTGAAGAGACAAGTTGGTAGTGACAAACAGCTGAGGGGTGGAGTAGTCTTCAGAGGCAGAGTTTCTTCCAAAGCAGGCATCAGTCTGTTGCTATGAGTGCTACAACCCTCAGAGAATTTATGAATGATCTTTACATCAAAACTACAGATTTGTGCTTCTGATTTGTTAAGTGACTGATAATACTAGGAACCTGTGCAGGCATTTGCTATAATTTAAGCTGTATATAAAGGGAAAGACACTGAAACTACTTGATGCTTTAAATAAAAATTTCCAGGTTTCTGTTCTGAACGGTTTAACTTTTCCTCATACTTTTCTTCCTTATTCCATTATCACAATCATAGAACGGCTTGGGTTGGAAGGGACCTTAAAGATCATCTAATTCCAAATTCCCTGCTGCGAAATTATCTCATGTCCCGGTTAGCCTTAGGTCTAAACAGCAACTACTTTTATCAAAGAGTATCTGAATGTGCTGCTATTTCTCAGCTTCACTAGCTGTACTGGAATCAGTTGGAAAAGTCCTTCAACTCTGAAAGACCGTATTCAAAACAGAAGGTAAAGCTTTAGCCTTTCTTTATGCTATTTTTTATTTATTTTTGTTTATTATGATGTTATGCTATTATGCTTTTTTTCTTGCGCTTTTCTCATCTTTTCATAATTGTTTCAGTATACTTTCTGAACAGACACTGAAACAGAATCACTGTTTCATGCCTAATTAGCCCTCAACTGATTTTCATCTGTTAACTCTGGCTGTAGAACAGCACATTCATTTCACGTCTGACTCTTTGATTAGAAGAAAGTTTAGTTCAAAGTGTTTCTTGAAAGGAACCTGCCACTTTCTAGACTAAAATCAATTAGAACAAGTCAACAAACAGGAAATAAATTACCCCAACCCCAAATCACACAGTTCATAAAAACAGCCTCAGAAACTGCAGGCTTCAAATCAGTCTGGACTAAAATGTCTCGATGTTTTGAATAAGTACTGGGGAGCAAGGAAGTAATCTTCTACTCTTTACATGTGTATTTTACAAAGTATATCCTATTTTGAATCAGATTGGAAAGATTTTTCTCTTTCCATTGATCTGTGCCAGAATCCAATTATAGAACACATCCCAGTAATGGCAATAAATAATAGTTATAAAAGAAGAAAGAGGAATGGGAAGGCATGCTGCAATTTGTTGTTGCCAAATATGACCCATTAATATGAAGTCTGTTTATTCTCTTTAAAGTGACATTCCAAATGTTTTCTTCCAAATATTTTCTTCCCTATTTATGAGTGAAAAGTTGGTATACTTTTAGCATTTTTTTGCTTTAGATTTAAGCATTTTTTTAAACTTTAAAGGCCTACTCCTCCTCTGAATAAAATACCTGAAGCATATAGGGAATGAAAACCTGACTGATGCTTTGAAGTGTCTTGGAAAATTGTCTCTCAGTGAACCTAGGATTTCACCTAGAGTGATTTAAATCTCACACTATTCCAAAATTGCTTTTTAGAGGAAGTCAGATTGGTATTTTACGTTGTTATACTGATTTAGACTTAAGTTTAAATTCAAACCAGCATCTTGATTGAACCTGTTGAAGATGGATTATTCTTTCTAGCTTCTTTACCTAGTCACAAGGGGGCCTGAAAGCCAATACTAAGTTCTAAAATTTTCAGTCAAAAACAGCCATGTAAGAGTCTGTGATCCTGTGACTGTACCAGAATGCTGTATACAGAAGTAGTTTACCTGTGAAGAGGTACTAAAGTTGCTGTCTGCATTAACAAAGAAACAGCAAGTCCAACAGTCATAACTTCTATAGTCATAGTGCCTATTTTTCTGACATTAAATCAGAACCATGAAGCTTTCTCTTTACTGGTTGCAGCCCTATTGCAGAGCGGGGATGAGGCACACTGAGAGCATTTCTTTGCGCACTTCCAGTGCTGATTAGATTGCCTCCATTCCTTTGCTATCAATTCAGTTTAATTAAAGAAATGTGCTTGTTTTCTGGTGATGACCATTCACAGCATTTAAGGTAAGTGGAAGCTGACACCAGCTCTACAGGCATAATGAGCACCATTTTGAAAGGACTATCAAAGTTATGATTTCAGATACCCGTTGTCTCAAAAATATCTGGACTGTAGGAGTTTTTTTTTTTTATTCCACTTCTGAGTGCTTATTCAATTATTGTTATTGTAAGTTGCATTTAATTATTGATTTATTTTTATGGAGATGTTATGTGCACTGTACATTTTGGGCAAATATTCCATTTTTTGTTGTTGTTATTTATGAGACCAGCACAAAAGAATTTGGTCTAACTGCTCCATGCCCTCATAACAGGATAGTGTCTCACATCTCCACTGTGTTTTGAAATACTACCTTACTGTGTTATTGATAACATGTGTAATGTCTGTAACACTACATATATCTCACGTGTGCAGTTTCCCTACCTAGATTCATATTTCACGTTAGTACATCTTGTGATGGCATTGACCTAGATGCAGAGAAAAGGTGATATTGTGAGATTTACTAAAAAATATAGGAGTAATTATGACAAGTGGAATGCAAATTGAGTGACAGTACTTTATTCGAAGGATTTTTTTCAGTGATGTTTATAGAAATAGTTGTGCATGGTGCCATAAGGAGACTAAATCATCTGTAGTGAGTCTGAGGGAGATCCACAAAGGTAATTACAGAGGAATATGAATATCTCCATTTCAATATTTTATTTTCTTTTTAGCTGTCACCATTTTTTATCTGAGACTGCATCATTTTGATTAGGAATGAGGGAAAAGGGGTGGCTGAATATAATTTGCTCTCACTGAATGAAGCTTGCAGATATTCTTGTTCAGACTGTTCTCCAGAACTCGAAAGCTTCATACAAAAGCCAGAATCTCATCAATGTATCGGTATATGCATTAATATGAATTATAAGTTATTTGTGCAATCAATAAATTAAATATCTGAAATTATGAAAAAGAGAATGTAAAGTCATCCTAATGAAAATCTATAAAGAATTGATGTTAATTGAAAATCTTAATTCTTTTCTGATTCAAAATTATAAAGATGAAGTTATATGTTATAAGTGAAAATCTTTCAACATGAGAACAGATGTACAGAAAATGTAAACGTTGCATCCTTTGAAAGCATCAGATTGCATGTTTGCCTATTTGCTCTTTGAGTTGGCATGCTTTACTGTTTCTAGCTCCTGTCTTGTATTGAGAGCATCTTTACTAAACATAGTGCGCACACACGTGTACATGTGTGCATGCTGTCATCCAGACTTATTTCTAAATTGTAGAGTTCATTAGTCTCACTGCAAATTTTCTAAAGAAAGTCTACCCAAGTCTGCACTTGAGAGCAGACAGTCTTGGGGCCAGTCTTGAGTCTGCAAGCCTCAAATCAGTCTTAAGAGTTTTCTGGCACTTGTATGTTCTGTCTTTGATGGAAGTGCCACAGGGATGGCTATTCCTACAGCATTCTGGCATTGCTAGTCTTAGCTTTGTCTAAAGCAGCTTCTTGGATTAAAAAATGTGTGGATTATCAAGTTTTAGGAGTGAGCCAATGTTGACAGCCAGGGAAATTGGCTTAATTTGTATGGAGTTGCTTTCTATTCCCAGCAATACTATTTAAATATATTTTCCGGAGCACGGCATTGATGAATCCAGAGCATAGACTTTGTTGTGGCTGTAAATTAATAGGTTTTAGTAAATCCCTGATTTAGCTGCTGTGTGTAATTTTTTTTTTTCTACGTGTCCAGTTTTTGTGGGGCTTTTTTGTTTGTTTGTTTGCTTTAGCAAATGCCAAATTCACTCATAAAGCTCAATAATCATGCTTTTCTCTGAAAAATACTGCTTATTCACCTTGGATATGTGGAACTTAACGCATCTTTTTTTATTCTTGTCCTTTAGGTTTTCTTATTAAAGCAATGATTTGTTACAATCATTGCCTGTTTATTTATTGCCTAAACGTAATTAAAATAAAATAAATCTTTATTCTGTGCTTCGTGAATGAGTAATGTCAGCTTGTGATGGATTACTTGGGCCTCAACTTCAATTCCTGTAGTTCCGGTTGCCAGCAGAAATTGATTTTTGCTCCTAAGTTTTGTTGTGAATTTGTTGTTCTTATTAATGTGAGTTATATACTTTTTTCTCATTTACATAGCTTTTATTTATCTTAGGAGAGAATCCAGAATCTTCTCTTTATGACTACAGTCAGGCTTTGCTGTCACAAAAAAAAAAAACACCTATTTTTTGTTGCATTACAAGAATTTATCAGTGGCACTCCTTGAAAACAGGTTTCTTGCTCCTCATACTTCCTAATAAAAAAAATATTCCAAAACAAATTCTTACAATTTTTGGCCTAAATTTATTTAGGGTTTCATTGAACAAAATTACTCTTGTGCCAGCATTTTATTTAATCTAGGTCATTTTTCTTCTTCACTGTTGTTTAGAAAGGAAGGACCAAAAGAAAAGGAGGAAAAAAAGCAGTATTTAGTGAACATCAGACCAAGCCATCTGAGACAAGTGAGACAAATGCAGTGCTGAGATGCAGCAGTGGATAGGCATATATCCAAAGGATACAGGGAAATTCTAATGTCTTTGCCCAAAGCACTAGTGAGTGTCTGTGCTTGATTTCAAAATATATGTCCTTGCTGTTATTTCAATCAGTATCTAAAGATTAACTGTTCTCTTCATGAGATATTCTCTTCTTCATGGTGGCAGTTGTTAGATAACATCCTCATTTGTGTGACTGGGAAATGCATTTTCACTGCATTTAAACGTAGACAATGAGTAAATATAGATGTCAGAATTAATTTAATCTACTTGCTGCATCTAAGATGGAAGGGCCATCCATTTAGAATCTTATCCTGGGAAGAGATCTCATCATCTACAGTAAAGGCAAAACCAGTTTCCTAGCACAAGCACCAAGAGGTGATGATTTGAATACCCTCCTTTCTGCCTTCAGCCATCTTTATTAACATGTTCCTACTTTGTATAAGAATGTATTTGTTCAGTGTCCAACTTATTGTGAAAAAGCATTTTGCTAGGTGCGTCTACTAACTCATAAAAAGTCCTGATTCTAGCTCCATAACTTACAACCTTCAAGGAGTGGGAAAGAGGGATGCAAAATGACGAATGATGTTGTCTACTTATAGGCACTGTCAGTTTTAAATCTACCTCGGTATTGCTATGGTTGAAATCTGGTCTTTAAAGTTCTTATGGTTGGGTAGATGAAATTAAATGCATGCAGCTATTAGCAAAGAAATATGCATAGATAAACGTTTGCCAGGCTTTAGCTTATGAGAATAATTGTTGCATACATACCATGTTACAACTGCGTCCTGATGTGAGAATGAGAGTTCTACAGAGAGAGAAGTCTCAGTATAGAGAAAATGGGTAGTGTGGTAAAACTAACTTATTTTGCCACAGTTTCTTGGAGAAGCATGTATCTATAAATATATGTATGAGAGATTTTATTAGCAATAATTTTCATCTCTCTGCACAAAAGCTGTAATTTTCACTTTACCTTTCCTCATGTACTGTTTAATTGACACATGATTTTCAAATTCTGTCTATGATCTTGATGTATGTAAGTGATGGAGAAGTCTCTTCATTTCTTTAGTACTTGTACCATCAAGGAGGAACTTGTTGACAAGAGTTACATTTCCAGATACAATAGGTAGGTGGAAGTCCGCTTCTGTGCACATAAATTCACAGAATGTCTGAGCTTGAAAAGGTCTCCTGGTAGTCATCCAGTCCAACACCTTACACCAGCAGGACCACCTAAAGCAGGGTGTCCAGACCTATGATAGGATAGGATAGGATAGGATAGGATAGACCTATGATAGGATAGGATAGGATGTCCAGATATAAACACAGGACAAAAACTGCTTATCAGGTGCATTTCTTTACAGTTAGTTGCATTTATATTTGGAAGTATATTTGTTATTTGGAACTTTAAACAGTAATTTACCATTGTGAAAGCTTTCTATTCTGAATCTGTGTTTGTGACTGAAGCACACAACCATACTTGGGAATATTCAAGATCTCTTATTCTTACTTATTTCCTGGATTTTGATTTATAGGATCTAGAGCAAATCTTTTTGTAGTATTCCATTTTCAAACATGTTAGCTGAAAAAACAGCTGGATATACTTATTAAATAATCAATTCCATCTTTCTACCAGCATTAGTAATCATTTCTGTAAGATGCTGCCAGTGCAAGTTTAAACAACTGCTATGACTTGGATTTTACCACTTCCTTCAGAAATCAGACCACTGTCAGCTGGAAGCTATCCTGTGGAAATATTCCAGATCCAGGACATCCTTTTGAGGCCACAGCTCTGTTAACAAACATTTCACGTATTCTCTGAAAAAGGGATTGCATTCGAGTGTAATTACACTTACGTGACAGTAACAATAAGCTAGAAAGGGACATTGTGAACTTTTGTATGGGTTTTCTCTGTGACTTCTCTTTTTAGATAAATATATGAGTAAAACATGCACACAGGAAAAAAAGAAAAATGCTTTGTGAACTCAAATGGGCATCTGTTCCCAAAGTTGTGCTCTTTCTGATTTCATCAATTTTAAATTTGGCAACCTAAATGTAGTTAACAAGTGTGCTTATGTATAAGCCAGAGGAAAACCCAATGTCTGCTTGTCTGAAAAGTTTTGTTGCAACATAAACTGTATGGGAACTGTTGATCACTGCCTGAACCTCTGATGGACCACTTGAGGCAAGCAATGAGTCAGCTGCGGGAGCACAGGTGAAGGCAATTCAGCTGTGTGACCAGAAGGGATGGAGCCTGGCTCCACCTCTCCTAGATCCCATTTAAGGGCTGACTACCACTGAGGCAGGATTTCTTTTTGGAGATTGCTCTTTGTGGAGTTTTTATTGTGAGCTTACGATACCGGTGAGCATTTTGATTTGTTTTGATTATCTTTCCACTGTGGTAATCTTACTAAGCCTCATCTCTGTGTACCTATTGATTGTGCACCTATTCTTATACGAGTCTGGGGAATGTGATGTGAGGTAAAATAACTGTGAAATTCTTAGCTTCATCAATTTAAGTATCTGCACAAAAAAAGGAACAGCATATTAGTAGCATGGAATCAAGATAAGTTCATTAACTTCAAATACAATAGGGTTTCTGTAGCAGTTCCATCTAAGTCATGTTTTCTTTTGCTCATCTCTTTTTATTTTGTACTGTTGTTGCAGAATGTTGGCTTTTTTTTTTTTTCTTCTTCTTCCATAGTAGAATGAGTAGAGCATCAAAGAATTGCTTGGGTTGGGAAGGAAATTAAAGATCACTCAGTTCCATCCCCCTTGTTGTGAGTAGTGTTGTTACCCTCTAGATCAGGTTGCCCAGAGTTCTATCCAACCTGACCCCAAGCACCTTCAGGGATGGGGAATCTGCAGCTTTTCTGGGGAACTTGTCCCTGTGTCTCAATACCTTCTGAGTATAAAAAAATTCCTCCAAATGTCTTTCCTAAATCTCTCGTCTTTTAGTTTAAGACCTTCATCTTGTCACTGTCAGGCCATGTAAAACATAGTCTTCCTACTGTTTGTTACCTTCCTTTAAGTAGGGGAAAAAAGCTGTTAAGTTTTACAGTAATGGAATTGTGTACCTCAGCTGTTGTTAAGGCACTCTTTAGCTCCAAATTTTCTTGACTTTAAAAATGTGTATGTGGAAAATGTATTTATCTTCCCTAATTCATTATAAATTCATTATATAATCTAAAGAGGCTTGGAATGTGTAACACATAATTGGTCAGCTTAGATTTGTTACTAGCTTTGCTTTGCCTAGGTTTTTCTTAAACCTTTACCTCCTTCTTTCTCTTCTACGATATTCATTATTTTGCCGTAGTTTGTTAGACAGAGAGCATTCCTTGTTTTCGTTTGTACAGCAAAAATCCGATTTCTTAGATTACTTATGTGTATTGATAGCACTATCTGAAAGTTCTAATACTGAGACTGCAAAGGCAAACACTGTCTACATTGCGCATGCAGAGCTCCATAAATAATAAAATACAGTCTTATAACAAATGGCAACAGTTTATCTTACCCTGTAGAGGTTTTGTTTTGGTTTTGTATCTAGAATTGTTCTAACTTTTGTTTTCAGTCCCATCCTGCTCTGATTAGACTACATCAAAACTCACTGAGAAATACATGCATTTCTGTGACTGCTTCACAGTACCTTCGGTTACAGAGAAATAGGGCACTTGGGATCAAAAGATGTTAATGTTGAATCAGCCTTGGATAGATATCCAGATGTCTTTGTCCTGGAAATTGAGCAAGAACAGACTTCTTATGAATTTTTATTACCTCTTCGTGTCAGCCAGATCAAAAGTACTATGAGAATAACCTCTCTCACGATCTTTCTGTCTCATATGCTTTTCTTCTCATGTTTCTTTCGCTTCATCTTTTGCATATTCCTCGAAGGGAAAGATTTAGAGAGAACAATATATTATGTAAAAACGTGTATAATGTATAAATTTGGTTTTCATTCTCATGGAGAGCTTGTAAACAGTAATTTTCCTGTTTATAAAATATTTTTTTTTCTGCTGTCCCAAGGTACGCTTGAGCCAAAATTGGGTAACTGATCTTTTATGTCATCCTTGAGAAGTCATATCTTGAGAAACTTGCTGTTGCAGAAGGTTCTTTGGTCTGTTAAAGATGATGACAGATTCCTATTGTCATTTATGGAAACGTGTAGGTGTCTGAATTCCAGTAGATTGTAGGCATCTCGCCTGTTTTTCCTTTCTGAAAACTGAACTCAGTGTTTCCTTGCTGCAGCTCCTTTTTTTAATCAGTTAGCCTTAACTTCACAGTACTGTATTATTATGAACTGTAGTCAGAAACTATGATCAACTTGTGCTAGGTGGTATACGGAATAAGGAAAGCTTATTTAAGTTTGTAATATCAGTACACGTAAGAAGAAATCGGTCAATGAGGAGCCAAAGAAACTTACAAAACTGTGTTTGCTACTGAGAGTGAAAGGAAGGCAAGAGAGCTTAATAATTTGGTTTATTGTGGATAACATAGGAAAACATCTTTGGAAATGTTTGTGACATATCTTTGTGGAAATACCTTTGTGTCCATGTAGAGTTCTATCCACGCGTGACAGGGCAGTTTGAGAAGAAGCACAATGATGTTTTTAAGTGGAAGAGTTAGTTATCAGAATATAGACATGGCTGATTGAAAGTGGAAACTGACATTTGAAAAATGTTTGATGTGTAAGAGGTCACAGAAAGTAGAGCCACAAAAAATGAGGAATCTGAGGGTTAGTGAACGTTAAGGACTGTATCACCCTTAAGATTTTCCAAGATTTGGACAGAAAGAGTCCAAGAGTTTTAATGACTATGGATTCAGTGGTAAACTAGAGGCAATAGCACAGTGGTGAAATGGAGAAGGGATATACACACATTATTGGAAGGCAAGTGAGGATGTGGTCTTTTAAATTTGCTTTTAAAGTGTTTAGGTGTAAAGAACGTTTGTATTGTGAAAGATGGAGCTACAGAACAGTGTAGGAATTAAAGAAAAGAGGAATTGTTTCCTTAAAACTACAAACTTGAAAAAAGTGAAGCTGAAAGAATGTTTACAATGTTTGTTACTTTTTTAGGAAAAAAGTGTTCTTTCTGAAATCGGCTCTTTTGTGGCAAATATTTATTTCACACAGTTTACTGGAATGCATTAATGAGGAAATCAACCAGGAGAGAAGAAGGAAGTGACTCCAACCTGCCTCTTCTCATATTTTTGTCTTGTCATCTGAGTCTTCCCTTTCGTACATCTTAATGAAATCTGACCTCCTTTCAGGTAGAAGAGAGGTACGTCGTCTCCCCCCGAGCCTCTTCTTCTCCAGACTAAATAATGCTAGTTCCCCCAGCTGCTCTCCTTAAGTCTTGTGCTCCAGATCTTTCACTTGGATACGCTACAAGGCCTCAATGTCTTTCTTGTAGTGAGGGTCTGTACAATGAACACAATACTCAAGGTGCAGCCTCACCAGAGTTGAGTTCAGAGGGAGGACCACCACCCTGCTCCTGCTGATAGCACTGATTCTGATACAAGCTGTGGTGCCACTGGCTTTCTTGGCTACCTGAGCACACTGCTGGCTCGTATTCAGCCAAATGTCGATCAACACTCCCAGGTCTGTTTCTTCGGCAAGTCTTCCTGCCACTTTGCTCCAAACCTGTAGCATTGACTGGGCTTGTTGTGAGCCAGTGCGTAGGAGCAAGCACTTGGTCTTGTTGAACTTTGTCCTGCTGGCCTCAGTGTAGTGATCCAGCCTGTCCAGATCCCTTTGTGGGGCATTCCTACTTCCAGGCAGATTGACACTTCCTCCCAACTTGGTGTCATCTGCAAATGTACTGTGGGTGCACTCAATGTCCTCATCCCGCTCATCAATAAAGATACTCAACAAGGCAGGCCTCAGTACCGATCCGTGTCCCTGGGAACACTACTTGTGACTTGTTGCCAGCTGGATTTAACTCTGTTCACCACCACTCACTTGGCCGGGCCATCCAGCCAGTTCTTTACCCAGTAAAGAGTGTACCTGTCCAAGCTTTGGGCTACCAGCTTCTCATAGAGAATACTGTGGGAGACAGCATTGAAGGCTTTGCTGAAGGCTAAGTAGACTGTGTCAGCAGACTTTCCTTCATCCACCGGGTGGGTCATTCACTTAATCATAGAAAGGCATCAGGTTGGTCAAGCAGGGCCTGCCTTTCATGAACCCATGCTGGCTGGATCTGATCCCCCAGTTATCCTGCACATGCTGTGTTATCTCACTCAGGATGATCTGCTCCATAACCTTTACTGTCGTGGAGGTCAGGCTCACAGACCTGTAGTTCCTCAGATCTACCTTACAACTGTTCTTGCCATTGTGACTCCCATCTACAAGATTCCAGTTCTCTAGGACCTCTCCAGTTCACCAGAATGCAGTTTCACCAGATGGTGGAAAGCAGTCTGGAAATCAGCTCCCTCAGCATCCTCTGATAGATCTCATCTGGCCCCATGGACTTGAGACAGTCCAGGTGGAGTAGCTGTCCACCTGAATCTTGGGGGATTTATTCTGCTCCCAAGCTTTAACTTCCAGGTTAGGAGGTAGAGTACTCTGAAAATAACTGGTCTGATTTTTAAAGACAGATGTAAAAAAGACATTGAGAACCTCAGCCTTTTCCTTATCTTCAGTGTCATGTTCCCTGCTGTACCCAGTAAAGGACAGAGAGTCTCCTTAGTCTTCCTCTTACTGTTAATATATTTGTAAAAAAGTTTTTTGTTCTGCTTAACTGCAGTGTCCATGCTGATTCCAAGCTGGGCTTCTGCTTTTCTAATTTCCTCCCTGCATATCCTAACAACTTTCTGGTCTCTTTGAATTGGCCCTTCTTGCGCGGGAGGTAGACTCTCTTTTTGTCCTGGAGCCTCAGAAAATGTTCCCTGTTCATCCATGCAGGTCTGCTTTCCTGCTGGTTCATCTTATGGCACAGGGGAACTGCCTTCTCTTGTGCTTCTAAGACTTCCTTCTTAAGGAGAGTCCAGCATTCCTGGACCTTCTTACCCTTCATGGCTGACTCCCAAGAAACCCTATCATTGTCCAGTATATTTCAAAGTCTGCCTTCCAGAAGTCCAGCTTAGCAGTTTTGCTGACCCCTCCTCCCCCCCCTCCCCCAACTTTAAGAATACAGAACTCCCACCATTTTGTGGTCGTTGTGCCCAAGGAAACTCCTAACCTCCACACCTCCCACCAGTCACTCCTAGTGGTGGTACTTTCTTGTGTGGTTAGTGCTTGGTAGACTTTCACGCTGTGTGTCTGAGCCTGGAAGTACACAATGAAATGTTTTATTCTTCGTTGGTCCATGACCTGATAAATTTTTTTAAGCTATCCTGTCCAATGTCTGTTTTCTCCTTCAGATTTATCTCTTCATTTGCTTCACTTTGAATTCAGATTCCAATAGGATTTTCAATAGATTCCTCATGGTTTTGTATCAGGAAGTTTTTAAAGTGTCTTGTAAGACTTATGTGAGTTATAGTTCATCTTTATACATCATGGGCACTTTTAGAAGAATCTGGCTTTTCAATTGTGTTTTAGAATTACCTTTTTCTTGCCTTTGGTGAAAACAAGGTAGCAAATTTAACTCTCCCAGAAAATCAGTCAGGTGTTACAAGCGCAACTGACTCTAGAATTCAACCTCAATTATGGAAAACCTCAGTGAAATTGTAAAGCTTTTTTTTTTTCTGACTTTCTCTGGTGTTTTCCCATTGATTGATTTTTCTTTCCTGGTTTCTGGGCTTCTCCTCATATAAATCCAAGTTATGTCACTTACAAGTATACAGAAGTATAGACACAGTGTTGGATTTTGGGCTCTTAAAAGAATGAATGGGTTCAAACTACTTCCAGTTTACTTATTGGTACTAGCTGAGTTGCCTATGCTTATGTTTAATAAAGTCGTTCAAATGGATTATGATGTAGGTACTACGATTTTCAGTATGTTAAAAGATGAAAAGTAAGTTGATGCGCTTTTTTTATATAAACCAAGAAACTAAATACTAGGTTATATTCCTATAGTCATATGGAGGGGCATTACAAGTTGTGAATTTTCCCTGAGAAAGTCAGTATTATGGCTGAAATTAATGCTTTGCTCTCTGTTTTCACTTGAATTACTTGGCTAGTGCTGTACTTCATGTTATTAAACAGTTTCCATTTACAATCAAAGTTCATGTTACCACAAATCACCAGAAGATTGGCTGAAAGGACGTGTACAGTGGTTGTGGGATTTGCAGGCTGCAGCCCACATACATTTCCTACTGACTTTTGAAATTCCTCTCTATCATGTTCTGGAAATGCAGAGGAGGTTCCAAAGAGAATCACATTCCCTGTTTCTAATACATATATAAGGCAAAGTGTTTTGTAACCATTTAATGCTGAATACATAAAAATGAAGCAGGCTTTGAAGTGCACAGTAACCTTCAAATCTGTTATTTTATCCTTTTATTTCACTCTAATATTTCTCCCCCCCTCCCCCCGCTTTTTTTTCCCGAATTTTGCAATGTTATGGCAGGAACAAACTTAGTACATTATCTAGAAAATAAATGAAAATATGCGTTAATGCATGCATCCGAAATCCTGGTAATTTAGATTCACTACAATATGTTTCAGTTTGGGAGTTTTGTGATTTGGTTTATTTAAGACATTAAAGACAACAAAAATTCAAGTTCCCATGCTGTTTTTATTTTTTTTTCTTTCTTTCTTTTAAAGTTAGAACTGTATTTTCAGTCAACTGGTTCTTCCCTTCTCTGTTACGTACACTCTGATCAAATTACCATATGTACAAAATTCAGCTGTAAGATTTCTGACTTGCCCTGGGTCCTGGGAACATACCACCCTTATTTTGATCTCTCTGAATTAGCTTCCTGTACAATTTCCTGTCAAACATGAGTTTCATGAGATTTGTCCTTGAATGTGTGTGTGATCATCTCTTCTCACTGCAGTGAGATTTTGGCTGCCTAACTAGCTGGAATGTTATCGCCAAGCTTGCTTGCATGGGAGTAAATACTGATGAGGTTTCTTTTATTTTTTACATACAAATTCTGGGAAGAGGATCAACAGAGATAATTCAGGTTAACTCTCGTGCAAAAATTTAAAGCAGGGTTTTATGATAATCATGTTTGTGTGAAGAAATTCTTTGCCCTCACCCCCCAAAATAAGCTCTTCTTGCATTTTGTAAATTCATAGAGTCATAGAATCATAGAACGGTTTGGGTTGGAGGGGACCTCAAGGATCAAAGGACCCCCTGCTTTTCATGTTCTTCATTATGATCTTCCTATGTATAGGTAACATAAAATGAAATTGCAGGGAGAAAGTGCTAGTTCATGCTGCTGCAGGAATGTCTTTTATTGTGACTTGCTGTGTCACTAAGGAGTGCACCATGAATAATCGTTCTTAAGTAAGAATATTGTTTCCCGAGAGACAAGTCTTGAGGATTGTGTCTGGCTGACTGGATTTCTGCTGCAGCATACATGTATCTCATATGAAAATCAGATAATATGCCTTAATGTGAGTTGAAACTCAATAGCTACTTTCAAAACTGATCATCAGATTTCTTCTTTACTACTGTCGTTTGGGTATGATGAGATATAATTTATGCATGGAGCAAGACTAACATTGCAGCTATGCTCTTCTGAAAATTTTGCTCCTCACTTCACAAACTATTTCTGAAATGAATTATCTGAGGACTACATTCTCAAATTGAGGATCTGAAGGACAGAGAGCTAATTATAGGTCTATCAGTGGCATGGAATACTTTTTGTGACTGGCAGACATAATCTAAGAAACAAGTTCGAAGAGCTGTATCCAGGTAAACAAAGTACTCAAAAGGTATCATTTTTAATAGTTGGCTGAAAGTACTGATTAGGGAAAGTGTCAGACAAGTATGTTTTGCTTTCATGCAATATTATTTTTAGGATGATTTTCAATGCTCTCCTCTTGCCCCCCAGATGTTTAACACTGAAATTTTTATGAACTTTTCTAGCATTAAGAAATGGCGCACAGTGTTTTAAATATAAATGTTGCTCTACCTTAATTTACTACGTTGCAAGGGGCAGGAATATCTTGCACCCACAACTGAGAAACCTCAGATCAAACATAAGCTAAAGGAACAGCTCCTTAGAGCAAAGCATTTCTTTTATTATCTGATTAATAAGGTTGCATCATTGCATACATAGACGGCAAGAAAGTATTCCCAATTTGTCACTCTTTTTCTTGGTCTACTGGATCAAAGCTTGAGTGTAGTGATACCATGTCATTGATTGAACCAATTTGATCTTATCCTTTGATCAGTTCATGCCATTGAGTTGAAAAAAATCTGTTTTTAGAGCTTCTTGCTGGTGACCATTCTTCTTAATTATCACTCCTCTCCTGACATCTCTTTTTAACCTAAAACATAATAAAAAGTCCAGAAAAACATGTTTTAAGTGTTAGGAATAAAAGCATAAAAGAATTATTATGTCCCCTCTGGCTTTCTTTTTCTTTCTTCATTTTTTTTTTTCACTTTATATACACTTTCTTTTTGCTTTTCAGGTCAGGAATATCTCTTTTCTGTGTAAAAGAGAGGTGTTAATTTTGAAAACCTTAGTTTTAGAGATGGCAGTACTCATAACACTACAGTTCGGAGTAAAGTAAAAACTGTGTTTAGGTATCTAGCAGCTGGTAATGTATGTAACTTGTCGGTTTGGATATAGATTGCTGAAAACAAAACATGCCTGACTATGCAGAGTAGAGAAGGTAGACAAGACCTTGTCTCCTGGATTGATCTCAATACCAGAGATGTTCCTGGCAACTTAACAGAACCATAACTGTAAAAGGAGCATTCTTCCAGTCCCTTGCAGAGAAATAGCAGAGAAATGAATGCAGAACCTGTGGAGGTCCTACCCTATCTTTTTGATTTTACTACCCATTCCCTAATTATCTGACATCAGTACTCAGTCTAAGTTCAAACTAACATTCAGCCCTGTATTTCAGCTCTGTTTTCTCATTCTGGGAGTTTCTCCAGGCTGCTTGGCTTGGGGGACTTAACTGGGCTTTTTGGTGCATTGGCTCAAGAGAATAAAGTAGTATCTGGAAAATCAAAATGGGTAGCAGTCCAAGTAAATGGCTGATCTCACAGTGGATCAGATGAGAATGCTTTTGGCTAAGGCCTTGAAGTGCCGCCTGATGGGAAAAGCTTGATTTATGGCTATTTAGGAAAGGAATATAGATGCAAGTCAGTCATAGAACTGGGACTAAAGGACAGACATAGTAATAGGCAGTAGTTTATAGGGGCTAGAAAACAATCCAGTTTACCTAAGGGTGAAGAAACAAATCTTCTTTACTGAAAATCTAACCTAGGCCTCTTGTCCTTGCTATTGCTGCTGATGGAAATGTTGAATGCATGAGTTACGGCTGCGCAAACAGCCTCTCTTACACACAATCACACATCTGTATTCTCCCCTGTTTTCCATGAATAGAAATCCTTGAAATTTGAGATTTTTCTTACATCTTCTTCACTCTCTGTCCCTTTCTCCTCTCTGTGTCTCAGCAGCAAGCTGAAATTGACCTCTTTCACAGCAGAGCAGGAAAGGGGATCAGCCTGGGTGGAGAAAGAGGGCTTCAGAAAGTATATCAAGGAAAAAAAAAAAAAAGATGGAAAAAGGAATGGAGAACAATTTGAATACAAAAATTAATTTCTACATGTAGTTAATTTTCTGGAAGAGAAGAGAGATACTGTGTTCAGTTAGAAAGTACATTTCTGAACATGGGTTTTGACAGAGAGCAGTTACAGCTTTACCATCTCATCTTTTTTCTCTGATGGATCATCCTTTTGTTTAACTCTATATTTAGCAGATGCAATTTGTCAAGTAGTAGAAAAGGAGCTGTTATTTATCACAGAAGTCTCTGACATGTGACCAAGTACCCAGAAGCGTATCACACAGATCTCTTCCCACTTATATCTGTCTACTCTTAGATGAGACAATTTTCCTCACAAAGGATTGCCATTCATTAATGATATCTGAGGTTTTTTTAAAGAACATTGTGTGATACTTCCACATTGTGCATAGGTTATTGCTGCCTTACCTTGTAATGGACTATAGTGGAAATGCTAAGTCACAGCCTGAAGCAGTGATTAAGCATCTGGTAGGAAGGTAGGGCCAACCCAAGGGAGCTCAGTTGCATGCAATGCACCTAAGTGTTTGGAAGGGGTGGAGGCAGGATTCACCCTTTCCCAGGTCTCATTTAAGTTTTGGCAGATGAGGTGAGTATTTCTTTATGGAGATTCCTACCTACCTGAAGCCTTCCAAAAGTAAGCAGTTTTTCTTCCTTTGTTTTTGTGTCCTTGGCTGCTGCATTTTGTCTTATTCTTGTTTGATGCAGCCTAGGATTGTCTCACTCTGCTGTTATTACAGTGCTTTGCGTCACATTATGTTGTATATGGGCAAACTTTGATTGCCTCATGAATAATATTCCAGACTTTGCATCTGATAGACACATGCTTTTATGACTTAATTATTTTCTAATTTCTTTGCATTTAGCCCAAAGTTTGAATCTAACTTATCTTCACTTTACAAAGTGATGATTGACCAGGTGTAATGAACGAAATGCAGATTCAAAAGGTAAATTGTCACTTCTGAATTTTTTTTAAATCAATATTATTGCTGTAGTTCTTAATTCATGTCAGTTTTACACTTGTGTGCAGCCCTTACCATTGACTTTTATTCTTGATTTACACTTCTTTAAGGAGAATGATAACTCAATTCACAAAGCTGTGAATGTGTTTGTCTGTGTTGTGTGAGCTTTCCTTTCTTTGCTTCAACAATTAAGTAGCTTCAACAGTGATAAACAGTTGTAGGGATCAGAAGATACATCAAGCCATCATTAAGGACACTGGCATTTCTTATGTAAGTGGCTCCAGCTTGCTTCTCTTTTCACCGAGGACTGCTGAATTCTGAACATACCTACAAGATATCAGCTTTCAGAGACATTCGAAGTGCAAGTTCCTGCATCAGGGTAGGGGCAATCTCAAGCACCAATACATGTTGGGCAGAGAATGTCTTGAGCCATGAGGAGAAGAATTTGGGAGTGTTGATGAAAGATTCAACACGAGCCAGCAGTGCGTACTTGCAGCCCAGAAGGCCAACTGTATCCTAGGATACATCAAGAGAAGTGTGACCAGCAGATTGAGGGAGGTGATTCTGCCCCTCTGCTCTGTTTTTGTGAGATCCTACTTGGAGTACTGTCCAGTTCTGGTGCCCCCAATGCAAGGAGACCTGTTGAACTGGTCCCAGAGAAGGACCACAAAGATGATCAGAGGGCTGGAGCACCTCCACTACAGGGATAGGCTGAGAGAGCTGGGGCTGGAGCTAGAGAAGAGAAGGCTCTGAGAGGACCATATAGTGGCCTTCCAGTACCTGAAGGAGGCCTCCAGGAAAGCTGAGGAGGGACTTTTCATAAGGGCAGAGAGCGACAGGACACGGGGAAATGGCTTTAAACTGGAAGAGGGTAGATGTAAACTAGATATTAGGAAGAAATTCTTTACTGTGAGGATGGTGAGACACTGGAACAAGTTGCCCAGAGAGGCTGTGAATGCCCAGTCCTTGGGAGCATTCAAGGCCAGGCTGGATGGAGCTGTGAGCAAAATGGTTTAGTGGGAGGTATACCTGCCTATAGCAGGGGCTTGGGACTAGGTGATCTTAAATGTCCCTTCAAACCGAAACCATTCTATGGTTGTAAAGACTGCAGACTTGAACATCTTGGTGTCTGACAGAGCAAATTAAATATAAAAGCTATTCAAGATATTAGTGGCTATTAATATGTACCTAATAAGATTATCAGCAGAGCACAGGTGTTTAACAATGCTTAAATCTTTAAATGATAAGGCATGCTTTCTGTAGATTGACATCAAATTAGATGTCTAAATTCGGCAGTCTCTGAAGAGCAGTTTTAGCCATCTTCTCTTTGAATCTGTCAGTTAACTGTTTTTACTTCATCTTGTCAGTGAAAACAGTCACTTTTTATATAGGTTCACTAGTGTTTTTTTTAATAGTATAGCATAGTAAGACAAATACGTGGAAAGCTGACTATAAGGTCAGTAACTCCATTTTGTGTGAGGACAGATGGGACTTAAGCATGAAGAATCTGGTCAAAAACTACGGAAGGTGTATGTGTGATACTGAAAATACTTCTTGCGTATATAATACTACCAAATTGTAACAAGAAAAATCGTATTTCTTTCAGCATGGTCAGTGCAAGTCTTTTCAGAAAACATTGTTTCTGGAGACTACTGTATCATTTAGCATAGGAAATGGGCTCAAACACACTGAAGTTTTTTATCAGACCAAACATTCCAGGAAACAATTAGCACTTAAGCAACACTTTCCCCAGTGACCTGCAGAAGAGAATCACTTCCCAAGTTTGTCCCACTCAGGAAGCAATATGATGTAGTTCAAATGATTTTGTTTCTTTTTTGTTTAAAAAAAAAAAAAAAAAAAAAAAAAAAAAAAAAAGAATATGATTAAAAGCAAAACTGATCAGTCTCGTGTGTTTAGAGCCATTCGTTTGGGCTTGTTTTTAGGTCACAAGGAAGTGTGAATAGCAAGTACAGTGTGGTGGTTGTATCTGAAAAGCAGATGCAAATAGTAAGAAGGCAATGGCTTGTATTTACTATATGGATATCAGTATGTGTTATTTTAATTCTTTGTTTCTTTGTTTTTCTCCCTGTTACTCCCTCTACTTCAGAAATGTACTTAATGCAAACTTCAGTTGAAACAGAATGTTTCTCTTAAATCCAAGGTTGGATAGTGTATAAAACAATGCAATTTTGCTCTGCTGTTGTAAATATACTGGCAATGTGCAGGGAAAGCAAAATGCTTTTCTGAGAACTGGAACATAAAATGCATATGAGTTCATGAAGGACAGACCTCTATTCTCAGGAGAAGCTCTGAACTTTACTGGGAACCCATGACAGCTTGTTTAAGGGTTGGCCAAACGCCCAGTAGGAAAACCAGCTTTGTAATTAGTATATGCTGTATTCATGTGCAAGCAGTCAAAAAACTTAGTTATAAATTTAGTCTAAGAGAGCATCTGCAGCAAGTACACCTGCAGGTGGAATCTTCATATTTTTATCTTATGTAACTGTAGGAAAAATCATGTTCAACTGTGCTTTTTCTTGAATATTGTAATTAGAATTGCCTTGAAAATAAAAATCGAAGGGGAGAGTTTTGTGGGAAAACACAGTTATCAGGAAATCCAATTTAAACCCTGGAAATTCCTGAAAAAAATTAGACAGGAAAACCAGATACTTATATAAAACACTTACAGAAAGATATTGTTCATCTTTCTCAAGCATTTGCTTTTAAGTGGTCCATTCCAGCTTGAAAGCCATGGGTTTTAATTGGTGCCCAAGATAACACCTACACCTAATGGTTTGCGTCAGTGACCCTTCAGTAATCTGATCTGATTTGGGTTCAGATGAAAAAGCCTTATTGCTTCCAGAAGACTGAAAACCCTTTGCTCATTCAGAGGCAGCTATCCATGCACCTTTCAGCAAGCTCATCTGGCTTCTTTAGCCTCAGGTCTACCACTTTGGAGTCCCTGTTCCTTGATGTTTTGGCAGCATGTTGCTCTGGCCACCCTCCAGCTCCCTGCTTGGCTAGCTTTCACAGTAGCAGCTGCCTAGAGCGTGCCATCTACCTGCTGGCCATCCCTCTTGATCCTTTTCTGCCCATGTTATCTCTTTCCTTTCTCTTTTTTCTTTTTTTTCTTTCAACCCTTCCATTAACGTTCCATTAACTAACTCTAGCTTTATGATTGCAAAAGAACACTTAAGATCAGTCCTGTTATCCTTTTCTATGAGTATGTTTGTAGTTAAGCCTGGAGAAGATAATTTTCTGAAGCAACACTGTAGCAAATACAGAAGTGTTGTGCTCGGTAGGTTATCACTTGCTTAATTTTTGATGGCTTTTTTTATTACTGAGGCTGTCTACCCCTCTGATTTACCAGCATGTTCTGATAGAACTAAGGCTTTTTTTCTCCTCTCTTGATCTATAATATTTTCTTACAGTATAATGCAAAGCAGGATGGGTAAAAACCCTGGCATGGTTTTATTCTATATCATCATTCAGGGTACTGGAAGACTCAATCTCATGGCTGAATTTAAGTATGTCCCCCTCTGTAACTCCATAAAGAATGAAGTGATACTTGTCACTAAGTAAGTAATTTTAAAGCAATGAGCAGTTTATCTTTGGAAAAGAAGGAAGAAATGATTTTCTGTTGGCTGGAAATGCTCTGGGAGGTGGAACAGACTTGCCTTTAACACAGTTCTTCCAAACCCAAGTCATGTTTTTTTTTATTCCACATTGTTCCCAACTCATTTTGGATTCTCATCAGAATTCAAATTTAGTCCTGCTCTCTAAACTCCCTTAATTCTTGAAATAACGGTGAAATTTTTACGGGAACCACTCTGGGCAATTCCACAACAGCAGTAGCAGTACCACGCAGTCCAGTTTGTACCTGCTGCTCTATGCAGAAAGGCGCAATCACCTGCTCTGACAATTTTTAGAGGCAGCCCCTTAAAATTGTCTTTTCCATTATTCATTTATTTAGATGGTGACCAGTGGAAATAAACACTTGTTCTTATAGTTGTAATTTATGAAAACAGTGATGCCATTCCTTGACAAGCTTCTGAGATCAGTGGGGAAAAAGATTGCTGTTTACGGTTTTGCTTCTCTGGTACAGAAATAGAGTCTGGCTGCCAACACTGAGGCCTGGGCACATCTGTGAAATGATAGCAATCATTTTTTCAGAAGGGAAAATTTCCACGTTTTCCAGTAAGTTAAGACTCCTCGTTGCTGTCTGCTGCTTTTAAGGAGTTTGTTTTCTTCTGGTGCATTTCACATTTCCAGGTGCTTCAGATTAATAAAAACTAATTCTTTGCTGAAATAGAGAATGTCTTTTAGACAGTCATCTGTGTCTGATTTAAAAAAAAAAAAAAAAAAAAAAAGAAAAACTGTTTCAACTGTTTCATCAGATTTATATCTCCAGCATTTTAAGACACAACTGATCAAACAATAGATGATTTATTTCAGGTTTGAAAGTGGTTTTGAGTCATTGTCATAGCCTTATAAGTTTATAAGGTTGCAGTATTTTCTATCATATTTCTGTTTTCTGGCCAAATTCATAGGATGGACTGAGCTGTCCCTTTAACTAGTTTTAGTTAGGCATTCTTTGGCTTTAACATGGTTGTCTATAGTTATATTTGTCATTAGTTGCCTTTCCCCTTCTCAAACCTGTTTTCATGTTATTAGGACCATAGTTACAGTCTGAATATCGGATATAACCCCTTGCAAGGTCACCTGATGTCCCTTTTTCTTCCATTTTTGATTGTCAGGCTCTTCTCCCTGCTGCTCATCCTGACCTCAGCATTAGTGCAAGGCCTTCAGTTTTTTTGGACACATTTGATTTATTCGCTCCAATTCTAATTATGCTGCATTATAGTATGTTGTCTTGCACTGTCCTGTATGTTATTTAGTAAATTAGTTTGTTTCTCCTCAGATTGCTTGCTGCTGTTCTGTTTTGTGGCCCATCTCTCTACCATCTCTCTTTCTCCCTTATCCCTTTCTGAGGCACGGATTCATGGGTGCCTCTGCCCCACTAGTCATGAAACCAGGCCAAATCAGCCCATAAACCACTGACAGTGTGCAAGCTGAAGCCACATCTTTACCTCACAGCATGCACCATATCTTTCTGCTCACAATTTGTGTAAAAGTGGTGTAAATGCTGAGGACTCTGCGGTACTATCAGGGCCATTTCCTACTGTAGTGCAAGAAAAGGACCATACAATGAATTCTGAAGCTCACTGGCCATATAGTTATGTAGGAGAGTCCCTGGAAATGTTCCTGTTCAGTTAGGATTTAGTTTTATCTTGGCAGTAATGTCAAGTATTTTGAGTCATCTAAGTATACATTGTGTTTTTTACTTAATTTTCTGTTTTCTAAATAAAAAATGGATAAATTCTCACTGAGCTTAATTTGCTGTGTTACTCCCCAAAGAGTCTGAAGCTTGTTTCTCTCCAACTTTACCAGTATCCAGCTTTCTTAGGTCTATGTTAATCTCTGATTTACTCTGATATTGGGCAGCACTCAATAGTAAGGACTTCGTTGGTAAAATAGTGAGCGCAGGTTGGAGTCTGGAGTATTTGCAGGATGGTTTCCTGCAAATAATTACATAAGAAATCTGTAAAATCATATGTTGTTGTTTTTTTTTTTTCTCCCTAACCACGTAACTGTGCTCTCTGGCCATTATTTCATTAGAACAAAGAGGCGAAAATCTAACCAAGACATTAAGAAACAATCTTCCATACTCACCTGCAAATAATTTACTACAAAATGCTTTGCTGAACTCTTCATGTGCTACCACACTACTGCAGCATCATTCTCAGTGTTGTAACTTGTTTCTTGTAGTCCCTTTTGTAAAGACATTGCTGCTTTTACACAAATGAATTAAGTGAACTGCTAAAGATCTCAGTGTCTGTTTATCATTGTATGAAGGCAAATCTTCCTTCTATTATTTTATTGACAGAGGAAAGCAAGATCTTTTTCATATGATAGAAAAAAACAAGACCTCGCACTTTGTGTTTCTATGGTTTGTTTGTTCTTTATCCATTGGTTTATTAATCAAGCCACTGCAATAAGAACTCAGTCTTAACTTCTGTTGGAGTTAGAGCTTTTAAATGGCAGCAGAAGCAGAATGTACATAACTCATCTATGGGAAGATATGATTGGAGAAGCAGACTTTATATTTCTGATGGCTTTAGAAGGAGTGCAGAAGAAGCAAAATAATGCTCCAACATAGGTTTACCATTACAGAAATTTTGCTTTTAATTGCTTTTTAAATTTCCTTCTCAACTATACCCATTTCAGAATCCAGATCTACCAAAATACTTCAAAAATAAAGACTTAGTACAAAACAACTCTTGAGCATTCCATTTTCTGTATTTTCCAAGAAGCAGAATAAAACCTTTATTTGTCAGCCATTCTAGACATGTCTTTCCTATTTTTCTCACATAAGGGTACCTTGCCTTTTTTGCCCTAACAAGCATTGATTTCAAGCTTGCTGTACGTGATGCTGTGGAAGCTCAAAGTAAGAGAAAGTTCAGCAGGCAAAGCAATGAAAGATTATTTTTTTCTAAACATCCATGTAGCATATGCATTCAAGTTGCTCATGCGCATGCTTCTAAAATCTGTTCCCAGGACAGGGGAAAATACTCAGCTCAGTTGTGTTTTAACAGTGAGTTTGTTTTGCTTTTGTTTGTTTGTGATTTCTGGTAGTCATATAGCAACTATTCTTTTTTGTTTGTTTGTTTGTTTTCTTAGTATTTATGTTTCTCATCTACTTACAGCTCTGCATTTTGCAAAATTTAATTGCATTATTTGTTTCTGAATAGTAAGATAAATGTCAAACAGACTTTGGAAAATCTAAAGGTGAGCAAAACTATGCATGTGCACATGTAAAATGGATTCTGATTTTTTTTTCTTAACCATATCTGAGACAAATTCAGTTATGGTGATCCCTTCCATGTTGCTTTATGGTTATTTTTCTTTGGTTTGTAATATATCATTTGGAAACAGCAATATATCACTATTTATATAAACTTGAGAAATTTAATTACTAAGGAAGAGAGTGCATTATTTCATATTTTTAAAATACAAACTGTCATGTGACTCTGTGATACACTTTGAAGTCTTCCTTTTAAGTGTTTAAAATTTTATTTCAGTTAAAATAACCATTTAGGCTATCAGGCAGACTGAGCAGCACTGATATGATTTAAGTGTTACAATATTTAAAAATAATTTGTTTGCCTTAGCAGAATATTTCCTAAGTGCAGTAAGAGTGGCGTAAGAGCTTCAGTGAAACACAATCAGACCGAAGGTGTCATTGAATCACATAGCTGGTTCAATCAAAATTGAACTATTTATCCTTGCTATAGCCACTTGTTTGTTCTTTGACTTACCCAAATTAGTACTATTAATCTCGTTTTCAATATCCTAAGGAATACTGTCTTTAATTCTTTATGCCATGCCACTCTACATTTAGATGCCTTCAGTCTTTTCCATAAGTTCTGAGGAAAGGTAGCATCGCAAATAAATATTCCACTAAGATTGAAAACAAGGAATACAGGTTTTTTTGAGCAAACACAAAAACTAGCATGACTAGCAGGACCATTCTGAATTCTCTGCTATAAATAAAACATATTTACTGAGCCTCAAACACCTACAGATTTAATTTCCTCCATATGATTGCTAGCCCCAGCTGATTCACTTTATTGGTGACAACTAGGATGTTTTCATTTCTGATTGTAGCCTGTCATTCTTGGATGCAATACATGTGAATCTCTGCTTTGTTCCATGAATGGTTCCATGGTTACAGTCCTGGTCAATGCATTTTTGCTTATTTAGGCTATTCCTTCTGTACAGCTGCATCCTGTTTGTTGCCCAAGTCAATTTCAAACTCTGGCTTGGATTTTTTTGCTTTATTTTCATTTCCACCTTTCTGTTAAGATTGCCTGAAACTGAGGGGCTGAGATTATCCCTCCACTAAATCTGAGCATGGTAGAGTTTCTCCTGAGAGAGATTGCTTTCCACTCAACCACTAGTAAAAGTCTTCAGCTAGATTTCCCGCTATCCACCTCACAAACACAACTTTGGATCACTTGCTGTGAAAGGAAAGGTTGTTCTTTTAATGATGTTGCATATATATAGCTGGAGTCCAGGTGCTTCCTGCTTTCTGTTTCAGTTCTCCTATATTATAGAACATTTACTGTAGATGTTTGGGAGAAATAAAGCAGTGTAATAATGGAAAAAGTGCAAGCTGTACATAGCTAAATCTCATGTTTTTCATGGAGCTGCTAAAGCACAACCAGCGAAAGCAGCTCCCAGGCGAACTTGAAGTAATGGTGTAAAAAAAAAACCAAGTGCTTATTATGACTTGCTTAACATGGAATAAACAAGAGAAGAAAATACATCTGATGTCTGAACCCTAACTTTAAATCTTTTAGAAATTTTTCAGTGGTTCTGGAAGCTAAATATCTTCAGTGGGGGTATGTGTTAGTTCCATCTATGATGGTATGGATAAAACATCTTAATTCACTGAAACAATTACAGAAACTGTGATCTACATACGACAGCCAGGTTTAGCTGATGCAATAGGAATTTGTGTTGAATGTTTATATGTATGTGAACAAATAGGAAGCAACCATACGCTTTTTGAATGCTTTGTAGCTTTGTGACCACCAGCAGTGTCTTGTTTATCTAGATGGAGAGAATGTGGTTTTAAAAGTCTGGAATGGCAATGCCTACATTCATTTAAATGTGTTGTTCCAGGCTCTTTCACTAATAACAGCAAGAGTGTATTATTTTTTATGTAAACACGGATCATTTAATCTTCCTTTATCTGTGATTGTGAATGAGGTAATTTAGCTGCATTTCTTAGTTGAGGTTTTATTTGGTTTATTTATTCAGTACCTGGAAGCATCTTGCAAAAGCTTGAAGTATTAAACTATGTGGCGTTGCTTCAGAAAAGGCAGAAACATGATACATCGATTCCTTCCTGGTGTTTAAACTATGAGCAGTCTTGTTGACACACTAAGAAGGTGTAAGTATTAGGTCTAAAGGAACTTTTTAGCTGGATAACAACTGGCTTTCAAAGGTTTTGCATTTGTTTTTTTGCATTAAGTGTGTATGGGAGAAGCCTACAAGGTCAAGAGAAAATAAGAACAAGTCAAAGACAGATTTTTAAGACAAATAGTAACATCTGGTAAATGACTTAGTTCTACATTTGTCAAGCTCTTGTTTACTGCAGTGGATGTGAAATGTTTTTCTTGGCGGCATTACTGGCTTTAAGTCCATCAGTCTGGGAAAAAGATTCATAGAGATTTATAATATAATGTATAGTAACAAAACGATACGTGTGGTTGCATTTAGAACCTATATGCAATAGGAAATCAAACAGTGTTGAATGATCGGAAATAACTTCTTTTATAGTTTTTGAAACATTTTCAGTTTTTATATTGGTTTTTACTAGTATGCAAGCAATATATGTACATCATGTGTCCCTCTCTACATTGATTATCGTCTAAATCTCTCAGTGCTCTTTAAAAGCCCGTATTTTCTGTCAGGAAAACAATGGAGGTTTTTTTTTAAAAAAAAAAAAAAAAAAAAAAAAAAAAAAAAAAAAAAAAAAAAAAAAGCAAGGTAGTTAAACACTGCCAGTAATCTAGGCTGAGGATCTCACACAAATGAAGTTCTGTGTATCCCTGATGACAGAGAACCCCTAAAGTTGGAAAATCTGCTAAGAAAGGTAACAGAAGGAGGGCTGATCTGGTTTTTGTGAATTTCTGTGGTCAGCCTGAATTTCAGGCTTCCAGCTGATCCCAAACTGCTTCTGAGGGTATCTTCAGGGTGAGATGGTTATGCGGTCAGAGCTTGCTTTCTGTGGGAACAACTACCCATTTTCCTTCTGGGGAGGAAAATAACAGAAGAAAGACTGAGATGTTTGATAGCCTGGTTACAGCAAGTGAACAACAAGTTACCACTTTCTTCTCTTCCCGTCGTCCTTCCTTCCAGAACTAAAGTTATGCGGAAGTAAAAATAAATAAAACTGGGACAGCTGGGCAACTCAAAGAGCAGTTGGAACGGTTTATTCTGTTGTAGGAGCACTTCAGTGAGTTCATGGAATCATTTTATGTTTTATTCTCTGGTAATTAATGTCCTGTGGTATTTTGCCTTTGCCTTTGCTTGGACTTGGTTCAATTCTAAATAGTTTAACTGGAGCAAATACAGAGGTCGGAGTGCTATAGATTAGTCTCAAGTACACCACAGAAACTTCTTTGTAGCTTTTACTAGCTTTTTAGTGTTTTAGCGTGTTAACAACTAATTTCTGTAAGGCTAGGAAAATGAAAATTTCTTCATGCTTGCGGGAAACAGGAATAAGAGTTGATTGTCTTGTTCATTGCCTGCAGATAATTTCCTAGTGGGTTTTCCTTCCGATATACCAGGTTGTCAGCTTTGACTTGAACAAAATCTCACCTGATTTAAACTTTTTTGAAAGCAGTCCCCAAACATTTGCATTTATATTTATAATCAAGTCTGTTTACTTTCTGTGATAAAAGCAGGATAACCCACTTTGCCTGAAACTCAGCATGAATTGATCAGCTGTCCTTATAATATAGGACTGTTCAATTTTGCTATCATCTTTGATTAGTGTGCTCTTCATCACTACATGACTTCTCTATAGATTTGACCAGCCACATGGCAGCCTGTGCAGGGGCTAATTTCTTGCTCCTTGTAAGTCACGCCAAGGGGAGGCCTTAAGAGCGTATAAACATAATGACCCATAAAAGTCTGAGAGCAATTATTTCTAGCTAATAAAACATAATGAACAGCAGGGAGCAAGGCTTATTTATGGAACAAATGTGTACTAAGAAATCTACAATTAATTTACCTAATACTTCCTAAAATCTTGAATAGAAAATGAGTGAACAAAAAGCCCTGTGCTATTTAAAAATAAGAACAGCTTAAAAATCAGTTAGAAGGGAGGGAAACTCATTTATTTAAAAGAAGCAAGCTGACTACTTTGTACCATCTTTTTATACATTAAAAAATTGGAAAGGTACTATGTTAAAGGTGACTGTTATTAAAACTATTATGAAAATGGAAAAGAGATGTTTCAAGGTATTAACTTTTTAAAATAAATTAAACATTAATGAAGTTTTAATGCGTAGTCTAAGGCATATTATTTAGAGCCTGGATTCAGGCTAGAGCAGTGCCATCTCAGCCCCTGGGTAGCTCAAGGAAATTTTACCTTAAGTACAAAAGAACTCTCTGCATAGGAGCTGCCCAAAGCTGTGCCACTTAAGGGGATATAGAATATTAACCATTTGTGCAAGTGCTTGGTCCCTAAGTAGACTTTATATGGATTGTTGTTGGTGTTGCATTCTGGCTCTACATCTGGTATCAGTTGTAATCAAAGTAGGCTATGTAAGTTGTCAGCAAAAAAACTGAAGCCCAAGCTTGTATTACGAAGAGGAAAGCAATGCACATTTTGCCAGTAAAGTTATGTTTTTTCTACATTTTTCTGCCTGATTTATTTGGTGCATAGTATTTATTGATTTGATTGGAAGGTGTTAGATCTATTAGAGTGGGTCCAAAGGAGGGCCACAATAATGATCCAAGGGATGGAACACCTTCCCTGCGAGGACAGATTGAGAGAGCTGGGGCTGTTCAGCCTGGAAAAGAGAAGATTCTGGGGAGACCTTGGAGTGGCCTTTCTGTATCTAAGCAGGGACTGTAAGAAAGAAAGAAGGGTGTGCAGTCTTTTGCGGGGTCTATTGTGGTAGGACAAAGGGAGATGGTTTCAAGCTAGAAGAGGGGAGATTTAGGTTACAAGGAAAAAGTTTTTTACAGTGAGGGTAGGGAAGCACTGGAACAGGCTGCTCAGAGATGACGGATGCCCAGACCCGGGAAACACTGCAGGTCAGGCTGGACGGGGTTCTGAGCAGCCTTATCTTGCTGTAAATATTGTGGTTCATTCAGGGGGATTGGACTAGATCACCTTTAAAGGTCACTTCCAACTCAAATGATTCTGGACAAGGGAGATGATGCTTTCCCTCAACTGAGCACTGGTATGGATCCACCCAGATTGCTGTGTCCAGTCCTGAGCTCCCCAGTACAAAAGAGACATGGGCATTCCTACAGACAATCCAAAATAGGGGCAAGACGGCGAAGAGACTGGCACACCTATCCTATCTCCTATATCTACATCTCAGGGTAGAGCTTGGGAGAGTTGGGAATGGTCAGCCTGGAGAAGAGGAGGCTCAGGAGGTCTCTCATCAGTGTCTATAAATACTCAAAGGCTGATAAAAACAGATCTGGGCTCTTTTTGGCCCAGTGACAGAACAAGAAGCAATGCACACAAACTGGAACAGAAGAAGTTCCCTTTAAGCATCAGGAAACTTTTTCTTTTGGGTTTGTTTGAGTGCTGGCAGAGGTTGCCCCTCTGGGAAGGAGGTTGTGGGAACTCCATCCTTGGAGATATTCAAAAGCTGCCTGGACAAAGTCCTGAAAATCTGTCATGTTACCACTTGTATGCACTATACAAATTTAATTCATATTGATAAAGACTGAGCTCTGAAAACATTTGACAAAAACTTCAACCAATCAATTATAGTCTGAAATAAATACTGAAGAGGACTAGACTGTCTTAGCCAGCTATCAGACATATCTGGATCCACTGAAGCTTGTTCAAAAGTTCACTGCACGTAATTGTGATTCTGACATATGAAAAATATCTGCCTAGATTATTAAAGAAAATAAAGTTGTATATTTATTCTCTTTGCTTATGCAGTTCCTGGAGATAAATGCTGTGAAGTACGGCATAGTGCCTCTTGCATTTTAAATTAATTACAGAAGACATACCAGTATTTATGATATAGGAGTTGCATAGAAAAGAAAAGAGGGAAATCATTCCTTTAGGTCAAAAAAGCTGACCAACTAAAAGGTTGTGCGTGAGCAACTGAAATGGCGATATAATAATGGCAAAATATATTAATACCGATCGACATTTTCAGAAAATCAATTACTATTTTCTAAATCAAAACTCTTTTTCCAGGTACCGCAAATGAATGGACAAATTGTGTTTTCTACATAATTAGGTGAGTTTTCTGTTATGCTTTATCTTTGTGGATTCATCTCTGATAATTACAATATGGACCTGGTATGCTGGGAAAGAAAGTAATGTTTTGATGTACCTTGGTGGCCCACTACATTCTGCACCCTCCTGTGTTAGATGAAAGTTTGCTGATCTGATGACAGCGAATGCTATGTGTTTATACCGAGTTGTATCCTGTGACCTTCTGGAAATGATTGGACTGAATCCTCAGAAAACACAAATGATTACAGTTATGTTGAATTTGGTCTATGAGAGTACTCTTTTACTCGTGTTTATAACTATGAAGAGTTAACAGTTTCAATTTAGTTTATTTAGTTTAAACAGACCTTCCAGTAAAACTTTACTTCAACGCCTGTCTGTAGTAAGCTGCAAGGAAAATTCAGCCAATTTTTGTTCTGTCCCCTTTTCTTTTGAGACTGGCTTAATTCTGTACAGTGCATCAAAGAATGTATCTGAAAAACTAATAGCATGCATAGTCCAAAGGAGTTATCCATGTCGCGTCACTTTTTCCAGATAAATGTATTTAGGTATCTTAGCATTATCTAAGATTCAGAAAAGACAACGTCTTCTTTGAAAACAGTTGAATAAGAAATTACAGTGACTGTGAAATAGCCTTTGCACTCTCCAGCCATGATGACTGCAACTTTTGCAGCTCTTGGAAACAGAATTGGGGAGTGTTTCATTGATCTCTGCTTCATTTGCACAGGCATGTAGGGGTAGGACTGAGTGTTGTCTGTTAGTTCCTTCGTTGATAGCCATCAAAAAAGCAAATTGATGTTGCAACCCACTTTTCCTTTTCCTTTTTTGAAAGAAAAAAAAAGTTTGTTTAAAAGACTAAGACAAAGATCAAGAGTTCTGCAGACAGTAAGAATTAACAACCCTAGTGTAAGTAGCACATCCCATGCCAAACAATCTGCTTCCCAGCTGAGGTGATGAGTATGGAGACAAACTCTGAGAGTGAGTATGTCATGGGAATAGCAACTGTATGTTCTGACACCGGGAACAAGTGTTGGGAATGACTTCTTACAGGGAAAACAATAGACTAGAGATTCAGAAAAAGACCAGTGACAAAATGTCCACAGAAATGCAAGTTAACTGGTCTGACAAGTCTTGGATTTTAAAGACTTGTTGTATGTACATCTAGGCTCTAGTGGTACTGAATTTTTTTCTTACAGTCTTCTTGGCTTTCCTTTGTTCAGGTGAAAACAAAGATATCATCACATGAAATTCCCTTGACGTTTTCCTAATTATCTGTCTTTTAATCACGGTGAAGCATTCAGTCCTTTGGATATGATCCCCTATCACAGATGAGGATTAGCTAGGATGAGTGGAATTATTCTCTAAGTGCTAGCCAAGACTGAGATTCCTTTAAAAGGATGTATTGAGTTCTTTGTCTTAACTTTTTTTGTATGTGCTATAAACCTTTAAGGAAAATAACACTGTCTCTTCGGTAGCCATTTTAAGTTAATATTCAGTCAGTGTCAAATTCAATTTAGCCTTGTTAGGAGCAATGGGAGTTACATCCAGTTGCAGCATGCAGACAGACTCTAAGAATTTGTGAACAGTGGTAGATGGAATCACCACAGGGGGAGAGGTATTAAGGCCTGTTTTGGTGTGTAAAACTGCTTTAAGCTGTGTTTAAGCACTTCATGGTCCATGCCAGAAATAATTAAAAACTCTTTTATTTTTGACTCTACAGAAGAGTAGGACCAGATCAAAATCCCATACCTGAATCCTTAACTATGGAATCTGTTGTATCAGGCCTTATAACAAAACTGTATGGGTCAGGCCAATCTAAGCCCTTGAGTAAGAACAACTAGTGCTGCAGAATGTCTTTGCTAGCCAAGTAAAATATCTAGGAGTGAAATAACTCCCTACTTCCTCAGAGTAGTACGTAACTGTCAGGTTTGAGAGCACGGAGTTTATTTCTTTACAAGTTGCCTGATGTGAAACTGTTCAAGTTGTTACACTAAGCAGTCTGTTTTGCCTTTGATAGTCAGTCATCCTTTTGCTATGTTTTCTGCTTTCTGAGTAATTTAAGGGAAGAGAAAATTATTGTGAGCAGTTTATACATTACACTGAGTTCTCAGGGAAACTGCTTTCTCCTCCTGAAGCCTGTATGTTTTTCTGAGGTGTAGGATCTGACACTATGGGAGAAGATGAAATGGAGTGGGACTCTGTGTCCCAGTGACATTTCTTGTAATCTCTGCAGCAGAGTCCTTCTGTAGAGAACACAAATCGCTTTCCAACGCTTCCCAGTCAGCTGAAATTCTCTCTGACGGGAGACTTGTGAAGAGAAGGAAAAGCTGCATACTTGTCTGCAGATACCAAAACCCTTTTGCACTTAATATTTTCTTTCAAATAATGCAGTAGTTGCATTATTGTGAGGCATAGTATTTTGTGTCAGCATCACAGAAGATTCCAGTGGTGTCACCCACTGCTATCACAATCATTATCACTCAGGCACTTACCAGCTTCCCAGCCAAACTTAGCTTGCTTTTCAGGACCTGGGGAGGAGGCAGGGAGAGCAGAGCTGGTGTTTGACAGCCTGCACCTGGAAGTGTACATACACTCTTTAAGGCCTTATCACACAGTTATACCAGCCAAATACTTTCTTGTGTGTTGGGAAAAGGTGCAGTGACAGGAGCTGGCTGCCAGTATTTGGTGAGAGTGGATCAGGGAGAGAATCAGGTATTTGGTTGAAGCTGTGACGCTAAAAGATGCATACCCTAGAGTCTGATATTTAAGATGGCTGTGATGAAGAAATTATTGCCCTTTGTGATGCTGTTGTTTTATAAAGCCTAGATGGTAGAGTTTCTTATCATTAGAAAGATCTCTGGAAAGCATCATTTGAAGAGGGAATATTATAGGAGCATACCTGCAAAATTTCTGTTATTTTTCTCTTTATTTCTTGAAGAGAACTTTTAAAGACTCAGAGTAGCAATCAATGTGGTCTTTAAAAAAAAAAAAAAAAAAAAAAGAGTCCCCGGGTCTTTAATCTTTTTTTGTGCTCACTGGTGGCCAGGGCCTTTTGCTTTTGTCCAGCTTGACGTGGCCAAAAAACTGCCAATGTTACGAGCTTCACAAACAAAAGTAAGCTTTGCTATAGCTTCAGTGTCAGAAAGTAAACTCAGATATGCTTAAAATCTACTGAAAGTCAGGCAAAGTCTTTCTGGGGTTTTCAGTTCAATCACTACAGCCCTAGTCACTTTGGGAGCTTACAGAACAAGAACAGAGTAGAAGGAAGAGTCCTGCCTGCCTTTCATGTGGAAAAACCTGACTTCTTCATGTTTTTCAAGGCAACAGGACATGAAGTCGGGTTGTGTTGCCTAAGGCTGCTACATAGCGAAGGGATTTAAATGTAACCTCTGCATACAGAGAAAAGAAGTCCCTTAATTCATTCAATATTTTATTAGAAATCTCTTAATGCTGGTCTTATTCCTAAAGGTAAACATCTCAGAGGCTTTTTGAAAGGCTGTATTTCATTATTTAATAATCTGTTTTCTGTAACAGAACTCCCTAGGTCTGCGCTGGTTCCACAGGCTGGAAATATCAACAGTCCAAGAACTGTTAAATAATTAACCTGTTGGTGCCTGTAAGTGTTAGGGTTTGAATCACTCATATTTTATTATCACAAACTGCTGGGGAAAGGTGTGAAAAAGATGATTTACTAGTTCTCTTTCAGGACAAAATGACTTCTATATAATGGCACGGTTTGAAACTCTATGATGTTTTGTTTAGAAAGTAACATTTGTAGAAGAATATTTGAGAGTGACTCTGTATATACCCAGCAGAAGAGTGTTACATGTTCTGGACTCACTATAATCCCTTCCTCAATTCAGACGTCAAATGCAATTTTATAGAACTTTTGTCTAACAAACTTTCGTAAGAGTTCCTGAGCATTAACGTTGATTGGAAAATATCGAGCAGTTTTTGGCTGTGGAACAGCACAACTCTGTACTAAGTATGTATGTGTAAGTGCTAATATTTGTGTTTGCACACGCCTGTGTGCGCACATACACAAACAGAATTTGCATGTGTCCTGTTTTCCAAATGGGGAAAATGTCTCTGAAGGTAACTGAAAACCAAATATTTTGGCCCACTAATCTTGACATGACTGTTAAACACTAAGGAGGAAGTAGACAATTTTGAACATACAGGAGCAGGCATAGACTGCTCTTAAATTCCAAGCAGATGGAGGCAGGCCTGACTGCTCAGGGGGTTTCTCATCCACAGATGACGCATGTCATGATTTTTCTTCTTCACAGAGAGAAAATAGAATTGGTTCTATCACAGTACCATGTAACTTGGAGGAGAACAAAGTCATACAATCATGACTATTGTGCAAAATAACAGGAGTTCCAGAAAGAGTAAGAGGGCTTTTGTGAGCATTAATGACACGTCCTCCTAATTTAGCCCAGACTCAAAATAAGTACTGTAATTTAATACAAACCAGATTACTTTCTTTGTAGACAGTTTGAATTCTGTTGTTACATGCATTGAAATGGCAGGAAAATGTGCAAAAGCAACGTAAAGCCAGACAGGAAATACTAGACACTACTGAAGACTGTTCCTTATTCTGTTGTGTCTGTCTGACAGTAGGACAGTACTACCTTTCTGGATCCTTCAGCAAGCATCCTCAGTATTTATTAAGCTAAGATGTAGAAACAAGTGGCTAGAATTGATTTTTTTTTTTTTTCTCCCCATTGGATCCATTTGTTTACTTTGGCTTTTTGAAATATTTTGGGACTCTTGTGGTCTGTAATGGGAAATCTGTCTGCATTCCCCTCAGCTTGTTTTTTGCAGTGTTTACAAGCTTAGGCTGTATTGACATTGTTACTAGGGAGAAACTATCTTTCGGCAATGCAGAAGGCTTTAGCACTATTATATATACATGCGAAATTCAAACATACAAACAATACAGTAAAAGACAATTTTCAAAATCTTTGCTTTTTAACCAGTCACGAATCAAGAAATAGAACTAGAATTAGGCTCATCTCTGCCACTTCAGTTAGATCCATCTACATGTTGTGTTTTAATTATTAAGTAGTGCTAGTTTTGGCTACTAGCATGAAGATTTCAATAACTTAATGGGAAAAAATTACCTCTAGTTTCTATTAAAAAAATTGCAAAAAGCTTCTTTTCAGATAATCAAGTATTTTAAAATAATTTTCCTCACGGCTTAGATTGACTAGACTTACTTGCTGTTTTGATTTAAACATCTTGTTGACATATTGATGTGATTAGCTGTAGATGTTCATGGAGATATTCACAATGAGTCAATATCCTGTGAATTCAGCAGGCTGTGACTATTTTCTGCAATTGAGCAATGGTGAACAGCAAAATAAAATAAAGCTGTTAAGGAGAGCTGCAGGAGAGCTGCAAAGTAATCAAAAAGAGGCTCTTGCGATGAACACTCCTATTTTTTATTTTTTTTTTTTAGTATCTACAGTTCAATTATGAAGGATTATTTTTCTGAATTGCTAGGCGTAATTGAAAGTATGAGTTTTGAAGCTAAAGAACTCGCTTACGTGATATCTTCTTGGTTCTTTTCTGAAAAACAAAGACCTGCCTTGTGGTTTATTTTATAGTAGTTTAGTATTTTAACAAACTTCTGCTTTTCTATTTGTTTTTCTGAATGTGTTATAGCTTATTTAGTTGTACTTTTTCTATGCTGGAGGGAGAGAAATGAGACTTCTACAATGAAGCTTAAATCTCGAACTATCTTTCCTACACAAATAAAGAAAGAATCCTCTTCTATCATTTTTATTTTGCATCCCAAGGCTTTGCTTCTGGGTCTTGCTGTTTTTCATGGAAGAGACCTTTTTAGCTGTGCACTAGGTAGTGAGAAAATTACTGTAATCTATCTGCCCTCCCAGCTTCTTGCTGAAGTGGGCAGGCTTCCTTTTAACAGTTAGCAGTCTAAACATCAAAATCTCCTTTTTGTTAGCAAAAGCTTCTTATTGAAGACCACTCATTTGACTAACAAGATTCTCGGTGCTAAAATTTGCTGATTTGTCTTAGTAAGATAATTCAACATTGTAGCACCAGTAGAGGATAAAACCAACTACATGGCCTAGCAAGTAATTTCCAGTTCTGAAAGACCTGAGCTATGTATATGTATTCCATTTACTTTAATCTGAGAGAATTCAATACACCATGTTGTATTATATTGAAGTATTAGGGTGCAGGAATTTTTTTTCTTAAGTATTTCTAGTCTGATGTATTGACAGTATTTCCTTTAATTCTTGAGATGAACCAAAAGTGCATATTCTAAAACAGTAAGCAGACTAAGGACAGGATGAAAGCTTATGACATAGTGATTTCATTTGAGAGTACTGCTTCAATATTTTTCTCTTTAAATAAGACAAACATTTTCTGTTTGTTTTTTTTTATAATTGTTAAAGAGTTCTGTCCCCAGCAACCTAACTAAAATAAATCAAAGCAGTTACTTGCATGTGCTGTATTATAACCACAACAGATGACTTATTTTAATGGCATTTCGTCCTCTCTTTTGAGGAGAAATGGTACTGTGAGCAATGAAGGATCTTTTCAAATAGTAATAAGATAAATAATCAGTTCCAGGTAAGCAACTTCAATCCATCTGATGTTCAACAGAGAAAACATGCATACAGGTAGTTATCATAGGGTAGATAAGCTGTGGTAGCATATCAGATTTTCTGCCCTGTGCGCTTGCACTCTGTTGCGAATGTGATGCAACTTACCTTCCTTTTTGTCTTGATTCTGGGGATAAAAAGACATTAATAATGACTTTGTAAGAAGCTGCTGCCAGTTTTACATCAGTAGGTTTATTCAATATTGTTTGAATTAATCTCTGAAAAGCAGACGGAAGAAATAAAGAGTTCACCATGAATAAGTATTCTTATAATAATAAACGTGTGAATATGAATGATGTAATGCATCTTATTCTTTAGAATTAACATTTCCATTTGGAGTTAACAGGCAGTTAAATGTGAAATTTGAGGTAGAAATTAAACCAACATGCTGCTAGAATATTTTTCTCTGTTGCAACAACTCCCATTTTCTTCTTAAAAATCCAGTTTATAAATTATTTTAGATGTCGCAAAAGGCTTTGGACAAATAGCTGTTAAATCCCTGCATTAATCTTCATAATTTTCATGTTGTTAGCTTAGTGTCTCCCACAGAATTAATCTTAGCATCACTCTGCAGCTTGCTTTAGAGAGTATATTTGCATTAAAAAGACTTAAAAATCCATCCATTACACCTGAAATTTAACTGTATCTCTAAATAAGTGGGCAAATCAAATGAACTACTTGATGCTTCTTAAATTCAATATGTATTGATATTTATTTATTTTGTTCCCTGTTTTAAAACACTTCTGAATGAATTCATTAATTTATAATTAACCTATTACATATTCTTTAACTGTTCAATTATTTAATTTAAACTATTATCTATAATTTAACCTATATATTTCAATTAGCTAATTATCAATTAATATTAATTTTCCTCATTAATAAAATTAATCAGCTTTTGATCATTGGTTTTCTACATACTATGAATTTCCAGCAACCGCTGTGCATTTTCACTGCGCATTTTTTAATACACTGCACTTCATCAGTAACAGATCCAATGTTTCCTCCCATAATGATGTCCATAATCCCCACCTGGGAATTTTTATTGCTTATTCATAACAAAGCTGTTTTCAACTATAGTTTCAGCAATTTTGCTCTCACTAACATAAACACTGCAATATTTTCTTTCCTCTGAAACAGGAATGAATGTCATAGTTATAAGAAAGGTTTACCCCATAAGGTTTTGCTCTACATAAATTTTTCTTGGGAAAGGACACTGAGCTATGAAATACTTCCTTTTTTCTTTTCAGATATCTTTTTAAGCATGTTGCTTTTGCATATTTAGTAAGGAGCAGGGTTTGTATTGAGCTCAGTATTCCGAAGGCAGATTGTTGAAAGATTTGAAGAGATTTGAAGAGATTCTATTAAATTGTCCTTTAAAAAAATCTTTATGGAAAATTTGACCTTCACCAAATTCCGTTTTTAGATTTCAAATAGGGACAGAATGATTATTTCATCTATTTTCTAGTTCTTTCTAAAGATGTTTTGTGCCTTGGCCAAATCAATTCCTCCTTTCTATTCATTTTTTCCTCTTTGTCCAGGATGACAGCTAAATTGCTTGAATGTACTAGGAAGCATAAATTCGGAAGATCAGTGAGGAAAAATTATGGGTTGAGGTGAGTAGATAACATAAACAGGAAAGAAAAATGAAGAGAGTTTATCACAAGACTGTGCAAAGCATATTGGCACTGTTGCAGGCATTGAGGATGTAGTCAGAAACTACTGGACAGTAAAGGGATACCAGTAGCCTACATTTTGTTCACAGTTCTGCTGACTCCCAGCTCTTTGAGGAGAGACTGCTGGCGAGACTCTCTTAAGTGGGTTTACACACAGTGCCTCTGTTGGAATGGCTCAGGCAGAACGTACAGACTGTCTGAAACTTTTGACCATCTTACTGTGCCTAATCTCATGATTTAAAACTCAATTAACATTAGTACTTGACCCGAGTGTTTAAGTTTAATTAGCACTTTCTCCTCTAAATATTATAGAGCTGTGAGGAGAGCAACCACTTCAGGCCAACACTCCGCTTCAGGTAAAGCAGTAACATATAGGTGGTAAGGAAGCAGCGAAAGTATATTGTGTCTTAAACAAGGCACACAACTTGAAACTGAGTGCAAGTTTTTTTGAAACTTCCGTTTACACTTTTTGGAGACTATCCTTATTAGGATTAGAATTCTTAATAGGATTATCATGCTAGAAATGTGGCAGTCGACGTTTTTTTTTAATTGTTGGGTATTTTTAGTTCTGTTGACCTACACCATGGTAAACAGCAAGTGCTGTCTACATCTCTGTGGCACATCTACTTCTGTTTGGCTGATGCTTTTGCATATTTTTTGAAAAGAAACAAAATTATGTCTGCAACATTCCCCCTTGCACTAATTTGAATTCATCAAGCAGGTTACAGGTTATGTTTTCATTATTTTGGGGGGTGAGAAGACGCTCAAAAACCAACTGGCTTTTCTATTGTGTGAGGCACAGGGTTTCTGCAAATCCACATTACCGTAGGGAACATCTGAAGAATTTACCCATTCCTAGAAGGTTCGTTTCTGGATCAGACCAATGGTAGACAGGTAACAGGAACACAAATTACTTCCATTATACAATTTTAATAAATTCGATCCAAATACAACTGTTCCTGCAGCCTGTCCAGCAGAAAAAAAGAAATCCCAAGCCAAATGCTGAACAGAAATGCCAGTAGCTGTGATTAATTATAATTCATTTCAGATAAGAAACAAATATATGACCTAAAGGAAAATAAAGCTTCAGACTATATCATTAGGAGAAAAAAATAATCCCATTTGTATTATTAACTATAGACTGAGCAGGAAATTCCCAGATGTAATAAATGAAGTTACAAGCCTGCAGTTGTTCAAAAAAAGTTAGAATGGAATGATGTACTAAGTCTTGCGAAATATATCCACTAAAAGACTATTTCTGTGATTCTAAATGTTTATCTAGAGAAAACTCAGAAAGTAGATTTTATTTTTTCACACACACAGAAAAGTGCTAAGAACTGCCTTATCAATAGGAAAGTCAATTCACTGTTATGGTAACTCTCTTGCTCACAGTAGATTGCCAAACAAATTGCTGCTTTCCTATTGTTGAAGAATGTCTTCAGTTTGAGAGAAGTTAATTTGTGTTTCCAGGCTGAACTCCATGTTCAAAATGATTTGAATAGTTCTGCCCTTTCCTGTGTCTTATTTTCTCACTTCTATTCCTCTACTTTTATAATACAAACCCTCTTTTTGCTTGCTTTGCTTTTACCCTTCAAGTCTACATGAAATGATAATAAATATTCCCTTCTTGTCTGCTCTATGGGAGACCCATCTCTACGAGATGAAAATAAAACATCCTTCCTCAGTACCAAAATATATATTTATATATATATATATATATATATATATATATATATATATTTTTTTTTTTTTTCTTCCCTGCTCAAGCCAAATGCTTTCTAAAGACTTAAGGCTCATTGTTTTAGCACCTGCAGTGCCATAAAAGGATTCATGTCTGCTGTTATTCTACTAACCACAGACTGTGGGATGTAAAATAGTAATAGATCCGTGAATGTCAGAGGTAACGATGCTATAAAAGTGAATTTGGTCATCTTTTCTCTATTCCTAATCTCAGAAGATCCTTTCCTTAAATTTTGTTGCCACTTCCTCTCTCCTTTTCCTCTCCTATTTATTTATTTAGTCACTTACTTATGAAATATAACATGAAATCATCTTATCCAACTGGTTTCTGGTAAAATTAAAATTATTTGGTAGATTTAAAATAGTTCTGCCATCTGCGAGCAGTGAGATCTATATCTATTGATGTGTACCATTTAAAACAGTAACAGAAACTACAGAGCTTAGTGTTGTGGTATCTGAACACATACGTGGTATCTCCCATGAATGTAGATTCTAATTTGGTATTTTTTGTTTTTTTACTGTAAATTTTTCATACAAAAGAATAAAGTTTTCTAAAATTCAGAGAAAATAGGCAGTAGTGAACATACATTATTTGCTATTCTGAATGTTTTTGTTGTGTTTTCCATAACTGATGACTAAGAAAAGTTAAAGTGCTGAGACTGGAAGTTTCAGAAGTTGTTATCAGTGAGTGAGAGCAGGTTGCAGGGCCGTGCCTAGATACATAGCAACAGAGAAATCATTTCAAACAACACACAAAATACTAGACACGAGTGAAAGCAGAGGAGGAGTGGCTTTTGCCATGCTGGTTGCCAAACCCCAGCTCCTGTGCACCCATGAAAGGAATGTACACCAGGGGAGTGTCCATTCTAAATAAGCCAGCTCCTCATGTTGCCTGGAAGGTTGTGGCAAGAGAAGAGAGGGAGAATGTATCATCTCCATTTTATACTTGCTCCTGGAGCCATTAAATGGAAAATTTTGATTAAGATCTGAGGTAATGTCCGAATTTGAACAATGCCTCTTGACATTAGCATGCACCAGAACTCATCTGCACCATTTAACAATCTTCTAGCTAAAGGGCCTTTTTAATTGTTAATCGCTAATTAGTAGGAGAAGCAGTATGAGTGTATGCATAACTGAATTTGAGCACGTAGACAACTCTGTCAATGCCAGCTTGACCCAAAGAATTCCATGTGGGCAGCCTACGAGTGACTCCCAGAGGTGTCCATTAAATGTTGTCCACCTGCTGCTAGTTCTGTGCTTTCCTTAGTGAAGTCTGTCCTTGTAAGCGTGGTGTGTGATACCAGACATCTGTGTCCCTGCTTTGATGAGGGTGCCAGGAGGATTACATTGCACTGTCATTGCTGGTGTCTTGCCCAAGAACCTAGTCTGAGGTGATTGTTGATGTCTGCTGAGTCTGCTACTCAGGTTAACAAAGAAGAAAGAAGCGATATCTGAGTGACATCTGAAATTCCAGCTATCTAAGATTCCACACCTAGAGATTATTTGTTCTGATCTTGTAAAAATAAGAGGCTTATGTGGACTACTAGATTAAATATTAAGGGCCAGATCCTTCATTGCACTGCACTAGTATCAGTATTCTGACTACATGTTTGAATAATAAATTTCTTCTGACAGCATAGAAGCTGATATGCAACCTCTGACACTGGGCTCCCATGCTGTTTCTTATGTCACAAATGATGACAATTTCCAGAAACAGTGACTAGCAGCAGCGAGAGACTCTGCAATATTCACTTAATTGTGTTCCGCGTTTTCAGATATAATTTACAGTTTGAAAATGTTGAAAAATGAGTGTCCTGACATGAGCTCCCAGTATTCCGTAGCAAGGGAAACTACTGGGAACAGAAAAGTTTTTCTTTTAAGATTCAACAAAAACAGTCCCTTACTGTGTGACAGAAGCAAGCTGCACCTAACCTGCCAGTGATTCAGCATGTTTTTCTAAATTCAAACTGGGTTGCGGACTAAAGTTTGCAGTAGGGACTCAAACCCTGCAGGGAAACACCAGAGGCTCAAGATTTTCTCCCAGCATCCATCGTGGAGCCAGGTGGGGAGCCAAATGTGTAGCAAAACACTCTCTGTACTAAAATATCATAACAAATGGCTTCAGGGCACACAGAGAGAGGCCAATCCACAGTATTAATTAGCATGAAAGTAATTAGCAAAATATTGCTAAAAAATTGTAAGCGGCATGATTGAGAGCTGGATGAGTTTTTGAACTCAGCAATATGAAAACCCATGTGTAATAGCAGTGAATTTGATGCACGCTGTGAGGTTTCAGTGACTAGAAGACCAGTTTTGATTGGAAGAGATAAACATAGTATAAAATATAATTTGCTGTAGAAATTAAAGGCTCTGGACATGATGTGTTTTGTTGGTTTTTTTTTCCATCACTGATACCTTACTCTTTAATAGAATTAGTCAAGTTAATTACAGTAAGCATTTCCCTGAATTTGGCTATTTTTGTAGGCAGAAGATGTTTTGGAGTGGATCATTAATTTTTCAAATGCATTCATTATAAAAAGTTTTGGACAAGTATTCTGGACTAGGTGTTGGCACATGGATCATTCATGAATAGCCTGTTCTTAGATTTACTTCCTTTTGCTTTTGCTTCAATGGAATTAATAAAATCAACTAAAACATCTTATGAAGCTGCCATCATCAGCTGCTTTTCCCAAATGGACTTACTGGTTATTTTGAAAAATTTCTAAATGTCAAATGTCCTTTTTGTTATTTCTTTTACACTTATATTAGTATCATGTGTCATTTCAGTGTGATATTCTCTTGAGAAGGAGTTACTTGACTAAAAGTTTGTCCAAAGTGGAATGTGTTGCAATGAGTTTTTCAACATGTTAATTCAGTGTAAGTAGTTAATTAAACTCCTGTTACATCTGAGAAAATAATTCAACTTTTAACTTCTTCCTGAGAAATGCTTGGAAAGTTTTATTCTTTAAGGACCAGTGCTAAGTTTAGGTGACAGTTCTTGGCAAAATAAAACGTAACAGGATTTATTTTTTGTAGTTCTTTAATCTTCTGTGATGGCACATAATGGTGAATGGTTTCAGCCAAATTTCACACTAATTTTTTGAATCATAAACCAAAATATGGCACAGTGACTGTATTTAGGAGTAGTCATGTATATTCTTTTGGGCAATGGTAGAGGTGTTGTTTATCTAACGTTTAATAGGTCTTTGTCTAGGGAACAGCAGAATTCTTCAAGGCCCAGCTGTTAGTTTTTCAGTTTAAGTCTAGAAAACTATGATGTACTCAAATGCTTTGACTTTGTCACATTATAAATGTTGAAACTATGGGATCTAAAACAATATTTTAATTGCAAAATATTGAGAAAGATGTTTAAATTAAAGAGCTTTTTTTGTTTGTTTGTTTAAAGTTAGAGAGGGTCTGTTTTGACGGTTTGCATATACGGTTACATTTGTGTTGGATTACCTTTATTGTACACTGCAAATTTTCAGTTTGGACTGAACTCTAAAAACAAGTCAAATATTTTTCTATGCATATATGTTATTTATGTGAGATTTATCCATTCTCCTGTGGTAAAGAATGTTTGTTTGCTACTTGGTAATCTTGAGGCGGCATGATTTTTAAATACATGGTCAGTAACCGCATGCATTTTTAAATGGATGCGAGCATTTTGTGGGGATATCTTTTTAAGAATAAAAGCCTAAAATATGACATTTGTGCTAATGTGCAAAACATTTATCTAATTTCTGTTGCCTGCCACCTGTGACCTAATAACATTTACTTAAAAATTATACAAGCAATGCAGAAGTAAACAAAATACTTGGCACGTAGAAAGCTTCTTTTATCCAAAGACTATAAAGCTGTTTACAAAAAAATGCTGAAAAATCTAGGTCTCAAAGCATCACTTGTTCATCTGCTAAATAAGGGGGTGCTTTTCCATTCAGAAAGTATTTTATGTTTGTGTAAAATTATTGAAAAAAGTGAGCAATGTTTCAATGCCTTTTGCCTCCACGAAGTTTTTGTGACCCTAAAGAAAATGCTTGCAGAGTGGCTACTATCTTATGAAGATGTTGCAGGTGTTCATATTCTGCGATATAACGTCGTCCCCTCAGTGCTGTGATGTCCTAATAACATAGAGAGTTGTTGTGTCCACAGCCAGATATGTTCACTGAAAAAGGCTTTAAGGTAGGAGTGAGAAAAACTTGCTTCCATTCCAGAATCTGTCACTGTCTTCTTTCTGGCCCAAAATTTCTTTCCATTTCTCTTTCACTTCACTCACAAAGCCCTTAGAGCTTCTCTTGCAGATAGTTTATACAGAATGTAGTAGATTAAGACTGATTAAGACCTCAATTTGAACTCTCACAGAGCAGTATCCATGGCTAACAGTTTTTAATCTCTCCAGCTGCTTTGAGTTATGCTTCCCACTGTAGATGGTCTTGGCCTAGAATCAACTTTATGTGTATTCATTACAAGTAATGAACAGCATAACAACATAGCAGCAATTTGTATCTGGGCATGGAATCTTTAATGTGAGTTATTAACTCTGATAATAAACTTAGAGGACTCTACAGGGTCCTGTAGCCCATCAGCATAGGCTACTGTGTCCGCATAGGCACATCCAGTTCTTCTTTGTTCTCTCAAGTGGCTTTCAATGCCGTATTGATGAACAAAGTATAAAGAGAGGCTGCTCACTTCACGCAGCATTCAGTGATCCGATCCCAGTAGTATTCAAGACCAAAGACATCTTTTAAAAGACCTGAGATGAAGATGAGTTGATGACTTTGGTCTTTCTACATGACTGTCTTCTTTTTTCTTTTCCTCTTTTTTTTTTTTTTTTTTTTTTTTTTTTTTTTTTTTTTTTTAATGGTGTTTCTCTCTGCTAACTCTTGACATCTTGACTGTAAAAAATGTAACTTGTGATCGTGAAACCTGTTGTCTTGGAACTACCTCAGGATCAGAGCAGCATAAAAGCAATCATTTAGGGAAAACCTGAAATGTGAAAAGTAGGAAAAATGGAATCAAACAATGCAATCCAAGCAAGAGTAAGGCTGTCTGGATTTCAGCTCATCATCCTACTGGCAATAGAGATAAACAAATCCCCCATTCCCATTATAAGATTATGCCCTTATCCTTCCATGGGAACTTACGTGTTAGACGCAGTACCAGGCCTGATTTTATGAGATGCGTGCCAATATGCCTGGACGGAAAGCAGACGTACAAACCGTTGCACATAGGTCAGTGCTGTAACCTGCTCTGGGAAAGGATGTAAGGTTGTATGATGTGACATAGTCCTGCTGTAGACCCTACAGTTTCTACTAGTAATGTAGGTAACTGCTTAACTGTGATTTCCCAAGCCATTCACAAAGTCAGCATTTAACCTGCTAAGGCTAACTTTCTGAATCACTGAGCAAAGTGAAAAGTGTCAAAGGCTTTGCTGAAGTCTGAGTACGTCAGCAGCCTTTCCTTTATCCACCAGGCCTGATTTTCTCGTAGAAAGAGATCAGGTTCATCAAGCAGAACCTGCCTTTCACGAACCCGTGCTGGCTGGACCTGATCCTCCAGTTGTGCTGTGCATGATGTGTGATCTCACTCAAAATGATCTGCTCCATAACTCTCCTGGCATTGAGATCAGGCTGACAGGCCTGTAGATCCCTGAATCCTCCTTTTGTGACTATTCTTGTAGATTACTATCAAATGCAGACTTTAGAGCAATTAGTTTAATTAAATGAATTTCAAAGCACTTTCACATCAGATTTTTACCTACATTTCATCAAATGCTCCACAGAATTTCCACAATATGCTAGTTTCTTAGCTGGCGTATGTTAATAATTTCATTGATTTCAATAGAACTGAGCTGTTTTTACAAAAGAGCAGCTATCTATTTTATTTCATGACTGTTTAAGCTTAAGAAAAAGCTGGGAAGGGTATAGCAAGCTCTTCAGAGCTTTGAATGTAAATCTAATGAGCAAATACTGAATAATATCCTGACATATTATGAATGGTTATGTAGAATTTGTTTGAATTTCCGAAAACATCACATGAAGGTCATTTCACATAGTGGCTGAAGTAAATTTCAAGCAATCTGTGCGCATGTGGAAAGTATATATATCTATAGTTGTGCTCTGAGATTTATAGGCCAGAGGAAGAGTGATGCTGCCAAAAAAAAAAAAAAAATTGTTTTCAGAAGGACTTTTTTGGATGGAATTAGGGTTGGTTGAGAGACCAAATGTAGAACTGTAGATTAAGTGAGGATGTAAAGGGGCTGCCAAGGAAACCAGAAGTCTATACGTAGAGTTCAGTTTGGATAGAGGTTGGTATAAAGACAGAATCTAGAGCTGTGGTTGGATCAAGGCTACATGGGGGCTGTTAAAGGAAGGAGCAAACTGGAAAAAAAGTTCTCTTGCAAGAACTTCATATGGGACTTGACGTGAGTTTTACCATTCAACATTTAGTGTTCTATTCCAACCTATATTATTCTATGATAATGTATTGACTCTGGGAAACAGTGTGGAAGGAAACACAGAAAATCTCCCTGGCTTCAGTTCAAGTTTAAAATACAAACTTCAGGATTATTTTCCCATGATCTTCTCAACATGGAAGACTGATGCAGCACTGCGTTGGCTACTATCCAGTCTAGATGGGAGGTAAATTATATTGCTCTTCCTGTAATACAGCTTTCATCACTAGTGTCACCAGACCATCTTCTCTTGAGAGCTGAAGTCAGCCAAGTGCAACCATAAACCCTGCAAGAAGCTGACATTCACAAACTAGTCTTTCCACTCTTTTCTGCCTCAACATTTCCCCCCTTGTTTTCTGAATTTCCTCCTTGTCCCAGACATCTCCAGGCTAGACGAGCCTTTGCTGTGGTGAACTAACTAACCCCTTTGGGCATGGAGAAGACAAAACAGTTGTCTGCTTCAGCTTGCAAACAGATGTATGATGAGTCTTTACTGTACCAAAAATTGAACTATTGATTCTAAACACCTGGGACATAGTGCCTGGGAACTGAGAATGCAATGTGCTGAATGGCTGAGCCACTTCTTCCTGAGAAGGCCCTCCGGGAGTCAGCTAACAAGTAATTTTGTGGCCCCATTCAGGAAGTCTGTCTGACGTGTCAGACCTACCAGTCACTGATTTGTCAGCCAAACTTATTGCTGTCATTCAGCAAGAATTGTATTAGCTCTTAGGAAATCTGTTCTCACCTGTAAGTTTGTAGCTTTCTCTATAAATTGAGAATTTTTTAGAGGTAAGGGCATAGAATAAAATATTTCATGAAGTACTAAGTGCTAAATATTTTCATTTTGCCCATTTCAAGGCCAATTTAAACATGACAGAATTAAGTTGATCTGTTTTGCCTTCCTAATAAATACTGCTAGCTATAGCATAATAAATGGTAGGGCTGTAAGCCAAGCAAGGCGACTGGAGGAATGTTTTGTTTAGACTATTACAATAGCCAGTTCAGCATCATGGTAGGAATCTAGTAAGTTAGGAGAGAGCTGAACTGACAGCGCTACCATTCGAGTAAAGATTTTCGTAAATGATTGAGCCAAAGGCTGATTATTCTTCTTTCTATTTTACTCTTCTACATTTGATCTACTTGGGTATTTACTTCATTCTTTTTCTGGAGTTACTCCCAAATGCTCTTTGAGAAGTCACTTCATTCTCTATGCTCTTTCTGTAAAAGAGTGACCATGGTTCCTACTTCTCTCTCGTGCCCCTAGCTTTCCAACGCTTCCAGAGAGCTTTCAATACATTTTGTTTTATTGACAGTAAGACCAGCAACTTTATAACTACACAGAGAACAAAGCACATTTAACTTATGAGCTTATTAACTTGCATCTAGTTCAGCAAGAAACGGACTACAAGAAGCATTTTGCTGCAGGTCTAAAGAGGCTTGTGATTGGGTAGCTCTGGGGGAAGAAAAAGTACCATCTTGCTGTGCAGAGCAGTGTGCCCTACTTCCAGAACATGGCCACCTTTTTATCATGTAAGAAGGTCAGTTTTTTACTCTTTTCAAGCTCATTCAAATGACTAATGCACTGTTGACAAAACTGAATTTTGTTACTATTTCTGTATCCGGGAATTTCTTTTCCTAGCTTTCAGCTCCTCCTCAGTACACAAGAATATGGAAAACAAAACAAAACAAAAACCTCAGAATCATGGAAATTAGGTTAGATTTGTTGTAACTATGTATATTACAAAACTGTGTTTGTTCATAGCCTGTAAGTAATATCCTAGTTCACGTAATCTTTGTCAGAAAGGTTAGGATGAAGAACTTGTATCTGAAATGTTGAACCATTTTACTGGTGAAGATTTACCAAGAGAAGGAATGAGAAAAGGCTTTACTCCCTCATATTTTACTACTGATTATTTATAAGTATAAGCTTCCCCTGCTATACGTCTTCATGCCTATATGCATTCATAAGAGTTTCCACCATTTTTTTTTTAACTATTAAAAGATTTAGCTAAAATGAATATTAAAAGATTGCTAATATATACAGAACAGTTTTGATGACTGAAGTGGTTTGGATCTCATGCTTTAAAATCAGCATTTCTTTACTAGTATATTTCTGAGAACCTCATCCAAACCTAATTAGATTTTTCTAGGGGCGAATGTTAGAAAGAAGTACCTTAAAGTCTTAAGGACTAGCAATGAGACTGAGATTCTGAAAGAATTAAAGGCCAGATCTGTAAAGATATCTGGTATTTTCCATTCATTCTTCTAACAATGTGGGCCAAGTTCATTTTTGAAAATGATGTTTAAAGAGTACAAAAAATTATATCTATTATATCTGAATCTTTCTTTGAATATTTTTGAGATCATAGCAGTGCAATAGAAGACAAAAATAGTGATTTTAGAAATCTGTTTCGAAAAATCCGTACTGTAATAAATATGAACTAATAATTTCTTATTCTTGCTGGTGATACCGCAGAAGACAACAGGACAGACTTAATGTAATAGAATTTCTTGTAAAACTTTTTTAGTAATTGCTACTAACAGGTATTGTGGTTAGAGATTTGCTATAAAACTTAAAAAGTAGCTTTACAACTATTTGAGGCTCTTTGTAAGTATTTTTCATGTCCACTAATTCACCACTGGTTTCATCAATTCATGACCTTTCCATTTCAGATACTACACAGAAAAAACATTACATCCTAGTGGCTGATCTTACAGCACCTGTAAACAGCTTCATCCAGTGCTACTATGTAGTCCAGTAACTAAATTAGTCATGCTAGCAGCTGAACTATAACATGTACTTGTAATGATTTCTCTTAGGATATGATTTCATGCCGTTTAGGTCCGTGCAGACAATAGAGGCATAAGGATTTTAAGCCTTGGCTGAAAGCTGGGAATTATGAAAGTACTCTTCAATGTGTCATTTTCTGTCTTTGTGAGGATACATGTATTGATGGATAGCTGAGAAGGTCATAGCAGCAAAATATAGGGTATGCATTTTTACAGTGCCTGAAACGTTTAAAAAAAACAAGTATATTTTTTATCAAGTTCCGAAGTATTGTTTACCAAACTGCTATGACATCTTCATTGTGGTGAAGTTCTAAGATTTTGTTTTGTTTCCAGAAGGCTTTCTGTACTTCAGAAATTCTCATCCAACTTCCTAAAATGGTCCAGTGTTTTTCTTTTGGGCTCATGCACATATTTCTACCAGTAGAGTTCTGACTTTCCAGTACAAAGCTAGACTAATGAGTAGCTGCAAGAGCTAACAATTTGAAACTGTGAATAATATCAGCTTTCTCTGGGCCCTTTGAAATAAACAAGTATTTATTATAAATATTTGTCTTTTCTGAATTTTGGACTGCTTTAAGATGGATTTATTTGAAGTGCTTTTAAAACATATTTAGCTTGTTAAAGTTATCACATTGGGTTTAGGCCTTACTGTGCTGCTGCTCAGGGAGTCACTGCATATAAGAGATCACAAGGTGGAATAAGATAATGAAAAAAAAAAAAAAGCGGTAATGTGGAAAGCAATTTGTTGAGTTTCCAGCAGACGCAATTGTGAATATCACTCTGGCCTGTAAGTGCTCTGATGTAAGCCCATGTGATTCTGAGTAACGAGAATCTGTAATTAGGAAAGAATAACATGGTTTCGTGAAAGTAGTCTTGAATTATTTGCCTGAGATGACATTCAGCTCTATTTACAGTGATAGTTATCTATTCAATAAATATATGGATGCTTACATTCAGACTCGGTTTTTTTTTTGTTCAAGACTTTTTTTCCAACAGTGGAATCATAACACTATATGCAAAGCAATGCTGTTCTTCCTTTAGAGTTTATTTAAGTACCTAGCTTTTTATTTAGATTCACAACTGACAGATTAACTTGATTCCAACCTTGCCCTTGATCTCATTTTGGATACCTCATGAGATATACCTCATTTTTGAACTTCAAATAAGACTCAGATAATGACGTTGTTTCTCTTTTTTTTTTTTTTTTTTTTTTTTTCTTGAGGTGTCATATGTAAATACAGAGTTTGATGTTTCTCCTGATTTTGAGGAGCAAACAGTTCAGTTGGTGGAGATTAATACTGCCTCAAGGCCTGAAGTCACAGTATGGTTTTCTATTCTATAATTATTGTCTATTATTTTCACAGTTTGGTACACGGTTAAAAACAGCGTTTATTTCTGGAAATACTGAGAAGCATCCTCATTGAGTTGAGATTAATATTTTGCCTCTTTCAGGGGCACTCCTGAAGACTAAATTTGCTTACACATGTAATACTTGCATATAATGCAAATAAAACACCGCAGCCCCATCCTTCTTACCTAATGGGTTCATATCCCTTCTGAAATCTTCATTCTAGAATAGTGTTCTGCCTACAGGCCACAGCTAAACTGAAATTGGTAGGGACTTCTTCCACTTGGAATGGCAACTTTTTCCCACAGAAGAATTTAAAACCCATGAGACAAGCTGCACCTTTCTAAGTGAGGGCTGGAGTCTGGGCCAAAGTATCACAGTATTCATAAAGCAGCTTCATACTTTAAAGGTCTCCACATTTTTACATGTCAGTATGCAACATTCATTCATGCCCTGCAAGCAAACATACTGATACGGACTCACAGGGGTTCAGCCATGTAGTAACCTCCAGTCTTACTTGGCAAGAATGGAAATATTTTGATTACAGGAAAAAAAAAAAAAAAACATTGTGCAAAATCTTTACACATTATGCACAATCCTGAATTTGCTGTCTAAGATAGGAACTCAATCCAGATAGCATAGCAAATTCTGATCCTGATGTTAATTAATCTTCTGTTAAATGAAAGTAGAATTGGGACAAGTCAAAGGCAAATACGAACTTCAGAACCCAGGAAATGGAAGAGAGAAGGTACTTGAAATAGTCCCAAACAATAGCAGGCCTGGCTTATGCAGAGGAAAAATACAGCTGTGTTTCCTGTATTTAGTTAATTATTTCTTAGGTAAAGAGTGTCTGTCTTACAGCTAAGACAGAAGATTTGGATATTTTTTGCTACTTGTGCCAGTTACTGAAGATAACTGTGATCTGCTCTAGACTGAACATTTAAGTTCTGGTAAACAGTATCTTTGTTCTCTTAAATCCACGCAGTTCATTCATTTCATACATCTTATTCCTTTATTTTTCTTTATCTTGGGTCTTTTCAATTTATCACTCATGACCTTCGAAATTCAACAATTTTATCCTGTGCTGCAGCTGCAGTTGGTTTTAAGCTGTGCCTATATACTTTTGGCTTACCTGAATATTTATGTATGACTAGCTGAATCACAGTTGTCACCACAATCTTGCAGAAGGATAACATCTTTAACTCTCCTCAGTCGAATCATTAGTTTGGCTTAATGTCAGAAGGTATTTGTTTTATTGTTGTTTAACTTCTAGTTTTGAATTTCAGCTTGCTGAAATTAATTAGAAACTTTCATTGTAAACGAAAGTGGATATTCCCAGGTATACATTTTACTTCAGGAGCTGTGGTGTTTGTAGGGGAAATTTTTTAAATCTTGATAGAAACGTGAGAGTTGGCAGCTACTTACAGGAAAAAAGTGTATCTGAAAATCTCTCTGAAGAACCAAGTTTGGTTGGTTAGCTGTGTCTGCACTCCCTTCTCTTTTCATTTGCTTTTCCAAAATTGCCTAGACATTTAGTGGCAGGAATAGTCATAGAACAAATGAAAATTAAGTTCAGCAAATTATTGTGGAAAATGAATTTGAAATTCATTAGTAACAAGTATTTATGTAAGAAACCTGACTGTAAGAATCATTTCATAAGTAAATAATAACTCTATTGTGTGGTTTGCATCTAATCTAAGCAATACAATGCAGGTTTAAATGCCACTTATTTAGCTATTGATAATTAATAAATCAAGATTTAGTAGACATCATTATGTGAATAATTGCTATAGAATGCAGAAAATCCATTATAGTTTAAGCTACTGATGGGACAAGAACCTGCACGAATGATTGATTTTACCGTATGACATTTGTTATTCTCTTTTATTAAAGTATTTCAAAATCAGATGTTTTATACAACAAAAACATGTATGTTCAATTGCCAAGTTTACTTTGTTACCATTAACAAAGCTAGATAGATGCAAAGCCAGAACATGCTTGTGTATTCGTCAGGAATTTTGCGCTTCCAAGTATTAATTGGATAATAGAATGCAGAGAAGTGTCCACTTTCATGATGGATGATTGTGCTTTATCTTCGATTCCTTTTAGACCTGTTTTGATTCATGTGAACCTTGGACACCCTGTACTTTTTGTTCTCATCCTACCTCCTGGTCCATACCCCTTCACTAACCTTTGTGATTCCTTTTCTGCCACCCTTTTACGCTGTTCTTCAGCAATGGTGGTTCTTTCTTTAGTCGTATGCATTTAGGTACTGACAGGAATTGATTCTTAACTGGTATCAAATAATCTTGCTCTTAAAACATGGTACCTTGATGTGGGAGAACAAAGGTGTTGTATGGAACAATTCAGAAAGGATTGGGTATAAATGCTGAAGGTTATGGATCTTCATGAGTATCCAATCTAATCAAACACACTAAACTATACTTCGTGAAACTACCCGTTGTCGATTGAGAGAATGCAGTAAATTCTTAGAAAAAGCATCTGTTCTCTCATAAGATAATGGATCTTGCAGGTGTTTTTTAAAGGCTTCCATATTCCAATGAAATTTTCATCATTTTATGATTGTGGCCTGTACTCAAATATTGATAAAATTATAAGAGATATTATTACAATCCTGTAATGCTGTAAATGTAAAAAATTCCAGTAGAGTTTGCTGACTGATTGACTCTTCCATCTTCCATCTAGCTTTATGTAAGCATTTAGATATCTTACCAACAGGGTGTAGGACTTGGTGTCTCTATTAAATAGAACAGCTTCACCTGCTGCCTGTTGGAGAAAGCAGTCACACAGCTGTTGGTGTTATGCAACATACATACAGATTTTGCACTGTGTGTGCTCTACAGTACAGAACAGTCAGTTTTTCCAAATATTTCAAGACTGAGTTAGTGAAGGCCAGATATGCCATCTGTTTTCACAGTAGGATCTCATCCTGTGATATAGTGTCCTCCAAAACAGAACTAGAGAGTTTGATGACTCCAGTGGACCTGCATGTATTTGCAGAAGTCAGCATTAGTCCACATTAGCAAACTGTATGAAAGGATCAGAGGTTTAATAATGCTATGTATTGTCAAGATTATGAAGATCCTGTATTCAGTCAGATTACATATATTGCGCCATCTGTATCCTTGCCCTGTTTCTTGGAGATTTTTTGCCTTTTCTGGAAAAAAATGTGTAAGTTCCACTATAATCAGTCTGCAAGGATTTCAGTGCCTGAATATATTTTAGCCCACTTCATTTCAACATTGTTAATGGTTCACAGAATTTAAATGATGTATAAGGAATAGCCCAGTTGTATTGGTCCTTGGACATGGCACTTAGCTTTTGTTAAGATTTTATACATGCCAAAATGGTTTGCTATTGCTCTGATGAAAAAAGAGACAGGAGAAGCTGGTGTAACATAAATACTTCCAGATGATGGAGTCACGGTGTAAGAAATTGTATTCTCAGATAATATGTGATTTTTGCCTTTGAAATTTCCATTAAAATCTAGCTGCATTATCAGCTTGTCATGAACAGTGAAGTCTTTCTAACTTATTCTTTCCAAGTGATATATTTAGTCTCAAGTTTCTGAAATAAGTTTTTGCCTGACTCTGTATGGTCTCACCTACCATGTCCAATTTTCAGGAAATTTAAGCAAGATATGCTCAGCTGTTTTGAAGCTAGAGTGGAACAAAGCTATTATCTTCGTGTGGTTCAAGTGACATTTCTGTGCTTTCGCAATACACGCAGTTGATGTTAGAAATCTTGAGCTAGCATTGTTTCATTGTCCTCAGATGGGAATGAAAAACAAGCTGAACTTCAGAAATGTGTGCCTATGATTTTGAAAGTTGACATTTGCAAATACACAATAGAATGTCTTTTTTTGTTTTTCTGGTTAACAGAACAATTTAACGTTTCACACAACAAATAGCATATTAACTAAAACCACCTGAAGTATACAGGAAAATTCAAGTACAGCTTTAAGTGTGCTTTGGTTTAGGGCATATTACTTGGAAATATTTTATTCAGAGGCCAGTTCATTTAAAAAATCAATTGCTTTATATTTTACAAATTTTTTAATAAAATGTCTTTCTTAAATGAAAGCTCAAGAAAATGAGATGAGATAAAGAGGATTAATGAAATGATGTCCAACTACAGTGTACACATTTTAATTTAGAATTAAAATAGCTTCATTCAGCTTATGGTAATTTATTAGGACAATTAATTAGGATCAGCATGTATTTGCAGAGAAGTTTAATATGATACTATAGATTCATTTGAGAAGTTTATTGAGATTATTTTCCAGGGCATATATATTCAAAAGTACCTTCATTTGAAAGAAATCAGATAACCACATAGAGCAATTAAACTTTCTTGCACTTGCTTTGTTGTCCCTATGTGGTAACAAGGGAGGTTTAATTGATATCTCTGCTCTTGAGTATACCTCTTCGGTTTTTCTTGGCAGTGCAAATCATCCCCTCATCAGCAGAGGAGAATATTCCTAAAATTAGAAAAATGAGAAAGGAACCCAAGTGCATACTATACAAAGAAAGAAAAAGGGCCTTATGTTTTATTACAGGTAGGATTCACATTGCTTATGTGTGTTTAGGCTTTATTGCTCAGTTTAGCAAGACCTAGACATTTTGTGCGTTTTTTCTTTCTAAAGTCTAGAGATTATCATTTTTAGAACTACGGATTTTCCAAGATAGAACCAACAGATAATAACACTGAAATCTAAAACAATCTGAGCCTTAGCTATTTTAGAGCATTAATAGTAAAAATATAGAATAGAATTTAAAAAGTATATATAAACATATATAGAATATATAAATATATATATATAAATATGGAAAAATAAAAACAGAATATGAGATGTGGTAATGTCTGTTTTCCTCCCATCCATGAAATAGAGATAGTGCAGCATTCAGTATCCCTCTTGAGTCCACTTTTTGATACTTTGCTTGGCTTTAATGTTTTGTTAGGGGTACATTTAAAATATTGCATTTATTATTATAACAGGTTCTGTTGATGATCAGTACTTTAATTTGTTCCATCCGAGGTCACAGTAAAATGCAATGCAGTCTAGCAGCCTCAGTAATCTAGTACAATTAACACAGACAAAAGGAAGAAGAGTGGAGATAGTGTAATCTTCAGTTTGTGAATGGGAAATGGTCATAGAAGGATGATGTCCTTTATCTCCCTTCATGTCTCTTGACATTGTGAAAGGGATGTAGATTAACTAAATTTCAATTTAATGCTTTACAGAAAGCAGTTCTTCTCTTAAAAGTCCCTCGTTAAATGTTATTGTTGTGTAGACTTAAGCTGCTAGACCTAACCTAAAATCAAACAAAGTTGTTAATCAAATAGCTATTTAAAGACAAATCAAGTATTAAGGAAAATAAATTTGCTCCTTTATTTTAGCATCTGCTCTGTCCAGCATAATCCAATTAGGTAATCCCACTGGAAACAGTAAACAGCATGATATTATCTAGCTGGAATTCTCAAAGATGTTTACCGTCAGCATGTAACATTAACTTAACTTAGCCGAAAGTTTCAGCCCAATAAAATTATTTAACTGAAGCAAAGACCACTAATAGTGGCTCTCCAGACCTCTTCTAAAGTGGATTTCATTTTTGGATTGTTTTTCTTCTATAAAATTGTTTTACAGTCATTTTGCTTTCATATCTATGGTGGAACTCTGTAGTCATACTCATGAAACTGTCAGCCTTCTGCTGTGAAAGATTAAAACCTAAGATAGATAAGGTATTCCATGAGAAGTTTGTTTTTCCTTTTAAATTGTTAATCACTGTCACTAGGAAAGACAATGTCATTATAAAAAGAGCTGCAGGGAAAGCTGACACCAAGATAACATTGACCACTGTCATGTGTTTGGGAATACTCTGTGTAAAAGGAGCTGATAGATGTTTTTCTAATGAGAAAGGAAGCAGTGAGACTGGCCAAAGCGGTATTTACAGTTGTCGTGAAAATGTTGGAGATATATTGAAAAACAGACAAGTCCAGAGCGTAACCATGCTCTGAGACTGGGTCAGACTGGGACCTTTGAGGGCTGGGAGCTGGGGCCTTCACTCAGCCGAGCTTTGGCTGAGTTCATCTGGTGTGCATGGTGCTTTGCTGCTGCGTCTGTACAACTTCTAATGACTCAAAACCACTTTGTCACTGGAGGAAGGAATACACTGGAGTTTGCCTTCGCTCAGCTTGACAAAGTGATGGGATATCGCCTTTACATGCTAACACTTGTCAGTTGTATCAGATTTGGTAAGACAAGCACCTATGCCACCCTGAGAACGTAACTCAGCTGACATTTAAAGTATGTATGTATACCACTGCAACAGGACCTAATTTCATGTGCTGTATGCAAATATGCTCTATTTGGCCTTTTTCTATTTCTGCGGTGCTCTCTCAGAGCTGCATCTTCACTGATAAAAAGCAATGTGCAGTTTCTTATTAGTGCCCAGTTTAAATAATCAATGAAGGAGAGTTTTTTGCCTTGTTTTTGTATAAATTCTTCTAAGGCTTGCCTGTTAAAATGGATAACTGGAGAATTCTCTGATATGTTGTTCAGGTTACTTAAACTAACTAACCAAATAAGAGCCCTGAATGCTGTCAGCCAGCTGTGTCTGTGATGTTTTTGGATTCGGCTTATATTCTCACAGTCAGCCTTGATTCAAATCATAATAATTAAATAACAATGGATTATCTGTCTCTGTAAGCACGTTGTAACAGCGGCATCCCTGGTGTCTGATTTTTCCTTGACAGTGTCTCACTAAGGATTTTGGTTTTTTTTTTCATGTTGAATATGATTCTTTCAAAAGGTACACAGTATGTGAAAGCTGAACTAACCAGTGCTAATAGCAGTACCCTTCACTGATGGAACTGGCCTTAAGCGTGACTGATCTTTTACCAGTCTGTGCAGATAAATTCTATTGCTCTGCTGCCTAGAAGCATGGATGCAAAGTTTGCTTGCTTAATAAATAAAGAGGATGGATAAAATAGGTTCAGCTCAAAACTGAGCAGTTTCCTGCACAATGAATTTAAAATGCAATATTTGCTTTATCTTGCTAACTTTATTTAAAATATGTTACCAGTTTTATTACTTTCAATGTATTGACATGTTAATTTATTTATCATCAAAATGTTCTGGGTTTGTTGTGTTTTTTTTTGGTTTGACTTGGTTTGGGTTTTTTTTGTTTTTTTTTTTTTTTCCCTTTTATCACCACATCTCCTTTTTATTTTGGTATTTTAACTCAAATGGGATGATCAGCTGTAGTCATTATTGAAAGATACTGCAGCTGGTACATGTCTGTTACCTGCCTGAGACCCCTCTCAATTTAGCAAGAAAGAGCTGAAGAGCTACTGAAGTTCATGATTAAGGCTCCTGGAAGGAGAAGCATGGCTAAGGCATTGGTTTCACAGGGTCCAAACTTTTCTTTATATTTCCCTCTGGCTCTTGCAGACTGAGCATATCTGTCAAATGCTGCTCTTGGTCACTTGTCTGAGAAACCTTCTGCTTTTGTTGTGCTTTCCTAAGAGAAAGCAACTGTTAGTGCTTGTGCTTTAGCAGCAGAATACTCTAATCATATTCTAACAGCTTGAAAATATGACTGACTAGAGATGTCCCTTGTCTTTGCCTGGCCTTCCTCCCTCTAGAAAGGTCTGATTATTTTTGAAGAGTACTGAAAGATACTCCTCCACACTTCAAAGCTCTGTATTTTGCTCAGTAGTGGAGAGTTACCCAAAGGCAATTCAAAGTATAGAAAATCACATTTTTAGGTGCTGTTGAGAAGTAAAGACTAAAAGAATTCTCATCTTTTTAAATACTACTGCATTAATTAGAATCTGAAGTGGTGCACAGTACAATGTACTTGTACTATGCACTATATATACTATGTATATATGTATGTATGTACTATACTATACTATATGTACTATATACATGTATATATATACAGCACAAATTACCCTGTCAGAATTTGCTGTCTGGAATTTGTATCCACTACTTAAACAAATTAGATTACTACAACCATTCAGAGATAGGAAAATCTTAGTCAGTGGGAGAGAAACTACAGTGTATTTAGAATGTCTGTGACAATTCACATCCTTCCCTAGTAAATCTTAATTTGAAAGCCATCAACGTTGCCGTTTACTTGCTGGGGTTTCACATCGTGCTGTTCTGACAGCAGAAGTCATTATAATAGGCAGCCAGTTGATTAGGTTTGTAGGTTTGTAGGGATTAGGTGTCTATTTAATAATGATGTTATGAGAAAGTTCTGTGATAGAAAAGGCTGTTTTCGTCATTTAGAAAAAGATTCAAAAGCTACAGGCTGCACCAGGGATTGAAAGGTCTTTATTACTCAGCTGCTGTCTAGCCAAACTTAAAAGCAAGACATATTTGCTCACAAGACTGGAGCTTATCATGCAGAAAGAGTAATTAAATTTGAATTGTGTCAGCCAACTACCTTAAAATGAAGAGAAGTCAATGTGTGTTGCTCTAAGGAGAAAGAAGGAAATGGTAGTTGTAATTCTACTAAGTGTCCAAGAGAAATGCTTCACTCTCCTTGAATCTGTTACAAAGAGAGAGAAAGAAACCTAAACAAAACATCTTCCATACTTTTCTCAATGGTTAAAATTTCTTGAGTTCCTAATTCCTTATGGAAATTGGATGGAAACAGATACTATTGCAGTATACCATCCTAAGGGCACTCAGGAGCTGCTGCAACCAACTAGGCTGAGTTAAAAATGCACTTAAAACAAACCTAGTGGTTTTATTTTAATTTAGATCAGAAAAGATTTGCATTGAAATCTTGGATTGCAGTTAATCTAGAAGTGCCTGCATAAACTATTTGCAATTTCACGTAACACAAAACAAAACAAGATGGTCTTTATCTAAGAAAACAAAAGATAAGATTCTTATTATTGCTAAAAGTTGTTATGGGTGAAGCTGACAGAGCTGCCTGTCATTAAAGCTGCCTAATGCATTCCTTCAGGAGACCTTTTTCGTAGTAGAATACAACTTGCAAAACTGCAAAATTTGGACCTGAATTCTTAATATCTAGCATCAGCCTTAGGCTGATTACTTTGGGATGGTTTCAGTATTCAAAGAACAAGGTTAAGGCAAAACATATTGTTTAGCCAATGGTTGGAAAAAATCTTATAGTCATCTGATTGAGAGCCTGGGGTCAGATAACTGTTTAAATTTGGCTGTATCACAATCCTCTGAGAATTTCCTATTACACAGTCTCTACGGGAGTTTGGCAGTAGTGGTCCCTGAAGGCTCAATCTGTGCCAGCCATACGCTGGAGCCCAGGGTGTCTGAGCTGAACAGGAGTTCTCCTGCTATTTGATCTCAGCATCTACCTGTGGCTACTTTTAGTTTGTTCTCCTTCCTAGTATCTTTGTGGCTCTATTTTAGTTGCGCTGTACCAAGCAATACTGTTGATAAGAAAGAGAGGCAAGAGGATTTTGTATCAATGAAACAGGATCAGCATGGTGGACATCAAGCTTTATAAACAAGTCTGGAGGATTTTGAAGGAGAAAACATCAGAATTTGGAAACATTCTGAATATAGGATTTGGTATAAAAAGGAAAGAAGAAGAAGGAACAAAACAAGCTCAGAAAATGCCCTGAGATCCTTCTGCTTGGAAGCTGCAAGATTATACTTGGCAAGGTATGCTCTTCATCTGAAATAGGATGGCCACTCAAATATTCTAAGATGTCACGGATGGTGTTTAAATTTTTAGAGCACAGGATAAGGTTCAGGAATTTTAATACAAGGGAAGAAGACCATTTTAGTTTCCAGAGCTGCACACAGCTCAGTTGGGATATTTAACAGAGATTTAAAGATCTTTCAGGGAGTCGTTTGCTGACTCTTATGTTGCCTTCCTGTTTGGTCTGTCTTCTCCCTGTTGAACACCTGGTTGGGTTACTTGGTTCTAGTAGCAGATATTCTTCCATATATATTTCCTTACATAGTGCTGTCTCAGTTCATGCCCCAAATGATACTTTAACATTTTAACTCTATAAGGTAAGGTTTTCTTTATGAAAATTTAAGGCCAAGAACAGAAAATTTCTTATTGTTTAGAAATGATTAGTTGCAAATAAATGATGGAAAGGATTTCACAATTTGCAGATTTGTTTTCTGAAGAGTCTGTCGTAATTTGAAAACTTATGTTATATAGAAACAGGAATAGTTTAAGAAATAATTTGTATTTATTACACATTTCTGTATAGTATCTTACTTTTGAAGGAAATCCATACTTTCTCATGTTTCACTACTTGGAGTGGCAGAATGAGAAAGAGATCAACTGTAGGACAACACTAGAAGACTGTCTCTCCAGTTTGCTTTATTCTTTTAAGGAATATGGCAGGCTGACAAAGAACTGAGCTTGCAAGTAGGTTGCTCGAAAAGTAATGCCTCCTATTTTTTCCATGGAAACTACAGCAAATACAAAGAGCAGAATAAAAATGATTGACAAAGCGAATTCTCAGTTACAAAATTGTTCAACAATTTTTCAACATAGACACTACCAGTAGCTATGAATTTTTGCCAGTGATACATGCCATGCTTGTAAAAATCTGCACCAGTGAAGGTGGCCCACTGTTTCATGGCTGCTATGACAGCATCCTTGTTAGGAAAACAAGTGAAGTGCACACACCTCATCTTTTCTCAGGCTAAGCAAAAGGAAATCAGAAGGTACCAAATCTGGACTATACAATGGATGTGGTGCGACAGTCCAGCCAAGATTGGCAGTGCTCTCCACAGTCTTCAAACTGGTATGGGGCCTGGCATTGTTGTGTACAATAAGAAGTATCTTCTTCTTTGGCCTGACTCTGGAAGTTCGAGCCTTCAGCTTAGTCAGTGTCATGATGTAGCAGTCTGAGTTGATGGTTTGTCTGGGTTTCAGGAAATCCAGAAAGATCATCCTTTCCTATCACAAAAGACAGTGTGCATCACTGTGCCTGCTGAGGGCTATGTCTTGAACTTTTTCTTTGATGGAGAAGTCATGTCACCACTTCATGAACTACTTTTTTGACTCTGATTTGTAGTAGTAACACCACATCTTGTCACTGGTAACCATATGATTCAGGAAACTGTTACCTTAGCCTTCTATTGGTTCAAGTTTGCAATATTCCAATGCTGATGTTCAGTTCAGTGCACGGTTCTCTGGTTGTAAACTGCTGATACACATGGATGAGCTGAGGGAGATGCTTTTAATTTCATGGTGTGACAGCTGTTTGTGGCCATCTGTAACATGGCTTAACTTTTATATTGGGGCCACCACTGCTGAAATATACCACCTACAACCTTACTGTGCTAACATTCACTGTTTGTTCTCCTGAAATGTTCAGCAATTGTTGATGAATGTCAATGGATGCCATTTTTTCCACATGGAGGAATTTAGTGACACACCTTTGCTTCATACGCACTTCCATGTCAAATACCATTTTGTCAGACTGTCCCTCTGCTGCCATTTCTTGCATGGCAACAAAAGGCAATGGGATATTGGTGGGAAGATTCAACCTCTACTGCCATAGCACCAACACACACCTCTGACATCAAGGACCAATATAACAAAATAGAAGCATACATTTCGGAGCAGCCCTCAGAGAAGATTGAAGGAAATCACAGAATCACAGAATTGTAGGGGTTGGAAGGGACCTCCAGAGATCATCCAACCCCCCTGCCAAAGCAGGTTCCCTACACCAGGTAAGGAGCCGTGGAAGCTAACATAAGAAATTTTATTTGGATCTTGGAAATTAGTCTATCTGAAGAGAAAAAAAATATTACAAATTACAAAATTATGATAGCCACCCTAGTTTTTAATCATTCAGTGTCTAGAAAAAACTGTACTTCTTATTAATTCCTTTATATAATTTGTAAAATTTAAAATGTTTACAGTCTTAACTTTCAGCTTAATTATTTGATTATATAGCTGCACTTTGAGGTGCTATTTGGTTTGAAATTAACATGAAAGGAGGACTTGAAAAGGACATTTTCAATTAGTGTTCATTCATTTTTCTGAACCAAAATTTGAAGGAAGGGATAGCCTGTGAAAATGCTTTCATCTGGTTTATTTTTTATGTATATCCATACACCACTAAAGGTGTTTAAAAATATTCCACTTGACAAAGTCTAAATCTCTAAGCAAAGATTTTCCTAGAAGGCAGTCCCATGATCTTTACCCAGCCCAATTTTTCCTTTACAAAGACATTTCAGCAGACACTACTTTCCCTTGTAGTCTCCTATACTGCCCCTATCAGCTGATGGCTTTGCATCTGAGGTGCATTGCTCCCACCTGTGCTCAGAGTGCAGTGTGGGAGAAGCCCTTTCTTCCTTTTCCAGAGGAAGGGAAACAGCTTGGTGCAGCAAGGGTTCTACAACCAGCAGATTTTTCTCAATGGTATGTAATGTATGGTTAGAAATATCTTGATAGTTTAATAAGTCTGTGTGGTATGAATAGTTATTTTGTGTGGATGATGCCCCTGCAATATTTTTCAATTTTTTTTATTGTTGCTTTTACTACGTTCCTGCCTAATTTTGTCTTCTTAAATTATGTTTCCTTTGGTGTGTAATGCATTAGAAAAAAGAAAGCAGTGAAAATAAAAATGGTCTGTTCAAGTTTCACCATCTATTACTCTCCAGAAGGTAGGAATGTTTGGAGTTACTCTATTTTGGATAATGTTGTTACTGATTTTTGAGTGCTTCTGAAATTAGGTACAAGGAAATCTTTCTGGATGTCAAACAGTAAAAAGATAATGTTCTGTACATTTGATGTTGGTATTATTCTGTTTAAGCGTAAGAGTTTAGAAGAATACATGATAAGAATAGATCTGATTCTCAGTGGCATCACTGTTAGGATTTGACATCCTCCCAGATTCTTGGTTTTTCAATTAAAAAGGAGAGAAAAAAAGGCTGTGTGGCCTAAGAGTAGTAGCTTTAGTTTGCTGAATTTGGAGTGGATTTTCTCTAAAGCCTTGGAACGTATAGCTTACTTTATCGTGTGTTAGAAGAAGAAGATCGTTTCTGTTGGTGGTGATTTGATGAGTTAATAGTGTCTGATTTGCCATCAGAAACATGTGTATGTGCTGTATAATTATACATATGCTGTAATAGTGCATATGCTATAATGCATATGCTATATGCATAATAGTACAGGGGTGTTGGGAAAGAGATATCAATTAGCTATTGGAATGGTGCTTTCCATGTTTATTCAGTATGTTTCTTTTTGTGCAGGCAAATAGAAATACCCGTATGTTTTTCATTTGTCAGTTCTGGCCTTTATCATATTGCAAATATGTCTCAGAATGTTACTCAATTTCATGCAGTTCGAAAGAACTAAGCAAAAAGTAAAATAATTTCATGCTTTGTACAGTATAAACAAGCAAACAAACAAAAAAAAACCCTAGAACTTTCCAGGCAGAGGAATAGAGTGTGTCAAATTAATCTATAAAAGTCAAACAAAAGAACTTTGCTTGGAAAATAAATGTAGAGTGGTTTTAATTAACATTGTGCTTCAGGTCATGCCATATGCTTTCAATTAGGTCTTTAGTGTAAGGAAGACTGTTTTTCAAAAACATCTTTACTCCTTTAAAGGGAAAGCTTTGGTAACTTACCAGAAGTGGGGAGGTGTCATATTTTGATTGGTCTTTAGGATAGAGGAGTATGAACTGTAATCCTCTCTCAAGTATGAATATAATTGAGAAAAGTCAGGATGAGGCAAATTAAGAACCATTTTTTTAATTATTCATTTTTCTTTCATTTCATCTCTCTTTGTTTTCTTCAGAATATAATAGCTGTTGCAAAACTGTGGCATGTTTTCCCTCTGTGTTTCAATCACTGCTTTGCTTTAAATTTTAGTATATGTATTTCATAGTTTTGCTTACATTATTTTGCTGGAATAGGAATAAGTTTCTGTGGATTAATGTGTTTCATTGTGTGTCTTAAAGTGCTTGTAGCTTAGTTTTTAGAGTTTGCAGTTACCCTGTTCCTTTCTTATTATAATAACTTTCTCTAAAATAAAAAAAAAGGGATGATTTTTTTGTTCTGTGTGTGCTCATGTGCTCGGCAATGTATTCCTTTGTCTCTGCTAGCTATGGATAAAGTGCTGCTTTTAGCAGGAAGAGGGTCACTGGGACCTCTCCAGCAGCTCCATCGCAGTTTACCCTTAGATCCATCCTATAGCCTATTTCTGCTACAAACAAAGCAGAACAAGCAAGAATAATGAACTAGCATATTTTCATATCTATACAAGATATAGAAATCTTAGTCATTGTTATTTCTCATGTCCTCCTCATGCAATTTTGCAAGAATTCTTAACAAAGATACCCCTTGCTGTCAGTCTGTAAGCATCACCATCCCTTTCTTTAAGTAATAAGTACTGTGGATTTGGGGAGAAAATGATAATTAAATCAGAGGAATGCTGCATGAATCTCCAAGTTGCTCCTGCAGAAAGCATGGGTTCATTTATAGTTGTTCTTGCATACAGTAAAACAGAAAGGAAGATGTTCTAGTGTAACATCCCTAGACACAAATTCAATTGAGTTGATACAACTATTTGATTCTTGGAGGGCAAAGTGAACTAGAATTGGGGATGTGTATCATTTTGCAGAACTAGAAGTTTGAGTTCCAAGGTCATTATTTTTTAAATGAAACAGCTTGAGACTGTTTCCCCTTGTCCTGTCACTATCCACCCTCGTAAATAGCCGTTCCCCCTCCTGTTTCTAAGCCCTCTTCAAGTATTGGAATGCCACAATGAGGTCTCCCCAGAGCCTTCTCATCTCTAAGCTAAACAAGCCCAGTTCCCTCAACCTTTCTTCGTAAGAGAGGTGCTCCAGCCTTCTGATCATCTTAGTGGCCTTCCTCTGGACACGTTCCAAGAGCTCTGCATCTGTCTTGTCCTGGTGGCCCCAGGCCTGGATACAGTATTCCACATGGGGCCTCACAAGAGCCGAACAGAGGGAGACAATCGCCTCCCTCTCTCTGCTGGCCACCCCTGTTTTAATGCAGCCCAGTACACAGTTGGCCTTCTGGGCTGCAAGCATGCACTGCTGGCTTGTGTCCAGCTTCTCATCACCAGATCCCCCAAGTCCTTCTCTGCAGGGTTGCTCTCAAGGGGTTCTTTCCCCAGTCTGTGTAAATACTTGGGATTGCCCCAGCCCATGTGCAACACCTGTTGTTTTGCCTTGTTGAACCTCATTAGGTTCACAACAGATGTATAGAAAAGAAGATATTTTAAGTATTGGATTCTGTGTGCAGCTTTGGTACAGTCATCCTGTGTGGCCTGGGATGAATCAATTTATTTGTCTCTAGTCCTGAGCTCCCAAATAGGAAGAAGATATTAAACTATATGTTTAGCAGGTACTAGACATAAGATCTTAGGACTGAGATCTCCGAATACATGTCAGTAGGCTTTGAGTTATATATTGTGTATGTACATAATGTTATGCTTTCTTTGGCATGGACTTTTTTGCCTTAATAAGCAGCAGTAATGTTAATGAAATTATATTACTGTGTAACTATAAAATAAACTATTTTCTGGCTTTTGACTTAACCTTGGAGCAGCAAAAATTATTTTAGCAATTGTCTGCAGGTAGAAAAGCTGTTAGGTTTTTTTTAAAGAGCAAAAAACAAGGCCCTCCATGTATGAACTGAAGTAGGTGTGTTAGGTATGCTAGATAAATAACCCTATCTAGCTGAGTTTTATTTCTGAGGGGGAAGCAGGCTTTACAGATCTTAGATTAAGTCTGTGGATGTGGTCAGAAGTGGATTCCACTGCTCCAACATCTCCATGCTCTCTAGTATGGCATGCTTCAGCTGTTGTCCCAGCAGTCATGCGGGTCCAGCTCCTTACCTTAATTAGGTCCAGCTTCTGCATCTGAGACACTGCCAGGATCTTTCTGTGGAATGCATGTAGAAGGGGAAATTGTTGTTTGCAAAGAGACTTACAAGGGGCAAGTAGAAGACACCATTTTTGAAGATGAGTGATGTGCCTAAAAATTTCCAGTGTATAATGAAAATAACATTGGAGCTTCTCAGGCAAAGGTCAAGGGAAGCTTTTAAGCCTGGAAGACTTAGGGCGTGCTTATTTTCCAGAGTAAGAGGGGAAAAAAATCATCTCAACAGTCTCAATAAAACAAAATCTAGTTTTGAATGTTTTAGTTTGAGCTTTAATGCTAGGTCTAAAAAGGAAAAGCAGACGTTTGGTTTTAGCAAAAAAATATATGTAAGAACAGAAATAATGTTAGCTCTTCCAGCCTGATAAATCCAATTGTCAGAGCTTCATGTATACTAATAAATATCATAATATTTAGTGCAGTAAAATTTACAGACCAACATAGTTATGTCAAAGTAGTGTATTGTTTGAAACTGTTGTCTAAGGGTGTGCACATTAATCACAACACTGAGGAGGAGATAATGGTGTCTACATACTAAAGTTTATTGCCTTGTGGATTTTCATCAGCCAGGTTTATTGTAATTAGACAGCAATGGATGGAATGACAGTATCTGTTGCTTTATAAGCACTCAGCAGTTTTAAGACATTTGCTATTTAGCTTGGATCCTCTTTATTTTTTGCCAGCCACGTATAGAATACTGCACTTCATTGCAGATGAGACTAGAATCAAATCAATTCACAGATAATATTTTATATATGGCTGTTAGAAAATGTAGTCAATTTTTGGTGTCATGTCTTGGCTCCTAGATGAAGTGTTCGGAATTAATTCCAAGAATGAAGATTGCTAACGCTGCACAGTCATGATTTTGAATCTCATGTATTTTTTGCTTCTACGCCATACGCCCCTTCCAATCCATTTTATGCCTATGAGTTAGCTGATTTGTCTGTGCTGTATAAAATAATTAAGTATGCAGAGCTTTGGTGGATTAAATAGTCTTCTTTAAACAGGCTTGATATCTTTAAGTCAATGCATCTATTAACAATGAAGAGTTAGGTTCCCTTTAGCTTCCTTATTGAGCTCTTGAATGGTGACAATTGTATTTGGATATTCTGTTTTTAAAATGTCTGACAGACAGGAGGTGGGAGGCAGAAGGATGAGGTGAACCATGGAATACTACATATGTGCTCAAATTGCAGAGCCCCCTCATAAGTCAGAAAAAGGGCTGCCAAGGGGATGCATTTCTGCTGTATTGCAGTAACCTCAGGGTCCACTGTTAAAGGGATGTAGGCTGCAGAGCCTAACTCACTGCAAAGAGATCAGATCAGGCTCATCACTGAGAGCAGTACTCGAGAAAGAGCCAAAGGGTGTAATGGCAATCACAGCGTGACCCAAGCAAGCTTCAGTCCCACCAGTGGGAGCGCCTTGGCCTGCAGGGAAGCTAATCCCTGGAGGTGCTGGCATTGTGTAAAAGACTTGGAACCAAACTCAGTACAGAGACTCTGCATGGCTCTAATTGAAACAGCCTTTTGTTGTAATGAAAAGAGAAGAACAGAAGGGATGGCTAATGATGAACCCTTTCTTTTCATTTGGAGCCCACTATTGAGTTGCTAATTTTGCACAAAGAACATTCTGCACTCAGATGGACTGTGGTCCATCTGAATTTTAGTCAAACATTGCAGTAAATGGTGTAACTCATTGCTAGGAGCCTCTCCAGACCTCTACTATTTCATTTGTTTATTAGTAAGGCATGCAACTTTTTTTTTCCTGTTCGGTTTCTACATTTGATTTTCTCAAATGCTCTTGACAATCTTTTGTGTAGAGCAATTGTAATCAAATGTGTGGTTTACTTAATATCCTCAAATCATGGATTTGGATATTTTTGATATGTAGTAATTTCCCCCATTTGTTAAAACCACAGCTTTTCAGCTTTCATAATTGCTTCCAGGCTCTTCAGAAATAAATATATGGTGGACTCTTCCATTTGATGCATTACTATATCCTTTATCATGAGTTGTAATCCACAGTTTTCTTTCTTGGCTCTTGCTTCCATCATTCTACATAGTGTTTGATCTCAAGTTTTATGTCACAGTGAATTAATTAGAGTACACAACTGAACTTTGACCTTATGAAGGCATTCAGAATCAGATCGGTTTACAAAGACACTTAGGGTAATTTGTGGGTTTTGAGAGCAATTAGGGAATGATGTAATTTTTTTCTCCTTTAAGTTGCATGTAAACATTTGTGTGCATCTGTTCACTTCTGTGTGTTTAAGAAATAACCATTCCTGTTTTATCAGAGAAAACATTAGATGCATTAGAAACACTTAAGAAAATCTGTTCCAAACTTCTCTTTTGATGCTGCAATAGCATTTAGTATTCTTGCGTAACAAAAGCCAGAAGTGTAGCTAACTGGGATGGGGGACAGGCTGAACTGCTGCTTCTGTTTGTCTGTTCAGTTTAACCAAAAGGACTGTGGACTCAAAAATGAACACACTAGGAGTTAGTTGCCTTTTCAAAAGATCTTTTGCTCTTAATAATAATAATAATAATAATAAAAGTAGATGCTCTAGCTCTATTCTATCTTGTGTGAATATAAAAAGTATTCAGTCCTTAAGTCACTTCTGGTCATGCTTGGTTTGTGTAAAAGCTGATTGCTGCAGGCAAATGTGCATAAATAAATCACTTCAAGAACCCTGTGTCTGTTTTACCCAGGCTCCTTCTTCAGTGATTTTCCAGAGTTTTTCTAACTATTTTCAGCCTCTCTGTATCTCCTGAAGATACCAAACTAAGATCACAGGGCAGCAGCAATAAAATGTGGAGATAAGAAGCCAAATTTGACGAGGAGCTTCAACTGGGGCAAGCCAGGCATGCCTGAGGCAGTTTCAGTCCTAAAAAAAAAAACACACAGGGTAGGAATGGGACAAGCACAGGTGGAGAGATTAGAATCTTTCCTAATGCCCCAACCCCACCTGCTGAAGCAAGGTACCATGCTGTTTTATTTCCTAGAGGCACTGAATGAAACTGCTTGGGAGTATATGCAACTTCATACCAAGTTTTTGTTCTGCAAGAATATTGAAAACTTTTGTGTTTTTTTTTCTATAGGTGAGTTATTTAAAAACCTGATAGTTTTGTTGCTCAAATCCATTCCTAGAGACAGTCAATCTTTGTGTGATAATAGTGATAAGTGCATCCAAAGCAATATAGTTTAGGATTCAGATACCTGCTGAATTTTTTGTTTTTGATTCAACAAGGCTGCCAGCTGCAAGCTGCCCTTATGCTGATGTCATGCATTTAAAACATATTTCATGTACTTAACAAGTGTGACCTGAAGCAACAGACTTGTCTTATGGTTTTATCTTAGTGTTTTTTTTCTGTTTTGGTTTGACTGTTGAGGGAGAAAGGAGAGTGAGATAGGGTAGGTTATTTTCTTGACAATTACTTCAATATCAGTACGAATGTCACTAAAGAAAGGTAATTTTCCACATAACAATTCATCAATATACTAAAAAACATAAATTGTGAGAAATAATTCAAATTCAGAAATTATGCTGTGAACCAGTAGGAATACAAAATTATTCCTAACTCACTTATTTCATGTTTCACTCTCAATTTTCAAATATCATGTATCCTGTATGACTGAGTCTAGTTTCAAAAAATTTTTAGCAGAACTTTGGAAAATTTCTCAGGACAAGTTTTCACTTCATAAAGATTACAGAACTGCAAATTAACTTCTAACTGCAATGTCAAAACAGAATTCATGTGGAATTATCTCTTGCAGATGTTGCAGTTGATTGCTCTCTCGTTATTTGTTCCAGCAAAGTGAAAAGTCTATGCTCTGACTCTTGAAATTTTTAGTTAAGAACGTATCAGCTTAAATTTTTTACCACTTTTTGAGTGCAGAAACTTTCTCTTCTTGCATTATTTTTCTAGCTAGCTTTTATGGCTTATTTTGGACCCGTGTCAAACGTGTACTATGCAAAGATAAATGATTTGAAACAGCCTTGGACAGAACAAAAGAATCTGTTCTTGTCTCTTAATGAGAACAAAAAAAAACCCAACCACACTGTATAATTGTTGCATGGCACCATTGCACTTACACTGCTTTTGGGATAATATAGTTTCATGTATGAAACTTGCACCTCAAACTCTATATAGCATTCATATATCCTGAAATTAAGCCTTCAAACAATCTGTATTGACGAGAATAAAAAACAAGGAGAAGGGTTGTAGTAAATTTTTTCCTATCTTAGTATGCATGTAGATTAAGCAGTGCAGCTGCTCAATACAATTTCCTGAAGCTTTCTTATCTACAGTTAAGGCTTATATTGTGAAGAGTGTGGTATTTTTGCCATGTATTCAAGAATGTAAGGTGTTGGTATCATTGTGGGTCCTCTTCACTGCAACAGAAGGTACTCAATTGTATGCTTTCTCTTCCAAGCTTCCTCGATTCAGAGATTCTCATGATAGCTGCAGGTTTGTGGATTTTTTGTTCTTTTTTTTTTTTTTTTTTTTTTTTTAATTAGGTGTATCTTTATGTCAGCTTTCCACTCGAGTTTGGGTTTTAATATCCAAGACGCAGACTGTCGTGAAAACAGGTTAAGCAGTCGTTGCCCAGAAATGGCATGGGTGTAACCCATCTTGCCTCATGGCGTAGGGACAGCCCAGGTGACTTCTGGAGGCCCTTTTTAGTCCCATGATTCTTCTGACAAAGGACTTTGTGAAATGATAGGTATTTTTCCAGCATGACACAAATTGAACATGGGTCTCATTTATTTGCACATCTGGTGCAGTTTGGGACATGGAGTCTTTCAGGAAAATGCAGATCTGTGCTGACTGGGAACTGCTATTTCCTTCTTCCTGGCTTGCAAGAGAAAAGCTGCAGATGAGCTGGAGCAGGAGGGTCCCCACCTGTGCAGACCTAAAACTCCAGGCATCCAAGCAGGAGGAAGTCTGAGCACTCTGTTCAGGTACTCTAGATGTCTAAATACATTTCAGAGGGTGCAAACTCTTCTGTTGGAAGGAGCGGTTAGTAAATCATCAGTTTAGTTCTTGCCCAGTTAATACATGCCTCATTTAGCTTATCTGAAGACTTTTTACAGAACACTGCTTCTTTCTCAGCTTTTTTTTTTTTATATTGTTGTTTCTTTTTCTCCCAAATAAGGAAGCTTTAACCACAGCATGTGCTGCCAAACTTCAGGTTTGTAGAGCTGCAAGTATGAGACAGAATGATATCTGTTTTTACGAGGTCTTTCCGTTATTTCTGTAATCCTCAGCCAGCCAAGAACCCTTCATTTATCCTCCTGCTGTGTAAACAAAAGGCAGACGTGACCTTTATTCCAACTCAGCTAGAAGTTGAAAAATCTTAACATATAATCTTAATATGTAAATAGACCAATTTTCTAGGTATTTATTTTAAAAAAGAAAAGTAATAGCATCCTCAACTTTTTGGAACACCTGAAGAAATACTGTTTTCAGATACATTTTAATTTTGCTTTAGAAACAAAAGGCCTTAGAGTTAAGCATTGCCTGTGCTGAAGAATTTACTTCACTTTTACTTTAAAAGCAGACTGAAAGTTGTCTGAGAAGCATGAGGGATACTAGTAGAAAGAATATGATTTGTATTAATGGTCATGAGTATTTATTGGTAATTGTAAAAGCCGTGTTCATAAAAGCTGTAAGATTTGGGGAAGGGGAACACACAGGAAAAGATTTGCTACTATTAGCTTTCTGATTTTTGTTGTGGTCTACGCTAAGAGGCATCCCTGCATTAATTCTTGCTGAGTGACTGGGCACAAAGGCAGGTGTACCTAGGAGGCAATATTTTTGGAGCAACCTATTTATTACCTTGGAAACTAAAAATAAGAGCACTGTGACACTAGTTGATGCAGCAAATTCTCAGCTACAAAACACTATTTTTCAGCATAGCCACCACCATTAACTATGTATTTTTGTCAGTGATGAACAAGAGCCTGCATGCTGTGGCAGTAAAAATCCACACCAGTGGAGGTGACCCACAGTTCCACAGCTGGTATGATGGTGTGGTTGCTTGGAATTTTACACACATTGTATTTAATTGGCCTGAACAGATGGAAGTCAGAAGGTGTCAAATCCAAACTATTCAGTGGTTGTGGTAGGATAATTGAGCCAAGATCAGCAGTGTGCTCCACGTTCTTCAGGTAGGTGTGGGACTGGCATTATCACCTTAGCAAGATAAGAGATTTGGGGAAAACAAACAAACAAAAAAAACCTAAACAACTGGTTTAGAGAAAAGTTGCTTCCATTCAGAACCTATTTTGTAATTTGCAGATCTTGCCTTTAATATGTGAACCTTCCTGACTGGAACTATTTTTCTAAATACAAACACACACAAAGAAACAGAAGAATTAGGAAAGAGTCTGGGTGGATAAGGCTGATGGCTAAGCCATTAGTGAAAAAAAACCAACAACATGACTTTTAGGAGCTGGACTAATTGCATCCATTCCTCAAACAAAAGGGAACCTGACTGTGAAAATGTGGAGATTGACAAAAATTGGAACAAAATGAATCCAAAATATCAATAAACCTATTAAGAGACATGTGAGAAACCAATCAATATGGCAGTCAGCAGGGCACAGCTGCTGAACAGTCCACTTAAAACCATCAGTTGCCCATAGGGAAAACTCAGCTTCTTGGTTTGGGGGCATGGAAGAAACAGATTGAGGAAAGAAAAAAAAAAAATGAAACAAAGCAAAGTCTAGATCTTTTGTTTTCAGAGGAAGAACATAGTAGTTGCAAGAACTTAGTCTTATTTCTAATTTAAGGGCAAAATGTAGTGCTGATTAAAGGAGATTGATCGCTTACACTGATATTAAGGAGATGATGGCAAATTGGTATGGTAGCCTGTTCAGAAGCCAAATAGCGAAGCAGTCCTATTCCATTTGATTGGCCAAAAATCAAAAAACTTCAGTTAAAGAAGAAACAGATCAGCACTCTATAGTTGTCATGCAGCCACATTGATGGTTTTTTTGTTGGTTTGTTTGTTTTGTTTTTTTTTTTTGCTAAGGCACTCAGCAGATTCCAAAGGGTCGGAATGCAGAGCTGTGGATTTATTTTAAAGCCTTTGCAGAAATATTTGTGTAGAAAAACACATTGGTTAGAGGAAGAGGGAAGTTGTCAAATAGCATTAAAGTTGGTAAAATTGGATTTTATAGACACAATGTCCATATGCTTCAAATGCACGTCACTCTATCCTTAGAGCATCTAAAAGTGATAAAAACTTTGGTCCAAAAATTTGATGGGATGGGATAGGGAGCACCTTCAGCAAGTTTGCTGATGACAGAAACCTTGGAGGGGTGGCTGATGCATCAAAAGGATGTGCTGCCCTTCAGTGAGACCTGGGCGGGCAGGGGAGTTGAGTGGAGGGGAATATTATGAGGTTGAACAGGAGTAAGTGTAGAGTCCTGCACTTGGGAAAGAATAAATGCCTCAGGTTAGAGGCTGCCCTGATGGAAAAGAGATCTGTGGAGAAGGACCTGGGTGTCCAGGTGGAGAATAGATTGGCCACAAGCCAGCAGTGTGCCCTTGTGACCAAGATGACCAACAGTATCCTGGGCTGAATCAAAAAGAGTGCAGCCAGCAGGCTGAGGGAGTGATGCTCCTGCTCTACTCTGCCCTGGTGAGGCCACATCTGGAGCATTGTGTCCAGTTCTGGGCTTCTCAGTTCATGAAAGATAGGAAACTTCTAGAGGGTCCAGTAGAGGGCAACAAAGATGGCTCTAGGGGCCCTATATTTCATCTTACGAGGAAAGGCTGTGAGATCTGGGACTGCCGTATATAATAAGAAGGTAAACCATCTAAGTGAAAGAGCATGACTTAACTATAGTGTGTTCCCCATGGCTTGTCTGGGTTGCATTTAATGAAAAGAAATTGTCTTAGGCCACGTATACTTCTATAGGCCACATATATGGAGCAACACAGGTTGCTCCAAAAGTAATGCCTCCTGTTTATTTTCATGGAAACAGTGACAGATACAAAGAACACAGTAACAGTTCTTGATAGAGAAAATTCTCAGCCACATAACAATAGTATTCAACTTAATGATTGCTGCTAGGCTCATAACAATCTGCACCAGTGAAGGTGACCTGGTGCCACCAGTGCTGAAACGCACCACCCATTGCTTCACTGTGCTTGCATCCACTGTTTGGTCTCCAGAAACTTTCAGTAAGCATCAGTGAATGTCAGTGGGTGCTATTTTCTGTGATGTGCCTTTGCTTCATATGCACATCCATGTCAGAAGCCATTTTTGTCAGACTGCTCTTCTGCTGCCATCTGTCACACAGCAACAGCATGAAAAGGGATATTGGCAGGAAGGTTCAGCCTCTACTGCCGTAACACCAATATCCACCTGTGATCTTATGGAACCTAAAAAAACAAGAGGCATTATTTTCTGAGCTTGCAAAATATACAATGTAGTCAATATATAAAATCAATCCTATCCTGGGCTGCATCAAAGGAAGTGTGGCCTGGAAGTCCAGGGAGGTGATCCTGCCCATCAACGCTGTACTGGTGAGACCTCACCTGGAGTACTGCATGCAGATGTTGAGTTCTTAGTACAGGAGAGATGTGGACCTGTTGGAGTATGTCTGGAGGAGGCCCACAAAAATGATCCAAAGGATGGAACACCATCCTCTCCAAAGATAGGCTGAGAGCTGGGGCTGTTCAGCCTAGAGAAGGGAAGGATCCAGGGAGACCTGAGAGTGGCCTTTTGGTACCTAAAGAGGGATGATAAGAAAGAAAGAGACAGACTTTTTAGCAGAGTCTATGATGGTAGGACAAGGGGAAATGGTTTCAATCATATAACTTCAGTTATAACACTTCATTTGGCTCTGAACAGCTCAATTTATTGTGTGTTTTACTTTTAGTGCTAACGTTTTGAATTTGTATGCAAGTAGCAATCGGCACAATCTGGCACCATGTTTAATGTTTTGTAGTCGTTGCTTTGTTTTTTTAAGTACAGCAGGGAATATTACATTGTGCATTTTTGTTGTCCCTCTGATTATTGTTCCTTATCATTTCTCTAAGGAGAAATTCTCAAGTTCATAGGCCCCTCTCTTATTTCCCCATGCTTATAAGTTACTGACCACAAATTACAATTGGCAAGAATTCTTTTTTCTTAAACAAAAAGAAAAAAGCAATGAAACAAAACAAAAACAAACAAACAAAACACCCAGCACTTTGCAGTTTTGCTTTAATGCCTGAATTGTGATGGAGGTAGAGTTTTCTAATGTGCTGGAACCAGAATCTGGAGAAAGAAGGATTTGGGCCACTTGATGCTCTTAAATGTTTGCCAAAGAACATTTTATTTTAATAAACGTAAAATAGGGTTCATTTCAAAAATAGACAACCTGTGCTCTGTGAATATCAAAATAAGGCACTGTAAAAATCCATTTTGATCATCAAAAATAGATTTTCATTTGAATTGATTAATTTCTTTGGAAAGCTTTACTTGATTCAGGCAGAAAATACTAAGCAGAGTTACTAATTCTTTTAAAATTTTCTGGTATCTCTTTACGTCTAACCAACAGGGGAGAACTGCAGCAAATTGTTTTATCTTATATCTTCGTTCGTATTGCTGTAGTTGATTTAGGGGCGGAGGGTGTGGGCAGGTTGTTTTGTTTTGAGGTATTGACCTTGGTAATAAGATGTCAATAGCTGACAATTCCAGAGGAATGAGCACTTCAGACTGCAAATCACATTCAGATCATATTCAGATCTCTCCCCGCCCCCCCTCCCCACTATGCCTTTAAGCTACAGTTAGCAGCTTTAAAGAAAATGTTTCATCAAACATCTCAGGGTGCTTTTGTTTCAAATAACTTCTTTGCAATTCTTTGGCTAACAGTGCAGAATTCTCTGGTTTTTTTCTAGGACAGCTTTTCTGTAGAGAAAACTAGTGTCTGTCTTGTTTTGTCTTTTAAACTTGGTTTCCAAGGCTCCCTGTTCTGGTAAACTTCATTTTCCACAACTTGGAAACTATAAATCCCACAGGATTCTTTAACAACATCAGTAAAAGCGTGGACTCTGTTTCTCATTTTTAAAGTACTACAGTGAGATCCGTGTGTGAGCTTCTTCAATCCAATTCATCATTTAATTTACAGTATTTTATTTCTCTTTAACCTCCCATCACACCATTTCCCAGAAATTATCTCTATTCACTTGTGGCTCTAATGTTAATGGTACATTTAAGGCCAATTAAACACATTTTGTGCTGACAGGACACTCGATACATCAAATAGCAGCTTTGGTTGCTCACAGCCTGCTGGCAAAAGCTACTAAACACAGGCAGGCTTATCACAATGCCAGCAAAGGGAAGTATGACATTCCTGTGACAGAAAGCCAGCACCATGCACTGCAGATATGCCATTCATCACCTCTCTTTTACAGGGATTGAGCTGACATTTTTATGTTCATCAGATATAACCTATTCTCAAAAATGATCTGCCATTCAAAGTCCTTGTAATTGTTTGCCCGGTCGCTGCTGAATTTATCACGTCCTGATCAGTTAGATTATGACACTGCAGAGAAAGAGGCAAATCGGGGAGAGAATAAGGCAGACAATTCATAGAACTGTTCGCGTGAAGTTGGCTGCCTCTAACGCTGCATGTCACTGTGACCTGTGTTTGCTTGGTGAAGTCAAAAGTAACCTTGAAATGAAAGATCTTGCCACGCAAAAAAACAACAGCAAACCTGGAGAGAGCCAAAGGCCTTGAAATATGGTTGTCTCAATTTTCTATTTAAGTCAAAAAAGTCTTTCAAGCTAACTACCACAACAGAATCAGCATCTTCCTGTGCTTGGTATGGAGTTAGAATGTCTAACAAAAACCCTTACTAAAATATTAGTGCATGCTTTTCTAGCATTGGCAATTTTGGACACAATCAACTTCTGAATCTTTGTTGCAATTCATTGTAGGGGGAGTAATGGTCACTGTTGCCTGGAACATGTACCGAGGCCCCGCCAGGGCCAGTGCAACACAGCAGGAAGGATTCAGATTTAAAGAACTGCCATAAAGAATGCTGAGCAACTTGGTGTAGGGCAGTGTTATATAACTTTGTAGGGCAGCGGAGTAAATGCAGGATTATGACAGCAATTTCACAGATGGATTTGAATACAAGCTGCGCAAGTCAGGCCAGACCACTTTCAATTTTAATCTTGGATCGTAATGAGAAAGGAAAATTTGGCCATGTGATTGATTGTGTTGGGTGCTTTAATCTTCCTGGGGTTGTAAACAGTGCAAGGGCAGCATAGCTGAAAAGCAGAAACATAAGTTTTCAAACATACAATTAATGAAACTAATGCAGGTATTTGCTGCAAGATATGCAAAAAACTAATTGATAGGCATTACCTGTTGTGGCTTTTCTGGTACGTCTCTGCTGCAACTTAGGCACTTAAATTTGAGTTTTTAACTCACATTGCTGTTCAATTTATTTAGTCTGAGAAACAGAAATTTTTATGGGATTGTTCTAGATGTTGTTTGTACTTCAGGGATAAAAATGTGGAGAAAGAACCATTTTGTCCTCTGAAGAAATTGACGCTTCACAGAAAAAGGCCATAGGTTTCCCCAGAAGAAAAGAGAAAAAACAGAGGATCAATCAATATCTAAATTTAACTCGGTTCAGCATCTCAGTGGAAAGGACTGCTGCTGGGTGGGGAGGTAAATATTCTCCCTTGGGAAGGAGACTTGGCTGCCTCTCGCAAAGAAGCTGGCTCCTCTCTAGCCACAGGAGAGGTTCTGGTGCCAGCTACAGAGGTCACTGCTCATTTGCCCTCTGGCTTGAAATGGAAAAAAGAAAACATAGCCAGAGAAGAAAAATAAAGAAGTACTCAAAGGAGAGGAGGCAGTGTAAGGCCAAAGGCAAAAATGGGTTGTTATGGGAATACTGGAGAGGAAATGGCTAGAAATTGAGAAATCTGACAGATGGGGAAATGGAGTACACATCCTGAGGCAAGATCAATGGTCCAGGCAAGCAGGATGTTGACAAGCCATCTTCAAATGAGAGTTCAGAGAGGGCAAAGGGTGGGAAAGAGAAGCAATAGAAGGACAACTATCCATCTGTTGTATTGCAGTGTGAACACCATTGTCAAAGAGGGAATAAAACCGTTTCTAGGTCTCGCAGTAGAGTATGAAGTCCTTAGTTGTTCTAGACCAGACCATAAATGCGAATCTGAAACTAAGTTGCAGAGACTGTTGTTTTTCGGTTAGGATAGGAGAGAGAAAGAAACAAAAGCCTATATGTACGTTTAGTATTTCATGAATTTTTATATGCTTTTGTTGAGAGAGTAAGATCATGGAATGCTGTGTGCTCTTAAAAAGCCATTGGTACCAAGTTTTGAGAGTGGATGAAAAATGTATTGTAGGGGAGCAAATAATCCAGAAGAAATCAGAAGGAAGAGATGAGAGTGAGTGCAGCAAGGTAGACAGATTAATTTTTGTATGTTTGTAGGTTTCCAGAGATCTTGATAGTGGTACTTGCTCATCTAAGATCAGGTGATTGCCACTTGCGCTCTGAATATGGAGAATAGCAGCCTAGCTTCATGTTCTTGTCTGACCACGTCCACCCCTTAAAGTCATCAGTGTGGGCCCGTTCTATAAATGCAAACTCTATGAACAAAGTAAGTGTATTAGTATGGGGTGGATATCTCCTATGGGATGAAATGAGCTGTATGTTAGCTGTGCCTGTTTCATTAGTTCACTCCAAAGGAAATCAAGATGACTAGTTCAAGAGTGAAATTGGCCTGTTGATATCTCTGGAATGGCTCAAATGACCCAAGTCCCATGCAAAGCATACCTAACATTCTGGCCTGCAGCCACATCACCACATATGGTTAGCAATATCCATAGGTACCCAGTGTGAATATATGTATATAACCTGCTGTGACTAGAGAAAAAGGGTGGATTTGGGGAGTAATGTGCATGTTTTTCAGTCAGCCATTACTGACAGCTGATAAGGTGCCTCCCTGTGTTATAAAACATGGAGAAAAGTAAACATCTTCTAGTTGGCATTTAGAGAATGACTTTGCACTGCAAGTAAAGCTCTAGAGAGACTTTATGTTTGGATGAGGTGCTTTTGAGGAATTTATTCTGTGGTTGTTTTGTTGTAGGGTATCTGTGTGTTTGTAATCATTGATTTTTTTATTATTATTATTTTGGTGCCTTTTTTCTCTATGTGAGGAAAGACTTGCAGATAAAGGTAGCAAATTGTTTTGCTTCCTGCCATTTGGCAGGACTGAGCAACTAGAAAAAGAGAGGTTTTTTTGGACATGCCATTTGGAACTGGAAATAATGAAATTTAAGGGAAGCTCTAGGGGAGGTGGGAGGGAAAATAATTCTACCAGTTCTGCCACTATGGCTGCAGTGTGAACCATGTCAGAGAACAGAACTCGTTTTAGAGTTACGTATATGGGGAATGGGATGGATGAAATGATATCTATGGTTCTTCAAGCCAGACTACCTCTCCAACCTGGTTTATAAAATGGCCTCCCAAATAGTGGTGTGACGGTGATAAGTGGTTTGGAGGAGAACACTAGGAAAAGGACCAAGTGGGATAGACAGGAAAAGAGCCTCTTGAACTGATGTTGCTGGCAAGAAAATCTCACAAACCTCAAACTCAACTCAAATATTTTTCTTTACTTACAAGAGTAGCTTAACAAGCATTTGCCCGTTCTAGTCCCAGGTATCATTCCTACCCCCAGACCATCCCTGTCATTCCACCAACAATAGGTGGTTTTGTAGATACACTCTGAACAGATGGAACTGATTGAAAAAAGAACAGAACCATTCAGTAAAAATTAATTATTTCTACACACTGGAAAAAGATAGGAACATCTCTGTGACGCAGCTCGCATACATCTACCCTTATGACAACTAACATTTAAAAAACTGACTTCTACCTGATATGTCTTGCTCAACCAGGAGGGCCATATGTGCACTATGAATGTACCTAGAGAGATGGTGAAAGAATTACAGGAAAAAAAATAGCATAAGTTGAGGTTATCCATCTCACTGAAGTCTCCCCAGTTAGATCAGTCATTTCTTGTTATGCCAGTATCATAAAGATTATCACAGAGGGAGCCCTGAAGAGGAAGAAGTATGAAGTGAAATCTGTGGTATAGATGAGAGCCAGTGGCAGTGTGGACTACAGCTGCTAAGATGACTCAAGAACATGCTTTCTGTATCAGTTTATTACTGCATCAGATGTTGGAAAAAAGACTTCATGAGATTAACATGCAGATTTGACTTAGCTGTTTTGAATAGTATATGAATGTGCCTTCAAAAATTAAATGCTGCTTAAACTAATAAAAGAATGAGAGATAATTCTCATCTCTACTCCCGTGTGCTGATTTATACTAATGAATATAAAAGATCTGAAATATAATCAGACCTATGAAAAAAGGATTGTCTCTAGACAACAGAAAAAGCAAAAAATCTCTGAAGCATGAAATTTATACAATTCTCCAAGGCTATGGCTGCTGATTTATTTGAATGTCAGCTACGATGTATTGTTTACCTAGCACTTCTTATTGGTAACCAACCAAAATTTTTTTTTTTTTTTTAAAAAAAAAAAAAAAAAAGCAAACCAACATAAAAAAAAGAAACCCACCACCTCCATAAGGACTTCGGCCAGTATCAGTCCAGCAAATGGACCAATAACCCTGATGTGAATGGTGGGAATGAATCTCCTGTGACAGGCTGATTGGTGATAGTGGAGCCTTGATGTTCTCTTCCTGCGGGGTAAAGAAGGAAAGGAAGTTACTCTTTCTAACTAGGAAACAAGAACTGTAAAATAATGTAGTTTGACATTTTTTTGTCCCTAAGACTCACTTTGATCTCGGGATTCAAGAGAATTTTTTTTATCCTTTCTCAGTTTGTTTCTGCCTTGTGAAGAAATCTATTGGTTCATTGTAATTACCAAAACTGTTGTTTTTTCCATTCATTTGTCAAGGTTTAGAAGACTCTGAAAATGAGCGAGCGCAGTAAATATTTCTATGGAGGGCCCCAAACCATAAGAATGCTCTGAGCCTTCTTCATGAGTAGATAGCTGAAATACAGAACTTAAAACATGTTTTGTCTGCTAGCCGGATTAGAGCTATTTGCCTTGGGTATTCCCAGTTTTCTATACCTGTATAAGCCCAGACTGAACTTCATCTTCGTATTTTCAATTAAGATAAAGTAAGAACGTGGGTTTGAGGTGCTGTTTCTTAAACAGGCCTCACCGAATTTAAACTCTTCAAATACTGAGCTGGGGCGTAATGCTCACTGGTGCAGGGGAAGAAGCTCTGTCTTTTGAGCTAAGCAAAAATGATGCGGGTGAAGTTAGCGTGTTGTTGAGGCCTGACAAATAAATCCAAGGGTGGAGTAAAATTACTTGAGCTGGAAGCAAGTTTGTGTCTGTCTGGAAAATACATTGTTTCCAGAGATGTGAGCTGGAAGTAAACACGCAAGGTCTTTCTTCTGAAATATGGTTGTGAACTTTAGAAGTAAAACATTGTGGTTTTTTATTTAAAGGTAGCTGTCCTGACTTGAATGATATCTGTTTGCTAGCAGCTAAACCTAGATTTTACTGCCTGTTCAGGCTGACTGACATGTTTAATGCCAAATTAGTTCTTTTCATGAAATATACTTTTAATATCCAAAACTATAAATTGAGTTCAAGAGTCCACAAGAAATCCTCAGTGAGGATTCTCTATTACCATCTTTCCTTTAAGCATACCCTGGCATTCATTTAGCATCATCACAAAGATAAATTAGAGAAGGTTTAAATTAGAGAAGTTGATTTGGCTGGTTGGAAGGTTGGTTTTGTGTGATTTTGTGACCATACATCATCCCTTCCGTAGTTGTCCTAGATTAAAAGTTGATAGAAGTGCAAGGAAAGAAGACTGAATGTTCTGTTTGTCACTTTTCTACTTTATTCTATTTTTATGTGTCAGCAGTATTTCCTTAGAGTCCCTGCAGTGCTCTTGTTTGGGGGTGTTTGCTTGCCTATTACCATAAGTGAACAGATACCTGACAAAATATATAGTGCTTTGTGGAGAAAATGCTGTAAGGATGTTTTGTAAAAGCTTTCTGGATGTTTGAAGACTCACGCAGTTACTTCTAGTCTATAATTGCCTTAGTTTTACTAGATTTATGTGTAAACTCATGTATTTGAGACTGTAGTTTAAACAGTGTGGGGTTTTGTGTGTGTGTGTATATACATACACACACACACACACACACACACACACATATATATATATTTTTTTTTTCCTCTCTTTTTTTTTTTCTTGGATTATTTATTTTCATACTAAGGCACTCCTTTGGGAGGAACTGGAAAGAGAGTGACATGCATGTCTTAGAGAAAACCTGACTAAACAATAAATACTAAAATTGTTGTGCATGCTTCAGTACTTAAAATACTCCAAACAGCAAGTTAGCAAGGTGTGTGAGAACACATTTCTCAAATGAAACTGAAAGATCATATGTACTCTAACAGATCATGTTCTGATGTAATACTTCAGTAGATGACCTGAGCGCTAGTTGGAAGGGGCATCTTTCCAAATGAAAGGGCTGTTTTAATGTGTCTGCTCATTATTACAGGAGAGTTTGAAATCCTCATTAAGAGTTCATACTTGAGTTGAAGTTAAGCAGTGTTTGAGTATGAATTAGTTTAGCTGGAAGACAGAGCAAGGCTTTGAAGTGAAAGGGGTGTAATAAGTCATCTTGATGTAGTTGTGTGCATTTCTATGGCTTTCAGTATTGGAAATGTTAGCATTCAACCAGAATGCAGATACAGCAAAGCAAATGCTGTGGTTTCCCCCCACCTTGGGAGGCTGTAGACATTTGAGTGTCATATCATAAATTACAGGTGATCTTTTTAGGCATAAGGTTTGAATTCCAGTGACGGTGTAAAGAAAAAAAGCCTGAATATTAGACCTTCCAACCATTAGTTCTAGTCTTTGCTGCTTGAATTTAGTTGATTTGGTTGATGACAGCTGATCTGGAGTTCAGCTGGAGGTGGTTACATACATTGGCAAAAATTTATGCAAGTGATTGCTTGAAAGCAGTAGCTCAGTGGATATCAAGCTCTTGGGTCTCAGCCATGACTCTGCAAGAAAAACATAAATTAAAGATAAGGAACGAAATGATCAAAGAGTGTTGAGAAGCAGTGCAAGTGGAAAGGTGGAATTTGATCTAGAGACCTAGATAAAAGTGAGAGAACTTCGACAAAATCACATAGTCAAGATCAATATTTATATGAACAAGTTTGAGATTTCTCTTGTATTATAGTAAGAGTGACACTGTGCTACTACTACCTCTGTTGAATTTTATAAAAATCAATAGAAATTAAAGCAATCAAGAGAATCTGTTTTGAAAGCATAACATCTTAAAAATCTGAAAAAGGGTAGGGAAGGAAAGCTGTTTAGATAGCCTTGTTCATGCCAGAAACTGTAATAACCTTTATAGACATAGTGTGAAGTTCTCTATTGTTGATTTTGGCTACAGGTTTTTTTAATTATTATTTTTGAAATACTTAATGTTCATTAAAAAATGTAAAATTGAAAATAGAGTTTGGTCTTGGTTGTGGAGAATTGTGCTGTGTAGATCCATAGTAAGGTTTGGCAAAAGATAAGCAATAATTTTGTGATTTGTGGAGACTATTTTGTTGCTGCTTCCAGTTAGGAAAGTTTAATCTTCAGCACTCTTCCAGCATTTCTGCATCAGAAAAGCAATGAGTATATACAGATGGGATTGTTATATTTTACTCTAGCTTACTTAGAAATACACAAGTGTTTTGGATTAATGTGTCATGTATTGAAGATTGAGTGAATTCTGTAGTTCTTAAAAATATTTTTTCTGGCAAAGGTGTCAAAATTCTTAGATAACAACAACTTATATTAGAGGATGCTTCCTGTATGTCTCTCCTGTTGCTACCTTGTATAGTAATAACTGTCTGAAGTAATAGCTGTGATGGGAACAAGATTCTGAAACTTTCCCTTATATTTCAGTGAATATATTTACACGCATTAAAGTACACATTTGCATATGCTGTTGCTTTATGCTGATTGAGTCTCATTTCCACAGAAGACTCTTTTAAAATTAGAAAGAAAAAAAAAATAAAAAGACTATTATTTGAGTCCAATGAAGTTTACTTGGAACTTAGACAAAGAAGTGCAGGTCTTGAAGTCTTAATAGAACACTTGAAATGTTTGCCTGTCTCAAACATTTGAGCTAAATCTTTTTCCTTTACAAGGACACTCCCTTACTTAGGTCAAGCACTGGACTTTAAGTATTCTTGCTGGATTATATCTCTAGTAAAACATATTCCAGCTGTTGTCTCTTATTATGGGTGTGTATAACTCAATAACATTCTTTTTCCTGTAGCAGAATACTTTTGAGAGCCAAATGAACTGCTTTTAAATCCTGCTTATTAAAGAAGGCTTTAAAGAGTCTGTGATTTTTGAGATAAGGTAGCATCATCTCTTATCTGACCTGGCTAGACATGAACATCAAAGCTCTGTCAAGGTAAGGAATGTAATACTGAAATAATACTAAGAGAATGCTTACGATAAACCCAGTTAATGAGTGCAGTCACTTCATCAAATTGATATAATCTATGTCTGTGGGCAAATCCAATGCACTGCATAACAGCTTACTGGTTCTCATATACTATGGTATATACTTCTATTACTGTTGTATGATAACCAGTCAAAATTTCTATCCTTCTTAATTAACCAAAAAAAGAACACCCCAAACCAAGTTAGTTGTATCAGCTGTAATTTTTAAGCTCTGTATTTTTGTTTCTCTTTTGAATATGTTACGATGAAGTCTTTATATTTCTAAAAGAAACATCTCGTTCTTAGAATGTAGGGACAAGGAAGGATCTTGCTGTCTTCAGCTATCTAATGGGAGAGGATAGCGAAGGCAGAGCAAGGCTCTTGATGATCACAGTGAAAGACCAAGTGTAATGAACATAAGTTACATCAGGAGAAATTCTGATTAACAACTCAATGAATACTTTTACAGAGAAAGTGGCCAAATACTGAAAAGCTTGCCAGAGAGGTTGTAGAGTCTGCATCCTTGGAGGTATTCTGAGTTTACCACATTATAACTTTTGGCAACTTACTCTAACTTTGAAGTGGATCTTGCTCTGAGATGCTTGGAGCCAATCAGCCAATTGCTAAATTTCTCTCCAAGTCTAAATTACCAGGGGATTCTATTTCCTCATATGTTTGTAATGGAGTTCTGATTCTTGGCCTGGACCATTTCAGGTGATTGATAAAGACACCGATAGCCAGGTTTATATTTATTGTGCTTCTTAATCTTTCCCTGAAGAAATGCATTTGTGGCATTGCTCAATTCTTCTCTCTTCTATAGCTGGAATGTTTGGATTTTTAATCTGATGGCATAAAATGAATTCAGAATCTCATGTGAATTAAATCACTTTCATTCTGCCTGAAAGACAAGTGACTAGTTCCTTGATAACTTTGTGGATGACAGAGAGAAGCCATCCAAGGACAGTGCAGTTGTAGGAAGAGCACACTGCTGAAGACAAACTAGTCTTACAGGTCACTAGCCACAAAAAGAATTGCACAGCAGGAACAAGATTTTGAGGGCTCTGGATGAACTTTAAGAATTTGAAATTATTGGTCTTGTTATTCTCTGTAGATAATTTTGAATTTCTTTTCCAGTCCCATGCATCCGCGTCATCCAGTCGTTCATCTGGAAGTGGTTTAACGTAAATCTTTTGTTCTATGTAGTGAATATCACAGTCCTTACTGTCAAATAAGTCCTGTGGCCATTCCTATTCCAGAAAGCCTTGTCAACTTGCCCTGTAATTGTATAGTTTGTAGTGTAGAAGTTGTAAATGCATGTTTGAACACCTCAGTTTATTGTTTTATATCAGAAAGTAACATCAAATTCTGTGTCTTAATCTAAGCTGAGCACTTTGGCCTGTTAGCTGAGGCAGGGAAGCATGTCTAAAGAAAACCATACAGTTAAATACTGAATGTCCTGTGCATGACTGATTAATTTTCAAGTTGTTTTCATCAGTCAAAAAACTGTTGTTCTGTCATGGCGTTAAGGAATAGAAGGAAAACGGATCAAATTCAAAAGATGAGGAAGTTTTTGCATGGTTGGTGTCCGGACTGTTGATTTGACTGTGAACATAAACAGCTTTTTTTTTGTTTGCAGTTCAGTGCTCTAAGGGTAATGTATCTGTTTTAAGTGGAAACTGTGTGTATGAGATTACAGAGACAGCTTCTCATCTGACAGACTGATTTGTAGGTACGTGATGTAGTCTGACGTCAAACCAGAAATTGCATGCATATATACTGCGGGGGTGAGGTGAAGTTAGTTTATTTTGTTTTTCATGGGCATAAGAAAGCAGCTTGTGTTGCTGCTTTCTGTACAGAACCAGGTGTTTGTGGAACATGAAAGCTCTTCTTGCCTTTCTACCTATATGCTAATACCTGGAAAAACCTTGACCTGCTCTTTGTCTGATACTAGCAGTAGGCATTGGTGTGGTTCACTGGTGTCAAGAAAACTAGAGCTGTCAGTCTTAGCTCATTGCTCTGAAAATAAATACATGGAGTTGCTTACCTGGTGTTACACTGATTACTAAGCTGTACGCAGGCACTAAGCAGTGCAAGTAGATCTGAAACGTGCTTGGAAATGGATTTCAGTAAGTGCCTTATATTTATAGCAATACCAGTTCTTCTAAAGGTGACTCGGAATAGTTGAATGAGTTGGTGACTCACAGATCCAGGCGCTGTTGCTTCTGAGGAAGGATCAGCAAAGCCTTCCTTCATGTAACAGACAAGATATGAGGGGGGGATGGTTATTCTTCCTTGTGCTTTGAGGACATTAGGCAGTTCTGACTTGTAGTCTAAGTAAAACCTTGAAGTATTTGTTTTCACTGGCTTTTAACTAATTTTGTCTGCCAGCTATGGAAAGTTGACTTCGCTGCAAATTTTGTAGCCAGCTACTTGTAAAGAAAACGGTAACAATACTGATGGGGATTCACTCCTCAGCTCCAAGAAAATAAAAGCAGTGACTAATGGCATTGACTTGGAGCTTCAGTTTTCTCAGGCAGAATTCCTAGTAAGGTTATAGCTTGAAGTCTTAAAAAATCTAAAGAGGACAACTAGTAGTGCTTTACTTCACCAGTGCAATTTTATCATTTTATTCTGCTTTCTGTAATAGCACAAGTTGAGAGACAGATTTCCAACCTTGGAAGTTTGTACGAATGTGTGTGCAGTGTTATCCCAAGTTTGTACTGGTAGACAGTGTGGAAATATCAGGTTACTAAAGGACACATAAATACCTAACTGTTAACCTGGAAAACCCAAAGTAAAACTCCCCCAGAATAATTGCATGTGTTAGTATTTTTAGCGCAAGTTTTGAACGTTTGAAGGCTTTAGGTAGCCATCTGTAAAGGGCTGGTTACCTTTGTATAATAGCTGGTAAAAATTCCAAAATCTCAGAAAAAATGTAGTTAATTGTTCATTAAAAATAAAATTATCTTTGCAATTATTAATAGTCTGCAGCATTCAGGATAATTTTCAAGAAAATATTAGCATTTTTAATTAAAAAAAAAAAAAAGTAGATTATTTTACTCAGAAATAGATCTCAGAGGTTTAAAAGACCACTGAGACCTCCACTGGATAGACTGATTTCCTGTTCTTAGTAAAAAGTATTGTCAGAGGAATGATTAGATGGAAATGATACATTAACACTGAGAGAGCTGTGACTTATAGGAACACTTCTTTCAGCAGTGTTCACTGCCCTCGTGGGCTGTTTATGTTGTGATAAGGCCTAGAGACAACTCATATTAGACACATGAAAGTATGTTCCTGCCCTTAGGATAAGGAAGGAATGAGACATAGCAGATGTCCAAGACAAATATGTGTGTCAGAATGCAGAACAGTCACATAGAAATAAGAAAAATACTGTGATATACAGCATCTGATTGTGTCAGGACAAAACACCTCGGCTTACCAGTTGCTGTGTAATAGTTCCAGTTAATTGTCCCCTTAACAGAAACAATGAAATCCTTTTGAAGGAGAAGACTCAGCAATTCTGCAGAGTCCAGAAAGAAGTGCCATGAGAGAAGACACACTTCATGGATGAATACTGAATGCTGCAATCTGGTGATGAGCCTCTGGTGTCACAAAACAATTTGCTGGCTGGCTCTTGAAGAATGTTTGCCTTGTATAGGTCTAGACTGTCTGAAGAAATGGATATTCACATAGAATAAGCCAAAATAGATTTTAAATAAATGTTTTAGCAGTAATTTTTTTGTAATCACTCCAACAAGATGTCCCTTGCATACAGATAATCTTCAAGTTTAGTTCCGAACAGATATAGAGAGAAAACAGGCTGTAAGGTTATGATTTCTTGTGCTTTCTGCGAAAGAGTACAAAAATGCATTAAGAATTACCTCTATTGCAAGATGAATGAAAAGTGATGGAGTTTTCATGCGTTTTCTTTGTGGGTCGTGGGTTGTTTGGTTGGTTTCGTTTGGGGGTTGTTTGTTTGTCTGTTTGTTTGTTTTTTGTATGTGTGATCTTTTTCTCCCATTTTTCTTCTGGGGGTGAGGAACAGTGGGAGAAGGAGGTTCTTCTTATTGGAGTTAGCAGACCTTTTCTTAAATTATGCTAGCCATCAAGAAACGTTACTTCCAAAGAAGACTCTTAACATTTAAATTCAAGTTTTTTTCCATCTATATAGAAGTGTTTCAGTAACCTTTTCTCCTTCTAATATATCCATTCACATGATTGAATATAAGATAAACATTCTATGTCTACATCACTAAGAGGAGTGTCAAACAAAAAGAAAGCTGAAAAGATAAGAAAATCCTAGTCTCCAAAGCTTCCTCTTCAGTGGAACCAGGATAGGTGAACTACCAAAGTGATGAGGCAGGCTGTATGTCCTGCAGGATAAACTGCATAATGATATACAGAATATACGTGCTTGGGATTTTCTGCTTTGTTTGATCTGTTTGTTGTGTGTTGCTTATTCCTTTTATGAGGTTTAATTTTATTTTATTTTTTTACTTTGAAACACTATTTGGATAAACATCTCTGTACAATTTATGGTATTTGGTTGCTTTCTCTATCCAAAAAGACTTGATGCTGCTTTTCCTTCTGCCATTACGTTAAAATTAGGATACACAGTACCATGAGAAAAATAGGAACTTGAAAACTGTGGTAGAATCCTTATATATTTAACACAGTGATCGTTCCCTGGGGGCTTTCTGGTCAGGATAAGTGACCTAATAGCTTTGGTGTGACTGCACAGTCTGAATGAAAGGCATATTTAACTGTGTGTCAGAAGACTTCATTCTATTTGGGCTCATCCTCTAAAATAATAACAACAACAAAAAAAGATAAGGTGTGATGATAACTTAGTTTTTTACTTATTTCTGTGGTTAGGTTTCTTTTCAATGAAAGTCTATGACTTGTCAGAATAAAAATATTTGATAGCGGACAAGGTGAGAGGTAAAATCAACGAGCTGGACTGGATTTAGGATGGACAGGGAAAATAGAGCTGATGGATTCCTTTTACTCATCAGGTTAACGTCATGGTTACACACAGTATGGGATAATGCTTCCCTGACATCCGTGCCAGCAAGAGTACAAGACTGTAGGTGAGCTGCACAACTCATAAACTTTGAGAGTCCTCTTCAACTCTATGTCTGGGATGTAGGAGGTCTGTATTTGTGCCCTCTGAGACGAAGGGCAGCTCTGGTTCTGCATTCTCAACTTCTTGAATGAGTTTTCTCACTGTTATTCTGTTCTGTATGTGACAATCACCCTAATTTTGTGAAGGACCAGATCATGCTGATTTATAATTTAGACTTTTTTTTTTTTTTTGCATAAGAAATGGTAGAGACTCTGCCTAGTCTCTGCACCTGAGCACATGCACAGAGCATCTGCATGGCACCCCAGGAGCAATTCAGTTAGTGAGAACACTGCCTAGCAAGCACAGGACACACCTCAGCAGGAAACTTCAGTCTGGTGTCTAGCATTTGCCCAAGTTCTGCATCCCTGTGCTATCTGCTGATCTTTATTAGCAGTAATATTGAGAAAGACTTTATTTGCTGCACCTAATTGTTGTCTGTTATGTGTACTTAACTTTTTTTTTGTTGGACATCACTGGAATCATACATATGCAAGTCAGAATAGAATTTGCTTATGGCAAACTCTTCTAGTGAAAATAAGCAGTGTCCTCCTATTTAATGCTGCTTTAGTGGAGGCATCAGGAATGTACAAACGTTGCATTTGCACAACGTACTTAAGGCCATGCCTTAATTAAGGTTAATTGCTTATGTATGTTGTACGAATTTCTTAGCTTACTCAATGGTATTAACTGGCTATAACACAGTTTGTTAGATTTTAGTGTCTAGTAACTGTCTAATGACTGGTTTTCATTAGCGTGAACACTCAGCTTTTTGCATTTGCGTCAGAGAATCTCCAGCTGCTTTGAGACAACTAATATGGTAGTTCAGCCTTTCTCATAAATGACTCATTCCTTTTTCCACCTCTCCAAAATACTTTTAAAGCAGTTGCATTAAGATGTTTGCTCTGATTTCCTCATGAATGGCTTTAATTTTTGAAATGCCACAATTATAGGCATTTTTGCTTTGATAAAACTGAAGAAGTGAGCCTCAAGGAAATGGGAACATCAGAATTTTCTGTATAGTCCAAAGCTATATTAAGATCAAATGTGCCAATGTTTATTAAAAATGAAAGGGATGAAGTGAGGGAGCACTGCACAATTTTATTGTTCATTTCATCTTATATTTTATATAGCTACTATATGGCTCTGTTGCTATAAATGATATATTTGTTTTGTATAATTGTTTTCAGGGTCTGACCTGTAATTAGTTCCTCAGTTATTAGGAATAGCTCATCTCCAGGGTATTTAAATATTTTTCATGGAGTTTTAGGAATTGGCCTGAGGAAGACACAAGCATCTTTTGTGACATGTAATTGAGTAACCTACTCTGCAGAGGCTGCCAGTGAGGACATGGCACTGATCCATGCCTTTGTATTGAATATTAGTGTTGAAACTGGAACACAAAACAGTTACTCCACTATACTGTACATGATGAACGAAAGACTGGCACTTTCAGAGACATTGTAGCCAGAGATAAATTGAGAGTGAATGAAAAGAAATGTGGTGTTAGAAATAATACTGTAGAAGGAGATACATAAAATAGGGAATATCGCTCAGCTCCATTAAAGCTAGAGGCTGTTACACCACTAAATGACTTACTTAATGGAAATATTTTTGCCTCTAACTTCCACTGCCCAGAGCTAACAGTTCATAGTAAATGTTCTGCATACAATCATGTGTGTACTCTTACTGATATAAATGAAAATATTCCCTTCGAGCCAAAGCACCAAAACATGCCCTTGCTTACTGAATATTTATGGAAAGGTGAAATTGAGAAATGAAGAAATAAAAACACTTCTGGAGGAATTTTCAGCACTGTGGTTTGAAATTTGGCATCGGTTTGAAAAACATACCATATGGGACTTCAGAGGGGCTGCACACAGGGGTAAAAATATTAATATGCTGACTGGGCTCTCAGCCCAGAAAAGAACATATTACATTTTACTGAGAGCTGCCAGCAGGGGAAAGTGAAAAGATGTAAGATTGAGGAAGTGGGAAGCGCACAAAGCGTGGCCAGCAGATTTGAACATGTTGGTTAAAGGCAGGTTGAGCTGTAGCTTCACTGGCATGCAGAATCACAGAATTGTAGGGGTCAGAAGGGACCTCTGGAGATCAACTAGTCCAACCCTCCTTCTGTAGCAGGTTCCCTATTCTAGAGTTGCCAATGAGTCTGTGTATATGAGCATCCTCCAACCACCCACTTCTGTCCCACAAACTCCCTGGCAAGAAAGCACGCATCTGTTCTTTCCCATAGTGTTTTTCTGGCAGCAGAACCCAGTAGGTCATTCTCATCCATCCTAGCTTATGCTAGAAATGGTGATGGTTCAATCTGCATAATCTTGGTGCTGCATTTATTCTTATTCTTTAAAAAACATATAAAAAATGAATTCCTACTAATGCAACCATTCCTAGCTCTGCTGCAGGCTGCTTGTAAGCCTGGGAGATTAGAAAGAAACAAACCCTTTCAAATGTGAAGAGGTGAAAAAATTGTGTTCCTGGCCTTACATTTTGGTTCTTTCTTTACTTTGACAGAACACATCTAACGTTCCCTTTCTCTGTATGCGTTTTCAAAGCAAGAACTTGCATATTTGATTTTTTTCACTGATGAGTACATAATTTTCTCATTCAAAATATCAACATAAGTATATGTAGGAATTTGGTAGCTGAACTTTTTAGAACTTAAAGGGACCATATAAATTAATGTTTGGCTAATTCAGGAATTCTGTGTCTTGAAAAAGTGCAGTCAACTGTTCACGTCTCTTAAGAAAGTATCCTTAACCGAGGGAATTAGCAAAAGGCCTCTCAGTAGAAATGCCTTTTTTCCACTACAAAACACACCAGACCACATATAGGAGAGCATATTAAAGTGTAATCATAAATAAAATAACACTGGTCAAAACAAATCAACATTATTACATGTTACTCTGCCTTTTTTTCCTCATGTGTCTGCTCACTTTTGGATTGCTTAGCAAAATTTCTGTGAATCACAATAGGACTTAAAGTCACTATGTCCACCTAGAGGGTTCACTGAAGGAAGATTTCATTTGGAGTGCTTCAGAAAGATGTTACTGTTTTTTTTTTTCTTTAAAATCAATGGGACAATATAGCCCAGGGCTTTCAAACAATAATTTTCATTAGTTTGCTTTTTTTTTGTTTCTTTCTCTAGGTTCTTAAGTGGTGGACTTTAGCTTTCACAAAGCTTTTTTGTGTTTTTTTTTTTAAAAAAAAGTAAATTTGAGCATATTTGAATGCTTATCTGGAAATATGCTTGTACCATATGATATGTGCATTAGTACTTTTTGGAAACAATTCATCCTTCGTACAAGTAAAATCTGCAAATCCTGCCCCTCAGCATGAGCAGCCCACTTCCTGCTCTTCAGTTCTCAGAGGGCATAAAGCTGATCTTAGACTTCTTTTAGTGGGCCATACAAAAAAAAAAAAAAATTGACACCATATGTTATTAAGACACTTCAACATGTGTTAAATACACTTATTTCTTTTAAGCAGAGAAAGATTGAAGTTAGCATTTGTTTCAGATTTCAAGCAAAATCATTACTGAAATGGCTGGAAATTGTTCCATCCGTCCCATTATGAAGTTAGTTCTTTTCTTGACAGAGCCCTTTAAGTGCAAGACAAGCTGGGGGAAGGGAGAAACAAAACTGTGTGAAATGCTTAACCTTCTGCCACAGTTAAACAAAGCTAAAAATTTTTGGCACATTGCCCAGATTTTTTAAGGCTACTTATGCTTTGTAAGCCCCCAAAGATCACAGTGTTTATGGCTCAAGACAGAAATTGCAGAGCGAGCCAAAGCTGAAGAAAATTTTCAACTGTGTTGAGTAAACAGCTCCAGAAACAACAGTTGGCTGTGGAGCTCTGCATTGTTCTGTATGAGTTGGCTGCCATGGATCAGACAAAGATGAGCAATGATCATACACACTTAGACTACAGAATGCTTGCAGGAATCAAGGTGAAGGTCAATGGTAGGTGAAACAGGTCTGTTATTTCTGTTGGAAAAATGTGTCAGAAAACAGGAGTAAAATTTACTGACTTTACAACAGGAGCTGAATTTACCAACTGCATGAAAACTCAGTTACATAAAACACTGTGAGAAAACCAAAGCAAAACCTTCTCCCTATAACAGAGTTTCTGATTCTAATAACATAGAGTTCATACTTAACATTATAGAAGAAGTCGTGGCTCAAAGAAAAATTCTTCATTCTGAGCAATAGTGATTTGGGACAGCTTGTGAATTTAGCACAAACATGTAAAATCAGTGTTGTTCAAATCAGTGGTGATTTTTAGTGTTTTTGTTTGTTTGTTTTTTTACCTGCGTAACAAAGTTATCAGCCTTTCTCCACTAGTGGCTAGGTTGTGGCTTCTTAATGTAATTTCCAGAAAAGCTGAGGCAAGGCTTTTGTGTACAAATATTGGTAATTGCAACAACTGCTACGGTTAGGAAAAAGCTGTTATTGGACAATGGGCTTCAGTGCCCAAAACTTTGAATACTTTTCTTCCCAACTGTATTGATTGCCCTTAGGTTGAAAATGCTCTCATTCCCTTTGCTGTGATGCATCTTCAAGCCATCACGGCTGTAACAGTGCTGTATATTAGCAGAATCGGTTTTATTAAAAATAAAATTATATTATTAAAATACTTAAAATGTAAAGGCGTACAATAATTGGAGTTTGAGAGCAACCGGGGATAATGAAAACAGTTCAATATTGCATCATCTGATGAATGTTTTGACATTTGTGCAATGAATTTGCATAGTATACTTCCAGATGCCAAGAAACGGATAGTAAATGATTTTATGAGCTGTAGTGACGCACCTCAGAATCACATATGCAGTAGCATATGTAACTGCAAGTATTACAACTCTCTGCTATTGTTCCTAGTGAGGAAAAGATTGACTCCTCACAAGAACGAGAGTTGGTAGCTTCTCATTTTTAAAGAAACCTGAAATTAATGCAGCATACTTAAATCTCTAGCCCTGTATTTTACCTCATAGTATTTGATGTGACTTGGATTCAACCCAGTCTTTTAGGGAGCTGGAATAAGATGGTTCCATTCCTTTATGTCTTATAACAAGGTCATACAGTCATAACACTGAGACAAATAGCAGTGAAAAACGAGAAAAGGAGTGAGAGTGTCCTGACATGAAATAAAAGAGTTTGCTTAAATATTTTCATTGCCATGCTGACTTCTTTTTGATTTTATTGTGAGCTTAGATTTCTTGATAGATTTTCTGTAGCTGGGAGTAAAGTTTTCAGACTTTTTGCCTGTAGCACTATTGTAAGCTATCTTGTTATATTACCATGCACTTCCAAAAGTAATGTGACCAGTTTAGATTCAAACAGCCAATACACTTTAGAGACAAACAATATGAATGTTAAAGGGATTGTTCCATCAGTTACACTTGAATGAATAGAGAGATTAAATGAACATTAAGAAGCTTACAAAACTGCTGAGTTTTAATCATTGTGTCATCACGTACATTGATTCTGTATATGATATAGAACTACGATATTGGATAGCAGAAGTATTTGGTCTTCAGACTCAGCAGAATGCTTGTGAACCCCACAATAGCACTGTAACGCCTTGTCATATACTGTTACTTAAAATATGTGTCACAGGACAAATGTTTGTTATTAGCAGAAGTTTCACAGATGAGTTTTACCATCCATTCTCTGGTCCATTCCAATTTAGCAATTTCATATTTTGCCCGCAGGCAAGAATGCCAAGTTTCTGTCAAAGATATTTCTGTTCCAACTGTCATAGTCCAAAATGAGTATTTTATTTTAAAAAGAAACTGAGAAAAATTAATGTGAAAGGGAAAGTGTAATTTACTTAACATTTTTTAAAGTAACTCCATTAAAGATTTGTTCAATCTGTAAGCATAATGTAGTACTCAATTTCATAACACATAGTTAAGATGAACTTGAACAAAGGCATTGTTTTTCCAGTAAGCTATTTTGGTGATCAACTCAACCTCAAAGATCTTTGCTAGAATTTGATTTCACCACGGACTGGAGTCCACACTTATTTTCCTGGATGACTTCTCTATCTGTTGTGATTCCAGAGAATAATTTGAATTTTTCTTTGAACCATGGCTTCTTCTATAATGTTGAGTATGAACTTGTATTCTATGTTATTAGAATCAGAAACTTTGCTATAAGGAGGAGGTTTTGCTTTGGTTTTCTCACAATGTTTTATGTAACTGAGTTTTAAGGAGCAATACTATGCAGTTGATAAATTCAGCTTTTTACTCCTGTTTTCTGACACATTTTTTCCAATGGAAGTATCAAACAACCTGTTTCACCTTCCACTGACCTTCAACATGATTTCTGGAAGCATTCTTTAGTCCAAGTATGCTCATTTTTGTCTGAGAATTGGTAGCCAGCTCATACACAGCAATTCAGTCCTGACTTCACAAATAAATAGTGACAAAACTGTGCGACATTTTTAAGTGTCATAGATTAAAACCACTCGTATTTCTTTAAAAGACAGGTACAGGTCACTAGTGTATATGTTCTTAAAGCCCAGGGCAGGTATAGTAATTAATCTGTGAATGTTAACATAGCTGATGCACGCAGGAAGGCCTTTTAAACTCACCCTGTCTTCTTTCCCACAACGATCTCTGACACTTCTTGAGATTTCCTCTATTTGCGTTAAAGCTTCTCATGTTTCCTTTGAACTCGGTTTGATTTTTTGATGGAGTATACGGAGCAAAGGGGAATGTAAAGGATTTAGCATGTTTACGTTCCTCCCACACACACCCTCTTTTTATGCATGTGTATGAGGAATTAAGGAAGAGCTGTAATTATCTTTATTTGCTACAGTTTTCCTTTCCTTTCCCAGTATGTGGAGGCAGAGACTGCAATAAGGAGGGGGGAAAAAAGTTAAAACAGCATTGTTTGCTAGGATTTTATGTTAGTTTCAGGGTTGGATTTTTCCCCTCAGAAAATATATTGTGAAATATACTGCCTTTGTAGGAATTACATGCCTAAACTGATCCTTCCTTACTTGTCAAGTTCTTGTGCAAGAATGTGTGTCTGACACTCAGAAGACACTTAAACATTTTGGTGATATTTACTGAATTGCAGATTGGAAGAATTTTGATACAAAGCTCACTGTAGGTTAGGTCAGGCAGCCAGCCAATCTTATTTTCTTAAGGCTTTTCACTCATCTAAAGATATGGTAAATACTCCATCAGTTCTTCTGAAAATAGTTTAGGAGCAGACCTCATGAAATCACAGTCAAGGCTCTCTGCTGTGCCTATATTGTTTCTGACAACTCTTTTGTTGTCTATTCTGATGTCAGAAACTCTGTTTTACGTCAGTGTAAGCCTACTATATTTCTTGTCCTTTCTGCCATCGGCACAGCAAACAAATTAATCTCATTTGCTGCAGCTTTTCTGTGTTGTGGAAAATTATCTTGTCTTTTCTCAGCTCTCTTTTCCGTGTTTTACAGGGTGCTTTTTTCCAGAGTTACATTTACTAAATTGTTTTCTTTTTTAATCATTGATTATCATCTGAAATGTCACCAGCTGGTACGTGCGCCCAGAAATGAGGCCTCAACTATGCTGAGAGAGCAGAAATAGTTTTGTTTTGCAAGTTTCACTTGTATTGCTCATATATCCTAATGGGAAGTACAAATTCTTGTAGTTCATTATTTACTGAACACCCTTTTAACTAAAGTGCCCTTTAGTCAGGTTAGTTTCATCCAGCACATTCTGTGGCTATTAATTTAGTCCCTATGGCATTTCTGATAAATTCCATACCACTTACAAAACATTTTCCCAGTTTCTCACGATCATTAAAAAAATATAATCATTCTTACCTTATAAGGCACAGGTAGTTCCACTGACTTTATAGCATTCTCAGGTTCAACACATAAATTCTGGCCAGATAAGTGACAACCAGAATGCACTTATTCTAAACAAAGAACAGTGCTCCATTCTGAAAGATTTTTCCAGGCATTATATTCAGTGTTTTCTGGTTTTAGGATCTCTTCTTCCATCTTTAGTTCTTTTTTCAGGAAGGATGATGGCTTTCTTCCAAGTAAGTAAATGCAGGAAATAGATCAAAACAAGCTTTCAACCACAGAGTAGAGCAATCTAAAAAGATACCTGCCATCCAAAAAGTTATGTGTGTCAGCTAGCAGCCAGATATGCCAGGGAATTAATGCCAGGGCCTCACTCTAGGATTAGTTGCTAGAAAAGCACTAAGAAGGCCTTAGAGAGCAAAAATAAAATCTAGATAGACAATGTCAGTTAAATAGAATTGTACTTATGGAAGATTTAGCAATTGTAGCTGCTTATTTTAGAAAAATAAAGTAAAAAAAAAGTAAGACGTGAAGTATGTTGTGTTTTATTTCCCTGTGTAGTAGAGTCATAAAATCATTTGGGTTGGAAGGGACCATAAGGACTGTTTAGTTCCAAGCCTTCTGCCATGTACAGGAACAACTCCCACTAGATTGCTGAAAGCCTCATCCAGCCTCGCCCTGGAATCCCTAATCCCATGGATGGGGCAACCACAGCTTCACTAGGTAACTTACTGGAGTGTCTCACCATCCTCATCATGAAGAATTTCTTCCTTATTTCTAATCTGTAACTACCCCATTTTTAGTTTTAAATGGTTCCCATTTCTCTTGTCAGATAGGATAGTAGTAGAGAATTCAAAATGTACAAACTAATAGAGCACCTTGAAATCTCTGGCAAAGCCCTGTAAGCAGCTAAAGAAATGTACGTGTAAACATGCAGTGGCAAAAACCACTAATTCCAGTTGACTTTATATGAATTCTTAGACTTGAGTTCTTTGGAATGGTAAGCCTTCCCTTGTTTATCTGGCAAGATACTGAAGCAATTAATTCCAATCTTGTGACCAGTCCAAGTAAAGTTAATACAACAGGGTATGGGCTGTGTGCTTTAAAGAAATCCACTGCAAGTGTAGTTGGTTTCTGTGGAATTGTATCGTAAGAATTCATACAGGATCAAGCCAACAGTATGGTTCTTGGCACTTCAGTCTACTTGGAAATTAACTGAATTTGGAGGTTCATTAGAATTATAGAATTATGGAATCACCAAGGTTGGACAAGACCTTCAAGATCATCCAATCCAACTGTCCACCTATCACCAATATTTCCCACTAAACCATGGCTCTCAGCACAACATCTAAACATTTCTTGAATGCCTCTGGGGACAGTAACTCCACCACCTTCCTGGGCAGCCCATTCCAGCACCTAACTTCCTAATGTCCAACCTGAATCTCTCTTGACTCAGCTTGAGGCTATTCCCTCTAGTTCTATTACTTGTTACATGGGAGAAAATTTGATCTGACATATAAAGGCATGTTTTTAAATATGCAGGTCTGGATAACTTGCATCTCAGACAGTGACCTAGGTGCTAGAAATGGTTTCTATGCTCTGGAAGGGGGCCAACAGGCTGGAAGAGGTTGGGTTTTGTCCATACGTATGGCCCTTGAGTTGTTGTTTGATCTTGCTTTTTTGTCTTGCCTTCATGGTTCTTTTGAAGAATTGAAAAATACTCACAGAAAATTCTTAGCTTTTACTCTCTTGCCCACATTTTTCATGTGAAGAATACATTGTGATTTTGTCCTTTCATTATCTCCCCAAGCTGTCTCCTTAAAGAGATTAGGGCTTTTTGTATCAGTTCATCATTGTTTTAATTGTCAGAAACTTTTTAAAATTTCCAGCTTTACATCTCTCTTTCAATAGTTTGTTCTTGTGCCACCTTTGCCTTTTTGCACATGCAGTTCTTCCCTGTTCCTACAACTTCTAGAAATTGTATTCTGTTATCCTGGATAAACAAATTTATCTTCTTCACTGTGCTCGTGTTGGTAGTATGGGTGAAATAGGATTATTAGGCCAGTGACCAAACGAATACAGTAACATCCAGAGCGCTCACTGCCAAACAATGAATAAGTCTGGCCAGCAACTTGATAGTAGGGGGCAAATCCTTGAATGTCGTAAATTTGTACAAAATGCTTTCATGATCCTATCTTAATTTAAGCTCTCTGAAACTTTATTGGAAAGGGATTAAGCATTTGTTGAAAACAAACAAAACCACTGGCCTTGGAAAGGGGCATTTTTTAGTAAATGGTATACAGCTGCTGTTGCTAAGAATTTCCTCCTAATGTGAGGGGAATAGTGGAAGAAGTGATGTTTTCCTGTAGAATGCTTCTACTTTCTCCTAAGATTTTCATGCTCATATGGAAAATTAATCTTTTCATTTCCTGGAATCCTTGATTTAGGCTTCCTTCTTATATTATTGCCTGATCTAATTTCAGCAGAACTGCAGTAACAGTCCAATTAAATTATTTTAATGCTTACGTAAAGTTTGATCTGGAAAATAAATTACATGAGGGTTCATTCTGAGCAGACATCAGGTAGAAGGAATTGTTTCCGTGAAAAAAAATATTAGACAAAACTTAAGTAAAAATAAATTAATAGAAGTATTGCAGTAGTAAACATTAAATCCACTTCGCTTCACTTGCAAGTGAGTCCAAGTGGAAACTGATTCCTTACAATTGGCCACATATTGATCTGTGAAGTTACTGTTAACCATTGTCTTCTCATATGTTACCCTTTCCTAGTAATATCCACGTTCACTGTCAGTCTGTCAGTGCCTGTGTATTTTAAGACTTGCAAGTTTATAAGCAACTGCAATAGTCTGGGGACTTCTTAAACAAGGGGGTGAAATCCTGACGTAAATTGGGGTGTGGAAGAAGGAAAACATAGCTGACTAAAAGTGAACTATTTCTGTAATTTAAAATAAATATGTCTTAAGCCCTTCTTTTTTTTATCGGGATGTACACGCAGCCTCTTAAAGCATGTGAGACAAAGTTTAGGTGCAATCACCAAGCTCCATTACAATCTGTAGAAACTACGCTGATTTACTCTAGCTGAGGAACTGGCCCTTTATTTGTAATAAATAAAAATAAAAATGTTCAAAAATATAAATAACATCAACTCATGACTTGCCTGTTTTTACTGGAGATTCTTTTGGATGATTGGGAAAAGTTGTTCTGAGTTTAAAAAAAAAAGGAGGACAGATATCCCAAGTGTTCTCTGGGCCAGTTCAGAGAAAAATATGACACCATGACCCACTTATAAATTGTGGTGACACTGACAGTTATCGTTTTGTTAACGTTTTGATAAACAGAAAAGTATCAACAGTAACAATGACATCTAAAATGTTTGTTTAGTCACGATGATTAACTGGGGGCAATCATAAATTGATAAGTAAAAGGAAGAAATCTGTGAAAGACAAATCTTTTCAAACCAGCTAAAGGAAAATCAGAGTGATACCTGAAAAGCCATTAATGAATTAGTGCTAACACCAGAAAGTAAGGGTTAAAAGATAAGCAGCAACTTAATTCTAGCGATATAGGCATATACCCCTAGTCAGGAATGCAGAGATACCAACAGACTAGCTTGGGAATTCCCAGTCAACCACCCCCACGAGCTTCTCTCCTGTCTTCTTTGGAAAAGCCTGAAGTTCAACAGCCTCTAACATGCAGATAAGTACAGTGCTGATCCTCCAGCAAAGCATCAGCTATCCTGAATCCCACCACTGTGTGCTGAAAGATTATATCGTTCTAAAACTTTTCCTGCCCTTAGTCTTTCCATATTCATTTGAATCTTGTTCTTCCACTTTCTTGTGAACAGTTCTTTGAAGGTGTGGGCAGAATTAAAGCTGAAGTAGAGAGCTGAATATTTTCTGACTGAACTTTTAGCTGTATGGATAGGCATTCACTGTGATTGCTCCTAGTAGATAAAATCCAAGTGTCATCCAAGATCAAGGCCTTCCATGGTTTTGGTCATATTCCACCTTTCAGAGTTACAGTTCTTATTCAAAAATAAAGATTATCAAATTAATCTGGGGGAAAAAAATGTTACAGGCAAGAGGTTGCTTAAAGTGATCTACATTTGATAGCTTTGAACAACAGTGCAAGAAAACAGCAGAACCCAAACAAACAGCACTGAATAACTGGTGAAATAAAAGCTGCAGCAAATCCCAAGGAGCTTCAAGTTCTTAGCCTGAAAAATCTTGAATGTCCTGCTGGGTGGTCTCATGTAGCCTAAATACTTTGCATGCAGAAACCATTGGTACCGTCTTTGGAGCTGCCTACGCTGAGTTTAGCAGAAGTTTTTTTCTAGTTTTCCTTAGAAAAACGGTTCTCTGATGAAAACATCATCTTCAAACTGAGGCAAAATACTTTCCATACTAGTAGTGACTGTTACAATGTGAACTCCCCAGATAAATGTCTTCCACTGAAGACAGGGAAATATATGCTCCGCTTTAGACAAAAGACAAATGAAGACTTGTTAACTTCTGCAATTTACAATATAGGGTGTAGTTACTACTCTCGTTCTTTAATTTGGCACACCTTATAGCAATGACTGTAAGAACTTGCTGTCTCTAATGATAGTCTGCTCTTTCTAAGCAGTAGCCTCCTTTGTCATGAAATGCAGGCCTCTGCAAAGCATTTCACTTATTGCTACTATTTGAATAGCAGTTGCCTCTGACAGCCACCTCCGAATGCAGTAGATAACCCATACTGAGATGTTTCAGGAGGGAATACCACACGGGAATAACTACACTTGTGTCATTGCTGTGACATAGCCCTTAAGAAGCCACAGTAAGAGTTTCTTGCTGACCTTGCAGTTTAATGTAACTTTTCCGTTGGGTGAGATGTGAATGCCCAGAAGCATTCTCTGTCATGGGAATGATGTGAATCTCCTTTGACTTGCTTAAACTCCAGGAAAAGCACCTTGTAAGTGGTAAGTGATTGTGTGACCTGACAGTAACATTTTAAAAGGACAAGAGTACTTATAGCTGTGTTTTTTTACTCTCTCTCTGAGGTTCAGCACAGAGTGTATGGTCTTTACGCTGAAGTGTATAAATAGATTTCAGTTATCAGTGGGCATGACAAACACTCCAGTCGTATCAGCACTGGTGCAGCTTACTGTTAAGTATGTAAGCTCAAGTTGTTCTTATTATTAGAAATTGTCTACAACCATTTCACTAGCAGCGTTGCGCAGCTCTCTTTCAAGAGACCTTCTACGCATTTTCATAGAAGTTTTACTCACAGCTCATGGTAAATAAAGCTGTTCCCAAACTTAGAAATACTGAGAGCCAAAAAACACAGTTTATCAAATTTCCAAAATAAATAATACATGCTTGAAAGTAGATGATCTACTGGCAAGGCGATGCCATGTACGTTAGTTGATAAGGGAATATGTGGACTTTGAGACATGTTGACTGATACAGCACTCAAGGGAATGGAGAAGAGAAAGTTGTGGAAGATACAAAAATCTGTCAGCTGATATCCGTGCAGGGTTATTATTATTTTAGTTCTGTGAAGATATCTTCCTGATGGATTGCAGGGAGGAAAATGCTCCAGCTTGCAATTAAATTTTCTTTATGAATTTATACTAACAGTTCTGAGAACCTCCTATGTGATAGTGGGCATCTTGTGAGTGAGCTTTTTGTAGAATACCTACTACATTTGTTGCCTTGGCTTTGATTTTTTGTAGCTACAAATAATTTTTACTTTGAAAAGTCTACCCTTTTTATCTCAATTAGAGTATCCAAGAGCTGATGCAACAGAGTTGATAGATGCTTTTGATCTTTACCTTGCTCTTCACTCCAATAATTCTCTGTAATTGAGGATAATCGCATTCAAAACAGATTTAGTCTTTTTTGTTGTTGTTGTTGTTTTGCACTCTTATAGGCATCTCAAGACTTCACTTTTTCTTTTTTCTAGTTCCTCTGTAAGAAATGTATTTCTTATTCTCAGAGGATATGTCATCTACTCATTCTGTTGCTAGTAAATCAAGGAACATTTCCAGTAAGAGGCCATGTGTCATGATGCACTAGCACTGCTATCCCACCATTAAAAATAGATTCTTGCATGGACCTCAGAAGGGCGAGCAGACATTCAAGATTACTGCAGTCACACAGGAGAAGAATAACAACTCTCAATGCTAATGCCAGGACAAAGTGTTCAGTTATCCAAAGGGCTGTTTTTTCTCTCGGAAGGCTTGGCTTGTGCGATTTTCCTCTGGCATGTGGACAAACTGCTGCTACTCAACACGTGCTTTAGTATTGCTATTAGTTTTTAGGAGGAGAAGAAAAAGTTTTATTGTTATGGTATCTTCTGGTTTTCATGTTGCTATGTTTTTTTCCACAGTTCCGTCACCAGGTATGCACAGCTCTGTGTGTATGAGTGCTTACTGTAATCTGTGTTTAAGAAATCTGCTAGTTGTGTCATATAAGCAACTCAGCAATATTTGAAAATCTTACACTTGGGCCCTCTTGAGTGCTTTTAAGAAAAACAGGTGTGTAGTCGGCAAATGATAATACTTGCAAAGTAGATGTTAAACCTGATCAATTTGAGGTGGTTATAGAGAGGCCTTGTAATAGAATTTGCAGTGTTTGTTTTCCAAGCACATTATGCAATTTTCTTAAACCCCTTCCTCTCTCTCTCTCTCTGCCATCTGCTAGAATAGAGCAATCATGTGGGTGTCTGTAAGAATCTCACTGAACTTCTCTGACATGGGGCTTTCAGAGGCAACTCCCAGTAAATGCTGATGCGGTTCTTGGCCCTGTCCTCAGGCTCCAGTCATCTGTGCTGCTTCTCTGTGGGAGGTTTCCACCTCCAAAGCTGCAGGAAGGAAGTACTTGGGTCTCAGTTGCTGCAGTCTGAAGCCCAGTGTTTTAGCTTCAAGCACTGATGGTATAAAGTGTATCCACTTCACAAAAGTCAGATTTGGGAACAATAGGTTTGGCAAGATGCAAAGCAGGACTAGTAGCTGTTATGACTTGAACCACCACAGCCACATTTGCCTTTTACTGATTCATGTGACAGCATAAATGTCAGGAAAATAAAAGCAAGAGAAGCTTTACTGGCTTTGTGGATGTCGAATAAACATAAGTGTCTTTTGCTCACTAAGTAGAAGTTTGGTTGCAGCTAAAGAAATTTTGTATGTAGTATTTCCTGAGGACTTGGTCTCATGTACTAATGGGGTCAGTGAATCTCAGAAGGTTCTTGGCATGCACTTACAATTTCCTTTATTTAAAGGTGTTTCAAGTAGGGCTTAGCTTTAGGAAAATATTATTTTTCTTGAAACTTCAGATTGAATGGGTATAATAAAACATTTGGGCTGCAAAGCAGAGCATTTTTGTTTTTGATCTCCTCGTATAGCTTATGTAAGTTCTGGAGAGCTACAGTAAAGAAGAGGCAGCATGATCTGTGTGTGTTTGCTCAGCACTCTCACTTGCAAGGCACTTTTTTCTACTCGTAAATACTTGCCAGGTTCAAACTGTTTGGCCTTGGCACTTTTGTGGCAGGGTTCCCTGGCTGAATGAAATTTCCCAGAAACACTGAAAATGATGTTCAAAGGTAAATTTGGGTTGGATATCAAGAAAAACTTCTTTACAGAAAGGGTTGTTAAGCACTGGAATAGGCTCCCCAGGGAGGTGGTTGAGTCACCATCCCTGGACGTGTTTAAAAACCGTTTGGATGTGGTGCTCAGGGACAGGATTTGCTGGAGGGTTGTTAGAGATAGTATGGTTAGGTTGTGGTTGGACTTGATGAGCTTTAAGATCTTTTCCAACCTGAGCAATTCTGTGATTCTATACATAAGTATGCTGGTTGGAGAACTGTTAGTATGCCGCCTTAAATCGGCGTCCGTGGCCAAAATTGAGGATGCTTTAAAATCGGCTCTGTATCCGTCTCCTAAAGCACACGGGACCGGTCGTTATCTTGATCTGATCGGGGTGTGAGAGCAAGCAGTGCGCCAGCAGGACGCTTTCCCCGGCGAAACGAACGTCTCGCTCCGCTCCGTCGCCCGCTAGATGGCACCGCGGCTCCGTGTCACCGCTGCTCTGTGCCTCCCTGCCCGGGAGTCCAGCCCCGATCCTTGGCAGAGCTTCACGCTGCAGCTGGCTGTAAAGCAGCATCGGGTTCTATCTTTTTCCAAACTGTTATGTGAATGGTGACACAGCGTTGTTTGGTTTGGGCTCTTCGCTACGCGTTCGTGGAAACTATATATGAGATTTTCTATTGCGTGTTGCACTCAAAAATCTGGGCTAACAAAGCTTTATTAAGGCCACAAAGTCAAGCACACATTATGTTTAACATCATCTGTACATGCTGTGTTTTTTCCTTTCTACAGGCATAGAAAGGCATAGCGTTTATGTATTCAAACACATGCTACTTATTTCTACTGTGACTTTCATCCTCAGCTGCAGTGGTCTTTACTTAATCAGAGATATTGTGTCTCTGTATTGTTTGTATTCTCTTATGATGACTGAGTTGGTAATCTTTCTGGACACTTCTGCAATACTTTACAGTACCCATAAAAAATCAAGCAATGTTACTGTGAAACAAAGGAAGTGTTGTAATACAAAGGCCCGAATACGGCCCTAATTTTGGTGGTCACACTGAGATGTCTTGAAAATGCATCTCAAAGCATTTTTATACCATATTAGGTTTTCAGAAAAATGTTATAATACATTGAACTTTGGCTGCAACTGTGAGCACTCAGTAAACTTGGCCAGACATTTCAAATGGGACGTGTAAAATGTGAGAGATTTGGTCATCATCCCATTAGCAAAGGTTTCTGTTCGGAGTCCAGCCTTGCATTATGCACAGAAGCAGACAGAGGACCTCATTCTTCAGGCAGCATTCAACGGCCTTGGCCCTAGGAATATCTATTTTTCCTCCCTACAGTGCTCTCATTAATCTGCCACCTGTCTTATGAGTTATTAAAAAAAAAAAAAAGAGACAGATTGTAAGGGCAGTAGTTCTTTTGGCTGTACAGCTGAGATCACTGTAATGTACATCACAGGGACTAAGCACAGCAGAGAGCATGTTAAGACAGGACAGGCATTTATAATTGTGATACTTTTTATCTTATTATGTTTGCAATAAAGACATTAATTTTTTCAATATTTTGTGCAATTTCCTAGGTTTTTAGAAAAACAAACTGAAAACACACTAAACTGCGTGTTTTATGGAATCATAAGACCCACAGGGGTCATCAGCAAGACAGCAATTTCTGGAATCACCCAACATCTGCTACTTGAGCTGTGTAATTGACAGTGCTAGCACAAACTTACTTTTTTATACTGGTTGTCAGTAGAAAGGAAGAATGGATGTGAATTCCCTGGATTGTATAACTTGTTGTTGGAAATCGAGAAACTTTCCCAGCTCCCAGGGAGAGGAGTCTTGGCTGATTGATCAGATCACCAAAGACCCAGCCTTTCTGTCCTTTTTTTTCCTCCTCATTTCCCTTCTTCAGTATTCTGTCTTAACCTCTTTTCTGCCACTGTTCCACCCCATCCAACATCCTTTGAATCTCTCATTTTTTCTGCCTTCGTTGTTTGTAGCTGCCTTCTCTCCCTGTCCAATCTCCCAGCTCATTCTTGGTTCAATTTTGCTTAATTTGCTGTCCTGTGAAACCAGTGCTCTCCAGAGTGAGTTTACATGAGCTGATACCAATTAAAAACCTGCAAGTTTCCTGTTAACGTCCTGATTGTTTCTGATGTCAGGCTCCTAGTTTGGGTAATGGCATGCTGTTCCTCTGCTCCCACTCTTGATTTCTTCCACTTCCAGTACCAGTTTCTTCCTCTCAGCCTGTGTTAACAGGGTCTTTTCTGGTCTTGCAGCCTTTAATTGTGGGGTATTTTCCAGAATGTAATCTTCCCCCAGGCAGAGTTATTTTCCTGTCTGTATTTATATTAGGTAGGTCTTATTTTCAGATCAGATGATCTTTACCTGCTTTTATTAGTATACTTGAAAGAAGTTTTCAGTTCCTGCAAGTTCTTGGAGAAGATAGACTGCTGTTGAATGAGAAGGGAGTGTTCAAGTCTGTGTTGAATTTTGTGGCCGAATCAGCGTGGCTGAATTACTTTGAGACAAAAAGTGGACAGCATATCTTCTAGCTCATTCACCTCAGTACTAGATGTAATAGAATCATGGATTTGAACTCCAGAGGCGTTGATCAAATCATCTTGTTTGAACACTTACATGCTGCAAGCCCTTATGTTTCATTCCTTTCATATATATTGGATTTGATAAATTGAATTTTGACACTGAGATGGTCATAGCTTCTAAACAAGGGTTGGAAAGCCTGAGGAAATGCACGCACACACACACACACACACACACACTTGGGTGAGAAACGATGTGAATTACTGCATTTTTCAATATCACAGTGTTTTTCTGAGAGCTGTTATGATGACCATGGGTAATGCAATTACAAACTGAATAAAGAGCTGATGTCAGAGTATTTATATTTATATGCATTTCTTGCTGCACTGTTTTCTTTTGCACTATTTTCTTCAACTCCAAGACATAAGATGTGAAAATTTTGCTACTACTTAGGGTTGAGCAGTTTTCTTTTTCTTATGAGCAGAAATTAGGAGTAAAGTTAATTCCCATTAAGCTGAATTTTATCCTCTCCTCCTTATATCGAGTGCCATTTAAATATGCAATTATAAACCTACAGAATGCAAAAATACTACCTGAGGAGAGAAAGGGCATGGAAGTCGAGGACTGATTTGGTTAAGCTTGAGTTCCTCATTGTTTCTTCACTTACAACAGTGAAATTATTTGTTCTTTACTTGGATAAGTTGTACAGTATTTTGACGTTGATAAGTGGGGTAAGCTATTCTAAGGAAGCCTGATTTATGTGTTTTTATGCTTCATGACCAGACAGTCTAATTGATTTTCTGAATTAGTTTTCTCTTAAAGCTGTATCATGCTTAATTTAGAAATAATTTCACTAAAAATATGTGCACTGAAACATACCAGTAGCAGATCAGGAGCTGAGGTGTCCAGGTGTGATTTGTCTTTGAAATGTCCGAATGATTTTGAGATCTTTCAGTAACTTACTCGTTTTAAAAAGCAATTTTATGAATCAACTTTCAAAATTAGGAAGAAACACAGAAATCTGCTAGCTTTACTGAAGTAAGAGTGAATTACTTAAATTCTAAATGGTCCAGTGTTTTGGCCATGTAGAGGAAGGCAGACTGTGTCTGATTGAGCTAACATTGTCATTTCTCTTTGGTTGGAAAAGCACCTGGAAACCCCAGTTGTCCCCATCATGTGTTGTCACTGCACATAATAGCCTCTGGTATGCAGGAGGTCGTACGAGAAGGTGTTCTGATCCTGTCTAGCCTAGGTCTCTGAACAATGAAAATAGATATGGCAGATGGTAAGGAAACATGGGAGCACTCTTAATTCCCACTTTATGGCTGAATGATTGAGGAACTGATGTGCAACTTGCCGAGGGTCACAAAGAGGTTGAGTTAGCCCAGGAGTTAGACTGAGCCCCACACGAACAATTTGGTCAGAAATTGCCTATGTTCTGTAGTCCCTTGTGGTTAACAGGCTGCTGGGTGCAGAGGCAGGATACCATGGCCAGTTGCTCTTCAGCTGCTTTGGAGTAAGTAATCCTGCTGTGCTGAAGGTGCTGCACTTGCCCAGTTTCTGTGCGTGTGCCCCGGGCATTTAAAGCTCTGTATCCGACTAAGATCTGAACTGCTTTAAGTGAAACATCAAAGGGAAGATGCATCTCAAAAGTCGTAACATTGGAGTTTTCCATGCCTGTCCCAAGTTCTGTGCTCCTTCTTGTGCCATCCTTAGGCTCTGCAAAGTAAGTGAGTGAGGAATACGAGTGCTGCTGTCTGTTCAGCTGTCTGGTGATTAGAGTATTTGTCCAGTGTGCTTGAATGGATTTAGATCTGTGGATCAGAAGAGTGCCCTGGTCCTTAAGCTGTAGTGCTCTGAGCTGGGGCCATGCTTGCTTCCCTTTATTTGATATAAAATGCAGTGGCTTCCCTGCTCATTATGCTGGGCTTTTCTGAATTTCATTCCCAAGCATTTCTTCATTTGCTTCCATAAGGAATGTAGCAGCATGAGCAGGCTGATCAGGTGAAGCAGTACCTACAGTTGCAGTGACTTGCTCACAGTCACCGTGCTCATATTGGTAGTTTAATCTGCCTGAACTCAGAGCTGTTTAAGTCAAAACAAGTGACTGCACTTACACTGATTTTTTTCTGAAATTTCTTCCTGAGCAGTGAAGGCAAGAGCTCTTAAAGACTTTCAAAGCATCAGAGAGAGCACAAAGGGGAGTTCTGATTTCCCACTGGTTTGTGCAGAAGATTTACCGTGCCTCAGGTTCCAAATTGTTAACTGGAAACAATGCACCCTCACACAGGGGAAGGTGAAAAAGAAGAATATTTATTATTCTTCTACACATGTGCAAATGTAGAAAAATCAACTGGAGGTATGAGTGCTGTTAAAACAGCTGTGATGGCCCCAAATGTTTTTAGGTTTTTCATGTTCTATTTCTTTTGCAGAGGAAGAGCGCTGCTCCTTTTTCTCATTTCAAGTCCTAATGTTACACCTTACAGCTAAGATTTTGATGTAGTGTGAAGTGAAAATGACAGTGGAATGTTCTAATGTTTCCTTATTTTATTCCTTTGGACCAAAGTGCATTTGTTACTGCCTGATTTGTATGCAGTCTGCTGTCTCTCCAGCTGTTTTTCCTTTAATTTTTTAAAAAAATTAAAATTAAAGGATTCTTTTAAAGTTCTTAAATCCCTGGAAATCCTGAAACAGGGATGAATGTTGAGGTGCAGATAGCAAGACCCTAACCTCTTTCATAGTGTGTCTTTAAATGTGTGTTCTTGCACATTTAAACTACAGAAAAAAAGCCTTAGCAACACTGTTGCAATAGAGCCACAGTCAGAAGTTCAAATGAAAATCCTCAAATTAGAGTTTTAAGTTATAAATTATCTGGCTATGAATTTTTTTTTTTTTTCTGATTTGCTCTCAGTGGAAGGCTGGGCTTATTTCCAAAGCTGAGGTGAAAACAGAGCTTTTTTTCTTGTAAAAAAGAAAAAAAAATGTAAAGGGTTATTTTGTGTTTTTTAAAAAAAAGGCTTTATTTTCATATCCTATGCATTCAACAGATGTTAATCTTAATGAAGAATATATCTGGGGATTTATTTTTAGTAATATGTATATAGAAATACTGAAAAAAATTAAAAGCCAAATGGAAGTCCTCTTTCATGTTTTTCATTTATATCAAAGGTGAATAAGCATTTCACTAAGCTGTTTGTCATTTGTCAGTGTGTGTTTTCCCATTCGCTTCACTGGAGAAAAGGTGCTTAGAGTTTGCTTTCTGCTGCTGTTATGGGGGTTTGTATATATAATGATACTTGAGGATTTAGACAAAACCGAGACTAGTTTGAAGTTTGCTCACAAAGATATAAGTCTGTACAGATTTACTTCATATTGTTTGTTTGACACATTAACTCCTGCCTAATACCGAGGTGAGTTGGCCACTGTGAAGCTGGCAGTAGTTCACGTAGTTGTGTATAGTCGAACTGACTGTTAAGTAGTCTGTGCATCACTTATCCACATGCCTGTATGTCAAAGAAAGGCGGGAAGTAGATGAGCATGCAATTAATATTAGAAATCTTTCTTTCTTACTTTACTTTGTATTCGAATTATTCGTTCAACTAACATCTGCCTTACTTTGACTACCTATTTGTGTCTTCTAAAAACTGCAGTGCAACTGAGCATCCATTTGAGGGGTATTAACAGCTTTCAAAACTGTCTGGTTGTTCTTAGACTATTAAAATAATAATAATAAAAAGGCACAGAAACATTCTTGAGCTTGTATTCTGTTTCCAGAAGGGGGGTGGGAGGAAGAGGAAATCTATTATTTAAGACAGAAATACAGCCAGTGTGATAAAAGTGCCTTCCCACGTCTTCTGGTCAGGTTCTACGTGCATATAAATGTTTCACGTTAAGCTTTAAGATCAAGGACAAGTCTGTAGGGAACCTTGTTTCCTGGGGATCTGCTTGCAAGACTAGCTCCCAAGTACTGACTTCCCATTTTTTATTTGGTTATTAAGGATGAAAGGCTACATCATTTTCCGGAATAGCAGTTCCTTGCATGACATTATCTTTGTCCACAGCTATGAAACATGCATTTCCATAGGTTCATGTGGATACTTAGCTTAATTCAGCTCAGCTACTATGACTGCTGCTTTATACATGTTTAATTTAAAGGATCACCTTTATATCATGTTGTAGAGTGAACAAAAGATATGTGGTTCAATAGTTGAGAAACTGTCTCTTTATAATGGGTCTCCAGCCTATGTACCTCAGAGCTCTCTCTGTTGTGAAGACAAAACACTGGAAGTCTAATTTTCTCAAATAACTCATTCTTGTCAATGTGTTTATGTATATGCAGCCTTGCAAGTGTAAATCACCAGTATGAAGTTTTGCGTACTACCAAATGTGTACAGAAACAGTGGAAAAAAATGCAAGTGAAACTTATTTGTACTAGATTACATAAGCAAATCATCCATAGTTTTAGACTTATTTTTCACAGCTTACCTGCATGAATATTGCTTCAACAAAAGACAAAGTCTTTAAAAAATAAAATAAATAAGACTGACATGATTAGCATGAGTGTTTAAAATACTCATATAACAAGCTTAGTAGATGTATCTTTGGCTTGGAAAAAAATTTCCTTTTAGTTACTCTATTTTGTTACTTGGCTATTTTTTATACTTCTCTTTAAACACTATCAACATGAATGCCTCTGAAGCTGGAATAAAACATTTGCATTTATTCTTCTTAAAATATCAGTAAACAATTCAAGCTGAAAAGCTCTTGCAAAATACTGAGCTATTACCAATATAAATAACACTAGCTGTGCTCAATCAGATGTAACATCACTGTAAGATGGTAAATGGCAATTACTTTCATATAAGGAGTATCAAAGATAGCACACTAGATTAGATGCAAATGGTTAGAATGGAACAAACCTTGCAAAACAATGTGAGACCTGGTAATTTACCAAGAATGTGAGTAAGCGTAGGTTTTCTTTCTTTTGCATAGTGCTGAAATATCCAATGTGTAGATCTTTCTCTTCCCTTGACCTACCTGTGTTTGAAGGTATTTCTTATCCATCAGGATGCCTGAAAGCAGTTGTGGAGATGCTTGGGAAGCAGATGATGCCAATCTGTTGTCTGGAAAATATGTACTTCTGCAAATTGTCTAACATGCCACTCATATCAAACATAAACTTAGCAAAGAATGATCTATATTCTGCACTCCTCACACATTGCTCCTGATCTCTTTCCTGCAGCCTCTAGGGGAGAGCAATCATGTTGCTCAAAACCAGACACAGGGTATTGTGTGGAAGAGGGAAAGTGTTTGAGCCTGTACCCTAATTTTGATTGCAGGACCCAAATGCCCATACACTTAAGTGTATATGTATGAGTACACCTTTATATAAAACTCTAGCTTCGAACTCTTCTGACATAGATGTACAGACATATGCATTTTGGCATCCTTCTCCTGAAATATATGAACTGATTTCTGGTGTGATGTTCCTTTTTGAAAAGTGAGAACTTCTAAAGGAAAGAAAGGAACATTTATTTGAAAGTAAACGTAGCAGAACTAATAATCCCAAGCATCTGCAATTTTTACATTAAATTCACTTGGAATTTAATGTAAATTGAAGCTTTTCTTGTTTGGTGTTTCCAAACCTACCTGTGACTTTTTTCTTTGTTTGTTTGTTTGTTTATCAGGAACTTTATTATAGAATTCCTAAAAATTGAAGGTAACTTATTGGTCTGTATAAATGTGATTAAAAGGAATTTTCCATGCAAACATATGAAAGTAATAGGAAGAAAAGGGAGTAAGTGCAACTATTCACAGTGAAAATGAGACAAAACCACAAGGATTTGATAAGTTGTTATCTGGTAATTGCATACATCATTTTGAAAAGCTCTTGTGAGATATTGCATAAAAAGCTGCTTAGATCAGATAAGAATTTATTTTCAGATCTTGCTCTTGCATTGCCTTTTATATAATGCACTGCCCATGGAGAGCATTATTGACTTTTGTTTACCTTGCTAATTAAAAAAGTAACATCTGGAAAAGTTTTGTTTTGACTCCTTGTTTCTGCGCTGGAAAATCTGAGGCTTAGCCAGCTAAACTGAGCTAACTATATCTAGCTTTACCAAAGTTATTCTATTTCTCCATCTGCTCTTACTTACAGCACTTTTATATAAAATACAATGAATTTCATTAGAATGTTTTCTTAAGATGGAAACTAACTGAAGGACTTTCAAGTAGCAAAAGATAAAAATGTGATTTAAATTCATCTAGTTGAGAGGACAAGCACAGATAAAAGCACAGTAAACAGGAGATTAATAGCCTTGGCGCAGGAAGCAGATCAGCTTGGTCTGCTGCCCTGGCAGCCCTTCTCCTAGGTCTTTGCAATGAGTAACTTGAGTTCAGATACTGTTAGAATGTTTCAGGTGAGGAGAGTTACTGGAAACAGTCAAAGGCTAAGATTTCAAAGAATCATGGCCTCTGATCAGAAAAATCTTAGACTCGTGGATAAATGTCCATTAACAAAAATGAACTGTTACACTTTTACTCCCTATTTAGCAAAGCATTTGCTTGTTTTTGTGGATTGAAGAATGTGTTTAAATGCTGCACTAGGGAAAACATATAATCTGATGATAGCACTTTTCTTGCTCTGCTTGTGGCATCAGGATACACCTCCGTAGACTTTCTGAGAATTTCAACTCAGAAAATCTATTTTTGTGGGGACCTGAAATACTTTGCTCTGTACTTCTAACAGTTTGTTTTGTGGTGGGGAATGTTTTGCTTACTTCAGTGTACTTTTAAGTGCTTCGTGGCCTGACGTAAACTGAGTATTTAGAAGGCAGTTCGGAGCTTTCATGATTACACAGTGGTTGAATTGCTATCCAGTGTGAAAGTTCATGTCTTTATGTTATTTAATGTTTGTCTCTATATTTGTCCCCCCCCTTTTCACATGTATTCTCTTTTTGATTTTCTATATTTCTTCTTTTTCTTTTTTTCTCCTTTAGGAAGCTTTTCTAATTACAGTGAATATTCAACGTTTTTTTTTTTCTCTGGCTTCTGGTAATCCTAACAAATGCATCAAATACTTTTACTTCCAGTACTCTCTTATTACTAAAATCCTCTTCTCTTTCTCTTGTTTCTAAGCTCTTGAATTTTGATTCCGTTGTCTTTTCTCTGTCCCCTATTTTATCATTTGATCTTTATTTTCCTCCTTCACTTTTTGTCTTTCTGAATTTCCTTTTAATTGTTCCCACAGATGATTTTGTCTTCTTTCTCTGAAGTATTTCTGTTTGATTTCCCTTTTTCTGATTCATTGAAGCCTGAAAAAGATTTGTTTTTCTTTTTTTCTTCTTAGGTTCAGTAATCCTTCTCCCCTCTCAGAACTGTGGAGGAGCAAGGTGGAGCCTTGTACTTCCGAGAAAGGATATAAAGCTGCTGGCGTTTGCCCATCATAAGGAACAAGGACCTGCTCATAGGAAAAAAAAAAAAAGCAAAATGAAGAATCTCAGAGGAGCTGAAAACTGACTTTCCCTGAGGTGGAAAAAAAAATAGTAGTTTACACCATTTCAACAGATCCCAATTGCTCCAAGGTAAGCCTTGTTTACTGATAATGTAAGTGGCTTAGTGTGTCTACAACTGTGAAATTTAGAGCTGTTTACCAGGAGAAAGTGAAGTTTTAAAAGTAACATGCCTGCCTAGAAAGTGTACTGTGACATGCAGGGAGCTTGACTCCAGTCTGATACATTTTCATGCTTCCCCTGCAAATCGAAGCGCGTGGTCATTAACGCAGTAAATCACGGTAATGTGTTATGATCTGATCTGGCATTTATAAAGAAATAGAGTGTCTAGCCCTGGTTGCCTCTCCTACAGGTCATTTGTCCTAGTGGTAAAGAGAGTGGTTGTTCCCAAGAGAAGGGAAAGCTGCCCATTATGTCAGCTCACACCCTGGAAAAGGCTACTGATTTCAGTGCATCTGTTTGTGATGTGCCCTCTAAACGGGGTCAGTGTTATAACGGGTAGGAGAGAGCAGTTTCAGCCATGAGTGAGCACTCAGATAAATGGTGTAACTAACTCTTCAGAGATGAATATAAAGCGTACACAAGATGGCTTCTTTTGTATTCGCTTTAAAAAAAAAAAAGAAAACAATCATATATAATGTTTTTTTTTCAATCATTGATTTATATGCCACACAGATGAAAAGCAATATTCCTATGATGCCTTTATCAGTATTCTGACAAGGACTGCTTTCAAGTTAAAGACTGATAAAGAATGCCAACTTTTGACATTATTAGAACAGCCCTATCAGCTTTAATTCTCTTTTGTTTTCCTGTTGTCAAGGAAAGGCTGTTAGAGAGGAAATTATGATCTCAAATCGGTTAATCGAGTGACATGCACTTTTTTCCATAAATTGCCATGGCTGATCTTTAAAGCAGTATACAATCTCATTGCCAAGCAGGCTACAGAATATAGTAGAATTTGCAAATATCATATGTCATCAGTCTTTAGGCCAGTAATTCTCAAAGCAAGGTGAGCTGTCCACAATGTCACATTGTGGAATTAAATGCACAAACTCGTTTGTCTTCTTTGCCTGTACTTTCGTATGCAGTTTTCTGAGCATGCTAGAGACCGCTAGAGTGTGCTCAATTATAAGCCTGGTAGGAAGCGCACACAGTGGAGCATGGGGAGTGCTCAGGGTTGCTGGAAGTTTATTCTTTCCAGTAAATTAGGGAGCTTGTGCTCTTGTCATTGTAGATCAAAGTTAATTGACCTCATACCATTAGCATCAGCATACTTAAGGCACGGAGTTTACGCAAAGAGCCAGAGAATTTAAAACCGTAAAGTTTCATTTTTACTAGTCTGTCTGTGCACATAAATTTTGGCTTTGGGTGAGTAGTGTTTGTGCAGGCTCAGAAGATTTTATGTGAAAGTTAGTCGTGCACAGGCTCCAGTATATTCTGTTTCAAAGCAGTGTTTGCTTTTCTTCCTCTTTCTTCCATTTTTCTGATTTTCTTCTTTCTACGAATTTACTAGTAGCATGAATGATCACCCACAGCATTTTCTATAAAACATAATTGACAGCTAATAATACTCTGCACCTCTTTAGCCTGGCATAGTTGATGTTTTCAAAGCCTTTACAAACATTAGCTGAATCAAGTGTCACCCAATCAAGTAAGCTGGTATTATTCATGTATTTTGGCAGTTAAACTAGAAAACAAAATCAGTTTCCTTACGACCACAAGATGTTTGTGTGAAAGCTAAGAAGAGAACATGCATCTTCTGACATCTATTGCTATGCTCAACCATAGAAAGATTTTTTTTTCCATATACGAATATGATTATCATTGTGATTGAAGGATTGTGATTAACATTCTTTTGGGAATAGCTAATATGACTTCTTTATTTCTATACCAGAAGCTTTCAAGTATAATATATCATCCTGAGTACGTTATAATAGGACTGACACAAACAGAGAGTATGCTAAAAAATTCTTCTCTGAAGCTCAGCTGGATGTTAGCGCAAATGTATAAGGAAATATGTGAACTGAAAGAGAGAAACAAAGAATGGTAGAGAAAGGTGAGGAGATGCTGACAGAACCAGCATAAAATACAGAGAATGATAGGAAAAAATAGGAAGAAAGAGGAGACAGATTGGATTTATGCATATCCAGGATTAAGATGTGCAGAGGTACTATGCACAATGTAATAATTAGACAATATTTAGTAAAATAAATGTACAGTATCTGGAATCACAAAAGTTTGGAGTAAAAATACAGAAGGTGTTTCCTGTCGCAGTATGCATGGACTCTATTCTCACTTGTGCCTATTTTAAAATCATAATGGTAAGAGAATGGAAATATTCTGAATGTTCCACTGTTGTGATATGATAGTGCCATGTACTGGTGCTTATCAAATCACAGCAAATCCTGTATCTGCATGTTACTGGTGAATAGAAAAATATTCGGAAAGAAATTCTTAATTTACTGGTGAATACTAGCATTTCTGTAGAAGGACAGAGATCCAGAAAAAAAAATACCATTCAGAGAGTTATTGTAAACATAATCACCTTTTTCTTTTTCTTTTTCTTTTTTAAATCATAGCATATGTTTGCAGTTTCCTCTTCCAAGGCTTTGGCATTACAGAATAACTGCTGGTGTTTAGTCACTTTCTGCACCAGTGATTCCATCTGCTGGGATTCAATTGATTTTTCACATCTCAGCATAAGAAGGCCCGGGCTGTGCCCTCTTGCCTGCAAGTGTGTGTGGTGGCAACTGCAGTAGGGGATGTCAAAGCAAGGGCTTTTAGGACAAGAGGAACAAGGGTGGAAAATGCCACAAAGAGCTTCTAGGTTTTGCAAAAACTGCAGGTATTTTCTTGTTTCAGAAGCTCGAAATGTGGATTTCACACATTAAGAGGATTTTTTCTTCTTACTAATGCTTAAAAAAAATGCATTAGTGTTCCTTAGATTGAAGAAAAATTTCTTCCCTTGTACAGTTGGATTATATCCTCAAGACTTTAAGCATTACATCAATTGATATTATTTTCTTATCTTATTGAAATATATTCCTGAGAAGACCAGAAGTTTAGTCATTTAGTCATGGATGTGGGAGCAAAGGGGTTGATGCTATGTTGACTGAGATTTGTCTTTCCTAGTGCCATCAGGCACTATTGGTATTAACTGCATTTAATTGCTGTCAGAAATCTTAAAATTTTTGAATAGGCTGAGAAGAATAATAATTGGTTCTTCCTGGGTGCTGTTGCTCTCTTTTGCACTTCTCTGATTTTATGGTTTCCCTATACATATGTCTGTGTGTGTGTGTGTGTGTGTGCTTTTTAACCAAAAAAACAGAGAACCAGCAAAAGATGATTTATGTGTAGATTCACTGAGCAGCAAGATCTAAAGGGGCTGGACATAAAAACAGCAACAACACCCTGGTACTAGTAGGCTAACAAATTTGAATACGGAGGAGGCATGTAGTAACTTGGAATCCAAGTTGTATCAACAAGCAACATGGCACTGGTAGGGATGAATGTAAATCTCCTAAGAAGGAGAGACATCATCAAGTGTACGTTGAAAGAGAGAGTGTAGTCCATAGGGAATAGGTTAGAAGGAAGAAGTATGCTGTGGAAATAGAGAACTGAAGAAACAGTGGCCAAAAGCTGTGCTAAACTTGATTTTGCCATTTGCTTGTATACAGAGTTTTTTAGCTTCACAAACAGAAATTGAACGGGGCGGCAATGTTCTGCTCAGTCTTTTCTGAGGAGCGCACACACATTAAGCAGAGGGACGTGTGATGGCATTGCAAAGCAGCTGAACAGGCAAACCCACCCTATAAGTACTGAGAAGTGCTCCAATAGGAGGTGTAATACCAGTACTTCCTTGCGCTTTCTCCCTACTCCAAAATCTAAGCTGACGGATAGTAATTAACCCCTGAGGGGGCTTGTTTAATTTGCTAGTGGAATATCAATAAAAACGCTGACCCATAAGCTCTCTGGCTCATCATTTAGAGATTCCTCTGCAGTATGGCTTTCATTTGTTCTCATCCCTGAGAGCAGTAACCTGCTTGAAACTAAGCTAATTTTGTTTGAGCAGGATGCTTATTTGCACTTGCAACTGGGAGGAGCCTAAATAGTTTGGCTGCTAGCAACAGATGTGGAATAAATTGGACTTTGTGTGGACTGGACTCTCAGCCATAGCCAAGAAGAACAGTGTTCAGGAAAAAAGGGCAAGACTTGTGTATGTAGAACTTCTACCTCTCTTACTGTCTCATTTGGAAGATATTTCACAAAATTAGGAGACAGTTACGGAATGACAAAAAGAAAAAGCATAGAAGAGATAGTAAATGGTCTCAGAGTTAACCAAGGTGAATTTACTGCCACGGGATTTCTTTCAGTCTCAGTGTTGCTCAGAAAATTAGTGGTCATCTGACTTCAATCTGTCTAACTTTTAGTTGTCTATGAAGGAACAATAATAATAATGTTGTTTCAGCTGGTGGAGGCTTTGTATGTGAAAATACATGCAATCTCACTGTAAAACACTGCAGACCTGAAGACATAAAAATCAGTAATTTTACTCCCAGTTCAGGAATGGAGAGCATATGAATATAAGGTTTGGAATGATCCATTCAGTGAATAGCATTTAATATGTAAACATTTGCTGAATGAGGCAATGATTTTATGGGGAAAAGAGAGATGATCATGACATTTAGGATTGTAGCAAACTGCCATTTCATGGAGAAAATGAAGTTTTCTCCATGAAGTTGTGTTTCCTTTGTCTTACTGCGGATTTGTGACTGAATGGTTTAGCAATTTTTTTGTACTTCAAGATTAGTATTGCATATATATATTTAATTACATACTATGCACACAGAGATAAAGAGATGGGAAGTTTTACTGTATATATATATATATGTACACATTTTTATGACATATTTTGCATGTTTTTTGTGCATATGTGTAGTGCTCGGTGTGGAGTGTCAGCATGCGACAGCACTGTTGCACCCACCAAGAAGCAGATAGCAGGATTCACTCAAGCTGTAGTCAGGCTTTGCTCAAAGTTTCCCTGGGCTCGATGCAGAATTGTTTGAGCGATGCCTGGGGGTGCCAGATGGTGCACTTCTGGTGCCGGGTGCTATGGATGCCCACAGGGGCTTTTCGAGTATGGCCATGGATGTGGCCAGAGGTAACTGCTATTGCAATTACTCTAAGAAGCAAGCTTTATAAATGCCAGTAAAAGGATTCATTTAAAATTTCAGTCTGTGTCTCTTATGCTATGGTTATTCAAGTTAGCATACTGTAATTCTATTTGAGGGAGTGCATTGAAGTTAATAGGCTGCAGGCTCTGATATAAATTGAACATGGATTTTTTTCACTAATAATATAAAACATTACTTCTTACAACTTATACAACAATATGTTTGTGTTTACTTCATGTACTGCTGGGCGTGTACCTCATGCTGGCTGCATGGCTCTAAGTTCAATTGAAGATGTGACTCTTCAGCAGTTCAGTGGCTTGCTTCTGTGATATCAGGGCTTCTGCTTTGTTTCTTCTCTCTGCAGTATAGCGTAGCTTCTGCGGCTCATCTAGAAGGAACAGTGGATTGAAGGGAACTAAAGCTGTAAAATGTGCACTGTAAATGCTATTACTCGCAGTGCTTCTCATAATGTTAATGTTTTTCTTTGGCTTTTTTACACGAAGAACGAGCTTTTGACGTGAGCGTGCAAATATAGTTATTCCAGTACATCTGCAGTTCATCCTTTTCTTAGCTCCCGCTTCTCTGAGGTTTATATAAAATTTGTCTGTTTCTTCCCTTTTATTTTTCTGACTTCAGTCAGAAAAAAATAACAATCCAATTTTCTTCCTTTAAATACTGTAAATCAAACAGTCAACACATCCAAAACGTATCAGTTCTTTGAATCTTTCTGGAAGACTCCCTGCTGTGCTCTCTGAATTTTTAAGCTTTTCAGCATTGTGTATGACAGCAATTTTTCTTACAATGGACACATGCAACACAGTCTGTCAGCTTCTCTCAACTCCATCTCTCAGAGAGGACCTGAGCATTGCTGTGTCAATGGATGTTTGATAGCTGCAAGCATTCAGGTCTTACTCAACGAATCCTTAACGCACGCTTCTTGCAAAAGAAGAATAAGCACACGTTCCAGTGTTCCCCTGGTTAATTTTTGCCATGCTCAACTTTGTTTGCAGGCTGGAGCCACCGGAGCGGTGTGGCGCTGTGTGCCACTATTGCTCCGCGTGCTCCCTCTAGCGATCCAAGCGTTTAAAACCTTCTTTCTGAGAGGAGAGAGCTGGAATTTCCCAGATGGCTCACAAGGCGTTTAATGAAGTGTGTAGTACAACCATTTCATTACAACATATTGTGTGCCTTTGCCTTTAATAACTGCATTCCTCATCTGAGAAGTCTCTGTAGCTTTCAGAAATGAATTACAGTACTATTATTTTTCTCAAAATATATTTTTCCATGACAAGAATAGCACTTTGCTAAACTATTGTATTTATTAGCAACCTGTTACCCTCTGACACTACTGTCATTTTCATCAGCCTTGATAAAGTGAGTATCATTTAAAATCTCCTTTAAAATTATTAAACCATCTTTATTTTATTGGTTTCTTTTCTTTCGTTTTCTTCTTTTATATTTATACATATAAACTGTGCATGAAACAAGAAAGTAAGAAACTGTGAAAGATTAGCGCTTCGATTCTGATTTGGTGGCAGACAGAAAAATCCAAGTAATCACCTGAGGATGAAATAATTTCCTGTGGTTGGACAGTAATTGTGTTGTCCTAATGAAAACCAGACTCATTTTGAAGATGTTCTCCATCTTCAAGCTCAAGTATGAAGATCGGCGCTATTCCCATGCGGCTGCTGCAGCAGAGTTGTCCTTTTTTCCTGACAGTTTGGAGGCACTGATTTTGTGAAAATAGAAGCCCATACATGATTTCTTGCTTTTTGCCTCTTAGCTTCTACATGTACCTACTTTCTTTGTCATGGGTGTTCAATCCATCTCCTCTAGTTTGTGTTGCTATGAAAAGCATCCATTGTGGAATGCAAATGAGCTAGAAGGGTTGTAAGTGAAATAATTTCATTTCTCATGGATTTTTTTTCATAAATCTATTGAAGAAAATATGGTTTGTAAAAACTGTTATGTTATTTCCCATTTCAGAATTTTGTCCATGGAGCATCACTGAAGTGTTTTTCATGTTCAGTTTTTGACAGATAAGTGAGAGAGGAACCTCTTTTGCAAGTACAGATGCAGCTGAGCTTCCCCTGTTTGTAGTGTGAAAGTTACCCTATTCATTAAAGCCTAATTCTGCCTTCTTTGGGCAAACACTAGTTTCCCACAGACTTGATCTAATGCCGAGCCTGACTGCAGCAGCCTCCAGTTGAGAGCCAGTGTCAACACTTCAGTAAGTGACTGTTTGGACACACAGTACAGTGTTCAAATAACATCCAATTCTGGTGCCAGTTGGGCATTTCTCACATTGCTACGTGTAGGACTTGGTCCTAAATTTTCAGCATCCCAGACAATTAAAGAAAGTATACCAGGGGCAACTGAGAGCTGCTCACGCTCAGTTCTGCTCTGTGTGCACAGTAACTCTGTTACTTGAATATTCAAGGAATATTCAGTCCAATCTGCGTGTGTGAGATTAGTACACCACAAGTTTAGTAGCTTGTGGTACTAATAGGAATGGGAGGGTGGTTGGACTAGATGATCTTGCAGGTCGTTTCCAACCTTGCAATTCTGTGATTCTGTGATTAATCTCTGCATGCACAGTGAATCTTACTGACCCAGAAACACAAAGTGATTTGCAATTATTTTATTAGCAACCAGCAATTCTACACTGAAACCAACCTGCAGTGTAAACGGTCTGCAATTAACCTGACAACAAACTTTGTCCATTGCCTTTGTATATCAATATCTCCATGCTTTCTGCTAAACTCTGATTTATTTTGTTACTGTCGTTGAGGGGGGGAAAATAAATTATAAAACTCACTATTGTGAAGAACAAAGGAATTAGGACAAGCAAAAGACAGTCAGTGACAAGGCTCCTTATCCTCCTAATCTCAGAGCCATTAATTAGCAAATGCCCAACTCTAAGAAAATTAGGTAGATTGGCTTCCCTGTTCCGGCTGGAGACTGGGGACAATGGAGGACTGAAACCAGGAAGGATTCCAAGTCTCCAGATGAGCCTGCTGAGTGGATTGCTCGCAGCAGGTAGAGATGAGTATCTCAAAAGCAATATGCAGAAATTGCGGCAACGTTCCCTTCTCATGGCAGTGATAGGAACAACAAAGCTGAAAGCAACTTCAGTAAACTTTTAAGAAGGGTGACAGTGTAGATGAGATCTGAATACCATAAGCATTTCTAACACTTGGCTGCTTCATTTAAAAATAAAAATTAAAATTAAAAAAAAAAAAAAGGAAAGGAAAGGAAACAAAATTGGCTCAGCAAACAGGAAAACTGTCCTCCAGAAACCCATGTGAAGTTTCTGGAACTCATTTCTAAGGTGGTGCAGGGCAACCCTGATTTAAAGGAAGGAAGAACCAGAAGGGATTTAAGCATCTCTTTTATTACAATCGCAGCACAGGTATTTAAACCTGCTCAACCACCCACACACCAGTGGGATTTTACCTTTGTTTTTCTTGCCTCTACATTAAACTGACAAATAGCTACTTTGTCCACGCTGCTGTTTGATCAGAGCTTGATATCTTTCACTTTGTTCTTAGTATCATGACTACTTTGATAAAAGTGGTTAGCACTCCCCAACAAATTTTAAAGTAACTCATGCTGAACCTGCTCTCATATGTAAGCCAAGTTCAGAAAAGTGCTTCTGGAAGCTGGATTTGTTGAGAATGTAAACCCAGAACTTCCACAAATTTAAAGCAGTTTTTGTACAAATGTAATCTTGCCTCCTCCAGGACTCAGAAATCAACAAGAACTAATGCAACTCAAGTATTGATCTTAAGAGTTTCATCAGTCAAGTGATGCTCCAAAGCAAAGGAGCAGCTCAAATACGATTTTAGCACCTCTGCCTTTCAGAACTCAGTTGGATGTAATGTCTACATCAAGGAGCTGGCAGAATGAAGCTAACTGGTGAGAAAAGAAACCACTCCTTCTGAAGAAGCTTCTGAATACCAGTTGTCTAAATCTATTGATAAGCATGGATGCATTATTAATGAGGCCTGCAGCCTGCCTAGTGCAGCTCAGATGGTTCAAGCGTTTAGTAGGAAGTATTTCTGTGAAGTGCTGCATGGAATAATGACAGTGTTTGTCTTAAATCGAGCAAATGTCTGTAGCAAGCTCTGGGGAGGCTCAGAGCAAGCAGATGTTTTCCAAGTGAAAGGCAGTGGGGTACCACCTGGTGTAGGCAGGCAGGAACAGTCCACTAAATATTGACTTGTTAATTATTCAAGGCAGCAGGAACCCCTAGTTCTTCAGGCATGGCACTGTCCCTTCATCACGGGGCTTTTCATCACCCAAATGAGGTACTTGAAGAATCAGACACTAGAATGTCTTGCAGACATTCCCCAAAAACTAGGACTGAAGCTGCTTTAATTTTACTAAGTAGTACACAAAATCAAGAAAATTTGAAAAAGCCAGGAGCAGTGTATTAGCTGAATGTTGCTCTTTGTGACACATTGCTGTGGAGTGACTTTGTGGTCTGTACAGTTAGTGGGGTGGAATGCATGTCTTTTATAACATTTCTCTTGCTAAAAGTAGTTGACATTCCAGTCTATTACAGACATGTTAATAGATTTTCTCTTTTTCTTTTTATTTTTATTTTACAAAAAGAAAAAGAGTTCTGTGAAAGTCTACAAGAGATTACCTCACTAATAAAAATCTTAGTTTGGAGAATAGTGTGTACCTGGGACATCTCCTCTTCCCCAATCTCCACCTTCATCATGAAGTCAGCATTTCAGAATGAATTCTCTTCCACTGAAGCAATTAAAATTGAATAACCAATGCAAAGCCCTTCAGAAGTCAGCAAAACTATGCAGACTTTATTGACTGCCAACAGAAGCAGTTTGCCTTGCTTGGACACTGCAGATTTATGATCAAATGCAGGAGCTGCTGTATTAGCCGTGTCTATCGTAATGATTCTTGCTGTTACTTCTCTTTCAAGATGTGACTGTATGGCAACTTTTCCACTTGTTTCCAATTTTTTTTTCTTTATTTTTCTTCCTCAAACACATAATTTCTCATTTGTTTTCAAATGGTTAAGTAATGTTCTGTTTAGGTGCTTTTTTTGGTTTGGTTGTTTTTTTTTGCATGATTTGCCCAGCTGTCTGTTGAGATATAAATCATACCTGAATTATTTGCAAACTTCTTAGCATGTTTTGCTGCCCCTAATCAAGCTAACAAGGACATCACTTTGTGAGCAGTTTTAATAACTCCAAGTGTAGCTTAATTGACTTCTTGTAAAACAAGTGATTCTCTGAAATGAGTATCACAATCATTATACACCCACAGGCCAGGGGACTCTTGTGGTTGTGACATAAAAGTCAAGGAGAGAGGGGGAGTTCATTAGTGCTGCTTTGAAGAGGGTGCTACTTCAGTGCTGCGGTGTGTGAAAGCATCTGTGACTTGCCAGTACTGACCACCACACTTTATTTTTGGAGCTGTGTGTGACTGCCTGCTGCACTGTTGCTTCTGCTTACGACCTCCCAAGTTTTTTTTTTTCACTTTAACAACCTCAAGCATGCGGTTCATGAGACATCTTCTGCATGCCCTAGCAGACATGGTCTGACATATTTCTTGCAAATTTTGACACACTGTGAAAGTAAAAGCTGACTTAGATCTGGCACAGCTGGGTCATTTCTATTCATTGGCAGTGTTTAGATTTGTAAGGGCTTAAAAAACGAACTGAGCTGTCTTCTCCCAGGTGTTGTGTATTATTTCTTGAGGAGGCCAATAGGATAGGAATTTTCTTCTAATTTTTCTTCAGAATGGAGTCTGTGGGATTTATTTGAAGTGGAATTAAGGTTAAGAAAACAGCTCTGACACTCAGGCAAATATTACACTTTTGGCTCCCTCATCCTTTCAAAAGAAGGTGTGTTTTTTCAAGTTTGATTTCTTAGGTGGCAACAGCTGCTTATAATTGCTAATGTTAAAATTGTTCTTGGGGAAACAAAGGAGTTAAAAGCCAGGATCAGGACTTAGACTACAGCAAAATGTAAATAGCTAGCAGTAGGTCATAGACCAGTGTAAGAAAGAAAGCTGGGTCTGGCTGGTTGCTTTCCCACTAGCTCATTTCCTTGGAGGGAAAAGCTGCTTTCATGTGCTTGCTGTTCTTCAAACTCAAGCCAACAGGTAGGAATTACAGCAAAACAGTAGGATGTAGTGTAATGTTTTTTTCTCCTATTCCTTTTCTCTTTTTCATGCAAGAGGAGAATTTGTATTTCTCTTACAACAAGGATTATGTAATCATGTAGATTTTGCAGAGAAATTGCATCATTAGTCATGTTCAGTAACGTTTTATGTGAAAAAGAGGGAGAAAATAGTTTATATGACATAAATTATGTTAAATAAAAAGGGGAAGAGTGAGACAAAGATTGTCTGCTTGAGATAGTCTAGTAGTGACAGAAAAGGCCCCAGAGAACACTGGCACAAAAACAGCCAATCATTATGTCCTTGGGCCAGCTCTGTTGCAGTAAGAGACAGCATATTGGATAAGTTATACAATTATGCCACTGATTTATTTTTTTAAATTAATTTTTTACTTCATTCTATATCTGAAATAGTTTTTCTTCAGAATGCCAAATGTCTTGTTCTACCCTGCATTTATTCCTCATCAGCTTTTCCAAGAATTTTGGCTGGGTAACAGAACAATCCTGTAGTCCTTAGGACTTAGTCTCATAATGCTTCCATGATTTGGTTAGGAAGGATAAATTGTTTCTCGCTTTCATTGTATTAAAAATACAGTCTCTATTGGAAGTACAGAGAATGCACTTCAGCAATTTCAGCCTGTTTCAGGATGTTAAAAGCTCCTCCATTTATTTTGATCCTGTTATTAGATGCAGAAATAAATCCATGTAAATCCCACCTGTTTCATAAGTATAAAATGTAAGTTAAGATCCACTGACATCTATGGTAGAAATCCCATTGATCTCAGCTAAACCAAATTTCAGCACAAATGTGTTTAACCTGTGGTATGTAGTAAGTAAAAAAGGGTATTTAGTTGAGAGTAATTTAAGAATGTTGCAGCAAGTGCATACTTTGAAGTGTGATAAATCAACTGGCTAAATATTTTGGAGTATGTTTTTGAAAACTGAACTTCATAGAGCATAAGTCTGATCCGGTGCAGACTGACTGGAAAGCTTTTGAATGATAGGGACTGTATGTATATAGTCAGCTTTCGTATTAACACATAAACGTCTTTATTGCAAATAGCAAGGTTCTTATCAATGTTCAAAGGAGAGGTCTTGTTGAGAACAAACTGTGGAACAGAACTGAGTTATGCTGATAAGATTTTTTTGAAACATTTCTGCTTTTGCTGTATTTCTGCGTTTGCTTGTGCCTATGATATGAAGGACATGAGGATGCAGAGAAACTTGCTCTTGATTCTTGCGTTTCTAAGTCTTTGCTAATTTACTTAAGCCTCCCCAAATAAAACAATAAAAATAAAAAAAATAAAGTAGTTAGAACACAGTATGGATAAAGCCTGGGGGAAGCTGTATGGTTTACCACAGACTCATCACTAATAGCATTAATTTTTGACAAAACTTAGTATGTGAGCAATGTGAATGTACAACTGGTTTCTATAACATATAATGTGAATCAACTGGCACCTATAAATAGCTGAGTACAGCCTTTCTTAACAGGCAGGACAGCAAGAAAAACTGAATTAGCAAATGTTATCAAAGGCTGAAAGTATTGTTCCCAGATTTATTTTCAGATAGGTACTCCTTTCAAGGTGTGTGAAGTCTAAGTGGCAACAATGTGTTTTTCTAGCTTACAGAAGTATTACTAAACACTGATAATTTTCTGCTAAGTTAGATGATGGAATAAACAGCAGTTGGTTTTTCTAAAAATATTGCTGTGCATTGTCAGATCTTTAGATGTGCGTCAACAGAACATGACAGTGTTGAGGAGTTAAATGCATGCAGTTTGCATGTTTCAATATGCTTCACTAGAGGAAGTAATAAATTGCTGAATTCCTCACCAACATTTCCAAGTAGACAGGATTTAAGGAGGAGAACATAATGGTGTTATTCAGGAGTGCCTTTGATCATGGGAAGCTTAAGCTTTTGAAATATCTTGCAACTGGCTAGCTTAGAATGAAATTTTTAAAGGCTGCAAGGATCTTAAAGCCTTCAAAGGTGTGCCTTCTGTCAGAAATCACAGTGGTTACTCTGCTGTGTGAGGGAAGCTTTGCTAACGGAGAGAATACATGCCTTGTGTGTCGACATCAGCACCTTAAACTGCCAGAGGTAGCGTCAGTAAATTAGTTTTTAAAGCTCATTGATCTCTGTAGCCACTGGCCCAGTAGAACTGCTACGGCCCCAACAGGTCAGCTACCAGGTGAGCGTGCTGAGGTGGGATGATCCCTGCAAGGGTCTGGGTAATATGACTGTCAGTGAGGACTTCCCCACCTCTGGATATCTGCCCTGGGTCAGAAATTGCGCCACCAGAAGTAGCAGGGACAAAATCAAGTTTAACAAAGTCGTTCACTGTGGTTTTAACTGAGCAGAAAACGCAGCGCTCATCTGCGAATGATTTCAATGTGATCACAAATAACACTCCAGAAATGTCCTCTCCATCAAAACATCAGAGGAATCCACGTATATTCTTTCCAGTGCTGAAAGGGGATGGAATAAAGTATGTCTTTGTATTAATTCTTTTTTTTTTTTTTCTGTAATTAAATATGTAAGTAGTTTTCTGATGTAAAATCAGTTTTGATGCCACTTGGTGCTTCACTTGCAGTTATTCACAAGTGCTCCTCTGACAAAGGAGAAGAAAAGTGGGGGATTTCTGCACTGTGGTAGTGCAGTGGATTGCATCTCCTGCAACACACACTTGCTGCTCTACTGCAGGCTACATCCCTTGCTCTATTTTTTTGTTCCTCCTTATGTCTCACCTGTTTGTTTTTCTCCTCTGAAGAGAGAATAGTGCTATACAGTGCAACAGATTAGGAATGCTTACAGTCAGTACCACCTCTCAAGCTGATCCCCCATTTTCTTTAATTATATATATCCCAACCTTCTTACTACAAAAACTGAAATATCCTCAAAACTTAGGCCATTAGATATGCAAATACTTGCACTGATTTTGAAATTAGGTTACTCACATTTATTTGTTTTTCTAAATGGAAGAAGAGCCTGCTATTCTCTTGGGACACCTGGAATTCCAGCCCACCCTGTTGTTATCTCTTTCTAGTCCTACTGGTGACTTGTTCTATGACACTGGACATATTCCTTTCTCAGATTTCCAGGTGAAGAGCGTCATTTAGGTTATTTCATGAAATCAGTTACATTACCTTAAATTCACACTAAGTTAAGAATCTCACTGACTGTGAAGAAACTGCTCAGTAAGTTGTATTACAAAAGGCTGCTGTAAGAATTCATTAGGAACATTGTTTTGAATATAGAATGTGCTAGAGGTGCCAAATGTTTTCATATCATGGTCAGGACTTTTTAATACATTGTAGACAAAAATGCATTACCATACCAGTCACAGCCAGTTTTAAACATAATGCTTTTCTTTCTTCTATTAAATATACTTTTCATTTTGCATGTGGGAATAATTTGTAAAATGTGAATTTTCTAATCACAATCAAAGAACAACCAAAGAACAAAGAAACAATCTTGTTTAGCACTGCAGTCCTGTAATGGAAGGGTACATCCTCCTTTGGAGTAGGTTTGGAGAATGACAGTGATGTCATTCAGCATTCAGAAGAGTCATCCCATCTTCAGGGACATTGTTTTAACAACTGCCCATTCCTATTCCTTATCTTAGGACAAGATGGTGTCTTTTTGTTGCAAGTTTTATCAGTATTTTTTTTTTTTTTTTTTTCGGTAAGAGCTTAGCAAATTAGCAGATAAAACATCTGATTTTTTTTTTTTTTTAATTATAATGCCATGATTTTTGCTCCATGTGTCCTTTGTTAGTTTCTTGTTGTTGTTTTTTTTTTTCTTAACATTAGAGATTTAAACTTTGTTCCAATTATTTGAACCATCCAATCTATCTAATTATCATGGGCCAGGAAAATATCATACAGAACTTGTGATTAACACAGATAAAACTAGATTGCAAGGCACTACCGAGCCCACAAAAAGATGAATCTTCAGAATGTATGTATATACATAGGCTAGAAAAGGCAGACGTGGATGTGAACTATGATGAGAGCTACCAGCTAGTTCTCCACATCTGTATGTTAAGGGAGCAATAGCAGATCTATTTCCCAGTCCAGCATGGGCTGGAGCTCTGCAAGCTGCTGGTTAGTGGGGATGGTTCTTTTCAGTGTTGCCACCTTGGATATATTGAAGAGGAGGAAGGTGAGAATGTACAGGGGCAGGGACTTCTGTAAAAATGGAAAAATGAAGCTCTGTACTTAGAAAGATGTCATCAGCTGCGTTGTTTGCTTTATTGAAAGTTTGTTGGTTTTTTTCAGTGGGAAAAAAAGTCATAGGAAATATTTCTATGTTTCTTTGCAGTGACAGTGTAGTTTAGTAGAGTTGATTGGGCATTCTGTCACCTTAATGTAATATTTGGGATTGGGAAATGCTGTTTCCCATTTAAAAATTTCTTTTTTTCTCAGCTTTTGTTTGAGTCACTTTGTTGCAAATTTCCCCGGTGGCCGGATGCTTCTCTCATCAAACTGTCCATTGCAAATGGGCTACTTTCACTAGCAATTTTAAGTATTTGATGCTACCTTTCATTAATGGTATGTTGAGAAAAAGGGTTTTAACAGTAAACGTGATTGGTCAGCAAGAACACAGCCATGGCTATTTAACCTGGCTCTGTTCTATTACCAAGTAGTTTTTACCAGAAAAAAATATTCTTATCCTTTCTTTTCCTACCTTCATTTTTAAAAACTAGTACATTTTACAGTATATCTTAAATAAGTTTGTAATTTTGGCATCTTAAGGTGCCAGAGCAGAGAAATGAACCATAAATGAGAAACATCAAAAGTAACTTAGAGAGAATTTTTTTTTAATATTAAAGCGATGAATCACAGGCCAAATTAACAAGTAAGGGAATCTGCCTATAATGAAATCTTTTTTTCTAACATAACACTTCATTATAAAGGGAGTTTTTCTATAATAGTAGCAAGTGTAATTACATTTTTATATATAATTAGGACATTATTATCATTTCACCATATCAAAGTTCATTATAAGACATCTCCAATGCATTTTTCATAGAGCAAAAATAAAAAGAGAACAGGGGTCCTTCAATTAGACTGGTATAAGGACATCCACAGAGACTGAGGAAAGCTGATCAAACAGCTTAGCCCAAAAGGGACCAGGTAGGATCTCATCACTTCTCTGGCACGGGGAAGTGGTGTTTTTTCACATCCTACTTGGTATTAATTATACTTTTCACTCTTCTCATATTCCATTCCATTGTTTGCAAGAAAAAAATGTTTTTTAGTAGTAATCTACTAGAAGTGAACATGGAAGATAGTAAAACCTTGATATCTGTACGTGTAAGCAGAGAACTCTATTGCCATCCTTAGCACATTGCTGTGATGTCCAGGAAAATATATATTGTCATCAGGAAGATGTGCAGATGGAAGACAGCAAGGTCTCTTTCCATTTTCTACATTCATTGAAGAGTGTTTGAGTTCTTTTGTGTTTGTTTTCCTTTCTCCCTGGGTATCGTGATGATTAGGAAACTATTGAGAAGGGGCGAAAGTGCAATGACAAGTCATGTTGACTGTAATTTTGTACTGAATAATGAAAAAAATGTGTGCTTTGATTATGCTCTTTTTTTTTTTTTTCCTCTTCATGAGTTAGTTGTCTCAGGCAACTATACATGTAAATGCTTTCATGCTTTTCTGCTTGATAGAAAAGGTCACTCCTCTTATCAAATGTAAGTACAAGTTCTCTGTTAGAGCCATAGGATGGACTGTGTTTAATTCAGAATTAATGTTAGGCTGTGTTCTGTATTCCATTTATCAGTTGATCTGGAAGCAGGTTAAATCACAGAGTAGGAAATGAAGTATTTCCAGTGCCATTAAAAAGTAAAAATAAAAACAGAACTGAAGTCATTTGAGAAGCTGGGAATGAATTGTAATGAAATTCTAAAAAGGTGCCTTTGGACATGGCAACTGTGTATGTATTCTGGGATTTGGAAAGGGAACAAGCGCATGGTGTTGGACTGTGGTATACAGTACTTGTCAATGTAGACATGTTCCTTTGCTAAGTTTGCACTGGTGCATGTAAAATGCTTGCTAGAATGTGAGAGCAGCTGGAGAACTAGGGGACTAATATAGACCTGTGAAACAAACTATGAAAACAGAATTGATTTAAACGATGATGGATAGAACATTCAATTCATCAGAGAGGTGCCTAACTCTGCTGCTTACAAATTTTCCAAGCTGAAAGCACCTCACCTTGGTGATTAAGGTCAGGCAGTTCACAACCATGCAAACAGTGCTTCCTACAGAAGGAATGCACAACAAATAAAGTAGGCTTCCACATACATTCTTCAAGGTTGCTTCTAAGCTAAGAAAAAATTAAGCCTATATTGAAAGCATCCTCTAAGTGAGGATGCTTTGTCTGTGGAAAAACCAAACAAAACCATAAAAGCAATCAAAATACACCCCCTCTTAGTTTTAACACTTTTTTCCTGGCTGATACAAGCAGAGCTAGAAGAGATTTTGGCTACACAAATGGCTTGTGCTGCCAACTCACTGTTTGCTGTAATCAAAGCTTGCACTCACCACGTTCTCCCTGACACACCTGTGCTGGCAGAAGGCTGCAGTGCAGATGGGTTCAGTGATGATGCAAGAGGGAAAATGTGTGGCAGCCCTTCCTCTCTGAAACCACAGCTTGCTATGAAATTGTTCTAGAGGTGGTCATGGTATTTCTAACAAAAATAAGATGGTACATGAGGTTTCTTTCTGCAAATGAGCTCTAGACAATATCTAACTTCATAAGAATTGTGGTGACCCCAAGTCTTACTGGCTTTACAAAATTTAGCAATTGCCAGAATGTAAACAGCCACCAGTCTGCCTGCCCAAATGAGAGCTGCAGAGAGTTGATAGTTGGCATTTCATTTTGCTCATCTCAAATGACTGGTTGTGAAACAATACTTTTAATTCCTGTAATTTTGGAGATCCCTCTCATCTCTGCTCAGATCTGCAGGTGGTCATGATGCCTTGATGTGCACTGGATCATGAGGTCTTGGCATGTTTTGCTGACAAATAGTAAAATAAGGCATTATTCTCTGTTCTTCACTGCAGCATGGAGTACTTCTGACAATTAGTTATTTGTTCCTGAAGTAAGGGTCACTTCCAGATACATGTGCAAATTTGTTCTGACCACTGGTGTTCTCCGAGTGTGAAACAACACCCAAGAGCTAGAGGCCAGACCAGGGCCAGTTTCATTGCAGTGCACAGCTTGCCTGTGGGATGCTGTCATGCCAGCAACCCTGCTCCCCATGGCCGCTCTGCTACCTCCTGCCAGCTGTCAGACAAGTACATCAGTCCCTTGGAACTTGAAACCAGCTCCTGCCTTTTTAGGACAAGAGTATAACCCAGGTATAACATGCTTAAATCACATTGCTTTTCTTATGTTTCACTTGTCTATTTTTTCACTTTTCCCTGTGTTTTCCACCTGCCTATCTTCTGTGAGTTATTTGCAACTAGCTTGGGATTATCTTCTATTTGCTTGTATTCCTTTCTTCTTCCCTCATTTCCACTGCAATTCAAAATCTTCTATATAACCATCTCTGATCATCTTTGTTTTCATCTCTGACTGCTAGATATCACCAGGACAGTTGTCCTGTGAGGACAGAAATCATGCTGTAGTTGTTACAAAATAGGAGTACTATTTGCTAGGGATCTGCTAGTTCTCTACTAGTCACAAGTGCTGCTGAAAGATATAAACAGAAAACTACATCTGGAGTTATAAACTGTAATCTCAATTTCATTACAACTACCACAGCCACAGGAGCTTTGTTGCAAACAATTGTGTTTATCTTAATAGCATCTCCATTGGTGAAGTGAGAGAGCAGCAGCAGTCAGGGGGTTTAACTGATGTCTTATTCTTTCCCAGAGGACGATTTCTTTGCTCTAGAGAAAAACATACAAGATCACTGGGCCCAGCTAGAACAGTTGGGCTTCTCCTCAGCTTCACTGGGTGAGACAAGAAATAAAACAGAAGGGAAGAAAGACATATATGGCAAGTTGGGAAAAAAAACACCAGGACCACCCTTGAGCAGACATAGAGAACTGGTAAATGCAGCTGCAACACTCCACTAATCTCACAGCCATCTTTGTAAGCTTTCTGTAAATGTTAGAGCACAACTGACTTCTAAAGCAAGTCCAAAATGAAGCAGGTGTAGAAAACTCAGTTTCAAGTTACATTGCGTCCTTTGGTCTGGTGTAGGGACTTCCTAATGCCACCATTGAGCTTTTAAATTCTTTAAATTCTACCATTTCAAAAATGTGGAAAGACTCCTTCCCTTACTTAGCAAATCAGCCAAGACAAAACTCTGAAAGCATGATGTGCTGCACAATGCCAATGAATAGCACCTGACTGACTTAGGAAATAAAACCTGTTAATTGAACGTACTGGATTTACGGAGGGACAGTTTTTAACTGCTTTAAAAAGGGAAAATATGCCATTCCTTTTTTGTAGTACAAACCAGGGAAAGCACCGTTTTTAATCCATCATTGTGTACACCAAGTAAGAAGTTACACAGATTTCATGTTTTATTAATTATAAGAATCTCAATTATTTTGCTACACTCACAGCTGGGAAAAAATGGTGACGTGAAAAAGTCCCAGGCTTCCTAAACTCCTGCTGCGCTTTTTTCACCTTGCAGCGTGGCTTCATTCTTCAAAAAATAAAATAAAATATTCATTTTTAAAAAGATGAACAGAAAATAAAAATGATTCGGTGCAGACAAAAATGTGCGAAACACACAACGAGAGGAGGAAGATAGACTTCTGTAGCGTTATATTTCTGAGTTTCTGAGGGAGCACTGCAACAGCTGCTGTTTAGAATATGTCTGTGAAGCCTTTGCAACAGGATGAGAAGGTCTGCCTGCAGTCTAGATCAGCTGAAGCCAAATAAAAGCATTAGTGTAATGGTGATCCACACTGCAGGGCTTGCTGCCTCTAGGTTCATCACAGCACCAGCCATTGCTGCAGGATTTCAACATGCAGTAATCCATGCCTGATCGGCTCACAGAGTGAGCAAAGCAGACTCTTATCTGTCTGAAAGACTGCAGATGTCCCCATAGCCATTTATCACTTCAGAGACTGGCTTTCAAAGCGTTTATGCAGTGACTGTTTGCCCTTTGGCCTTTCCTGTAGAAGGTTTTTTGCACTCACATAGATGCACTGTAGCAGTGCTGTGAATTCCTGGTGCAGGAGTGCTGAGCTAGAGGAAATCAAAACTCAGTGACCTGGTTAAGGTGCTTAGAGTCCAGTTTCTTGTACTAGAAACTTTAACACTTGGACTTCTACCTGAAATAATTTGAATTCAATTTTCTGTGACACTGAGTGTTGTCACAGTTCAATCTGAGCTGTAGCTGTAGCATCTTTTGGATGAAGCACAGCAGGATAAAATAGAAACCTGGCCATCCAGAATGCAAGGGACCTGCGCTGGGGGCCGCATGCAAATGTTTAGTCAGAATTTCTGTCTTGACTTTGCCTCTCTGTAAAGTTAAGGATGTTAATAGTTACATCCCTCAAAAAAATGGATTTGGGAAATTTCAATATTTGTTGAAGCCCTGAGAAATACTCACTCTTCTGCTTAATACAGTTCTCGGGAAGCAGGCCCTGGCCACATGGTTCTGTGTTTGCACATGCTTGGGGTGAAGACGACCACAGCTTCTGGAGCAGATGCCTGCAATTTCCATTTCCTAAAGAGCAGCATTGTTTCCAGGAGTAAAGAACAATAATCTGTCCTCTCTCCTTCTGAGAGCAGTTCTGTTTTCTCCTGCTGGGATGGGGTTTGCCTGCTGCTTGAAACAATAGATGAATTAACCCACTTTTCTCTCAAACAAGTATTAACATGGTTCTCTGCAAACTCAGGCAAGCATCAGTGATTTTATTTAATGTAGATCATATGGTGAAAATTTTCTTGATGGCCAAAAGCATTAGAATTTTATTTCAACAAAAGCAGTGATTGTGCTGAAGTCATAGGCTTCAGGAACCTTGAGTGGCATATTCAGGCCTATTATTTCATACACAGACATGAAACATGGTGTACCTCTGTGCAGAGATATATAGGATTCTCCAGAACTCTCCGTTAGCAGCCTTCTTTCCTAGGAGCCCAGGAGCAGTTTCAGGATGAAATGATTGCTTTGATGGCTACGATAGTGTGCTTCTAGCATACATTTTTGGGGAAAAAAATAGAAAGAATCTCTTCTTTCCATAACTGTCCTGGACAGCCAATCTGCAGGTGCCAAACTAATGAAGCATTTCTCAGAAAATTCCCAAGTATACTATAAATGCATTGGCAATCGTGATACTGCGTGAATCCTCACCCAATTTTTGACCTGCTAAAATAATGCTCAACTAATTTATTGTAGTAGGACAAACTATCTAGGACAAAGTAAACAGAAGAAATAAAGTCAAAGTGCAAAATATGCATCTTAGAACAAAGCTATTAATTGATTAGAGCGATTTAAGAACTGTAGTATCTGTCAGTACTGAATCTAGATAAAATGATTCAACAGATGCATAAAATGCCTCCAGTATAAGCAAGTGAGAGAAGATAGTTAAGAAACATCTCTTCAGCTGGGTAAGCAATATGATAGCTGGTGATTAAGTGACTAAGCGCATTTGCATAGAGCAGTTCATTCATACAGGATGCTACTGAAATGAGCTCAGTAACACGTTCCTGCAATTGAGGAAATAATATTCAAGTTGGCAAAAGTACAGGTTGTCTCACAATGGTGCAGTTTGTATTAAGCAAGCAATTACTTACCCTACTCTTCACAGCATAGAGTAGAAATGGGTAGGTGAGGCAGACAATTTGGATTAAATTTACTGGAAAAGAATATTAATGCTTTCAGCCAAATATACTAAGAGGACTCCCTGGGATAAATACCTGAGTGATCAGCATGTTCAGGTATGTTAATTTGAGGTTAGCAGAAAATTGAGGAAGATTATGTCTACAAAATTCTTCTACTTCAGGGAGAAGGCGGAAGTATAAATAAAGGGAAGAACAAAAGGAGTGAGGACTGGCAACCTTGAAATATGGTGATCAGTTGTTGTCTGTTGTGAATATAGGCTTTACCTGGAAAACATAAGGCAATGCAGCAGCTGTCCAAACCCCAAGTATGTCATCTTCCTATCGAGTAAAGAGAGACTAAGAAATGACAAATATCTGTAGATTATCTGAATCAAATTGTCTCAAAGCATTCAAGGTGTCAGTTGAACAGAGGCGCAATGCAGATATGAGTGCTTCAGCTCAATGTGACCAGTATGTAAATCTTGGAGCAAGTGACCAGCTGTTAAATGTGCAATTGCTGGATTCTGAAAGTAGGCATGAACAAATAACTCAGTGTCAGTGAGAAAGTGTCTAGGCTCTTGCTTCTACAGAGAATGCACTAGGTATTCTATACCAAACCTGCTGGAATTAAGTTAAGGAAATCATTTCTAAACCAGAATTCAACCAATTAAATATTACACTTCTAAGATTGAGAATCAATTTAAAAACCAAGGAATCATAGAATCACCACGGTTGGAAAAGACTTCCAAGATCATTCATTCCAACTGTCCACCTACCATGAATATAATGCCACTACACCTCATCTACACTTTTCTTGTACACCTGCAGGGATGGTGACTCAACCATCTTTCTTGGCAGCCCATTCCAACACACGACCGTCTGTCAGAGAAGAATTTTTTCCAAATATGCAACCTGAATGAGAATGGTATTTTTAAGAAGAGATGGAACTTTTCTTAAAGCTAATAGAAATGGCTTCAAAATACTTTCAATGCATGCAACGAAAATGAATGTTACATTTATGCCACTAATATGCCCTAATTTGGATTAATCCAACAGCAGAAGCGTTACAATATATATCCAACACTGAGAGCTGTACAATTATAACATTGTTATAGAATATGTGAACTTTTCAGCCTGCAAAGAATATAAAAATGCTTAAAGTTCTCAGAATCAGTTAAGCAGAAAAATTCTGATATGGTTTTAATAGAGAAAAAAAAGTCTAAAGATGTATACCACAAGAAACAACTGAATATTTGTTATCTTGTCAGTCAGGGAGAGGACCCCATGTGATAAGTTTGTGGAACAAGGACCTCTAGCCATTAGTTGTTGGAGTGCCTGGTTCACTGAAAAACTGAGCTCTGAAGAGCATGAGCAACTCCCAGCTGCAAGCCTGGTTGCTTGGAAGAGGCAGAGTTAGCACACAGTGGCCAAGCATCACTCAGGCTAGCAGCAGTTGCCTGAGAATGAGGGAGCTTTCCCATTAAAACTGAAGTTGTCAATTCCACATTTCTTTATAGTATTTGGAGCAATAGAAAAATATGAGCTCAGGAAAAAAATTGCATGAGGTGGTAGGTCAGAAAAGGAGGTCTGGACATGTTAATCAATGGCATCTATGCAGCTTTGACTTCAGTAGGAAATGTTTGGTTCTCAACTGCAGAGCTGTTTTGTATACTTTATGTTGAAACTTTAGATTTCTAATTATCATCAACCACGAAACTGAGCTGACAATTCCTAATTACTCTTTTTCCAGTTAGCTGAACAAGTGTGGCAGTGCTGTTTAGATTAGGTTTGTTCTGTTTCACCAGGATATTTTAGAACAATGTGATTATGCATGGTTGCACCTCACTATTGCTATCATGACAAGTACAGAAGTTAAATTATGAAGCAAACGTAAGCTTTGAAGAAATTTTTATTTAATCTGTATTCCCCTGTTTCATCTGCTCATCCATCCAGCACAATCTGCATCATTATTAACCACACCATATTTCTAAAAAAAGAGTATAAAAAGTAAGACATCTGTGTTATAACATTAATATATTCAAAGGTTTTTACTTTCATCTTCCAGGCATTAACACTGTGTAAGTGCAATGTAGGCGCAACTTACAGCATCGATGAGATACCACAAGAAAAACGTACTAAGTGGCAAAAAAGAAGTAAAAAAAAAAAAGATGAGTAGACTGAGTATTATGTAAAAAGAGGACTTTTATTCATAAATAGAACGCTTTTGCCTATTGCTCCTATATACCTTTATTTCTAATTGCTACCACAATTTTTAAGGCACTGAGGCAAGCCTCCAGCAGTGTGCTGAAGGTGTGTTTGTGCTGTTATGCCCTCTGGCTTTGCTGCCAGCCTATTCCCTTAGATCAGAGCCAGAAGGCAGACTGTTTTCGAATACCGATCACCTCACCCGGACCTAATCCTTTGAGTTCTCTTTGGCATCTATTCCTTCTGCCAGTTTCCTCTTCTGTTCCTCTCTTTTCTTCTGAAGTTGACAACAAAGACATCCTCAGGGCCCTCCTTGATGTAAGACCACTCTTGATGTTGTTACAGTGTGGTTTTTTTTTTGTACCCTAAAGTTGTGCTACTTTTATATTCAGCTAGCACAATATTTGCACACCAGAAGATAAAGAAAATGAGAATATGTTACACAGAATGATAGTTTCTTTTTTATTTGTACACCTTGGTCCTTTCAGTGGAAAGCTTTTTTCTTTTTCTGTCATTCATCTACATACCTGATCAAGAACCTAAAGGTATCTTTTTACTGGCTGTGCTGCTTATATACCTTAAATTGGCCTGACCTGCCACTTTTAATTTTAAAAAGATGGCTGTATGGGATGTGGATGAATATGGAATTTCTATGAAGCACAAAACTTTTGAACGGTTCCTGTCCTCTGTGATAGTGAGTTTTAAAAGGGAAATCTCCAAAGAGCTAATTAGTAGACAAGTAGAGCTCGGGCTGAACAAAGCTGAAAAGATAGCAGATAACTAAAAGGACCTGGCCATAGCTGACAAAAATCAAAGCACTGACAGAGAGCTGGCAGTAACCTTGGGCTGCTAACTGACAGGGACAATAAAAAAAGCCTCTGAGTGTGGCAAAGAGTGACAGCCACAACCACAGGCTCTCTGAAGAGCCTGAAACCTCCACCAAAAAGAAGATATAATCTTCTGCCTGGCAGCACCATACACAATTCCTTCCCACTCCAAACTGGGAAAAACTCGCTTGTCTAAATGATTCTTCTGTGTGGACATGAACCGAGAATGCAAACATGTAAGGCTGGCACGTAAAGTTTAGTGGTAAACGTGTGGTCCAGTGGGACCTGTTCACATGCCTGCAAAAATCCAAATTTAGTTAGAGGGACAATGTAAATTTTCTTTACCTACCCTGACACATTTGCAGGAGCAGCCACATAACTGCTTGGCTCTTACTCTGTAAATCTTTGTGAGATAAACATATTGTGTGCTGTGAAAGATATTATGTGTTCCCTGAAATGTAATATAAAGTGAAAACAAAATTAACTTGTCTTCAAGTGGTGGGGCAGGAAAGCTGCTTAGTGCTGCATCGTGTTCATAGTAGAATGAGCGTAATGCGATTCTGTGCTTCACTTAATACATGGTGACAATTCTTGTAATCTCTGTGCCCTCAATGATTGTAAACAGCATTTACAAACTGTGTTCAACAATCTGTGAAACTCCTTTCAGTGAGTAATCATTCACAAACTGAGATATTGATGGAATCATAGAATCATAGAATCATAGAATCACTAAGGTTGGAAAAGACCTAAAAGATCACCCAATGGAATAATAAATAAATGGAATATACATACATAACAGGTAACATATTTGGCCAGCAAGCATGCAAATGAGTTATGCAGAAAAGCCTTGGAGATTGTTTCATGAAACAGTAGGGATGGTAACTGCAGAGAAATGAAGGCTGCAGAGAACATTTCTGAAGTGGTATCGTGATTCCTGAAATCACACTGACAGGAATTTGGGTGTCATTGTTGAGTTTCTTCATGTTAAAACAAAGATTCTAAGAATTTACTTTCGCATCTCAGTGTTCTAGCTGCAGTCAATTTATTTTCTTTCACATAGTGAAACAGGGCCTGACCTTTTCATAGGGGGCCAGTTTCTCATATCCTACAAGCCATAGTGAGCTCATTATATATTAGTAGACCCCATGAATTAGGGCATGAGTCATAGGAAGTTGTAACATAATTCCTTGGGAAATCTTTCCTTTTGTGGAAGGGATGATTTTAAGGTTAAAGAAGAGATTAAATTTTCTTCACAGTCTTTAGAAAATCATAATGACAATCGGTAGTCCTAAACTTGTCAGGAGGCTGCACAGTTGTGGATATGTGTATTAACCTGATCTTTAAGCTAAAAGGTCAGTTCTGAAACATTATGCATGTATTTAAAGCATTAAATAAGGCTCAGAAGTAATATTTGCCCAAGGCAGAAAAAATCAGGTATCTCAGTACTATTATTACAAGTCACTTAAAAATGTATATCTATGTAAGTCCTATTTTTCAAAATAAAGACTTCTCTTCAACAGTTTCCATCTATTTGCAAGCCAGAAAAAACCCAAAATCTCAATGACTGTGAACGTGATTTGAGCTTATCTAAATGCCAACAGCACTGAGAGAAATTGGCCTGCCACTTTTAAATCTTACAAAAAAGAGAACCTTTTGCTTCATTTATATCTCTAATTTCACTTAACAACCTCAAGACTGGGAAATTCTTTTAGGTAGAAATTTCATTTCTAAACCAGATCACACAGAATCTTCTTAAGGGAGCCTCTGTGTGATAGGGCAATTACATGTAACTTGGCATCCTGCAGGCAGCCCATAGTTCACACTTGCTTTTTGAACCATGTTCTACATAAGAATCTTGATTAAAAAACAATCATGGGAACCTTTGAATGTTCATATTTTTTAACATTTGCCACCTTTTTACATTCAACTGAAAAACAACCTTTGGCTACGCTTCATTTCTCCTTCTCAATCGTGTCCTTCACTCTCGGTCCTTGGTCTGTCCTGTCCCCTAAGAGTTCTCTTTTCCCTTTCATGCTACATATCTTACTGTCTCTTTTTAAGCCTTTGAGTTCTTCTTCATGACTCCCACTTTCTTCTCTGCAGGTGTTCCTCATTCCTTGCCTATATAAATTTCCCCTGCATGGGATATATATCCCGGTCCTTTTCTTCAGTAAGTAAGTTTACTTTCCCAAACATGTGTTCTTTATTCAGTTTATGACACAAGTCTGTAAACAGATATGACCAGAATGTCTTACAAAAGTCAGCAAGCAGGCCACTGCGGGCCATTTTTTGCTTAGTCTTCTTCAATAAAATTCGCTTTGACCATTTTCTCTCTCCTTCCCTCAAACTGCAGCATCCTTCTCCATTTTACTGCATTGTATTAGAAGCTGCCCTCACTTAAAGATTTATCTAAAGACCTTTATCCTGTGTTCTTACACTGATAGATCTGAAGAGAAAAGCTTTTAAAATGTGCTTTTGTTAGTCTTAATGGTATAATTCCTCACTAGCTAAAGGGCTGGTAGAAGTTAAAACAGTAACATTTGTGTATATTAAAACCACCTTAAATTGGTTTTGGAAGGTAACTGCATTATATTCAATGCATTCAAAATGAGTAGACTTTGTATGGGTGACATTCATTTCTGGTAGCAACTGGAACAAAATTAGACCAGTTTAACTGAGATTGACATTAATATATCACTGAGCAGTTAGTTATATCACATGAATTAGATATTACAAATTCAAGAGCCATTTGTTATGCTTTGAGTACAAATTTTCCTGACAAAAGTGTGATAGAGATAAATAGCCAGTCACAAAGATGTCATTTGGTCTCTTGGGGTTATATTGATGATTCTTCCTAGGGAACTCTAGAAGCAGTTTACCATGCAAAGAATTGGGGAACATCTACCATTTCTGTAGAAGTCTTTTTGATCAATTCTTCTCTTTTTAATTTTATGGTTTTTAATTTAGATATTGTGTATGCATGTGTATGTTGGCAGAAGAAATTCCAGTGAGAAACTTTGGAGTCTCCTTAAATGACAAGGGAAAAGATCAGTTCTGCTTTGTTACTACTTCCAGAGTAGCAAAGTACTGGAGCAGTACTGGAGCCCAGAGAAATGGTGGATGCCCCTTTACTGGAGACATTCAAGGTCAAGCTGGATAGGGTTCTGAGCATCCTGATCTGTCTGTAAATGTCCCTGTTCATTGCAGGGGGGTTCGGCCACCTGGGCTTTAAGTGTCTTTTCCAGTTCAAAACAGTTATATGATTCTATGAGAACAGCTGTGAGTAACAAGGCGTCATTTTGAATGTTAATCTGATCTATCCCTGCTTTCCTTTTCCAAGACTCCCTTGCAGAGCCCTTCTGGGCGTCACTGTATTCACACTTCCAGGGACTATCTTCAAATCGTTGATACTTAAAAATAAAAATCTCTTAAATTTGTTACTTGCATTGTTATGCTGTGCACAAGCAGCAGCTGTAGGCCAAGATCACTTCATGCTAGCCCTTGCACAAAGAGCTCCTAGGATAACAGATTACAGAAACAAAGAGAAGATAGACGTTTTGGGTTTGTTTTTTTTTACTGTGAACACTACAAAGGCCAGCATACAGTAATAGAAAACTTCAACAAACTTCTTTTGGAAAAGATAACGAAAGACATATGAAGTATTTTGTAGGAATGTATTATTTATTTTTCCAATGAAAACAAAACCAAGTTATTCTTTCAGCGTATGTATAGAAATTTTAGTAACCTTAAGTATCATGTTTCATTTAAAACTTCAATATTCTATTTTTGCAGGCTGTTTTTATATTGTTTTGTTATATTATGTTTAATTGTTCAAAATCTTTTCTCCCCTAGGCTTGGGGGAATTTAGTAGTAGAACTGAAATGGTATCTTGTCATTCTAGCTTAAGGCACATAAGTTCTCGTATGTCAGAATTTTCTCTTGGGCAAATATTCTAATTCATCGAAATGTTTAGATTAACCTGTGCTCAGGTTATATATTCTTTTCAAGTATGTTTTTGTGACTCTGGAATCTTGTGGACAGTGCCTGTGTTTGGTAAACATTTCTGATAGTTGCAGACAGGAGGCAGGATCTGTAGCAGTATGGCAATCAGCAATTGCTTTCGCGATGTCTTTCTTGAAACACACGTATTCACAAAAGATGCTGGATGAAAATACTTAGAAATATTTGAATGAAGATTTACGTTATAATTTGGCTCTTTTTATTGTACCATTGGCTGACCCTATATAGGTCGTCTTGTTTAGCTGTCTTTTACGTGGGTAAAAGATAGAATATGATGGAAGCATATCCTTTCTTTGTATGCAGAACCTTTTAATGCTGATGAATAAGTGAATGTGAGCCTGCAAGGAATCAGGCTTCATGATTCTCATCTTCATCATCAGAAACTAGTTGTACATTCCAGTGATGTAAGTGAAGGCACTGCTCCTACAGCAGTAAGAAGCTAGAGCAGCTCTGCGCTTGAAGTGCATTTCTTTTAAAGTGCACATTCCTTGAATGCTATCTGAAATGTCTAACAGCAGAATGTAAATGTAAAAAAAGAATGCTGAAGCTCTTTCTGCCAACACAGCCCCTAATCATCTTTTGTAGCAGGACTGAATATTTACTAAAGAAGCAGAATGACAAAATTAAGCTAATGTGAACACTACTCACAAAGAAAATGCAGAAAAATATAAAAATCTCTTTTTTCCTATTCATAGTGCACTGCATATCTTTCTGTAGTTTTCCTTCCTTTTCAGTATAATAAGGCTATTGTACACTGTATGCAGACTTTGGTAGTATACAGAGAATCCTTGGAGCTAGATGTATCAACTGACAGCAACAAAGGGTTGTTGTCTATGTATTAACAGGTCTCTAAGAAATGTGCCTGAAAATTGAATAGATTTGAATAGAAGTGAGCAATTCTCATTATTGTGATTATGAAGTACCTTACGTTGCCTTAGTTGAATGGTATCTCTTTTTCAAACTTATAAGTAGCAGAAATTGCTTTCTTCTTCATAAAAATCTTCACTGAAAACTAATTGAAACTTTTATTTAAGTGACAATCATTAAATACTGTGTTGAAACAATTACTACTATGAAATGCAGTTTAGAGAGCCAACAAACGTTCTAATGGTTGCCGGAGTTTTTCCCTTAACTACAGGGAAAGGATTCCTGATAAACTATACATGATGAAAAATACTTTTTTTCTTTTTTTTTTCTTTTTTTTTTCTGGAAATGTGTGAAAACTATAATTTTTAGTGGACAGACAGTAATATGAGGATCCAGTGGTGTTTTCCTCAGACATGTATTTGGAAAGAAAGGTATATATTTTCCTTTTGGAGATCTATCTCCACCCTGTAATGCACTCAAACCGAGCTAAATTTGGTGTCTCTTCAGGTAATACAGAATGTAGTTGCTTGCTTGTTCACAAGAAGGCTTGCAATGACTCTCAGATTGTTTCCAAATACATGAGTTTCATGGTTTGAGTTACTGATTAAAGGTCACTTCTCTATTTGTATTCTACTTTGACGCTTCAGATGAGATGAAATTCTTGAATTTTAAAGCTATTTAGGCAGCTATGAATTGCAGTGAGCAGTGGGAGCTCAGAGTTCAGCTCCCTGCTGACCAAAAAAGCCCCAGATTGTTCCCCGAGAAGCTTCAGGGTTGATCTTTTTGAAGAGACTTTGTTGAGCCCATAAACGGAATTTTTTGAGAATTCTTATAATTGACATTGGCTCAGTTTGTCTAATGTATTTTAATACCATACATGTTTTTGGTCTCATAAGCATATTTTATAAATCAAAAGGCAGATGTGCTATTGTATATGATATAGTCAAAGAGAATATTAACAGTATTTAAAAGAACAAAACATAGAACATATGGCAATAAGTATGAAATAAAAATGTGATTGCACAGTAACCTCTTCACATTAAAAATGTTATTCAAATGAAAAAGTGTTAATTGCATTGAGGTGTAAACTACAATTAATTATCAACATTCACCCATATTTGTTCACTGCCTGTGGGAAAGTGATTCCTTGAATGAATCTGGCCTAGTGGCACCCACATAACTGTGCCTGGTGATTTTAAATGGCACATGCAGTCCCAGGTCCCAGCAGCCCCACAGGACAGTGAGCTTAATAATCATAGGGCCGTCAGAGCTGTCACTGTGTTAGGCTCTTTACACCATCTCTTTTTACAATTTACCTTCTCTTTCCTCAGATTGAATTGATGTGAAGGTGACAAGTAACCCAGAAAAAATAATATAGAATCATAGAATGAATCATAGAATGGGCTAGGTTGAAAAGGACAATAACGATCATCTAGTTTCAACCCCATGCCATGGGCAAGGTCATCAACCGCTAGACCAGGCTGCCCAGAGCCACATCCAGCCTGGCCTTGAATGCTTCCAGGGATGGGGCATCCACAGCCTCTGTGGATATCAAATCACTTATTTTAAATCCATTTGGTGTGTTTTCATTAAAAAGTTACAGTCACGTTGTTAAATACAGTTCCAGCACAAATTCTTATAATATATTTTATAGTTGTACATTTTGTGTGAGAACCTCCTCACTGCAACGGGTCATCACAAAGGTGTTTTCTAGAATTGCAGTCGATGCATTGGTTACTAACATGATTAATCACTAGTATGTCTGCAGATTGGCTCAACTGAAGTTCCAGTTGTTGTCTCCTGCTTTACTAAAATTCTACAAAGAAAAGGAAGAAAAATTCTCAGACAATAATTCATGTGATTGGTACAGTGACAAAAATCTATTCTGAAGAGTCTAACTCTAAAGTTGTTTGCTATTACGGCTTTCACGTACAGAAGCCAGAAGGGCCGACTTGGTGTTGCTGTTTAACAGTAAAATATTAAATACTGATTATGCATAGAAAATTTTCAGTGCGCTTAGTTTCATGGCAACAAGAACCAGTGAAATCTTTTAAATACTTCAGAAGAGATACAGAAAAGGGAAACAGTTAAAGCACCATAGCTGTCTGGTATTGCATGCAGCTTTTAGCAGTTACTGTTTCCTTCTAACTGTAAAGTGTATGTTAAGGATAATGTATATTTTCACTGTAGTTACCTAATGCTAAAGATAACTGCTCCATTTCAGTGAGAAGGAAATAAAACTTGCTGCAGCTTTTTAATAATCTCACATTACAAAGACCAGAAAAAGAAAAAGAAGAAAAAAGAAAGAGAAAGAAAAAAAAAAAGCATTTAGATCGGGAAGAAAGCAATAGAGAAGAGGTGCAGCTTACATTTTTCTCTATTTTTAATTAGCATTTGTCATAAAGGTGATATTTATGTTTTCTGACTTATTGTGTTCTTCAATTATGCTTTCAGTAGGTTCAGGCCTACAGATGTGTAGAATGACACAGGTACCAGGATGCTCTTTGCACATTTGCAAAATATCCTATTTCACTTGGGGCAACTCAAGACCACTTCTCAGTCTTTAGGAGAATATGAATGATGATACCCTTCAGCTACCCTTCAGCTCATCATTTCATAGGAGCTATTGCCATCGTAGATTCAGTTGCTAATTGCCAACCTTGGTAGAAGATAGCAAGACCAACAACATTAAAGAATCTGTTGTTGTCAGTGACTTTTCTCAACTACTCTCATAAACTGTACTCATGATAAGAACCGTAGTCAGAAAGACACAAAAGAGCTGAACTCAGATACCAAAAATACTTTAGGTGAGATATTTCTAAGAATCAGACAGAAGATCTGTCTCAAGTGACCCTGGATAACAATCACAGCATCTCATGATAGCACAGCCTAAAATCCGTACCACCAAAAGATGATGGGTTGGCCTTGATCAGAAGTGTGTTACAGTGCTCATCTGCCTGTTGGTAGTAACACAAGAGAATTTAGCATAAGAGGTTTCACAGAATATTGAGTTGTGTCCTTTCCTCCACGTAGATAATAATAGTGATACTCCATTAATCTGCCAGTGCCTTAAATAAATGTACTGGTGAGCTACAAGATCCTCCCTGTTTCTGCAGGACATCATGCATGCACAAATGCTGTATATACTCACCAGTGCTGACCATATCAAAACTCCCAAGGATGTTTAAGATAACATCTAGCCCCAGCAAACCTATCAGCTTTGCTTGATTACAGAATCGTGTAATTGGGTTGAAAGGGATCTTAAAAGTCATTCAACTCCAGCCCCCTTAGTGACAGAGCTTAAAAGCTCTTTCAGCTTTCCTCCCTTCTTTAGGTTTCACTTTTATGTACTTCTTTCTGCTCATACAGTTGAAGTATTCCAATTTTTGAAATTGAAGAATTTTCCAAGAAGTCAGTTTGTATTTAGCAGAGACAATGCATATGATCAGAAGTTTCATAGTCAGTACTAAAACTCTGGATTGTAACTTGAAGATTTAGGTCCCAAGCACAATACTTTTAGAGTCTGAAGAGTTGCCTGAGAGAGCAACCAAACCAATGAACTAGTAAAATAAATTTACAAATGTGTGGGTCTTATTGCATGCTGTAATAAATATGGCAACGTAGTAATTCCCTATTGTAATAACTTTGCAGTTGGGTTATGTTTTATTTATAGACTCACCAATTGTTTTGAAAAATGAATGTTTCTTATTTTAATTAGTCCAGAATCCAATGAAGGGCACTAGCAATACTTGGCAGGAGAAAACATTTTCTACTCGCAAGTAATGCAACAGAAGGAGGTTTGCAACTGTCAACGCTACCTCTCCAGCTCTGTTCTTCTGATAGATCTTATAGAAGCTTAGTGAGAGTTGCAAGCAGACTGTGCAAAGCAGAGACACACTGACACCTGCCACTGCTGAAACTGAGTGGCATCTTTCCATTCAAAAAATTGCCTGTCCTCTAGAAAATCAACCTCAATACTATCAGACGCCCCAAAATCTATACCATTTAAGAGAGACTTTTATAGACAAGTAAAATAAGAAGTATAATGTAAAAGTAAGACAAATTGTTCTTTTCCGTATCGAGTAATGAAAGAAAAGAGGCATTACTAACTCTATATACCTTCAGTTAGCAAATGTGTCTGACATATGGTTAAAGTTTTGTAGCAAGACCAGGGAATTCAGGCTCTGTCCTAGTTCTATCATAACCTGTCTGTAGGAGCCGGAGTAAATAATTTTCTTGTTCTTCAGTTCCTGTTGATAAATCTGGATAAATGGGGCATTTTTGCTTAAAAAAGACAGATGTTGAACCTGATATTCACAGGCTCAAAACATGTGTTTTAAAGTAGTTTCCATTCTTTGCTAGTGTTAATCATTCTGAGGAACAGGTAACACATGGTTTCTTGATAGTAGTGGGGTAGTAATATTTTTGTTGTTTCTGAGGGAGGAGCTGTAGAAAAATGTAAATAGAGGGTTGGCAGGAAGGAGTTTTAAGCTCCAGACAAGACTTAGGAAAATATTAATTTTGAAAAAGTGAATGGTAAATATAGCTGTGTGCAGGAAAACTGACACCAACTGCTTTCCGAGAGTTAATGTATGCTCTTCAAATGCACACTGGTCTGTGAGTAGCTTATGCTAGCATACCAGAATTCAGGTTAGCTTAGATATAAAAAGTTTCAGTTACCAGAAGAATGTTGTAATTAAACCTACAATGAATGAGCGATTTCTTCCTGTTATAATGGCAAGCAACACTTGCTAGGGAAACAAAAGAAAAGTGATGTTTGTTCCTTGCAGTTCTTTTATGAGAAATCATCTCTTCTTAATCAGCAAAGAAAATAAATGCTATCTTCTAGAGCCAGGTATACTGAATATTAGGCATCACATATTCAGCTGGCAGAACCACTGAAGGAGAGTTTTAGAGACATAACTGCTTTTTTAAGAACCAAAGAAATGTTGCTAGAAGTAAAACTGCACAAATTAGTAAGTGCTATTCTAGTCTAAATAATGCAACTAAGGATAATTTGGGACACAATTGCAGTGGATTTTGGGGCTACGTTAGCAATTAATGGGAATACATATAGCAATAAATGAGAAAGAGAAAATAACAGGCTGCTGGAAGAACATCAGTTCAGTAAAACAGACATGAATCTAATGGAAATGTCAGAGATGCCAGAATTATTTTCAAAAAGAAAGGCTATTAAAAGTTTTTTTTTTCACCAGTAAAATCAGGAATATCCCCATTTGTAAACCTGACAGATTATTTGTACATGTACCAAGGGTACAGTGGGATAAGTCAAACACAATGAGGAGAATTGAACGTTTCTTGTCTTCAGCATTACAATAGTATTTGTGTGTTATTCAAAAAATATTATGTTCAACATTGTTACTTTAGGTGATCAAGCCTAGATTTATCAATCCACAAATTAATGATTTCATCCACTAGTGAACTTAAGTATTGTATTTAGCCTGATGTCCTTGTTCATACAGTGAAACATCTTGCCCAGACTTAAACACTCTGGGTTTCAAGCATAATTGATTCCATTAGAAATCACATCTATTTCTGTAAATATTCTTTTTAAATTTTTTAATTTTTGTAAATATTTATGTACAAATAAATTGAAAGATATTACCCAAGACCAACAGATAAGAAAACTAAGACACCAAGTGTTATGTATCTAGAACTGTCCTGCAAGCTGGTGACAGTGTCAGGAAAGTAGACAAAGCTTGACGTTGCTATCCCTCATAGCTTGACGTTGCTATCCCTTATTCTCTAAGTAAGGACTGCATTTGTAAGATAAATCGAATACCATATTTTTTTAACATGTGGTATTAGCTGCATATCAGAAATACTGAATTATGTTCTGGATTTGCAGAAAATAAAAAAAATGCTGTGAAAGACCTCAGGTCAAAGACCTTATACGCTACACCCAAATGCAGAACAGAATGTATATATTTAGAAGGAATTTGTCACTGCAACTTCAACTTTTTCATTGATCAGCTTAATATGTTCTAGCAATACAGACTGAAATGGTCCTGAAACTGCAAGGGAACATAATGAACTAACTAAAGGTAATTCAGTAGACAGTTACAGAATGATTTGTGTTGGAAGGTATATTCAAGATCCTCTGGTCCAATAACAACACATATATAGTTTCGAATACATTGTTTGATTTCAGCAAAATTGTTCCCTGTCTCAAGTGGGTCAGGATCAAGACTTTTCGTAACAAATATCATGTGTGTCATGCATTAAAACAAACTATCCAGAATATTAAATAACAGAAATTGCTATGGGGATAGATTTGGTAGGTTATCTATTGCCTCCTGCCTAGTCATGATCCTTTACTACAAGGGAGGATCCTTACTTGTTGCTGGCATGTCCAAAAGGCTTTGTCTTCACTTCCTTAGATGACTTCCTTTCTTATTTTCCATTTCAGCTGTAATTCCAATCTTGAACCTTCTGTCTATACCCCTCATATATTTCTCCTTGCACCAGGTTCACAGTTCTGACCACCACAGAATGAAAGGAAAAATGATTTTGGTCCTTGAATCTCCTTGCCCAAAATAATTAACAATAGCACAGTGGCACTGTTGGGGAAGAAAATGGGTGGCACAGAGCCTAATCCAGCTTTCAGCATTTTCTCTCCATTTACCCATTCCACATCAACCCATCAGCTCTGCTTCTGTATGTGTGGATGTTGGAAACACAGGCAGCTGCTGGCTGCTGGATCCATACTCTTAAGTGTTCATATTTAATAGATCAGTGAAGACCTACACCGACCACTTCACACCTCATTATTGCCTTCTTACAGATTCTATTAAGATAGGAAAACGGAAATTGAAGTGTTTCCACAAGTGTTGTTTTGGTAAAAATTCAACAAATGTTCGAAGTACTTTTCCAGTTCCTTCTCTATAATTATTGAGTTCATGTCCGGTGATGCATGCCTCAGATCTGATGAAAAAAAAATGAAATTTTAAAGCTGAAAGAGGTGTACGCCTGTGTAGGAGCTCCCCTGAACTCAGCAGCTGTTACATGCATGGTGCTAAGCCTGCCTGCTGGATGGAACCACCAATCTGAGAACAGTATGGGCAGCCCTGTGCGTTTAGACACACGTTGTATTTGAATGTACTGAGCTGTTCTATTAATTGTGCTTTCTACTGGAGGATTTGTACAAACACCTTTCCAGAAAAAGCTCTTTTAAAATTTAGCTCGTGTGCAGTATGTATCTCATAGTAACTTTCTTTGCTGATTTCACAATAACATACCACACCTCATACTGAAGCAAAAATATTTCCTATCTCCTTTTTAACTTACTACTGCTATTCACTTCTACTACTTACTACTGCTATAGTTCACTTCTACTCACTTTTTCCTATCAATTAACCAATAGGAAGCAGGATACAAGTGCTACAAAATAATTCTGGAACAAGATATATTAAGTAAATCCTCAGGTAGTGGCTAATTAAGACAGCTGTGCCTCCACTCAAATAAAACAATTTTATCAATGAGAAAAGAAGAATCGTAATAAGTAGAAATCATGCCTAGACCTTTTGTTTCCACATAATTTTAGACTGAATGTCTACCAAAGAATACCTCTTAATACATGCTGATTTATAATGATAGCAGAAGCTATGAGGAAACAGAAATAAAACACCAACTGAATGACAGCAAAATAAAATAATAACATTCATTTCAGGCTAGTGAAAGACAATGATGTGTGGTGAAGGTCCAACCGTGACCTGTGGTATGTCTATGAAACATGAGGATGAAGAGCTTCAGCCTTGAGAAGAAAAGGCTTTGAACTGATCTGATAGTGGTCTTTTAATATCTAAAGGGGAGCTACAGGCAAGAAAGGGACAAACTATTGAGCAGGGTCTGTGGTGACTGAACAAGGGGAAATGGTTTTAAGTTCAAAGAGGGTAGATTCAGATGTAAGGAAAAGATCTTTTACTGAGGGTGGTGAGGCACCGGGAGAGGTTTTCCAATGGTGTGACTGATGCCCCATCCCTGGAAACTTTTAAGGCCAGGCTGGATCAGGCCCTGGACAACATGATCTAGCTGCAGGTTACCTTGTTCACTGCAGGGGAATTGGATTAAATGGTCTTCTGAGGTCCCACCCAACTCTAAGGATTCTACGATTCTATGATATGTTACTATAATGACAAAAGCAGGGGAGCAAAATATGTCTGGAATATCATTTCCTTTATTTTTCTGCCCATGATCTAGGAGAAGATGGAGAAATTACACTGACCAAGAACTAAGGGCCCTTAGTGTTGAGGCTCCAGTAATAGGAGAAGTATCCTCTAACAGAACAAATTGAGAGCAAGTTGCAAAATCTGCTAAAATCTTTTCAGAGTACTACTGACAGAAGCAACAGACTCATCTATTACGTATTTACTGCTGTACATTTCTTTTCATAGTAAAATTATAATACTGTCTATGGTCTATCTGTAGACTGGGGAACACAGTGCCTGGAAGTTTCACAGTTGTATTCACTTAACTCTTGTGCTCTGTTCACAAAAAGTAAGGGAATTTTAAAGGGACCAGTAGCATGCGCAGACACTTCTACATCCATTCATGCCTGTTCTGCCTGTTTTTTTTGTCTAATTTGCAGTATCTTGAGACAGGAATTATTAACTTTCTTACCTAAACATTTATATGCCAAATAACTTTTACAGTCATTCTAGTCCTGCACAGACAGTTTGTTAAAATATTTTACTGTTCTTCAGTAGAAAATGAGTGATATTATATGCTTGCAATTTCCACACTGGCTGGGAATAATTTGAAGCCACATTTCTAGTGTAAATCCTAACATTTAGGAGTCTGCTACCTCTGTGAACGTGCCTGCCACAATTGTGAAATTGAAGATAGTGGGACCACCATTTTAAAAGTCAGGTTTTCTTTTTTTTTCTTCCCAAGGATAAATGTATTTTCAAGGTTCGACGTGGTTATTTCTTTAACTAATTGGATAATGCATTCTACAGACTGGGAGAAAACCAATGTGCCATCTGAACATTTTCCTCTAGAGATTAGATTTGTGATGGGATTACTTGGTACATCTTTAACATCTAATGGAGCCGAAACTATGTATGTGATTTCATTCCACTACATCCAAACTCTTATGTGTGTTCTAACCCAAACTACGGTCCTGAGCAAGGTCAGACCAGTGAAAATATTACCAAGTAACTGTAGATCGTGAACCACCAATTAAATAACATTATATTAATGTTTTCATGTGATTATCACATGAAAAACAGGCTAGAGGTGTACTAAAGAAACTTTCCTGAGGACAAAGAGCTAAAGGAATACAGCAGCACGCTGGACAAAAATGGAAATTTCTCTAAGATTTTCACTGTTTTCAAAACTAACTAAGCTATTCAAATGTAGAAGTGCAACTATTTATTTGCTGTCTGCAAGTTCATGTAAAATGATCCCTTTTTTGCCCTCCCTTTTTACAACAGAACAATGCAGAGGGAACAAAAAACACTTGCATAATGGGCTATGTGTTTTTATTCATGCATATTCAGAAATAATGGAAGCAGCACCTCAAACTTTCAAAACCAAATTTTCATCCAGCAGAGACATGAGCAAAGAAAATTTTACCTGGCAGCCAGAAGTTTTCAGAAAGTTGAGAGCTGTTGAAACTGGGGGTAGCATGGAAAACGTCACACAACCTCAACAGCAGTAGTCATTTTCTCTCCTACTGTAATATGTTACAGTATAATTTATTCATGTTCCAAAGAATATTAGGTAAAAGTAATGATTTTTTAGTGCAGGAGGAGTTAACTTGAATCCTGAAATAGTCAATACATTTGCTCATATGTAAGATTAAAATAGGCATTTTGTCTCAAATAACTGATTTCCAGTTCCACTAAATGAGCAAGATTCCATTTGGGATGGAAATACAAAGTGCTTGTCAAAATGCCATTTCCTACTGAATTTCAGTTTCCTGCCCTGGGAAAACAATCCCTAACAGCTCCTGCCAGCTCTCCCCCACCCTCATTGACTCCCTCCACGTTCCCTGTTTTTTGATTAATTATAACAATTTCTAAGCATAGAAATGCTTGCTAAGTATATTGCTTTTAAATTAGTCTTTAGCTAAGCAAAATAGAAAAAAAATAGCATTTACCATGTGATAGACATTGTGCTACAGTGCCTTCTCCTGCCTCTTTGTGATCTCTTTTCCTACTGCAGTGAGTTGCTGTTCTTGTTCAGTTCATAGAATACAGCGGCTTGATTTTCATTTTCTTGTTTTTACACAGAAATCAGATATTTTCACCTACGTAAGGGTCTGTATAAACTGAACTTGAGTATCAGACTCAAGGCAGAGTATTTAATTACAAAAAAAAAAAAATCTTGAAACATTTCTGGGTAAAGACAAAGTTTACTTTGCTGTTAATTTCCTAATGTCTTTAAATCAATTTTAGTTAATAGTCACCATTCTCTGCAAAGTTTGGTTTTATGGTACCTTTTTTTCTCTCAAAACCATCAGAAATTTCTGTTTTACAGTAAAGATTGCAGTCTGTTCTAAGCAGGCCAGGACTTCCAAAGCATTATTTAAATGCCTCAGCTGAATACCAGCATTCTTTCATCCCATTTCATACACTGAAGTACCAAAAGGGTAAATAACTTGCAATATCATTTTTGACTGACTTGGCTTTGAAAAAGGCACAACCTACATAAACAACTGAACAGTTGTTAGGCGCTTAACTGGATCTCTAAATGATCCTGTACAATAATCTGCTAATGCTGGTAGTGATTGTAAACACCTCCGTTCATCGTACTAATGAGTTATAGCCAATAGAAAAGGACAAAATCTATAACTTTTCCACAAACTTAGTTAAATGTCAAGGTTTTTAAAGGCCTAGTTAGCAAGTATATTAGATGAGATATGTCAGTTTCCCAATTTACGACTCTGACTTGTCTCTTGTGATTCCTTATAGCCTCTAGCCATTCTCCTCTTACCTGAGGCATTCTCTGGCAAAAACCTGATGCTTCCAGTCATTCTGCATTCTTGTGTTCCTTCAAAAATAATTGGACAGGCAGCTCTCCATAAACAATCATCATTAGTCACATAAGGTACACAGATAAGAATACCATACAAATAAGTTTCAATAGAATGTCTCGAGCCAAATAATAATAATTTGGCCAGCATGCTAAAAATGTGATTGACAGGGAGTTAATGCACTTAACACTTTTCCAGCAGGCTGTTAAAATTAGTTCCTTGATGCTCAAAAAGTCCTGCTCCCAGAAAAGTGACACCGACATTGACCAGTGAGTTTGTTGCTGTTCAGTAACCTGCTCCATTTCCAGACTATATGATTAAAGTCATTATGGGAACTGTCAGTAGGAGGGAAAAAAATGGAAACTGTCATAAGAAGCAACTGTTGGAAATCTTAGGTTATTTTATAATGCTAAACTATTTAAAAATATTGTCTCTAATTTTAATATCATGATACATAGCCATAAAATAATGTATGCATGTAATAAATGGAAACCTTTCAGGTTATATGATAAGTGGTATATACATCCTTCCTTATTAAGTATATAATAGAAAGTAAATTATATTTATTTATTTATTTATTTATTTATTTATTTTTACTTCAAGGAAGAGTGAATTAGCATACAAAAAAAATCCAATTTTAAAATGTTAACATCATATCTAAACCCTCTCAACTGAATAAAATAAAACCAGAGACTAATGGGAGAAAAAAAAAAAAAACAGGAATTCACAATTGCAATAATTTTGTTAAAAGAAGAATGTTAACAGCATATTACTTTCTAATATCAATCCTTCAGAGCCAGTGAGTTGCTTCATGGGAACATATTAAATTAGAAGAATAAATATGTCTTAATTTCAATTTAAAACTTTTCTAAATTTATTCTAATACGTGATGCAGTTACGTAGGAAAAGTTTTAACTGACCCACTGAGAGCAAAAGCAAAGTAAATTGTTTGTTATAGAAAGCTCACAAGATTTTTGTGGTGCTCAAATAGGCTTATAATACAAATAACTTATAGTATTTGTCTCATATTTTTATATTTGATAGGATTTACTGCCTTTAAATTTTTTTAAAAAATAATATTAAGCTGTTTAAAAATCAACATAAAGATCAACATAAAGACCCTTCCCTTCTTGCACTTAAAATGCTTTATAGATCAAGAGGGTACTTAAGAAGATAGCTTCTTTATCTAACACAATAATACCAACACTATAATTTTCTTATATTTATTTTTCTTTTTTCACCTGCTATGCCTACGTTTTGACATTAAGAATATTGTGTTTGATATTTTCAGCATTAAAAACCACTTTAGGCTTTGGTTCCATTTTACTCCCAGTCAGAAAGATCAGAAAAAGCTCAAGTCACACAGTGAGAAACTTTATCCACTGAATGAGACATTATCCATTCCACCAGACTACAAATCAAAGAGTATCTCTTAGGCTGCTTAAAAATTCATTTTAAAATCTGATCCTGATTGTACTTTTATGGTAATTTCATACCATCAATCATCCTTTTACCTTTAGTCTCTAGGTCCACTGCTTTCCCCATAGATCTCATTCACTCTACCTCATTATAATTCTTTAGGTGAGAAAACAGGGTAAGAAACCTTAACAGAAAATGAGAGAAAGATGTAAATTTCTTGAGAAAAGTCAGGTTCAGTAAGAAGCATAGCTAATGATATGTTCTGATCTATGTTTTTTAAAAAAAATTAAAAGATATGGGGATAGGATAGAGTGAAAAACACATTTTTCATGCAAATAACGCGTTTGCAATCTGTATTCTAACTCAACAGTATCATTTATACAACTAAGCTGTCAAAATATCTTCTTAGATGGAGTTCCTTAAAAAAAAGAACAAAAGAAAGATTTTTGGAGCTCCACAGAACTTTTCCTAATTACCACGCTGAACTTCCTACGATTCTGCGCTTTCCATTATGATAAGGCTGACCTGACCCATCCTTGCAAATACTTTGGATTATGCAAATTGTAATAATTAGGATAGCAAGCTAACTGTGGAGTGCTGGAAACATACTGATCAAAACTGCTTTCTTACACCTAAATTTGCACTGTGTAGTTATATAAAATGAAATCTGTCCCCTTGTTTATTGTTGCAGTAGCACTGATTCCTTCACCAAGAAACAGTTATTCGCCGCAAGAGAAAGTGTATTTCTCCACCAGCCGGTTCTCAATGGCAGCTAAAATTCTTTGAAATGGTTAAAATCTAGTTTCTACATTAATCACACTTTCCCAGAAATCAGTGTTATATTTTCACTCTTTTCATTTGAATCCTGACCGTAAATGGAAAGCCTATTTTACAGCATAGAGAGATATGACAAGTAATGAATCCACTGTGCACACTCAAGACATCTTTCTTGACTGGGAAAAAAAACTGTTGTTAATCACAAGGGAAAAGAATGATTTTTCCAATACTGTGGGCCCATCCGCGTAACAGTTCCTAATGTCTTTAACAAAATGTAGCCATAAACCACTGAATACTGGTAATAGCAATAATCCCTCCAAAATGGTTTGTTACCGGCAGTTACTGACCAGTTTCTTAGTTAATGGCCTGAGGGGAAAGGCTTTAAGAAAGCTGTATTCACTGTTTCCTCCCAGGCGATTTAACTGGCTGCATTAAACTGTATTTTCATTGAGTTTCCTAACATTTGTACTCTGATAAAATTCTAGTCAGGAAGGGAATGAGGCGGAGGAGGGATATGTCATCCTATACTTTGTAACAGAAGCATTCAAAAAAATTACTGAGAATCTTATTACTCCAAATGAGGTTAGAATTTGGGAGTGAGTGTAAAAGATATATTTAAAACTCTTTAGATATCAAGTTAAATTAAAAGTAATCCACAACTTCATCAGAAGAAAGCTGAAAGAATCTTCAGTTTCATGGTGCAATGCAGTACCCTTGAAACAATGGGGAAGTACCAGAAAAAAACATTATATGCTTCCATTAAAAAAACAAACTGCCAATCTGCAATGCTCATTTATTTTCATAAACTAACTAAAAACAGTACCTTATTTGGAAGAGTATTACATGCTAGCATGATACACAGTAATATTAAAAAGTTAATAAAACATGAGTACAGGAGAGCATAGAGAATTAATATACAGTTTTCATTTGTATTTTACGAAGTTAAAATATGATTTCATAAAGTGCTTCTCATTGTGTCATTGACACACATGCCTATGCACGTGGATTTTTTTTTTTAATTTTAAATATACCTGCTTTATCCATACTTGTAAAATTATTTTCAGTAAATGCTGTACAAAAACTAAGGAGTAAAGCAAGAATATTCCTACACTGTCTCTCTTACGTGTTAATCTATACATGTAACACATTAATGATATATTCTCTTCCAACCCCTACAATTCTGTGATTCTGTGATTCTTTCCTCTGCCTGCCTCTTCAACACGCTGGGTTTAAATGCCATCTCTTTAGTTTTTGCTCACATGGGTGAAAAGTCTCATTAATCAGAAACTTTTTTTCCCCCAAGTATGGCAGTAAAGTCAAAGGAATGATTGGCATTACACAAAACACTCTAACATACACACAGGAATTTATGTTCTCATTAGGCACAGCATATTAAAAAAATACAACCACCAAACACTCTACATCTTTGCTTGCACTATATAGGAGTAAGAAATGAGAAAGAAAAGAACCATGCATAATGTTCAGGGAAGTGGGGAAAGCTGAAAAGGATTTGAGGTTTCTGGAGTCCCTGCACAAACAGAAGGAATCATTCTGGGGAACTCTGACAACCTGCTTTCAAGCTGTGCTGAAAGGTCGTAGATGGCACAATCCCAAGTTAAGTTATCTGCATGCGAGGCTGATGGGAGGGTTTATTGGGACAGAATTATTCAGTCCACACATGGCCTCTGGGAGACTGTCAGTCAGTTGGTGCCACTGCCCAGCTGCATTATATGTAGTAAGACTTAGTGAAACTGGCTTTTGCATGAACCTTGCTTTTATTTAAGTGCTGGAGGAGAGCTTCTATTTGCTGTTACATCCCAGTTTAAGTCTTTCTGCAACCCAATGTAGGGATCTTGACAAATCTGGATCTATCACAACTTCCATATGCAGTAGTCTTATTTTACAGAAATACAGAGAAGTACATTATTTTGCTGAAATGGGCTGTTCATTCATTATGTGACTATAAAGTTACGGTGAGTACAGTGGACTGTATAACATAAATAAGCCTAAAAATAAATAGAAATAGAAATAATGTTACTTTGAAACACTCGTTATGCAAACGAGTCAGTCACAGGATGTCTTCAGTAAATAAATAGTGGTAGTAAGTGGCATTTAAAATGACTGAAATGGAACAATCAGGTAGCAATATGGGAACTTTAATGTAATTAGATGGAAATGTGAAGGAAACAAAGAAAACTGACAAGAAGGAGAGAGAGAAGGGCATTGAGAGGTGATGAGAGAAGGTGCTTGAAGATTAGAGACATAGTTTTAAGGGGGGGGCAGTGGTCCTTGAGAAAGGTCCTTGAGAAAAGACCTATCACACTGATCTGATGTGGGCTTTTCTGCTAGTCCAAGGAACTGTTTTAAACAGAGAAGTGTATGTTCCATTTGCATAGACCAATATATAGTTGCAACAAGATGAAACAATTTTCTTTAGTAAGAGAAATAGCACTTGCACTTCTTTTCCTTTGGTGTGTAGTACATATGAGAAGTTTGAAAACCTTTTGTATTTATGGTTTTGCTAGCTGGCCTAATCTTCCAAATACTAGATGTTAATTCTGGCTTTGTTGGAGGATATCTTTGTGAATGTACCTCCTGTACCTTAATTGAATTGGTTATAGAGAGAAGGTACTGAATATTTAATAATGAATAACTCTTTCAAAAAATCATTGAAACAAAAGAATGAAACTTTAGTAGAATTACTGTCTAGTAAACTATCCAGAGAAAGTGCTAAGCATAAAGGGCCTTACCATCCAGGTGACTGTATGGGTTAAGCACTCTGTTTGGATAGAGAAGGACAGGAGGAAACATGGTCTCCACCGGACATTGTTTCATCTCTAACCCTCAGTGGTGTCCAAGCTATTGGATCTGTTTGGCTGAGATCTGGGAAGGTTTTGAAACATCAAACTGAAGGCTAGTTCCTTTGAGACGAGAGATTTCTGAGATTAAAAGCACAGCCTGGGAAGCAAGAGACGGAGAAAAGAGAGAAGAAAGGTATTTTCCTGGCAACAAAGCTGACTCAGTCATGTCTTATTTGGATATTTTGAAAGTAGGGTTACTTGTACACAATTTGGATCATCTCTGTTCAGAGTAAAATAATTCACATTCACTTTGAATATCGGTCATTTACACTAGGAAGATGCTCAGAAGTTGTTTTTTTTCTGGCTGTAGAAATCTTAATTGCTGCAAAATCTTAATTCTGCTATAATGCAGGAATGTTTGTGTTTTATGCTAAGCTGAAAAATTCTCTCAAATTCACCACAAAATGAATCAGATTTGGGGATAGTTCTTGTCTCAGATAGTTTCCATCGGAAGAGATGGATGGGTGATATCGACTTAATTCCTGGGCAGTTTTCTTCCACTGATGATAGTACAGCAGCTGATGACTAAGGAGAGGATTTGAAGAGATTGCAGTTGGTGGATTTTGTGCTTAACAGACTTGTGGCAAAACAGTGAGATATATAAACTGGCAGATATAAAACTAAGCTTTTTTAAAAATCACTTCTTAAGAACATTTTGCTGTAGTGATGATTATACCATCTACCAGTTGCTTTGCTGTGCACAGGAAGACTGGCAGGCAAGTGCCCTGCTGGGCCCAAAGCAGTAATTCTTTGCTTACTTTGTTTGTTACTCAAATAATCCAAAGAACTCTCAACTTGTTTCACTTCCCAGCCTTTTATTTAAATCTCACTGAGATGATGGAGCATTGGAAAAGTCCTAAAATTTCACAGCTGGTCCTCCTTTCAAGCCTCCAGGCTCAAATGGGATTGCTTACTATTAGATGACCTTTTGCACTGATTGTTCTGTCAAAGCTCTGACCACATACTGCCAAAGCGGTCAGTAATGAAGTGGTTTCTACTGTCACTTGTGCAATATTAGCAATAGTGTAAGAAATGTAGCTCCTCCATTTAAAAAAGAAAACAGAAAAAATACACTACTTGGGTTTGTTTAATTATTTTTTTTTTTACTTTACTCCTCCTGCTAATACATATGTGACAAATATTATTTTCCCAGATGACACTTGTACAGTGGGTCTATAGGAAATGTCAGCCAGCAAAAAAAATCCTGCATTAATGTGCATACTGAAAGCCTTCTCATTATTTCTCATGCCAACTAGGAGCTTACTAAATAACAAAATAGAATGCAAATAATAAAATAAAGCAATTAAGCTTGTATAAAGTTGGGCCGCTCCAGAAATAGCAGAGATAAACTGCATACACTACTTCATATATATATGTTTTCCTTAAGAAAGGTGGGGTACTGATCTTATGCACACTCTACATTCTTATCAGTAAAAAAAAACAACATAGAAATAAATAAATTAAGGTGGTACTGTGCTATGTAACAGCATACAGTGATGACAATAATAGAATATGCCAGAGGTCATCTTTATTAATCCTTTCAAAATAAATTTCTGTCTGGGAACTGCAGTAGGGTCAAAAGCATGAATGTTGCAGAAAATATCCTCCAATTTATGAGATTTTTAAAAGAATTAAGTTTATTTCTTAATCTTTTTAAACAATGATAAACTTTGTACACTAAACTACCCTCAGTCAGTTTTTTAGAAATTTGTTGTGTTTGTTTTTAGTATTTCCATCTTTCATAAATAACACTGAGACTTGAATACACGAGCTAATGCATTAAGGAAAATTTATTGTAAGGTGTGCATTGTGAAAAACATCACAAATGCAATTTGTTTGTTTGGGCCCAAAGGCTATGAAAAACAAAGAAGATTACATTAATGCTTGTAAGAAATTCTTCTTTCCCATTTTTGCCTTGAAAGAGAAAATGAGCAATCCTTACTTGGGCAGTTTTTTATGCTAGCAATGGTCACAGTGGCCCCCAACTTTTCTTCTTTTAGTCCACTGTTCCGAGCTTATTAACCCTTTCTGTTCCAGAAGCTGTTCCCTGCCCTTGGCCAATGAGATAATTATGCACAGATCCAAGGATAGATTTGCGGGGGGAATGCCAGAGACAACCGGAGGACTACATACACAGCACTAGTGCCCTGACAAATCCTGACTGCCCAGTATGTTAGTCCAGTCCATCATGCTCTCAGTAATATAAAACCATAAGGCATGCTGGTCTACAAATTCAAACATAGTGTGACACATTACGGAGTCTTTGAGTGATTTTCATCAGCAAGACAGATTGCTGTAATATATTAAACAGATTTTTTTTTCAGATATTATTTTAACAAGAAAGGTTCAGAATGTAGGTAGCATTCTTTTTAACTGTCCTAAGCATAATCTCATTTAAACTGAGAGCAGAGAACAGAGTCAAAGATACAGTTAAAAGATTATGCCCCTTCACTCAGGCAAAAAAAAAGATGTATGACCTGAACAGTCACTTAGAGGTAAGAGTTGTTACAGTTTTAAAACTAGAAAAAAAAATAAATAGATGCAAGTGTTGACAAAACGTTACCAGGAGGTTTTTTGTAAGTCACTTAATATGAATTAGACCATGCCTGTGTGTGGCCAAGAGGCATTTACCTAAACATTGGAGGCTGTCATATCCTGAAGCAGAACTGAGCTTCATGTGAATGGCAGCAGCTATTAAGGAAATCTTTTAATAATCTCATCAATAACTGTTACCCTTAAAACTGTGGGACTCAAAAAAAAAAAAAAGAAGAATTGAAGACCCATAGATACACACGTTATAAAATTAATGAGTACAAGCAACACTAAAAATGAGCCTCACTGGATCCAGTAATATTGTTGTCTTTTCTGTCTGTCTGATCTTCCTTTAGAAGTCCCTTTCTGTTAAAAACACAATAACAGAAATCCAAGCAGTAAGGAACTCAGTTAAAATATTATTAGATATATTATTATTATGTATGCAAAAATATTAATATGCACACAATGTACAGCCTCTTGCTATTTGTTTTTGTTTCTTCAGCAAGTTGTCAATAAAATTTTCAAGAGTGAGGTGATTTTTTTTTTTAAACATGGAGGCCTTTTCTTAATTAAAGTTGTTCCTAAATTCACAGAGTTCATAAAATGCTAAAAAAGAAGCGTTGGCAAAAAAAAAAATAAAAAAAAATAAAAAAAATAAATAAATTATATAGCCCAGAATTTTAAATTACATTGCTAAAGTTGATTAAATTAATAAAATATATAAACTACAGATCATCGTGCATTTAATCCTTAGTACCTGAGAAAAATAGACATAAATAAGGCTCTCAATACAATTACAGGAGTTAGTAACAAATTCAGCACTCTAGAGCATCTGTAAAGAATAAAAAGCAAGCGCTCTAACGTGCTATAAATAATGAACTACAGTTTTAATTTTAAAAATTTGAAGGATTTTAAATGCTATGGTTGGGAAGAGTTAAATAACAAGACTTTCTCATCCACCTTCTGGAAGGTCCCTTCATTATCCGTGTTTCTTCTGTGTTTGTCAGATTTGACTGTAGCATTGTGAGGACATAGCATTTATTTTAAAGTGGGTTTGTACTTTCAAGTCACTTCTCAACATCTTTCTTGAGCATCTTAGGAGTGCTTTTATTCTAGCTCGACACTAAGGACTTTAGAGAGGTCATTGTATAAGTAATATTAAATTGTTACTCGTTTCTTTTTATTTTAGTCTGTTGATGTGCTGAAAGTATGTTGGAAATGACTTGCAGGTATTTATAAAATTAATCACTTTTGTTTTTAAAAAAGTACGAATTGGAATGAAAACTTCTCATGAACAAAACCATGGGCAACGTGCCCAGATCTTTTTAGACAGCTCATAAAAGCAGTCCAAATGTCTGTGTTCTACAGAGACTGTGTCAGTCTGACATAAAAAGTTATCTCTGATGAAAACAGCAGCACAAGTGCTTTGTTGTAATTGTGAGGGGAGACTTTACTCATAAAAACAAATAAAGCAGAAGATACCACGAGCTGCTTGCATGTATTTATCCAAAGTGTGCTTGTGGTTCACACTCACTGTAGCTCCTTTACTCCAGCATAATGTCAGTGAGTAGCAGATAGCCAGTCCCAGTGTCTGAGACTGTGCACAAGAGAATGCTATGAAGTGTTGACTTGCAGTGCCCTGGGAGAGGCTGACAGCATTCTAGTGATGGCAACATCACTAACAAAAAGCATTCTTGGATCTAAATTTTGCTTCCTGTTGTTGAAATGATGTCTGAAACCAAAAGAATATAATTGTGTTTCCGTTAGACAGTACCTACAGTGTTGAAATGATTGTGGCTGGTAAACTGAGGAAACAAAACGTGGAAGTTATACTGAAAACATCCACAGAAAGTACGTTTTAGATAGGAAATTTTTGAAGGAGTACATCTTGTAACATGAGAAATGTAACATGCTTTTCCATCAAGTTTTATTTGGAGTTTTTAAGTCTTCTGCACGTATTTTTGGAGGTGTACTTAAAATTCATGTCTAATTTGAAAAATGTAACCAGCCCAAATATGTGATAGGATATCTCCTCCCCACCTCTATCTTTCTGACATTTTGTCTGTTTCTCCTGTTGACAAATACTCAGCTATTTTCATCTGGATGCTTCTCTAGTGTCTCAAATATGACCTTGATCACCTCATTTTCTATAAGTGTTCAGAGCAATCTTGGTACTGACAACAATACTTTTCCAGAATAATACTAAACAGATTGAGAATTCATTCATTCCTCAGCTCTATCTTTCTCTGCTCCTTCTGATCAATCTGTCTTGAGTGCTGCTTTACCCTGGTGTATTGTTTTCTTTCCTGCCCATATTTTTGGAAGAGTCTATTTAGATAGTCTGTTTTATCAGTTCTGACATCAAACTCTATCATTACCTGTTTTGCTTTAAAATAAATAAACTTCCTGGAATCCCATATCATGCTAACTTCAGAGCAGCTGTCTATGCAGTATAATAAAGACATAACTTCATCACTACGTGCCAGCATCCCTGGTTAGCTAAACCCAGCTAGCAGTGGGAAGAATAGCTCAGAAGGGAGGGTGCAGCACAGGCTTCACAAGGCAGGAATCCACATGGTTCTTTTCCTGGGATCTTTGGAGCAATTGTATTTTCGTTGTCTACAGTGAGCACATTTCTTTATCCTACCACATACAAGAGAGGAACTCTTTTGCGACGGTCTCATTCAGTATTCTGAAGGAGTTCTAAGTGTGGTCGAATAATTTGTTCATAATTATTTTTAACCCAAAATACTGAATTGTAATATCAAAATTCTTGACTGAAACATTTTCCGCACAGTTTGTGTAATATCACTTATTTAGCCTCACGCAAATGTCACAACCACTGCCAAATCAGGCAGAAACTGCTATCTTCTCTTTGTGGTAACTTGTCTCTGACCTCTAAAAGAGCAGATGACATCTCAAAGTGCAGAATTATGAGTCTCACTCATCGGAGATTTCTTTCACACACTTCCAGTTACGGTGAACTTATGCACCAAAGCACTTATGTGAAGTCTTGTCCCTGTCCAAAGTAAAATACATGTCTGTGATTGAATATTAAGCCATTTGTGGGTTTTTTTTCTATTTGTTTTTCCCAAATAAAAATGTTTATTCTTTTAAAAAATTCTATTAAAATCTACAATGCAGAATGGTGATAAGCTGCTAGACTTATTACATCCATGTAAAACATGCATATATCTATGCTGATCTGTTTAGAACACCTCTTTCTTAAGTATTGTATTATTAATTATGATCTCAACAATTACAAAATTGAATTACAAAGCAATGAACTCTGAACTATTCTGAAATTAAAATCTTGTGTTTTCTAAAATCGTTTTGTAATACTCTAAACTCAGAAACATTTCTTTTCCTCATTTACTTTATTTAGTGATTAAATCTAAAAATCTCATTAACTTAAAATGTTTGTATTTTTACCAAATCATGAAATAAATAACAGGAGGTCGTAGGCCATGTTTTCAGCTGGCAAAAAAAATGGCATAGCTAACAAAGCAATGATTTATGCTAGCTGAGAATCCAGCCCCCATTTCCGAACATTACTAATTTGCTATTTTTAAAAGTATTTTTAGTTTAAAGGTTATGAGCCACTGGAATTTGGAATACATATACAGAAAGCTGTGAAGCATACTGTCTGTAATTACAGAAATGTGTGTCAGGTTAATGCCTAATATTTGTCTTTGGTAAGATGACCAATGTTCTTTCTAGACAAATGAAATGCTAATGATTTCCTATCTGCACTTCGGTACCCAGCCAAATGTAGTGCTACATGGTGTAGCTTATTGCAAAGTGCGAAGGGAATTCACTGAAAGTGAATGATGGGGATATACTGTACTGAAGGAGAAATAGCTAAGCTACAAAGAGGCTGTATGTAATGTTCGTAATATAGTGATGAGAGAAGAAACAATATTTAAGGTACTCAGAAATGGTCTTTTCTATTAGGAATAAATGATTCAGAGCAAAGATTAAGGTTTAAGTACAGAGAAGGATCTCAGTGTCCTAAAGGAGAAGATGAAGGCTGGACTGATTTCAGTGGCATGAAATTTAAAAGTACAGAATACCAACTAACACTTTTATGGACTAAATGAAGAGAATGTTTATGCAATGTGGACTTAATTCCTGTGTGGGTTCAATTTTTGAAACTGTAGTGATGTAAACATTTTAAACCTGGGGAAAAAAGTTGCAGTAGAGCAACAGTGACAGCTTTGGAGGCATAAAGTCTGGGGTGATATGGTGCCAGAGAACAAGTTTCTTCCACCTGGAACAGGATTCTGTGTGGAATCTCATTTGCAACCTTGGGCAAAGCAGGATCTATCTGTGCCACCTTACCAAGTCACCTGCAGCTCAGCCTATCCCATCTCTTGCAGGAACAAATAGGCTACATCTGCATTTGCTGGATTTCCGCTGATCATCATGCTAAGACATGAGATTTATAGGGCCTCCTTTGAATTCTCTTTAACCCTGTCGAAACAGGTTTGAAGACCTGGGCTGAGCTGCCACTGCTTAGAAGCTACTAATCTGGCTATTGGGTTTGACAACTTGCTGGGATGCTCCTTATCAATAACACCATTTATTTTTTTCTGCTTAATGCTATGCTAAATAGGCTTTACTGATCGTAGTCTACAGCAAATGACCTACAAGAAACATACAATGTCATGAGTTTTCTTACAAAAATATTTATCACACCAGTATCTTACACAGGGACTCAAACAGAAATCCTCTCTTCATCTCTTAAGTCTGTCTGGAACCTGCTGGAATTTACTTCTCCGATGGAATTTCTTCTGCCAGCATCTGCCACTCCTTCATCTGAGCTCTCACAATGCAGTATGGGAAACTTCAGCTCCAAGTCATACAGCCCTGGGGCCTTCTCTTCACCTAGTATTGTATCTCTTTTCTCACCTCTGCTGGATGCAGTATTGTAAGTTTCTCTTTTTGAGGCAGCTTGGGAAGAGCTCTCTTCTCCGTTTCAGTCTGCTTCCCCTTCCTCAAGTTTAATCTAGACAAGGATGAAACAGAAACATCAGTGGGTTTTTCTAATAGGGCACAATTTCTCCAGTACCAAATTCACAAACCACAGTCATTGCTATTAATGTATTTTGCAGCTGAGAAGACACAGTAATAGGATACTTTAGGTTCTCATAAGAGAAATGTCAGAATAAATTGTTACTCTTTCTAAATGTTGTGTGACTGAGAATCTCTTCAGCATGTGGAATACAGCAGTAAGAAGACATTCCCTTCATCAGGATACTCCCACCTTGTAACTCAAACTTATCCTACTGAAACTAGCTGAGAGTGAAAAGTCTGTTTACATGTCAGATCTGTGCTAAATATCTCACCATTTCTTCAAAACTGCCAGATGCTATACTTGCCAACACTGGTATCAGTCCACCAGATATTCAGTTGTATTTACCTGCACTTTAATTCTTTTTTTTTTCCTTTTTTTTTTCTCAGCCAATACCTGACCTGACAATGTTTTCGATCTGTTCAGAAGTTTACTCAACGGTTTTCAATCACTTTGTTCCACTGTTGTTGGTTATGCCTTCTTTTCTTCACATTATATTATCTTCTTTTTTTTTTTTTTTTTAACTTTCCTCATTTCCTAATTCCCAATCTCTTTTTTGTAATATATTTCTCTGAGTTACGTGTTTTATACCTCTCCTATTTCAATCTTTCTCTCCCTCTCCTTTTTTTTCCTGAAAAGTTTTCCTCAGCTTCCACACACTTCTTCTTCTAAAGATTTTATAATCATGTTTCTAACCAATAGTGTTGTATTCCACTCTTCTGAGGATGCCACTCTTACACGTTAGTCCCAACAACTTCATAAATTGCTAAGGGATGGGACATAGTGGCTGGAAAGGTGCACAAAGTAAAAGGATCTGAGGGTGTTAGTTAACAGCTAGCTGATGATGGGCCAGCAGAGTGCTCAGGGGACCAAGAAGGCCAATGGCATCCTGGCTAGTATTAGAAATAGTGTAACCAGCAGGACTAGGAAGGTGATCATCCCTCTCTTGGTACTAATTTAATGGCTATGGTGGTGACAGGCTGAAGGTTGGACAAGATCTCAGGGGTATTTTTTCAATCTTAATGATTTCTGGAGATCCTTTTAGTTATTCAGCTCTTACTGTCTGCCTCCATTTTGCCCAGCCTGCATAACTCCCTAGTAAGGTATTTGTGGTGGCTGTTAGTTGCTGAGGGCAAACTTATGCATACGTGTTGATATGACATCCAAGGCACAGTAAGGACCCAGACACACTGCATCCACTCATAGGCACTTCAACATTTGCTAAAGCTGAAGTCTAACTGGCATAAGCCAAGGTTCAAATTCTGCGGTTGCAAGAGTAGGCTCAGGCAGAGCTAGAGGACTGCACTGAAAGTGCCCACAGTCCATTACAACAGAGCCTGCGAGTGTTTGAAGTCTCTTGTTTAAAAGTTTCTTTACTACATCTAAGTAAGACATAATGGAGAATTTTAGTGTGAACTGATAACATCACACGTAAAGGCAAATGATAAAGCATGCCAGGTGACAAGGAGTGAAACCAACTGTCCAAGCAGCGTGAAACACACTGTAAATCTACCAGTTCTTCGAGAGGGATTTGAGCTCCACAGGAAATAGCAATGGCTCCTATAATTACACTGCTCAGCCCAATGTTTTTTTACAAAAAGCCTACTCTCTACTAACATCTCTGGCAGGTTCTCGCTTGTTGTGTGGAAACTGTTGATTATAGCCTGAACCTTTGACCACCTGAGGCAAGCAATGAGTCTGCTGCAGTAGCACGGGTGAAGGCAATTCACCTGTGCTACCTGAAGGGGTGGAGCCTGGCTCCCCCTCTCCTAGACTCCATGTAAGTGCTGACTACCATAGAGGAAAGATTTTTTTGTGGAGATTGCTCTTTGTGGGGTTTATTGTGAGCCTATGACACTGGTGAGTATTTCCATTTGTTTTGATTATCTTTTCATCGTAATTATCTTACTAAGCCTAACCTTTGTGCACCTATTGATTGTATGCTTGTATAATTAAAGAGTAGTAGAAACACTTAATTTTAAAAAGCTGTTGTTTATTTGACTAGCCCTAATTATAGGTTATTGGTAATTAATGTTACATTAGTTGAAGTTTTTTTGTGTTGTTTTATCACGATAAAATTCAGTGTTGAAATAACTACTGAATATGTGTCAACATAGGCGTGACCGTATTGTAGAAGAAGGAGATCTCCACCACAATTAATAATTTATCTGTGAAACATGGAAGTGATAAAATCTAAGAACAATAAATAAATATAATCTACATCAGAAAAGTGGTCAGTGCTGAGTGGGGACTACTCACTTGAGTCCAAATATAGTGGAAACAGTTTGGTTCTGGACACCCTGCTGAAAACGCTAGGACTGTTATTTGCTGTGTTAATGTAATTAAAGCTATGATCCTCATCTCTTCAATTCAAGTGTAGAGAAAACACTGCAGTAGAAAAGCAGTTGTCAGTTGTTTCTAAACCAGCTGATGAAAATAAGCAGAACACATTGGTAATCCAAGCTGATGACAAGAGTGTGGAAAGTTAAGAGACCTTTACGCCAAAAAGATCTTCAGTGGCTGGAGGCAGAGAATGTAGGAAATTTACTGTGGGCTATAATAATTGCTGTCTGCCCTGGGAAATGGCATCAAGGCCAGTGTAGTCATGGCTCCATGCAAGCACATCCTCTAATTATTGAAAAACCTGTGTAGAGTCTCAATGTTAATCAGTCTCTCAGAGACTTCAGCTTTATGTGGTTAGTGCGGATTTATGGCATTTTTCTTTTCTTGTTATTAAAACTGATATTTCACAAGGAAGAAAGTATCTCCAGATAACTGTTAAAATGCAAAGTTTCAGTCATAAAAGAGAACTGCAGGATTATTCTAAGACTATTCCACAGAGAACCCAAAAAAGAAGGGTAAGAAACAAAACATCAAAGACGTGAGGAAAAGTGGAAAAAGATGAAACTTTAAAATATTAACTAAAGATGCAACAGTTGGCCTGTAGATTCAAGAGGTTATAGTGTAATTAATTAAGTGCTTGTTACAATTAGGGAAATAAACAGCGCGTGTACTAATACAACATGAGTAATACATAACTGTGGAAAAAAAGTAAAACAAACTGAGAGGTTTGCATGTCCACGTTACTAGAGTTATTTGCATGGCTGTATTAATGATGTCACTAGAAAATAAACACAGAACTTTGACTTTTTATTACATGGTCATTCTTTGCTTCCTTTTACTAATGCTGCAGCAACAGTATAATGTACAACTTCTGATTATTCCACTGGGGCAATTACAAATGGCATTTCAGTCCATAATTCTGAAAGTGCTTTGAAATGTTAAACTCAGTGGTCTTTACGAAATAATATATCGAATCAAATTTCAGATTATCTACTAGTTTTGCCTGCAAATTTTTGGCTAACAAAGTAGAGAAAGTTGTGTGTCTAACGATCTTTTTTTCTTACTGTTACATTTTACATCAACCCCAACCTTCCTGAGGTATTTTCCATTTCATAAATAGCAGAACCCTGGGAAAGTTCACAGAAATGAAACCATAAAAATTGCAAACTTGAATGTCACTGACAGGATTTGAGAAGTGTTTGTGATGGGCTGGGTGGGGGCTGACGTGTTAGTCACACATCATTTAGTTGTTAGTTGTCACCGTTTTGAAAAATATGCCATAATAGATCTGATACGTTTACAGGTTTTAATTTACTAGTGATGGCTGACTGCTCTTAAGTGGCCTAAATTAATATCAAAATAATCTTTCTGGAAAGACACACATAAATACTGCATAAGGTCTGACTGTAGACTGTACTTACAACCCAGGAGCAGCACATTTACTCCATATAGAAAAAGACAGAGCAGGGTATCCAATTATTTATACAGCAGCAGGAAGTTCAAAAGATGTAACTGGAATAAGCAGTGGGAATGCCTGAATCAGAGCACAAGGCTGGAATCAAAAAAGGATATGCAAACTGACGCCTGATGTCAGCTCTTTGTACCTCTTAAGATGCCTGAAAGAAAATACTGACCAAACACTGTGGATGTGTGCAGAAAAGATGCAGAGCTATTTAAGGTACAAAACTTATGTGGGAAAGCAAGTGATGTGCATAAAAAAGTAATTTGAGACAAATGGACCTTAAGTACGTCTTATCCAGAATGGAAAAAAGTCATCCCTAGTTAATTATTTTAGTGATTATTACTTCCAAAACCAAAGCAAATGTCAGGTGTTCATAGCAGCACCACACAAGTGTTGATCTCGCACTTCCCTATGCGCATGGCTGTGCCATAAAGCAGTAAAATGTGCTGTGTACTAAATTTCCAAAGTCTCTGTGTGTCCCTGCAATCCTCCTGGTTTTCTCCCTCTCTCTGTGGATACAGAATTTTGCCCCTGTTCAAAAGATGATGTAAAGTTACTGAGAAAAATTTACTAAGATAAAGAAGGAATGAAAATAGGGAAAAAAAAAAAGGGGGGGGGGGGGGGGAAAGGGAGACCTGCTCCTGTAGGAAAAAGGCTCACTGAGCTATGAGTCACAGAATCACAGAATTGTAGGGGTTGGAAGGGACCTCCAGAGATCATCGAGTCCAACCCCCCTGCCAAACAGGTTCCCTACAGTAGGTCACACAGGTAGGCATCCAGGCAGGTCTTGAACATCTCCAGAGAAGGAGACTCCACCACCTCCCTGGGCAGCCTGTTCCAGTGCTCCGTCACCTCACTGTAAAGAAGTTCTTGCACACATTTGTGCAGAACTTCCTATGCTGCAGTTTCCAGCCATTTCCCCTTGTCCTGTCTCCACTCACCACTGAAAAGAATCTGGCCTCGCCATTCTGCCCCCCACACCTTAGATATTTATAGACCTGGATCAGGTCCCCTCTCAGTCTTCTTTTCTCAAGGCTGAACAGACCCAGTTCACTCAGCCTTTCTTCATGAGAGATGCTCCAGGCCCTTCACCATCTTTGTGGCCCTCCGCTGGACTCTTTCCAAGAGATCCCTGTCTGATGAATAACAACAAATTAGCTGTAAAGGAGCTGGTATTTAGAAACATATCTGCTTGAAAACAATCCAGTTATCTGAGTGTCACTTTTTTTGTTTGGCTCTTCATGGTGTTAAAATTAGGAATTATCAGTTTTAGGATGTGTGGTGTCTTTCACACTCTTCAGTAATCAAGTTTCTCTGCTGCCATATTTTAAGAACCTATGCCAATTAATCTACAGGAAATTAAGAAAAGATGTACTAATACACTGAAAGCTCAAACAAGCACCCAAACCCATCAGACTGAGCACCTCTGGCAGTGAGACATGCCTTATTTTGGGATGTTGTCCTGTGGCTTTCTCAGCTGCTTCATCAATCGGAGGCACAGGTACACTCTGGCTGAATGCTGGGTTGTGGAGACCAGAAGTGCCTCTTAACAATTTCAAAATCAAAAGCATGTGGATGCTGACATTACAGCACATCATCCAGCAGGAGATAATGTTGAATTTTATTGCAGGTTAATCTTGCTTGTAGTAAACTCAAATTATCTTGGAAACTGCCTCAATCCTCCTCCCAGTTGAGCACTAGCACTGAACTGAAATTTTAGTTTACCTTGTTACCAGACAGAGACGCAGTGTATTTAGCTGAAACTGTTAAATAACATTGTTGAAACAAAGAATCATTAATTGTGAATATCTAGCAACATCTAGGATGAAGTTGAAGAATAACAATGTTATGACGTAACTGTAGCAAAGATTAGGATGGTCTGAGAGAGGAGCTATTAGCATTGTCCTGTCTTCTTTCTGGGGTTGAGGCACATAAAATTCAGAAAGCCTGTATATTTGAAGGCAATTGATTTTCTAGATATAGCAAGGAATAGAGTATACCCAATCTGTTCAAATCTGAGGAAATTCTGGTGTGAAAATGCTGTATGTGTGTAAGAAGAATCCATGCCAAGAAAACTTTTTCTCAATAAACATCTTTCCCAGAGCCTAAATCATAACAAATTGTCTCATACAAACTCCTGTTTTGCATTCAGGAAAGAACTTAATGGTTTTGGCTACGAGATCACTACAAAACAAAGGCGTTAAAGCCTGCTGCAACTACACACATATCCAAGTTCATGTGTTTAAACATCAGTATGTCTTTTCTAGGGTTTATACTCCTAAACTGTCTCTGCCAGCCACTGTCTTCAATTTCTTACTCCAAAAGGTGTTATTTGATTAGATAAGCTCTCAGAAAAACGGCAGGGTTTGGCCAAATCTGAATGGTTGCTGTTTTTTTGTTTTGTTGTTTTTAGGCAGATCCATAGCAGGTGAGTGAAATTATTCTTCCAAGAAATGCTGCAACCTGATTTGCCTGAGAAGCTCTGTATGTTGGCAGGGTCTCACTGCATTTGCAGGCTCCAGTAGTTCTGTTAATATTTTTATATTATCTGGTAATTTGGACGCAGTCATAGGATCTTCAGCTTGTATTAGATATTCTCTATAATCCCCAGGGTTTTGTATCCTTTTTTATACTTCTTCCCTTGTTTTTATCAGTTGTCACCTATTGTGCATCACTATTTTACTCTTGGGTGCTTTAATTATATATGAATGTGGTACGCTTCACAGCAGCTAGTTTCCATTTGCCATCTAAATATCTTTGTACATGAACAGAGTAACCTACATTTAACTTCACAGACATACAGGCAGTTTGCAAATCTACTGTATTTCAGATTTTTTTTTTTTTTTTTTTTTTGTCTGCCTACTTTTATTTGATAATTGATTTCTAGCTGGTGTTTCCTCTGCTTTCTGAACCTGAAATAAAACTCTTTTCCAGAAACAAAACAGAACACTTGAAGACTAGGAGGCTGGCTTGGGATAGTGGAGGGCCTCGTATTGGCTTCCTTGGTGGACTTCATTTTCTTAAGCTGGGCAATTTCTTTCAAGAACATCTGTTACAGGAGTGAGTATTTTGTTTTAATGCCTAATAGTACTAATTTATTAAATAATTTAAATTTCTGAAAATCAACTGATTTTCTGATCAACTGACAAAAATAATTCAAATCAGAATTCTTCAATGTATGGCTGCATTGCACTGTATTTCTTCTGTTTTTTTACTTTTTACCATCCCGTGAACACCTATTTGTACTTTTTAGAGTGTTCTGAAGTTATTTAGGAAGTAAATAATGTGGTTGGACTTCTTTAATCAATAGTTAATCCACAACTTGAGTGACAGTCTCACTAATCGGGAAAGCAGCACGAACAAGTGGTAAGTAAATACAAATCAGAACGCATCAAGAAATAAATGTCTGGAAAAAAAACAGCAATGCACTAGGGGATTTTCTGGTTTTAAATCTGCACAAACACAGATTGAGCTTAAGATGTGTAGTTATTGGTTAAACAATTTTTAATGAAATATAAAGACCTATGTGCTCTTAAATAGATAATTTATGTGCAATGTTATTGTCTCCCAAGGTTTAATTAAATGTTTGCCTTGTGGCTAATCAGCTACAATTAATAAATGAAGCCTATATTCATGCCACTTAGAGGGAATGTTAAAATACCATTAGAATTTCAGTATCACTTTTGTGGCTGGTTGATAACCACCTAGTACATGAGAAACTTACACAAAACAAATTTGGTACAGACATTAATATGAAATTACATTTATATCATGCAATGCTTTTATCACATTGTATAACTTCAATTTCCATTTGAAGGTAAGTACCCATAAGTACCTGGAGTGGAAGTATATGTTTTCATAGCACTTTTCATCTCTGAAGCAGCTCGCAAATTTCAGCTTCAAGTTCTGCTTTGCCTACAGAGCAACACCTCTTAGCCTTACAGATACAAAGGAATTTACAGGGGAGGAAAACATCCATTAATCCACAGACCTCCTGCCCCCAAGGATTTCAACTATCTCTAGCATGATACACTTAAAGTCTTAGGACTATGTAACAACACCACCAGATTTTTATCCTGGATGCTAACTTGACATGTCTTTTTTGCTTCAGCTACTCTAACATTATGAATCTTGGTAGGCAAGCATTGAAAATGTAGGTAAGCCTCCACTGGGTGCTTTTCCACCTGAACACATTACATAAATAACCGGTCGAGAGGGAGGAGGCCAAAGACAATGCTGGCTGTCACTGACGGCATTCCTGAATCACAGAGTCCAACCCCCCTGCCAAAGCAGGTTCCCTACAGCAGGTCACACAGGTAGGCATCCAGGCAGGTCTTGAACATCTCCAGAGAAGGAGACTCCACCACCTCCCTGGGCAGCCTGTTCCAGTGCTCCGTCACCTCACTGTAGAGAAGTTCTTGCACACATTTGTGCGGAACTTCCTATGCTGCAGTTTCCAGCCGTTTCCCCTTGTCCTGTCTCCACTCACCACTGAAAAGAGTCCGGCCTCGCCATTCTGCCCCCCACACCTTAGATATTTATAGACCTGGATCAGGTCCCCTCTCAGTCTTCTTTTCTCAAGGCTGAACAGACCCAGTTCACTCAGCCTTTCTTCATAGGGGAGATGCTCCAGGCCCTTCACCATCTTCGTGGCCCTCCGCTGAACTCTTTCCAAGAGATCCCTGTCTTTTTTGTACTGAGGAGCCCAGAACTGGACGCAGTACTCCAGATGAGGCCTCACCAGGGCAGAGTAGAGGAGGAGGATCACCTCCCTCGACCTGCTGGCCACGCTCTTTTTAATGCATCCCAGGATGCCATTGGCCCTCTTGGCCACACGGGCACACTGCTGAAATCAGCTAAAAGGAGAATTTCAGATCTCCAAAGACATTTGTTGTGTGCAGCTAACGTATTGTTATTTATCATTTCCACTACAGTAGTGCCCAAAGGTCTCTGGGCTAGGCTGGATTATAAAGCATTATCTATGAATAATATGCTATTACTTGTCTGTGTCACTGCTTACAATCTAGTTTAAGATGAGAGATGATCAATGGTTGCGATCAGAACTAGAAAACAATAATGGAAGGAGCTCAGTAGCAACACAAATAAATGCAAAACTTCAGATATGCAACTTACTGGGAAATATATGTGTATATATATTCTTCAGCACAATGAAGGTGATGTCAAATAATTTTTTTCCACCAATTTTAGTGTGATTTATCAGAAGGAAAGTAACTGCAGGATGTTTCTATTGTCATCACTTAAGTCATTCTTTTTGACTGCTTCTCCTTTGATTTCGTTAGGCCCTGGCTCAGCGACCAGTCATACCATGGGTACAATCAAGAAATGCACTCAGAGGAAGCTGAAAGACTGTAAATAATACTCCCTTTTATTAGTATAAAAAGGGTGTATTTTATTAGCTGTAATACATTAAGGATATTGTCTGTATATTTTGTCTTAAGGAATGAAAACATTTAATAATAACTTATTTCTCTTGGGGTTGCGAAGATATCTTCATCTGTAAGTCACTCTCCTTTTGTGGAGGCTTTCATTTACTACAGACTGAAGACTGCACAAATTAAATGGGAATAACAGTATCAAGCAGAGCTGTTTAGCTCTGTTTTTTTCATGTTCCATGAAAAAAAAAACCACATATGCTAGATTAAATAGATGATGACACACTGAATGCAGTAAATGCAGTAGAGTTTCATAATAAGGTGGCTGTTTCTGTCGGTTGTTAATATCAAAAGTTCTACACATAAAACATTTTTTTAAATGCTCTACAGAATAAATAGTCTTGAAGTAAATTCTGATTACTATTTTCTATTCAGTCATGAAGGAGACCTTCAAACTCACTTGCCTGAGGCACTGAGAAGCTCCAGGTCTTTGACGTTCATAAAAGAAAGATAACAATCACTCTTCAGGGGAGAGATCTTATTATATGTACCCTGTGGGGTTTTTTTTTTATCCTTTATCAAACTGCACCTTTGTGGGCCTTTAATTTCTTAATGGGTTGTTTATCCTTTTCCCCCATAATTTGTGATGATAAGCTGCATGTCACATAGATACTGTTATGCTGATGAAAAAAGTTGTACTTTAGAGCCAAGTTGGTGATGTGGTTTGATCAACTTCTCACATAGATATTTCTAGATTGGTGAAGCAAATTCAATTGGTAATCCTACAAATGTTTAAGTAGGTAAAAGTCCATCTGAGGCTTACCTAAAAGGGTATGAATAAGAATATCTGAAATAGGTAAACACAATTACAGAACCAGGATCAGATGTTAATGGGATATCTTACAGGTACACAAAGTGTTGGAGGGGTTGAATGGGAGGGGGGAAGAGAGAACAGAACAGCACGTTGGAACAGTTTTCACTCTATCACATGTAGAATATAGGACCAACAATGGCATGGAATGGAAGACTTAACAGCATGAGTTTTAGAAAACAGCAATACTTGCAGTTCCATCATTTGTGAGTAAGTATATTGAATGATCTCAAACAAATGACAAAATCTTTGTATAGTGCCAACTCTGATTTGCCTACATGTGTCTCAGGTTAAGGAAATACTGGTTTAGATACTTCAGAAATTTATCAGGCTGCTGTGAATTCTATCCTCATTTGTAACAGTCATAGAACTGAAGGGCAGTATCTTTGGTACTTCCATGAATACAAATAAATGTTACTACCCACTTTGGAATCATGGAAAACGCACACGTCTAGACATGCAGAATAACAACACCTTAAGAGAAACTTTTGCCCATTCTAGTCTTCAAGGCTGAGGAAATGCTACTTGCATATATATGAAGTGTGTATATATCTGCTCAGTTTTTGATGTGCATCTGCACTCCTAATTCCCACCCAGATACATTCCATACTTTCATAAGTATTTACACTGGATTGTTCCTGAAATAACCATTGCTTGTTAGCAAAACATAATCATATTTTTATTTATCTTCCTCTTAACTATATCAGTCCTCAGACCTGTTTCTTTAGAGCTAACCTTTGAAGGGTTGCTACTTATGTTAGCAAGTTGTTAGCAATATGAATGCTTTTCTTTGAAGTGAATAAAACAACATATAAATAAATGGTCACCAATGTGTTAGAGCAGTGTTAATACAGTTCAATTTTTTTATTTTTTTTTTTTTTTTTTTTTAGTTTTCCACTGTATTATTTAAATTATATAAACAGAGAGAAATTGAAAGCCTGATAAAGAAATGGCTTATGATATCTAATCCTTTAGCTCTAATATTACTTTGGAAGACTTCTATTTAAGGACCAGCTACAAGCTACAGTGAGATGAAACATGACAAGGAATGTGAAACAAAGATTTTGGAGATGTGCATTTTCTTAGAAATATTTGGATCTTTCCTAAGCCTATTGTGCCAGCAGTGGAACTTGGCAGTGATCTAGTATATTGGTGCATAAAGTGTATATAATGAACAGCAAGTCTAGTGATCCTTACAATAACTTTTACACTGTAAGTTTGTTTGATCTTTATCATTACTGCTGTCTCCATCTCATCACTCAAATAGAAAGCTGAAAAAAGGAGATATGTGATGTAGAGACATTACTGAGGCTGCTTAAACTGTATGTATGCTGTAACTGTATGCTCTGTTAAGAACACTGGAAATCTCTAGTCAGTGTGATTCTACTTATTCAGATCTAAATGTGTATTTACCATGAAGAGAAAAATTAGAGGTAGATCATCCAGACTAGCCACACAAGACAACTCCAAAATTAAAATTGATGGCTCTAATGGGAAACATAACTTTTATATTCAAAAGTCATTCGTTGCTGTCAAAGAAAGCAACTGGGTCTTGTCTGAGACAGCCTTCCTTGCAATGAAAGGCAAGACTTGTGTAAAGGATCTTATTAGGGCCCCTATTTATGATGTGGTTACCCTGCTTGTGTATTCAAGTGCTAGCTTTATGCTAGCATCTAACTATCAAGTGTTGCGGCAGCACTATTGCCTGCTGACCAGGAAGCTGATCAACACACAGCAGAACTGGGCTCCATGTTAGTGATTTGGTCCAAAAGTTCCTCATGCTCATCTCTAAAGAAACAAGAAGGGTATCACTTACAGAGTGAGTAAAACATATAAAGAGTCTTGAAGAATCTACTATGAAAGAAAAACCTTATAATGTACTTCAGGAAATGGCTCCTTTTGTGTGCAAGAGAAAACCATTTCTGGTTTGGGCCTATGATTGCTACCTACAAGTAGTACTACATACATATTTCTCTTGCACGTGATTATCGGAAAGGTAGAAATGCCGTTTACATCTCATGTGTAAGGAAAAGATGCATAGGAAGTATTTATTTTTGGAAAGATTATCTGTTTTGAGAGGCAGTAGGTTTCTGGTTATTTGGTTTTGAGAGAGCTCACACACAAAAAATAAAATTTTGTCTAGAAATATTGATTGTAAAACCTTACAGGATTTGTCTGCAGAAATCCTCTGTTTTTTTGAAGATTTTGTGTATTTTATTTGGTATGAAAAATAACACTGGTCCCACAGCTAACTTTTGTTTAAAGATCAATCCAATCAGTTCCTAGCTCAATATGCCATGCAAGGTCTCACAGAGTTGAAGAATCTCCCTGTTGACCTCTTTTTATCCCAGGAGAAGGGATAAAAAGAGGAATGGGAGTAAGAGGAATATTGATGGAAGAAAACCTGGATATTTTAGAGATTATCCCTGTTCCATCATCCTCAGGTCAGATCTCCACCTGCAGCCCAGAGCAGCCGGCACTGTTTTGTACTTTTTGTGTACTTTGCACTTCTTTGTACACTGATTGGTGCCTGGTAGCATGCTCAGGGCTGCCACCCTCACATTCCTCATTCCTGTGTTTTAACTTCCCAAGTCTGTCGTGGTTAAAGTCGACATCTTCATCACTTCATAGGGATGTTTCATCATTTAGACCGTTTTCTATCTTCTACACCTGAGAAAAGAAAAAAAGAAAAAAAAAAAAAAAAAAAACTCAGATTTTCTTCAGTTTAATTGTTGTATATTTATTTATTTATTCCTTTTAAACCTTTTACAACTCAGTCATTTTCTACAATTTCTAACTTACAATGTACATCTGTTATACTAGATAGCTTCTGTTTTGAGATGTTTTCTTTGTAATCTAACCCTATCTGTTTGGCAAGTGTATTCCTTCATCACAGGACAATGACTTTCGGAGTATCTTGGCTAACATCCTTACACAGTTTCCAATTAATATTCTCCCATCTCAGATTCAGTTCTTTCTCCCAAAGACTTAGCTTACAGTGGTCTTCACCTTTATAAAATTATGCTGTCCAATGCATGAAGCATGTATATTATTGGTTTGGACTTAATTCTGTTTGCGTGTAACAAATGTGATCAAATAATTATCAGTTATATCTAAGCTATGACTAATTTCTAGCTCTGTGTTCAATTCCTTTTTATGTGTCTAGATGAGGTCTAATATAGAATTTCCTTTTGGTGAGTGCAACACTTCTTAAGTTAGGAAATGACTCTTAAAATATTTTGAAATTCCAAGTACTTTTTAACACCAGCAGTATGAGATCTCTAGCATGTGAAATTCATCATGGTACAGGAATGTTTTCCCTATATGTTGTAGACAGGTAAGGCATAGTTCCTGCTGTTCTCTAGTGTGATTTGATGGCTAAGTACCCTGTCAATTTCTGGCTTATCCATTAGAACACTGACCCATAAACATTCAAGATCAGGTGCTTCCGATTGACATCAACTCAGAAACAGGTAATGCCATCTCTGAAGCGCTTTTTATCCACTCGATCCTTCCAAAATAGATTATAACAATTGATTTTGACATGCCAGTTTTCCAAACAGTTTTAGCAATAAAAACTGGGTCAAATCTGTGCTACTAAATGACCTCTTCCACTGGTGATAAGTGACTGAAAAATCTCTGCTCTTTGTATTCTGTGGTGTCCTTATTATGGTTTTTCTTTTTCATCCACATTTACCAAACCTTCATTGGTTCCTTCTCGCTATTTCTATTTCCTGTAAGCTGTCAAGACTCCTTAGCTGATCAGCAGAAGAGTTCTTCTGTTACAGACAGCAGGCTCTCACCATAGACAGTGACAGGGTTTTCTACAAACCCAAAATCTTTATGCCGCTCGCTTAGATTAAATCTGGGCTTATATGCTTTTTGTTTCCTATTACTCGATAGGCCTGAAGGACCGTCTGAAAAGGTCCTGAAACAAAATACAAGTCATTCACAGCTGTGAACCTCTAGTCCGAGACGAGTTAATGTTAAAAACCGTCAGCTGCGCTGGGTTCTCACATCTTCTGGAGCTCATAAGGTCTAACTCAGGGTTAGCTGCTTTCTCGGCAGCCTCTCACCGCTCGCTTCCACCCTCGGCACCGCCCGCCCCCGTTGCCATGGCTGGGCCGGGAGCGTCGGCACCATAAGGCTGCAGGGCTGCCGCGCTCTGCTCGGGATGGAGGCTCCGCGTCGCTGCTTTTCAGGTTCGACGCGAGGGGACGCGCCGTCCGCGACCCCTTCTCCTCCCCCGCCGTCCTCGCGGGGCGGTCCGCTATTTCGCAGGGGGGGCCGGGGCCAAACGGCCGCTATCGGCCGTGCTGCGGTGGACGTTCGTGTCTTTAGAAAGTTCTGGCTTTTTTTTTTTTTTTTTTTCGGAGGGGCTGAAGCAGCGTTGCAGGAAAACGCTTCGGGTCCGCAGGTGGTTAATGAGCTAGGGAGAAAGATGAACGCACCTGTCTCGTAGCTAGTCAAGCCAGCCGGTAGCCTGTGGGGGTGCAGCCGCTCCTGGCTCGGTGCTTCTGAGCCCCCTGCCTGCCCTGTCCCACCGCTGCCTGCAGTCAGTCCTCCTGCTTGCCAGACTGTGCGGCTGCGATTGAGACGTGCTTCAAAAGTAAGGGGCTTGCAGCAGGCTTTGCCTTTTCTCTGGGCTACGGTGTTGGTATAAAGTTTACTTGCCGTTCCTCAATGAGTAGCACTTTCCTTAGCAGAGATTTCCCTTTCTGTGTTGTGTGTGGATGCAAATCTGCACTTTTGTAACAAGTGTAACTTTCTGCAGTGATGAGATACCAGTGCTTTTTGTAGGCTTTGTTGTAATTATTTTTTTTCTCCAATGACACACTTTTGTAAAATGATGCTGCCTCCAATTGTAAGTTGTTTAATGCTTTTTTTTTTTTTTTTTTTTTTTTTTTTTTTTTTTTTTTTTT